>NC_047112.1:50055650-50716900 GCF_902500255.1 Thalassophryne amazonica
CTGCTTGTTTGTTATTGACCGAACACACTTAAGTAATTAGCTGTGAGCAGAAAAGAAAAAAGTCCTTTGCAGGTCCCGAAGCCCATCAGGCCAGTGCTTATATATGGATACCATATATATGGAACTACAACTACCCCTGGATAGGACTCTAGTCCATTACAGATCACTGCCCCAGTCAAGACCAGTTCCCATTTGCATCTGGGTGGACTGAAACAATGAAGATTAAGTGTGTTGTTCAAAGACACAGATAGTGAAGCAGATAAGTATGATTTCTGGCCAGAATTGTTCACTTGGTGATGCAAGCATCAAATCTGACATGAATGTTCTTCATAAATCAGTGTTTGAGAAAAAAGTGCTGGCCACTTGAAAATCCAATATGTCGGCCAGGTAGGGGTCAATGAAGAATTACACAGGGGTCAAAATCTATAAATGATCTAATCATATTGAAATCTATACCACATTATTTGTCTGATCATAAATATTCCAAAAAGGTATAGTTTGGACTATCTATGTCTAACTGTTATGGAGTTATGGGGTAAAAACAGCAAGAATGGTGAAAAAGGTCAGTTTCAGTTTGTACAGGGGTCAAAAGATAAAGTTGCATCAATTTTTGTAAAATGTGATGCAAAGTATTGGTTGCGTTAATAGGATTTTAAAAAGGAATAGTTTGAACCATGTGTCATGCTCAGTTGTCACGTTACAGGGTAACATATGTCACATGCCATAGAATCCAGTGGACGTCAACATTGTTTGACATTTACTTTGCAAACCAAGCATTCAACACAGTCAGAACTATTCCATTTATTAATCCTATTAGTTCAACCAATAATTTGCACCACATTTTACCAAAACTGGGGCAACTTTAACTTTTGAATCCTGTACAAACTGAAATTGACCTTTGTCACAATTTTTGCTGTTTTTACCACATAACTCCAGAACATTCAGTCATAGATCATCCAAACTATACCTTTTTGCAATCTTTGTGACTAGACACATAATGTGGTATAGCTTTCAATATGATTGGAGCATTTTTAGATTTTGACCCCTGTGCAATTCTTTATTGACCCCTACCTGGCTGCCATATTGGATTTTCAAGTGGCCAGCACTTTTTCCTCAAACACTGATTTATGAAGAACATTCATGTCAAATGTGATGCTAGTATCACCAAGTGAAGGATTGTTTCAGTTATCTGCTGCACTAAGACAGGCAGCCTGAAACACACACCTAGAATTGAACTCTGGTCTGTGTGTTGACTTCACATAACCAGCCAACACTCAATCTGGGGAGATGTTTGTCGTTTTCCATAAATAACCATTTTAAATAGTGTATATCTTAAAATTTAAATATTTCATCAATAAGAGTATTTAGAGTTTTTAAATCATGACTGTTGAACCTGAGAATATCTAAACTTGATGCCAACATTTTCTGAAATTTTGAAAAATGGTTTGCCCCCTCTCAGTGCCCCATTGTTAAATGTCCTTGTGTTCTGATTCCTGTCGGTGTCTGTTGTCCTGGTGGTTTGTCCCCTGTGTGGGTCCCCGTGTTCCACTCCTGTGTCCTCACGGGTCAGTCAGTCACTGCGTGTCCTCCCATTACACTCCGTTATATATTGAGTTCCACATAACTTTTTTGCTTTTGGTTTTTTACGTTTTGGTCATTGTTTAGTTGTCGTTGTTGTTGATAGTGTTTTGTTTGCTTTCTTATGGTGTTCTAGTATTCATGTTTATTTATTTACTGTTTTACTTTGTACACTGTTGAGTCCCACATTTTGTTTTTGCATTTTACATTATAGTGTTGTAAGTCCATTGTCTCTCTGGGTTTTTGGTTTTGTGAAGTTTTATTTTTTTCCACGTACCTATTTAGGTCTGTTTAGTTAAGTCACCTTGTTTTCTGTTGTTTTCCAGGTGTGTGTTTGGTTCCCACTTCCATATTTTGCACACCTGTTGCTTGTTAATGTGTTGCCATTTAAGCACTCACCTGTTCCCCACCTTTAGCCCGTTTATTCTCCTTGGTTGGTGTCTAGCAAATTGTGTGAGTACTTTTGATCCTTGTTATTTCCCCGTGTTGTTATTTCACCATTATCTGTTGTTTGATTATTTCCGTGTCTCCTCTGTGGACTCGCCTTTGTAATCTCCTGTCATTTGTCCCATTAGTTTGTTTCCACCTTTTTGGTTTGTATTTTTGTGGACATTCACCATTTTGTTTGGACTGTGTTTTCACACCTGCTTGGATAATAAATCACTTGTGATTTCTCGCATCCTGTTCTGGTTACTGCCTGCATTCGTGGGTTCACTCTAAAACGTAACAAAACATTATTCTACCCTTTACTATATGTCCAAAAAGAATAGATTTTTATGTTTATGTTGAAATTACCCATATGTCATAAGAGATCAGCTATGTAAAGATTACCCTGTACTGTAGTTCATGATTACCATTTCTGATCACATCAAATAAAATGAGACAGTTTTTTCTGTTACCATCACCACAAAAAAGTAATTTACATTTACTGCATTTCTTTGTTTCTTTTTTGCCTTTCATGTTTGCACATATTCACAATTACTTCTGTACACTCATTGTAACAGCTACTAAGTTTTAATAATTATTTTTCATCTCATATATGTCACCATAGTAACTACAGGAGTCTTTACTCATCATTTGCTGGGATTAACTGCCTTACAGAAGCGTGATATTACGCTTTTCCCAGCGCATTCCAGAAATTTTTCAAAGGTCATTCTACCATGCCATGGTGCGTCTTGCACATTACAGCTGTGTCTGTTTGTCTCCTTCCACCCCTGAAAAATCCATGGAAACCAACACGAGAATGTACACGTACTTCTACACTTTCATAGCCAATCATCACCATGTTCAGCAATGAATATGGTGACTTATGTATAATGCACCCGTAAGCTTCTGTAAAATAGAGCTGAGCTGTGTGGTGGCTTGCCTTCACTCAAACACACAGCAACACGATGACAAGTCCAGCTCGACCATGATTTAGGAGATGAATGATTTTTACAATGTGGTGAAACAGGGCTCAAATGATTCATCAAGTAATTCGAATAATTCGATTACAAAAAATGCTTGAGGCAAATTCTTTGCCTGGAGGCTTCATTTAAAGCTGTAGTACATATGCCAGGACTGTATGTGGTGCTGTAACGCTCCCACAAAAAACAGAGAAGAAGCCCACAGAGCATGTGCATAACTAATGTAAGTGCTAATCAATGTAGCAGGCGATGCTACAAGTTTACAAAGCCACACGCTGAGTAAAATGAAGCCTTTTAAGAGAAAGGGTCCACGCGGATCCTCTGAAACGGTCTTATTGTGCATTTAAAGTGAAGCAGTGTGTTGTGTATATATATTTTTAAAAACACAGTTTGGTCCACTGGCTGTTCTCCACCTCCGCAGGTGAAGCGAAAGGAAGCGGACTTCAAATGAATCATGTTTAACTATTCAAAAATAATAAAAAAAAAATAAAAAAATAGCCTTTTTTCAGTTTTGGTGAGAGTTTTTATCAAGAGTCAGCTTTTGTGGAAATGTTGTACTCGACAGCCATTTTTCAAAGGAATTTGACTTCGGTTTGAGCTGCTCTCTGTACGGCATGTATAAATATACAATAAACACTGACTAAATCACAGTAATAAAATGAGCAAATGAAATGTGCAATCAGAGATAAAAAATAGAATGTTTAGAAGATTTTACAGACCGCCTGGGCTTATGGTTCGGCAAAGCTCCAAAACTCTTAATGTGAAAAAATAAATAATTATGTGGGAGAATAGAGAGAGAGGGAAGACCCTAAAACTTAAAAATCTACATGATGGCACAGCAACATTGTGCCATTGCTTAGGGAGAGCACTGCCACTACTGATATTGATTAAATACACAATAGTACTTTATCCGATTACCCGATTAATTGATAAAATAATCGATAGAATACTTGATTCCAAAAATATTCAATAGCCGCAGCCCTATGGTGAAGATGGCTGGATCGCTACTTCTGGTATTTGGTCAAAAATCAAAAGACAATTTTTGTTTAATTCCCATGTAACTGCAAAACATGCATGTTACAGTCTGGTACATAAGTATTTGGATGGCGACAATTTTTGTAATTTTGCCTCTACTCCACTACAGTAGAGTTGAAATGAAATGATCAAGATGTCCTTGTATCAAATTTCAGCTTTAATTCATTAAGCAAAAATACTGCCTTAAGCATTTACAATTATAGAGCTATATAATTATAATAGATTTTTTTAAACCCAGTTCCTCCGTTATCAGTTATACATGCCGATAACTGCTGGTAATCTCATCCACATAAAATCCTTAGAAGATTGTCTTGCATCAGTGAGAAGCTGGATTTCTAGCAATTTCCTACTTTTAAACTCTGATAAGACTGAAATGATGGTTCTTGGTCCAGTGAGACATCGGCATCAATTTGACCAGTTAACGCTTAGCCTAAGCTCGTGTGTCATACATCACACTGACAAAGTGAGGAACCTTGGGGTAATTTTTGATCCTACGTTGTCCTTTGACCTCCACATTAGAGATATTACTAGGACTGCTTTCTTCCACCTGCAGAATATAGTGAAGATTCGTCCCATCCTGCCTATGGCTGATGCTGAGAGCCTGATTTGTGCGTTTGTCTCTTCTAGATTGGACTATTGCAATGTCCTATTTTCTGTTTTACCGCAGTCCAGCATTAGGGGTCTCCAGTTGGTTCAAAATGCTGCTGCCAGATGTTTGACAGGAAGCAGAAAGTTTGACCACATTACATCCATTTTGGCATCTCTTCACTGTTCCTGTGAGATCAGATTTTAAGGTTCTGCTACAAAGCTATAAAAATGTTCACGGATTAGCTCCTGCCTACTTTGCTGACCTAATTAAACCCTACGTACTGGCCCAGGCCTTGCGTTCTCAGGGTGCAGGCCTACTTTGTGTCCCTAGGGTGAATAAGAAGTCTGCGGGTCACAGAGCTTTCTCTTATTGTGCCCCTGTTCTGTGGAATGATCTCCCTGTATCAATAAAACAGTCTGATTCTGTAAAGACTTTCAAGCCCTAACTTAAGACGCACTTATTTTCCCTTTCATATGGCTAGCATACTGGCATAGTATGTTACTATGCTTTTTACCCTTTTGAATTCATTTTATTAGGAAACTGAGCATGCCACAGCCTCAACTTTATCTAAAGTCTGGGTCTTTTAGTGAAGCTTAGGGCTAGTGGCTGGCGATCACCTTAGTATTCTGTTTTTCTTAATGCTGACTAATTTTACTGTATTTGCTGTCTTTCCGATGCCTGATTCTGTTTTTTTTTTTTTCTTTCTGTTTGGGGTGCGGCTCCATCCAGAGATGGGTGTGGTGTCTCTTTCTGCAAACCTCCCATCCTGTGCACCAGCAAAATTTCCTGTTTATTCATTTTGTAAATTGTTTTGTCAGTTGTGTCGGTTGCCCCTTTGAGTCTGGTCTGCTTAAGGTTTCTTCCTCAATCTCAGAGGGAGTTTTTCCACCACTGTCAGCTGTGTGGTTGTTCTAGGGGTTGATAAGGTTAGACCTTACTTGTGTGAAGCACTTTGGTGTTGTATGGCTGGGGGGGCCTGGCTGCCGGTTTGTTTGTCATTTGGTTTCCTCCCAGGTGGCATGCATTTGGGACTGAGTGGCTGTGTTGCTGAGGCTGTTAGGACTTCACCCTGATCACCTGCGACTCGTCAGGACTCACAGCTGAGGTGCATCTGGAGGGATTGGAGTATGTTGGCATTTAAGACTGAAGTGCACAGTGTGCATTTGCCAGAGACTCGACCTTGTGACCAGACGGGTGAGATCGTCGTCTTGGGAGCCATCTCATCAGCAGCGGACGCTGAGAATGTCCAGGTTTGATGCACGGTCTGTGAAAGAGGAGAGGGTGAGGTCTCACGCTCGTCAGCACACTTCCTGAGACTCGGTTGTTGCGGCCACCTGGGGGGTGTCGGCGGGGTCCTTGGGTCCGAAACAGCTTCTGGCTCCGGACCATTAGCGCTGCTGGGAGCGCACCACGCCAGACCGCACCTTTTATTATTATTATGATCACTGTTATGTATTAAATTCAGTTAGCCTTTGTACCGTGCTCTGCTTATTTCATACTGGGTCCTTCAAACGCTGGTCGGTTCTCCGAGCTGCGTCCGACACATAACAGTAGTCTCTGGCCAAACATCACGGACCCAGCGGTAGCAGAGACGGTAACGCGCCGGGAAGGCGGCAGCAGACGTTCAGTGGTTATCCGGATCAGTTGCGGGGCTCTCCGCCCGGAAGGTGCGTGTTTGAGAACCCATTACTAGATACTAATTTGTGCTCTCTTGCAGCCGTGTCCTGTGTTTGTGCCTTATCCGTGGGTCGTGGTGGAGTGTGACTGGCGACAGCTTCGCGTCACACTCCGACCGGATAAGAGGCTTAAACGGGAGCTGCAAGAGTGCGTTTGTAATGGGTTCACGCGCACGGCGGAGCTCTGTTAGCACGGGTCGCTGGGCTTCCTGTGCTACAGTCGTAGCCCCGTTTCCCCGGATAAAAGGTAACTACTGCGTCTGTTGTTTCAGCTCCGGCGTTATTTAGTTGAGCACATTTTGGTTGTTGCACACAGCTGCGCACGAGGATGCAGCTCGTTTGTTTTTGTCACCAAAGGGGGTTTTTCATTTTTTAGCACTCTGGTTCCCCCTTGTGGTGCCTGAATCACGGTACCGTCAAGCTCTTGAGTAGGAACAGGTGTGTTCCATGTGGTTGAGCTTGACGGTATACCTCACTGATTTGTTTTGTGTTGGTTCATTTTGTGTGGGTGTTTTTTGAGTGGGTTTTTGTTTTTTGTTGTCCACTGTTTGTCTGGGGGTGTGATCCTGCAGCCTTTGCTACACAAAAAAAGAAAAAGAAAAGGAAAGACGGGGACCCAAATAACTGTGTGTTGGTCTGTTTTTTTTTTTCTTTGTTTCTTTTTGTTTCCCCCCTCCCCGGGGTTAGATGGAACGGTCCCCTGGGGGGGTGATGGGGTGGTATTTGGGTTGTCTTTCTCTGTTTTTTGTTATGCCCTCTCTTCTCCTCTGACTCCAGCCGGGGGTGCCGTAGTGTCGGCATTGCTGGAGGGGTGCAGTTAGGTTGAGCTGGGCGTTTCCCAGGTGGCCTCTGCACCCGGGAGGGGAGGGGGGGGGGGTTTGGGGTTTTTGTTTTGTTTTTCCTCCCCCAGTTTCCACCCTCAGGGTTTGACTGTGGTGTCCTCTGGGGGGGAAAAGGCGTTGGGTCCATCTAGCCGTGGGCGGCCGGGGCTGGGTCCATTGGTCGTGTGGGGAGGCGTCTCCTGGGGTTGACGAGTGGTCCTCTGGGGGGCGCTGGTAGTCCCCATGGGTGACGGTGGATCCCAGAGGGACCTCGGCCGTGGTTATTACTCCTGGAGCTGGCGGGTGGCCCTCTGGGGGGTGTTGGTCCCTGCGTGTCGTTTGGGGGGGAGGAGGGGGGGGTCTTTTGGCATTTTTGTTTGTGTGTTTACATGTGGGTTGTTTTTCTTTTCTCCCCTTCCCTGGGGTTTGATGGAACGGTCCTCTGGGGGGGGGGGGGTGTTTAAGTATTTTTGTTTGTAGGCTTGGGTTTGGGTTGTTTTTCCTTTCTCCCCTTCCCTGGGGTTTGATGGGACGGTCCCCTGGGGAGGGGGGGGGGATGTTTTGGTTGTTTTGTTTTTGACTAATCACACGTTTGGTTAAAGGCTGACCGCACAGGTGTAGGAACTCCTGGCCACACCTGTGCTAAGACTGTTAGAACCAAGGGCAAATATGCAGCCAGTTCGGGCAGTCTGTTGGAGGACGAGCGCGGACGTGGTTTCCAGCCATGGTCCCTGGAGGGGGGTGTTTCTCCTGGGCCAGGTGTGTGTGGTCGCCGGGAGGCTTCCCGTGAGGGTGGGGTACTGTTGTATGGCTGGGGGGGCCTGGCTGCCGGTTTGTTTGTCATTTGGTTTCCTCCCAGGTGGCATGCATTTGGGACTGAGTGGCTGTGTTGCTGAGGCTGTTAGGACTTCACCCTGATCACCTGCGACTCGTCAGGACTCACAGCTGAGGTGCATCTGGAGGGATTGGAGTATGTTGGCATTTAAGACTGAAGTGCACAGTGTGCATTTGCCAGAGACTCGACCTTGTGACCAGACGGGTGAGATCGTCGTCTTGGGAGCCATCTCATCAGCAGCGGACGCTGAGAATGTCCAGGTTTGATGCACGGTCTGTGAAAGAGGAGAGGGTGAGGTCTCACGCTCGTCAGCACACTTCCTGAGACTCGGTTGTTGCGGCCACCTGGGGGGTGTCGGCGGGGTCCTTGGGTCCGAAACAGCTTCTGGCTCCGGACCATTAGCGCTGCTGGGAGCGCACCACGCCAGACCGCACCTTTTATTATTATTATGATCACTGTTATGTATTAAATTCAGTTAGCCTTTGTACCGTGCTCTGCTTATTTCATACTGGGTCCTTCAAACGCTGGTCGGTTCTCCGAGCTGCGTCCGACACATAACACTTTGGGGCAGCTTTGCTGTGATTTGGCACTATATAAATTAAATCAATTGAGATTACGTATTGATGTAAATGGAATCCAAGATGTTCTTGAAACATTCACAGATCCATCTCCTGGCTTTTCAAAATTAAAACGGGCTGTCAAAACGATCTCTTGCATTTTCATTATTAATTGTGTTTAACTTAACTATTTATGGTAGAAATGTGTATAAAAATGTTGAGAATTTAAGAGCTCAAATGTTGCACAATCAATGTTACACTAGTAAACGTACAAGGCATCGTCAAAATCAGTTTAAAATGCTGTTTTCTGTTTTTAACGTGGAAAGGACTGGCACATTAATACAACGCCACAAGTAAAATGTCAAGCCTGCACATTTGTGCCTCGCACGCATTTTTGATTATCTCCTCCAAAACGCCCATTTGTGCACTGCCAGGCTCACTTGACAGGCTATTGCGGGAGGGCATTTATTCCAGCGGTGTCAGGAATGTACAATCTTATTGACGTCTCTCTGTCAAACACGCTTTTGAGGGGGGAAAAAAATTCTCTCTTCATTTCCGTCACAGACAGATAAACACTGCACAGGTAGGCCTACGAGTGCACACATAAATATGGCAAACATACGCTTTACTTTTGAGGTCGATTGTTTCTCTTTTTCTTGCTCTATTTATGTTTCGACTCGATTGCATGCACGACTCCCTACACCCGCCTTTTTTTCTTTTCTAGCCACATCAAGGCGAAGCGGCACTGGAACAAAAGCAAAGGGGAAACAAGGCAGCAATTTTCTGATCCGAATAAAACGGCGACATAAACAAAAAGAGCATAAAAAGTTAACAGTCCCTTTCACAAAATCATATAGTATTGTTTGAATGTGGGGAAAAGGGAATTTGTCTGTGTCAACACTGCATGGCAAATTATAGTATCAGGCGAGTTCAAGAGGAAATGAGAAATGACAAGGGAACGCGTGCAGATTAGCATGTTTATGTGTCATGTGGAGAAAAACTACAGTCGTGGGAGACAGCTCAGGATTTCCACAAGTCACTGACAAACTGTTACATTCTACTGTCAAAGCTGAACCTTTGGTCCAACTCAAACAATTTGAGGCAGTTAATTACCTCAAAAACATTTAGTTTTTGAGGTAATTAGTTAATGGGTTAATTTGAATGTGCATATTAATGTAATGCCCGTATTGACTCGTATTGAACTGATGACTGCCAGGTTTACTAGGTGAACCGCAAACCTGCCTATTTTGCTGATATGGCATGGTGACACATTAAACAAATGAGCATGGATGGATGCATGGAGTGCATTTCAGTGGTCACCCTATTTCATGGCAGGAGAACAGCGAAAATGAGTGGAAAAAGGCCAAATAAGACAGGAAAAAGTAGTTTTACATTTATTTTTATGTGTGATCTTGACCCTAAGATTAAAGGGCAAATGCAGTTGGCTCAAGGGAGCTGGAATGAATGGTTTGTTATAGGTGTTCAAAGCAAATGTAGGCTTTAGAAGAGAAATTTGGTTTTGAGAAGGCAAAATATACCCAAAAAAGTTATACATATATCTTTTTATCCATTTTTGACCTTGACCCAGAGATTCAAGACCAAATCTAATATGCTAAAGGAAGTCAGGTGCATGATTTGCTATAGTGTTCAAAACAAACGTAAGATCTATCAATCAATCAATTTTTTTATATAGCGCCAAATCACAACAAACAGTTGCCCCAAGGCGCTTTATATTGTAAGGCATGGCCATACAATAATTATGTAAAACCCCAACGGTCAAAATGACCCCCTGTGAGCAAGCACTTGGCTACAGTGGGAAGGAAAAACTCCCTTTTAACAGGAAGAAACCTCCAGCAGAACCAGGCTCAGGGAGGGGCAGTCTTCTGCTGGGACTGGTTGGGGCTGAGGGAGAGAACCAGAAAAAAGACATGCTGTGGAGGGGAGCAGAGATCGATCACTAATGATTAAATGCAGAGTGGTGCATACAGAGCAAAAAGAGAAAGAAACAGTGCATCATGGGAACCCCCCAGCAGTCTACGTCTATAGCAGCATAACTAAGGGATGGTTCAGGGTCACCTGATCCAGCCCTAACTATAAGCTTTAGCAAAAAGGAAAGTTTTAAGCCTAATCTTAAAAGTAGAGAGGGTGTCTGTCTCCCTGATCTGAATTGGGAGCTGGTTCCACAGGAGAGGAGCCTGAAAGCTGAAGGCTCTGCCTCCCATTCTACTCTTACAAACCCTAGGAACTACAAGTAAGCCTGCAGTCTGAGAGCGAAGCGCTCTATTGGGGTGATATGGTACTACGAGGTCCCTAAGATAAGATGGGACCTGATTATTCAAAACCTTATAAGTAAGAAGAAGAATTTTAAATTCTATTCTAGAATTAACAGGAAGCCAATGAAGAGAGGCCAATATGGGTGAGATATGCTCTCTCCTTCTAGTCCCTGTCAGTACTCTAGCTGCAGCATTTTGAATTAACTGAAGGCTTTTTAGGGAACTTTTAGGACAACCTGATAATAATGAATTACAATAGTCCAGCCTAGAGGAAATAAATGCATGAATTAGTTTTTCAGCATCACTCTGAGACAAGACCTTTCTGATTTTAGAGATATTGCATAAATGCAAAAAAGCAGTCCTACATATTTGTTTAATATGCGCTTTGAATGACATATCCTGATCAAAAATGACTCCAAGATTTCTCACAGTATTACTAGAGGTCAGGGTAATGCCATCCAGAGTAAGGATCTGGTTAGACACCATACTGGCATCACTGAAAGCAGCCAAAGATAACGATACGTCTTTGGGATGGTTATGAGTAATTTTTTCTCTAATAGTTAAAATTTTGTTAGCAAAGAAAGTCATGAAGTCATTACTAGTTAAAGTTAATGGAATACTCAGCTCAATAGAGCTCTGACTCTTTGTCAGCCTGGCTACAGTGCTGAAAAGAAACCTGGGGTTGTTCTTATTTTCTTCAATTAGTGATGAGTAGAAAGATGTCCTAGCTTTACGGAGGGCTTTTTTATAGAGCAACAGACTCTTTTTCCAGGCTAAGTGAAGATCTTCTAAATTAGTGAGACGCCATTTCCTCTCCAACTTACGGGTTATCTGCTTTAAGCCACGAGTTTGTGAGTTATACCACGGAGTCAGACACTTCTGATTTAAAGCTCTCTTTTTCAGAGGAGCTACAGCATCCAAAGTTGTCTTCAATGAGGATGTAAAACTATTGACGAGATACTCTATCTCCCTTACAGAGTTTAGGTAGCTACTCTGCACTGTGTTGGTATATGGCATTAGAGAACATAAAGAAGGAATCATATCCTTAAACCTAGTTACAGCGCTTTCTGAAAGACTTCTAGTGTAATGAAACTTATTCCCCACTGCTGGGTAGTCCATCAGAGTAAATGTAAATGTTATTAAGAAATGATCAGACAGAAGGGAGTTTTCAGGGAATACTGTTAAGTCTTCTATTTCCATACCATAAGTCAGAACAAGATCTAAGATATGATTAAAGTGGTGGGTGGACTCATTTACTTTTTGAGCAAAGCCAATAGAGTCTAATAATAGATTAAATGCAGTGTTGAGGCTGTCATTCTCAGCATCTGTGTGGATGTTAAAATCGCCCACTATAATTATCTTATCTGAGCTAAGCACTAAGTCAGACAAAAGGTCTGAAAATTCACAGAGAAACTCACAGTAACGACCAGGTGGTCGATAGATAATAACAAATAAAACTGGTTTTTGGGACTTCCAATTTGGATGGACAAGACTAAGAGACAAGCTTTCAAATGAATTAAAGCTCTGTCTGGGTTTTTGATTAATTAATAAGCTGGAATGGAAGATTGCTGCTAATCCTCCGCCCCGGCCCGTGCTACGAGCATTCTGACAGTTAGTGTGACTCGGGGGTGTTGACTCATTTAAACTAACATATTCATCCTGCTGTAACCAGGTTTCTGTTAGGCAGAATAAATCAATATGTTGATCAATTATTATATCATTTACCAACAGGGACTTAGAAGAGAGAGACCTAATGTTTAATAGACCACATTTAACTGTTTTAGTCTGTGGTGCAGTTGACGGTGCTATATTATTTTTTCTTTTTGAATTTTTATGCTTAAATAGATTTTTGCTGGTTATTGGTAGTCTGGGAGCAGGCACCGTCTCTACGGGGATGGGGTAATGAGGGGATGGCAGGGGGAGAGAAGCTGCAGAGAGGTGTGTAAGACTACAACTCTGCTTCCTGGTCCCAACCCTGGATAGTCACGGTTTGGAGGATTTAAGAAAATTGGCCAGATTTCTAGAAATGAGAGCTGCTCCATCCAAAGTGGGATGGATGCCGTCTCTCCTAACAAGACCAGGTTTTCCCCAGAAGCTTTGCCAATTATCTATGAAGCCCACCTCATTTTTTGGACACCACTCAGACAGCCAGCAATTCAAGGAGAACATGCGGCTAAACATGTCACTCCCGGTCCGATTGGGGAGGGGCCCAGAGAAAACTACAGAGTCCGACATTGTTTTTGCAAAGTTACACACCGATTTAATGTTAATTTTAGTGACCTCCGATTGGCGTAACCGGGTGTCATTACTGCCGACGTGAATTACAATCTTACCAAATGTACGCTTAGCCTTAGCCAGCAGTTTCAAATTTCCTTCAATGTCGCCTGCTCTGGCCCCCGGAAGACAATTGACTATGGCTGCTGGTGTCGCTAACTTCACATTTCTCAAAACAGAGTCGCCAATAACCAGAGTTTGATCCTCGGCGGGTGTGTCGTCGAGTGGGGAAAAACGGTTAGAGATGTGAATGGGTTGGCGGTGTACACGGGGCTTCTGTTTAGGGCTACGCTTCCTCCTCACAGTCACTCAGTCAGCCTGCTTTCCCGGCTGCTCGGGATCTGCCAGGGGGGAACTAACGGTGGCATAGCTACCTTGGTCCGCACCGACTACAGGGGCCTGGCTAGCTGTAGAATTTTCCACGGTGCGGAGCAGAGTCTCCAATTCGCCCAGCCTGGCCTCCAAAGCTACGAATAAGCTACACTTATTACAAGTACCGTTACTGCTAAAGGAGGCCGAGGAATAACTAAACATTTCACACCCAGAGCAGAAAAGTGCGGGAGAGACAGGAGAAGCCGCCATGCTAAATCGGCTAAGAGCTAGTAGCTACGCTAAGCTAGCGGATTCCTAAAAACACGCAAAGTGAATAATGTGTAAATAATTTAGAGGTGATTCAGCAGAAGGAGTGCTTTAGTTAAGGCACGTAAAGATTACACTGGGAAACAAATCGTAATCTAGATAACTAGATCAATCTAACTGCGCAGATTAAACAGCTAACAGATACAGAAAAACACCGCTGTGCTCCGGAACAGGAAGGGATACAATACCGCAGTGAGAGCCAACCACCAGTAGAGGCAAGCAAGAGGATCCAACAAGAGGCCCTACAATACAATCTACAATAAATATTTGGAGAGAAAAGGTGGTGTTTGGCAGTGAGACGGTACTTGCCTTTATCAGTTGTTATCTCAGATGACCTTGGAAATCTGGGTCTAGGTCATATGCATAGAGATCACATTTATGTCCATTTACAGTATGTTACAGGTAAGTATAATACGATATACTTTATTGTCCCTTCCGGGAAATTTGTCTTGGACTCCAAGAGCTGCACAAATAAAATTGCCATGACATAATTACATGACTCATGCATATTACATAAGTTAATACACACACCAATCATGCATATTGCACATCCCTAATACACATATCCAAATTACACATACCCCTATTACACAGCAGTCTCACACAAATAATTCATGCATATTGCACATATCCCTAAACACATACCCCTATTGCACAGCCGTCTCCCACATATGGTTAAAAGGAAAATGCTGACAATGAATAAATAAAACTAAAATAGCAATGCCACCATGTCATTAATGCACAATCCTTCTACCTATCCCAGGAACCACTATTTAAGACTCTAACTGACGTGGGCACGAAAGATTTTTTAAAGTGATTCAATAATATTCAGTAATATCTCAGAAAGGGGCAAAAGGGAAATCTAGGGTTCTCAAAATGTGACACACATGGACAGATAATGGATACATGCACGGAGTACATTTCAGTCATCCCCCCTATTTCATGGTGGGGGGACAACAATTATAAAGTAGCAACAGTTAATTGCAACTCAACTACACTGTTTTGGGGTAATGGTGCCGGTGGTGGAGCATGTTGTCCTAAAACTAGATGGTTGAGAATTAATCCTTGCATCCTCCTGTATCTCAAAGTATCTTTTATAAAGACGCTAAACCCAACATAATGAACTCCAAATCCCATTAATCATCAGTAGCTGGGTTTCCATTACAGATTAGTGGAAAATTTTAGTAATATTTCCAGGCTATTGCCAACGCAGAATAGAGAAATGGTGGTGTTTTGATTAACTGATGGAATGTGACTGCTGGGTTCTGTGTTTTCCCAATAATTGTAATCCAAGTGAAGCTCTCGTGGGAGAACTGTAAATCCAATAGACATGGTGATGCAATAGTATTGTCATTTCAGATTTTTTTTTTTTTAATTTGGATTTGTTTTTTGTTTTTTTTTTCAACATTGTTATTACATCATCTAATAATATTTAATATGCTGTGCATCTCTTCATCCACATGTAGCATGTCGTATTTTAGAATGTCATGAGACTCTTTCTCTACATCATGAAACAAAGCAAAAAAAAAAAAAAAAGTGTTTCCATAACACTTTTTCAAAATAAGGCTTTTTTTTTTTTAAATTTGCCTGAAAAACTACCTATAGGGACAAGCATTTTTGCAGTATTGCAAGATCTTCTTCAAAACATATGTGGTTCCACTAAGCACATTTTTAATTTGCGACTTCGGTTTGCACCATTGGAGAGTAAATGAAACCAGCCTTGTGCCAAAACGTATGGCCAAACCTGAGTATACAAAACATTATAATGTAGTCTACATACTCTTAAGATATAGAGATGATATTCAGTTGTATGTCTTATTCAAACCTTAAACCTAAACTGACAGTTCTAATTAACTGGCTATGCAATAGAAGGTTGAATTGCTGCTCATTGGCCCAGCACACAGAACAACACAGAATTTTATTTTCTGCCTAATCTAGTTTTGTCCCTAATACTAGACTTGGGCATCATGGTTCACATTTCTGGTGCTTTGTTCTGGTGTCTGGGTTTTGCCAGTATTTTTGTGTGTGTGTGTGTGTGTGTGTACTCTTGAGTGATTTATTTAATGCATGTGCTTTTATTTTGACATCTTTTCAATGTTTTCTCCATGCTGCTTTACTTCCCATTCAATAGTTCCATGTGTTCTCCCATTTTGTGATCTTTCTCTCTTTTCTGGCTCCTTCTGCTACTGTCTTGTTGTCAGGTTTTCCTATCACATTTTACATTATGTTTGATCACCACACACTGATTTCCATTTAGTCATCTTTCCCTCACTATATTACTGCCTCCTTGTGCACCTTCCCGTTGCTGGATTGTCAGTTGTTTGTCCTTAGCCTCCTAGTGTGTTGTGTTATTTTATATTCTCCACATTTGATCTCCTGTTGCTGAGTTGTATGTTCCCTTTGTCATCTCCAAGCTTACCCATTGTTTTGGACTGCCGACCAGGTATGATTAATGTCTTCGTCTGTCCATCTGTGAGTTGTACTATTACTCCATCTGCCTGCTCCCCTATGGACACCTTTACTGTACATCTGATCACTTGTTTATGACCCTGGTATTACAATAAATAATGTTGGACTTACCACCCTGTCTGTTCTCTGTGCTGGGGTCACACCTGAACTCAAAACCAGTACATTAGGTAGGGTCTGCAACGCTACCTTTTAAAACATTCAAATATCTATCTAGAGACATGGATTACAAGATGATTCAGTTGCGGTACTTTTTCTGAAGGAACTATTTGATTAGTATAAGCCAAATTTCTTTTCCACATTACAGTAGCATCATGTGGAGCATAGAAGAAGCCTTCCTTCATTGGCTTCCTGTTTATGTGAAATCAGACTTTTCAGAAATCAGATTTTGTTATGAAAATACAAATCTTAAAGTCTGATTTCACATGTAGGTCACATGTTTTGTTTTTGAATCATGCACCTTTTCTGTGGAACTGTGATAAAACAACATGATACTGTGGAATTAAATCCATATTCTCATCTCATCTCTTTTTACCTGAGGCCAAAATATGGCCATCGGGTACAGCGAAGGCCTTGCATCCTTCCATTTGTGCTCAGCATAACTCCAGTCCTATTACTGCCAGGGTCTTCAAATTCACAGGGAATGTTCTTGGGATACAGACCTTGGACAGCCTCAAAGATGGCTAACCTTGACCTATTTTAAGAAGGTCAAAAGGTCACATTCTTTTTCCTATTTTTATGCTCATACAGCCGAGGGTATTTTCGCACGGTGTTATATTACAATTAACAAAGACTGGGAAAATGTTAGTGAAGTGTAGGACTCAACTGATAGTGAACACGTTATGTTAGGATGTTCAGTCATAAATTAATTTTCTATACCTGTTTTGTCCAGTTATGGGTCACAGTGGACCTGAAGCCTATCCTAGTGGTTACTGGCAAGAGGCGCGGGATACCGTGCACAAGTAGCCAGTCCATTGCAGGCTCCACACACAGACAATCACATACACACCACCAGTGGCACTCGTGGTCCATTTCAGTTAACCTGGGTGTCACTGGAAGTGGAAGGAAGTACCTGGAGAAAACCTACATAAACACAGGGAGAACATTCATTAAATTGCTATACCTGCTTACTCCAATGAAGGATCATGCAGCGCTGGAGCCTATCTCATCACTCATAGGGCATGACGCAAGGTCTACCCTGGAAAGGATGGCAGTCTATCTCAGGGCCATATGTAGGTAGACAAACACATTCACTCTGTCACGCACACCGACGGTCAATTTAAAGCTTCCAATTCACCGAACATTCATGTTTTTTAGAGGTGGGATGAAGCCAGAGCACCGAGAGGTAACCCATGTGAACACGGAAAGAAGATGCAAGCTCCAAACAGAAAGGACCACGTCAAAAGTGAACCTGCTCACTGTGAGGCAACAGTGTTAACCAGTAAGCCACCATGGTGCCCCTGCTTCAATGTTGTTCCAGTGAACTCTTCATTCTGGCTCATTGGTATCTGCTTTGTTCTTTGTCTGAGGACAAGGTGCTCAAGATAAGGGAAGCCACTTGGTTTAGGATTCTTCTACTGACTGAAACATGTGAGACGTACAGAACTGTAAGAATTTGGAGCATGCCAAGGAATTAAAGAAGCATGATGTGTTTGAAAAATGGGGAGTTTTCCCTTCAGTCACCAATGTGGCATCAGTCAGACTCACCAATTGCAGTCAATTTGCTGAGACTCAGCTCTTCGCTGTTTGGATGTCTTTTGAGCCATCATGTATTGTGTCCACTGGGCTCTACATGTATACGCTTATTTAACTGCAACATTTCTGTCTCTGCATGGTTGATTATTCTTTGTTGTGTTTCATTTTACTTGTTAATTTGCTATTGTTAGTATGGCTAAAACTGAGTCTGGTCTGCTTGAGGTTTCTTCCCATAATCAAAACACCTGAGGGAGTTTTTCCTTACTGTTATTGCCAATGTGCTGTACAAAATGCTTTTACTAAATTCTTGACCAGGTCTTCCAAGAGGTTCCATGTATCACAGATATTCAATTGCACTTCACTGGTTCCCCATTAAATTTAGAATCTAGGTCAAAGCCCTGCTGATCACCCATTGAGGTCTACTATGTGATCAAGGCCTTGCTTACATTAGATATTTACTGCACTCCGATGTTACCAATAGATCGCTGTGCTCTTAGACTAGTGTTGAACCAGGTCTAATTGTTTAAACATTTTAGGGAACACTTAAGTAGATAATCATTAAATGTTGGTATAAAAATGACATTTATGTATATATTTATTCAATCATTTATTTATTGTTAGATATTGAGTTTTAGCCCATGAAACCAACAGGCACAGATACTTTTTTGTAAGTATACATCAGCTTTTAAGGCTGCTTCACCTCAAGTATTGTCTATGTAGATTTCTTGATGACAAACTTCAGCATCCATTTTTATGGCATCTGGTCAGCCATATTTGCTTGCTAACAGGGCGTATAGCATCATGGGTTTAATGTTATTTTATAAACTGTGAAAGAATACTTAACACAGTTACATCAATTCACAGCATGGACAGAAGATGCTGCTTTTCCATGTGTTCTTTCCTCTCTACACCCTGGCAGTATTAGAGTTCCACTCTTTACAGGACCGGTCCAAAGCCAAGTATCTCCACCCAGCTCTCAAGAAAAAGTGAGTCACATAATCTCCTGTAATGCCTTAGGAACATCAATAATTTGAGCAGCTTTGTGAGTAGTCTGTGGAACCTCAGCCCTTGAGAGCGAGAGATGCCAATGAATTGCTTATGGAGACATGAAGTCCATGGATAGAGGTATTTGCCATTGTCGATATAGTTGCAGAAGAATGAAAGTTCAAGTCAATCTTACTGAATGGTTGTGACACCTGGACACTTCCCAGCAAGCAAATGTAATGACTATTTGCCTCTGGTCCTCGGTCATTCTACTTCAGCAAACTCAGATGAGGTTTTGACTTGCACTGTGTGTCAATGTCAGGTATGACACTAGGACCATGTGATAGATTTTCCAGAACATGATCTATAGCGTGTAGACACTGATGGTGAAATTGGAGAAACACGAGAGTACACCCACATTTCAGCTTAAGATGGCTACTTTCCAAAAGTGGGATGGTCCAGTTATTTGTCTGTGTGGTTGCCATCCAGGGCATACCATGGATTTGCATTGTGGTGGATGCAGGAACCACAATATGCTCCCATACCTTGGCTGATCTGTGAATACTCTTTGTTGTAAGTTTGGCAGGGATGCCTCGACCTGTCATGGTTATCATACTGTGAAGGTAATGACGACACAGGAATATGTGACGCCACAACTGCACATTTGTGTGAAGACAGTCCATCCACAGAGTATGCTGATTTCACTCTACAATAGTGTGTTTTACTCTGTTTAGATTGGGATTAAATGGTACCTCAGCAGAGTAAATTTTACTCAGCAAAATTTACTGTGAAATTAAAGGGTTGAATTCTTCTAAAACCTGTTGAGATATCAAGCAATATATAAACAAATAATCAGTGACATAAAATTAGTTTTTTGGTCATCAGAAGGGTATTATCTTGAACTAGTTGTTTCGCATCTGATTTTTCCCTGCACCGCCTGGTGCCATTCTCCATAACTCAGTGCTTGTCATAGCCTGGATTACTCCCTAGCTGTCTCAAACAACACCTGCTGGACTAGACACATTCTGCAATGAGAGATAGATATTGCACCTACCATGTGTGTGAGACCAAAACTCACTTTCAAAGTATACATAGTGCTGCACTAATACACCTTACAGATGTGACACAAGCTTCATCCAGTGCGCTTGAAAGAAAAACGCCCTGATGGAGTCGTTTGGAAACCCGATGAGGCTTTGTTTTAGTATGATGCCATTCACAGGCTTCCAAAATTATATTCCAGTGCCTTCTTGTGCTATGTTTATTTTTCACTTCTCTGATGGTGAGGGAGCTGAAAATCTTGATGCATGAGTCGTCCAAATCTGATAATGTCTGGATGGATGTTTCGTCAACTTAAAGCAAAAAGCGGCTCAGGCCAAGCACATTTGGAATTTGCAAAGAAACCCTCTCAGGTTGCAGCTGCTATGTGGTTAGAACGTGAGGGAAGACTAAAAGGCGAGCTGCCCTCACACATACGGTCCACATGAGGGCCAAGAGGTTAATCCTGTTTCAAACAAGCTTGGCTTAACCCTTGTAAACCCGACCTCCAACACTGTGAGTGCCACCACCCAAACCGATCTATCACATTGGTGCATCGTGCATAGTATGTAAGAACACAGTGACACGCACACACAGCATATTCATTTAAGTCATGCACACTGAAACGTGCACATATTTGTCCTGCAAACAGTAGATTTCAGTGTGCTGTTTGTGTGTTGAAGCAGCTGCGTTGGTGGTCCATCGCTGATGTTGACAGCTGAAGGCCTGTTTTGACATAAAACCTCTCCTTCTGCTTTTCACAGTTCGACGATATCTATAACTAATGCTCTTTCTCACAAAGCAGGTGACTTTCACATATGCGTGGATTTTATGCATTTCTTTTTTCTTCCATGCATGCTAAATGTGCACATATGTGCACAAACCTGACCAGGCAGGTCATCTGGCCTTTGTCATTGCTAAACTCTGCCTCCATTCTTAACACCACATATGTATAAATACTTACAGCAGGACAGGCTAAATAAATTGACTAAATAATATTAACCAGCGTGTTGTTCGTGGGGATCCATGGGCTCTAGATTAGGTAGTTTTGATAAAATAAGTAGCTGACATTTTTCAAGGGTGGTAATAAATTATGCAAAGTTTCTATAATGATTTGGAGTGGTGTGCAAGTCCAGAATGTAATTATCAATGTGCACTGTTCACTGATGTGACATAACATCTGTAATTTCTCCAAAAATATTAGTCCAAAATACTACACAATTCTAGACTTTTGATTTTAGTGTACCCGTGATTATGCGGACCTGGTCAGGATGGGGTTCACGCAGGCCTTGGCTGAGGTGAACCCCATCCTGACCAGGTCCGCATAATCAAGGATACACTGAAATCAAAAGTCTATAACTGCTTTATTATATGGTAAACAAGAAAATTGGGAGTTTGTCAAACATACTAAAACTGAAAAATCAATCAAGTTTTAACTCTTTATTATTACTGTCATACTGTACCAACTGACATCCATCAATCGACTGGAGATGCCTGTTAAGTCCGTGATGAAGAGTCATCAGGCTTGTTTTTTTATAAAGTTTGCCATTCACCTGTCTAGCTTCCACGTAAAATTGACCAAGTACTCCATCAAGCATCCGTCTGTCATAAGTTTCAAAGTTGGGTGCATGTCCCTTTTCAGTGACATACTTGCAAAACAGGTTGGCTGCTGACTGTGTATTTCTACGGGTGTTCGTCACATCTTTTTCGTGTAAAATTAATTTTAAGTCAGCGTCGCTAACAGATGCAAACCTGTCTTCTGCCATCTTGTCAACAAACTGATAGCCAAAGTAGGCACTGTATCGCGTTAGCTAATTGGCTGTTATCGATAGAAGGTGTCACTCGATTAACTAGCGCTACGCTGCACACGTTTCCCATACCATATAATAATAAAGGATTATTAACTGAGTGAGAGGCCTGTACAAGGAAAATCAGACAAAAGGTGTAAGTACAAACCAAGTGTGAGCAAGGTTATTGCGAAAAATACTGAGGTTTGATATCCCTGTACAGACAAGCATGTGAGGTTAATATTTTGTTTATTATATGGCTATTATATAAATAAACATTCAAACTTACAGTATCACCCAAATATGCTGCTGACGGTGTTGGGTTCGTTCATTTTCTTCACCTCCATGACGAACTTTCTAAGGGCCCTTCACACATAGTACAAATGTGCTTGAATTGCACATGAAGCAGGCTGAAAGACAGAGTGTGCCCTGTGAGAGTCCATTCGATCCTTCTCATAGCAGGTGTCGGCCAAATTCCAGCTGACACACACGAACATCCGACACCACTCGCTTGGCACTTAGAAAAGGTGTGACCATTTGCGCTATTAGCACGACAACAGTCAGCAGATGATCACTTTCAAGCTGGCAGTGAAATTTGTGCCCCCACGATTGTGGAGTTGCCAAGTACACATGTGGCATGCTAGAGTGTCGGCTCCCCCCACAACACGTGCGTGTGTTTTGCATGCTCCCCCCGCTCCCCCAACACATGCATGCAGTTCACACACCCCCCGCAGGTGAGGCATCTCTCATCTGCTCACAGAGTGACACCTTGTTTTGTGCGCTGAATGAACAGGCTGGCTGTCAACACAGCTGTCACAGCTGCAGAACACATACCATGTTTTGACAGACACGCGCATGTGTGTGCTTGCTGTCCTCACATGGAAATAAATAAAAACATATCGCTTTTGCGATGGGCTGGAGAGCGCGCACATTGAGAGGCTGCCCCAGCTGAAATGGACTGTCAGTTCATGTGGACACAGCATATGATCTGAATGTCACATCTGTCTGACAGGACACACGTGTCCTGTGAGCGGTGTGCTGCAGGACTATATGACAAGCCAACAATGCGACAAATACGTCGCTTTCAGTCATGTATCAGCAGTAATAACGCTATAACAAATGTCATTTGTTCAGTTTTCACTGTGCTTTTTTTCTCTTTTTAAAAAAAATACATTATGTCCTTGTTGATTTCAGGCATTATTCCGCACCTTTTACAGGACAGTGATGGTAGCACAGTGGTAAAGTTTCTGAATGGCAATCAGAGCTTTTGGAAATTGTAGGTCCGAATCCTGTGAGTGGCATGTATTTTTTTTCTCCACAGCAGCTGAGCAATGTGGTTACACATGCACAAGCTGCTCAATTTCAATTTATTTAATTTATATGGTGCCAAATCACAACAAAGTTACCTCAAGGCACTTCACACAAGTAAGGTCTAACCTTACCAACCCCTTGCACTCTGTTCCAGCTGCGACAGTTTCATGCACGCTCATGCATGACACTGTCGCGTGCACAAAACTGTCACAGCGGGTTTGTTCATGCCTGCCTGTCGGCTCGATGTTTTCGTGGTTTGCTCATACGAGCTGTTCCGCCGTGATTCACCCTGATTTGTACTTATGCATACTATGTGTGAAGAGGCCCTAATAGATGGTCCAGTCATTCAATCTGTGTTTTTTCCAATGCTCTTTAGATGATATTAATGGAGTATGTTTATTTCTAACTTGTTTTTTCTAATTGTGTTTTTAGCTTCCTGGTTTGTAACAAAAATACATGTTGCGAACCGATTGTCATGGTAACCGGTCCAATATGGGAAAATATCTAACCGATAATTAGCCAATCAGAGTGCGCGTAGCATCACAGCCATATAATAAATAAGAATACCAAACAGAAAATGTCAGCTCTCCCATGTTTGTCTGTGAAGGGACACATACAAAACACATACCCATCCATGTACACAGAGGCCACTTTGCTTTTAAGATATAAATGATTTATCACCCCCTGCTGGAATGGCATGTGAGCCCAGAATGTAATTATCAGTGTCCATTGTTCAATGTTGTTACCCAATATCCCTAATTTCTCCAAAAATGTTAGTCCTATCAACTTTCTATTGTCACAGCGTTCATAGTTGACCCAAAATACATAAGCACACCAAACACCAAATGTCAGCTCTCCCCAGTTTGTCCATGATTGAAGCCATACACATCTGTGCATGCATACAGTTACACAGAGGCCACTTGGCTTTTAATATATAGAAACAACAACAACAACAACAATCATGTATTTGTTCTCTTGGTGAACAAGCCATAATTCTTACCATTTTAATGCCATCAAGCATCAAGTTTCTCAATTCCATCAACTCTACTGAATCAATCATTTTGAAAACAACAAACCAATGAATTGAAGGTGAGCTTTCCTTGAATAACTCTTACCAAATGTGAAAAAAATACTTTCCATGTTTTGTGCAGATTGTTTACAGTCACTGGACTATGTCCCATTGCAAGGACTTCAAGTACTTCTCAGGTAAACCTATAAATTTTAGATTCTGTTACCTTTCAAACACAAGTGGGATCACAGCCCTTCACAAAGAAAGTGAATGTGTTTCCTTTCATGGCAAACAGAAGAATGTGGAACACAGTTTTCTCAGGGTTTTTTTTAGTCTGGTTACTGCAGAAAAATGTATTGATGTCTCCTATCTGGATGACAGAGTCTTCACTGAATTCAAAAAAGATTTTTCCCCATGTTTCAAAACAGTCAGCTGTCAACAATTCAAGGGAGTTTTGTGTCTTATTAACATTCACACACATCAGCCATGGCAACCAGCAATTTGTGATCTGGGGCATTGTCCTGATGAAATAGTATGACCTTTGTCAGCTTTCCACAAATTCCTGCCCAAGTAGGCAGGCATAATATTTAGCATATGCTCCTGGCATTTCAAAAAAACCAAGGTTATCGCCTTCCCCAAGTATGAAACTAAATTATCCATCTATGGAGGAGGTGAGAAGATGCGTTTCCAAAGCATCAGTTACCTCTTTGTCTCTGGCACAAAGTGACAGCCACAAAAATTTCTTTCTGGATTTGGAAATGTTTGCTGAAGTTAGGTGAATTTACTTCAAAAGAAGCCAAGTTCTACCTTTGTATGACCTTCACATTATAGTCACAATTCTGCTTTAAGTCTAAGTTAGATATAAGCCTATGCATTAAAGTAATAGACTGGCTATTCATTACAGTAACATGTCTGTTTTAAGTTATACGTCTGTCATAATCTAGGTCTGCTATATGTTATAGTAATAACTCTGTTGCATCCCATGACCACTTTGATCCAGTCAAATAATTCTGCAATATGTAGAGTAAAGATTATCTTAATTGCAGATGACATATTAAACAGATTTTTAAAAGCCTTTACATAATTGTAAAGTATCACGCTCTCTTCCATTTAAACAAGGGAGAGGCCAACCTTTGTGGATATTCATGTGCTCTACCTTCCAAGTTGTAAGTCTGCGAGTTGTCTTGCCGGCTACATTATAGAGAACAAATCAGTTAATAGCTTCTTTATGGCATATCCTAAATGCCTCATTTAAAAAGCTTTCAACTCAATAGCTGTCCTCCCATGTGACCAGACTGTGCATGCTGATAATTAACAGACACTGCAATATTGTCTTGAACATTTTATTATCTGTTCTGCACATGCAAACTATTGTTGCAACTACATTCACACGTTATCCTGTGTGTTTCACTTTTTCACAAACATTGCTGCAATGGACTTTGTTTTCTGTGCACCAATTCATCATTAGGACACATATTCACCAAACAGTGGGGATATCTATATTATAGTAGTCAAGTGGCCTCTGTGTGCATGGAGAAACTGTGGAGAGCTGACCGTTTGGTATGCTTATGTATTTTGGGTCAAGGATGAATGCTGCAAAAACATAAAGTTGATAGGACAAACATTTTTGGAGAAAATAGTGATTTTAGCTAACCTGTAAACAATGGGTATTGTGCTGCAATGCACCATGGGAGTTTGGGGTTTTAAATATTGTTATTGTGGGTCAAGATAGGTTAACAGTGTTGTTAATGTTATTAATTAATTGTGTTTTTGTAGTTCAATTGGTTTGGTCAGTTTAGTTAAGTGTCATGTTGCCGGTACCATGAATGAAAATGTATTGCATTTGATGTCTTCTGTCACCATCTCTGTTTGTGCATGTCTAAAAATAGAAGCACCTGCTTCTGCCAGAATGCGGAAAAGACAAAAAGCTCTCCGTGCGTGTGTATAGCTTCGATCATGGACAAATTTTGCTGACATTTGCCGACATTTTCTCCATAGTTTTCTCCAAAAATATTAGTGATAAGACTAATATTTTTTTTGGAGAAACTATGGATATTAGCTAACATTGCTAATTACATTCTGGACTAACATAACAGTGGAGGTGATGGTCTAGTGGTTAAGCGTTGGGCTTGAGACCAGAGGACCCTTGGTTCAAATCCCAGCCTGACTGGAAAGTCACTAAGGGCCCTTGGGCAAGGTCCTTCATCCCCTAGTTGCTCCCGATATGTTGTGGGCACCTTGCATGTCAGTAGCCTGACATTGAGGTGAATGTGAGGCATTATTGTTGTAAAGCGCTTTAAGCATCTGATGCAAATGGAAAAGTGCTATATAAATGCAGTTCATTTACCATTTATTCCAGCAGGGCGTGGTAAATCATCTTTACATTAAAGGCATGAGTGTGTGTGTGTGCGCGCGTGATTTTATTAAGTTCAGTGTAAGTATACATAATATAATTTCGAATGTGTTAAAAATACATTGATGCCACAAGAAAGTGAAAACTTTTTTCCCTATTGTGGTCAATTTAAAAATCAAATTACAAAATATAAGTAAAAAAATGATAGCAATGATAATAATATTGTTTATATGATAACAAGAACTTAAACAATTTATAAATACATTAAGACAGGAAATTAATATTTAAAAAAAATGATGTAATTAAACAGGAAGGAAAATGGTTTGAGTTCTTCCTCAAAAAACTGTTGAGGTCCAAGGTTCTAAAACATTCTAGACTTGCACACATTCCAACTCATTACAGAAACTTTGCATAATTTATTGGCACCCTTGAAAAAGGTCAGCCACCTATTTTACAAACACTACCCAATCTAGAGCCCGTGGAACACCACTGGCAACACGCTAGTATTGTGTGTGTGTGTATATATATATATATATATATATATATATATATATATATATATATATATATATATATATATATATATATATATATATATATATATATATATATATATATATATATATATGAAAAGCATAAACTGGAGTCATCATCAAACCATACTGCCTGGGCCATAAAGAATGTCATATTCCTGTAAGATGTCTCCTTTGTACCAGTGAAATTACATGAATGCTGCTGTTGCCTATTTGACTACAGGGTGGCTACAAGGGTTTGTCTTTTTATGAAAAACCTTTTTTTTCCTCGAGCATTAGGGGTCACTACAGCAGACCATCGATGTCCATCTCATCCTGTTCTCTCCATGTTTTTCTGTCACACCAGCCACCTGCATGCCCTCCCTCAGAACATCCATGAACCTCCTCTTTGGCCTCCTTCATCTCCTCCTGCATGGTGGTCCCATCTTCAACATCCTTCTCCCTATATACTCTGGGTCCCTCCTCCGCACATGTCCAAACCATCTCAATCTCACCTCTCTGACTTCATCTCCAAACCATCCTACCTGTGTCGTCCCTCTGATATGTTCATTCCTAAGCCTGCCCATGCTCAAATGTCACGGGTGTCAACGGGTTTCAACAATGTGTCACGGGGTGCAACTCTTTGGTTTTAAAGATGTGTGCCGCAGTGGTACTACATTCCTTTTGTATTCACAGGCCACCAGTTTGTCACCGTCCTAGACCGTGACCTCAGAAGGTACATAAATGTGGAAGCTTTATTATGTATAGGTAAGAGATATGTTGGAACAACTGTACAATAATATAACAAAAGAAGTAAACTGAAGTTTTATTCTTTGATGGAAAAACAAAAGAATGTTAGAAAGAAGTGTCTGAACTGGATGTAATTAACCCAGACCCATCAAGACAAACAGAGGTGGCTGGGGGATTGGGTAGACGAGCTGAACAGTTTCTCAACTGGTAGCTTCCAGGCTAATTAGGATGGTGTTGTGGTACAGTGTGAAGGGGTTCTCATGTGGGTTCCCAATTCGTTGACTGTGCGCACATCCAGACTGCTCATTTGTGGTGAGGTATGACAGCGTGAGACCGGCGGAGTCGACTTGAGGATGGTGCAGGATGAGAGATGAGACAGCGCTTTGGGTAGAAGGGCAGAAGTGGGAATGAAAAATGAAACGGAAGGAAATTAAAAGTGGAAATCAAAGCTGAGGAGGATAAGGGGAGAGAAGTGAGCAGAAGAACAGACAGGCAGGACGAGTGTGTTGGATTGACAGTCTGGGAAGGTTAATCTCCTTCTCTTCATAGTACATCTGTCAAGTGGTGCAGCTTCCACAGATATAAACACCTCTGCTGAGATTTCACTGCACAAAATCAATTACGTTTCTCCCGCTGAGGTGCAGGTCTTACAGTATATCTCCAAGTAAACATACATTTATGTTCTTTTTGCTGTTCTAATGTGGTTATACCCTGAAAATCAACATCATAGAAAATTAACATGACTGTAGTTCAGGTGGTGGAGTACGTTTTTCATTAATTGAAAGGTTGGCTGATGGTTCAAACCCTCCTGCCCTTTAATATTATAATTTTGGTGCCTGTGATTCTCTGCTTTTTGTCACTGAAATCCAGTCAAGTTTCCAATTAACCTGAACAAAAATCCCACTTACCAGTCAAATCCATTAATCTTGTTTTTCCTTTTTAAACAACCATTGCTGTAAAAAGGTTCAGGCAAGGATTCCCTATAGCTGGTTAAAATTTGGACCAAACTTAGTTAAATATTTTATGGTCAGGCAAGAACAAAATAATTTGCTTCATAAATATATGTACTGTATTAAACAAACAAACAAACAAACAAACAAGTCAAGGCTCCAGGCCAGTGTCAAAGTTCTGACCCAACGCTTATATGTTGGGCACATTTAGAATGGCTATTCTGAGGCAGTGGTTAAAGCTACACATATGATTACTATTAAATACTAATGGAAAATCAGAAATCACCAGTCTTAGTCACTTTCCAAGATGGCGCCTGTGACTGGCGTGGCCGTCGCTCGGCTCCTGTTGTGTTGGTTACTAATGGCCACTTTTACAACATTTGTTATTTTAGCAGCCCGACTAGCAGATGGAGGTGTCTTGGCTTTACGGACTTACGATCGGGACTCTTTGTTTCATATCAAGGAGACAATGGAGAGCCTATTTGCTTCACGAGACAGGTTCAACCAGGCGTTTCCTCCGCCCCTTCCTCCGCTCCGACTTACCTGATTATCCGCTGCTGTTGAGGGCGCCGTGTAAAATCTGCAGGAGACTGAGGAAAAAAGGCTTTTTGGATAAGAGGAGAAGAGGCTCGCGGGCTGGTGTCCAGGTGAAGAGAAGGCGTGCAGCGGCGCGTTTGGGCGCCAGCACCGGTGGCCGAGGACGGGCTCACTTCCTCTACCACATTCCTCTCTTTGATGTGTGCGATGGCACATCTGCATCGACACCTGTTCGGTTAGGTATGGGTGTTCTAGACTTTTCTCAGCGCTGGTATCCTGGTGGCGTAGTTCCATCGCTACTGTGCACTTCCGTGTTTACGCCTCCGCCTGCACGGATCAGCTGGAGTCCACGTGACCACTGTCTTCGTCCTATCCCATTGCGAGCCTCAGACACCGCCTACGTGACGTCGTCCACCTTGCGCCTTGGTTTATTGAACGTGCTTTCAATCGCCAATAAATCATTTTCCCTGAATGATCTTATATCAACGGAAATGTTGGACTTAATGTGCTTTTCGGAGACTTGGCAGAGAGAAGAGGAATTTCTTCATTTAAATGAGCTCTGCCCTGCTGGGTTCTGTGTCCTTGGGATGCCCCGCCCCTGTCGCCGTGGTGGGGGCCTTGCCATCGTTTATAAAGAGGATTGTGTGTGTAAAGGGGTACAGTCACAGGATTTTCCCTCCTTTGAATCACAGTTGGTCAAGGTGGGTTTCTCAAACCCATTTTTCTGTGTGTTGGTTTATCGCCCCCCAGGCCCTGCTACTGCCTTTCTTAAGCATTTTAGTGACTTTTTATCCTCTATTATAACGTTGGAATCTGTTTTAATTCTTGAAGATTTTAACCTTCATGTTGATAAGTTATCTTGCTCTGCTATGGAGCTTTTATCGTTGACTGAAGCTTTTAATTTTGTGCAACATGTTTCTGAGCCCACTCACCAAAAGGGTCACATTTTAGATTTAGTTTTTACACTTGGCCTAGACATTTTAAATATGTCTATAAAAGATGTCCACTTGAGCGACCATAGTCTCATTTCGTTTGACCTGCATTCCAGCTCTGATCAGAAGCCCTTAGAAGTTAAGTCTCGGAGGCGTATCATCACTGCTGAAACTGCAGACAGATTTTCTTCTATGTTTAATCCTTGTTTGTTCACTGATTTTCTTGATATGGACAATTTTATCCAGTGTTTATCCAACACTGTGATACTATTCTTGATCAGTTGGCTCCTGTCAAATACAATGTGTCTTTACAGAAAAATGAGTGCCCTTGATTAATGAAGAGCTCTTAAGTCTTAAGAGACTGTGTCGAAGGACTGAACGCCTGTGGAAATCCTCTAAACTTGAGGTTCACAGGCTTCATCTCAGGGAGCTGGTTTTATCATATAACAAAATGGCTGAGAGTGCCCGTTCTGTCTACATACGTCAGCTGGTGTCTGTCAATAAGAAGAATCCCAGAGTGTTGTTTGATACAATCAACTCTCTTGTATGTCCTGCTGCTTCAGTTACTCCTGTGTTTTCTGAAGCTGACAGCAATGCTTTTTTGAGTTTTTTCACTGACAAAATCAAGTTGATTAAGGATAAAATTCCACCCTCCCTGTGTGGTACTTCTATTGTTATTGAGCCTGCTCCCAGCATTTGGTCTTCATGTAGGGCTGTGACACTTGCTGATATTTCGGCATTGGTGAGCAAGATGAAACCTTCCTCTTGCTCATTGGACATCCTTCCCTACAGGCTCTTTATTAAAGTATTTGAGCAAATTGGTCCGTGCGTTACTAGAATGGTAAATCTTTCTTTGTCCACCGGTGTGTTTCCCAGTGCTTTTAAGCATGCCATAGTGTTGCCTCTACTGAAAAAACCAGGTTTAAATCAAATGGAGCTAAGTAGTTTTAGACCTATTTCTAAGCTCCCATTCCTGTCTAAGATCCTCGAGAGGGTGGTTTCAGACCAACTGACACTCTTCCTGGATCAGAATAACATTCATGACAGGTTTCAGTCCAGTTTTTGTAGACAACACTCTACGGAAACAGCTCTTTTGAAAGTGTCCAGCGACATTATGATGTCTGCTGATGCTGGGAAATCCACCGTGTTGGTTCTTTTAGATTTGTCCTCTGCCTTTGATACTGTTGACCACCAGGTCCTGCTGAATAGATTGAGGGATCATGTCGGACTGTCGGGGTCAGTTCTTCGGTGTTTTTTTTCATATCTGTCTGGGCGCAGCTTTAGCATTTTTGCTAACCAGATAAGGTCAGAGTCTGAGGACCTGTTATGTGGAGTCCCTCAGGGTTCTGTATTGGGCCCCATTTTGTTTTTATTGTACTTGATCCCTTTAGGTAGGATCATTCAAAGATTTACTGATGTCTCTTACCAGTTATTTGCGGATGACATCCAACTTTACTGCTCCTTTAAGCCATCTGAGATTAAGAGGCTTGATTCCCTCCTCCATTGTTTGGCGGAAATTAAACAATGGCTAACGAATAACTTTCTTCAGCTTAACGCAGACAAAACAGAGACATTGGTTATTGCCCCTGATGCCCATATTCCAGGTATTCAGCAGTACTTGGGAGACCTGGGCCAGTCTGCTAAATCATGTCTTCGAAACCTGGGTGTCATTTTTGACAAAGACATGTCGTTGGTACAGCATTGTAAACAGCTGACGAGGAATTGCTTCTTTCAATTAAGAAATATCTCTAAGCTCAGGAAAATGGTGTCTCGAAATGATTTAGAGCTTATTATTCATGCTTTTGTGTCAACACGTTTAAACTATTGTAACAATTTGTTTTCATGTCTAAACAAGAAGGAGTTGCGTCGACTGCAGTTGGTACAGAACTCTGCAGCAAGAATTCTGACACAAGCTAACAGAAGGACTCATATTTCCCCAATTTTAAAGGAACTTCATTGGCTGCCAGTGTCCTTCAGGATCAATTTTAAAATTTTGGTTTTAACTTTTAGAGCTCTACATGGCCAGGCGCCTCCCTATATCTGTGACCTCATCCAGCCTTATGCCCCTGCCAGGGCTTTGAGGTCTGTGGACCAAAATCTGTTGATGGTTCCTCGCACCCATTTTGCAACCAGAGGAGAGCGATCCTTCCAGGCTGTTGCTCCCAGGCTTTGGAATGGTCTCCCGCTCTCTCTGCGCTCACATGGACTCTGTCGATACTTTTAAAAGCCAACTTAAGACTTTCTTTTTTACTCAAGCGTTTGCTTAGCTTTTAGGCTGCTCTGTGATCCTATGTTATGTTTTATGTCTCGGCCATTGTCTGATGTTTTGTGTGGTGTACTCTGCTTTTATGTTGTGAAGCACCTTGTGGCTCTTGTCTGTGAAAGGTGCTATATAAATAAAATTTTACTTACACCCTTCTATTGATCACTTGACACTCAAAAAAATGACTCATTGGATGAACTCCATTCAGTTATGTAAATATATGTAGCCCCAACTCAAATAAAGCACATCCATGCAAAATAATTCAATTTAATTTAGTTTAGTAGATTACATATATTTATTACATGGAAATCCAATCCAGTTAATCAGTTTTTTTGAGTGTGGGCGATGTTGAAAGGACAAACCCATTTAGAATGGTTTCATCATTAGGGGTGGGTATTAATAAGATTTTATCGATAGATAACATTACCGATTCCGCTTATCGATCCGATTCCTTATCAACTCCCTTATTGATGCCTCTTGTGAATTTTTTGTGTTATAAAAGTAGGCTTTACAGGTTTTTTATGTCAACAACATTTTATTGAGTCTTAAAGTAAATAAATATGAAATTGGTCACTGCATCCTTAAACTCTGGGAATAATAAACTCTACATGGTGGAATGCTAATCTCTGGACATACTTTTTGTCAAAAGCATTTCCTTTCAGACATTATTGGCATGAATGTCTTTCCATACATCTGAGCTGAGCTCTTGCAACCAGCTGTGCTGCACATCAGGATGTAATTCATAAAGAATGCAGGACATCTCATTTTGGGAGGAAAAAAATGTTGACTGTAGTTTATTGTCTGTATTACAGCGTTTGGAAAGAGGTGTCAATTATTTAAAGTGGCAATTCATTTTGAAGTTATTAATTCTGACTGTCTCAGCAGAGAGCCGCGCAGCATTTGGAGCTGTGCCAATGGAATAGAGGACGATTCTCGTTTTTTAAATGCAACAAGAGTCCCAGTTAGTGACTTTAACCCACACAAAAGTGACTCACGACTGACATATTTTAATGGCTTTGAGAGGGGATAAGAAGTGAACTTTCCGCTTCTGAAGAGCAGCGAAACAAAGAACCAATGAGCCAGTGGATCGAAGCACTGCTTCATTGGTTCACTCTTCAAAGTGGAGTCATGCTGCAGAAGTGGTTGATTACAGAACCGCTGCAGGGTCTGTAATCAACGTAGAGAAATGATCATTTTCCCGACAACACTCTAAAAAAACGGCCGCTCTGAAGGACCGATAAGGGAATCGTTAAGCGAAAATTCTATTGATGTCGGTGGATTGAATCAATTCTTAGCGATACCCAAAAAGAAGCGGTTCTCGATATGCAACCATAATCATCATACAAGAGGAGGAGCCTAGTGAAGGACTTTGTTGCCTGTTGCCACACAAACCATCTACAGCTCAACACATCAAAGACAAAGGAGCTGGTCATTGACTTTGGGAAGTCCAGACCAAGACCAGTTCTGATCGAGGGAGCTGAGGTGAAGGTTGTGGATTCCTACAAGTACCACGGGCTGTGGCTGGACAGCAAACTGGACAACTCACAACAACCACTTGTACAGGAAGGGACAGTGCAGCTGTACTTTCTGAGGAGGTTGTGATCATTTAACATATACAGGAAACTCCAGTGGATGTTCTACCAGTCCATAGTAGCCAGTGTCCTCTTTTACACTGTGGTGTGCTGGGGGGTGGAAGGGGGGGGGGGGGGGGGTTCAGCACATCCAAGAAGGACACATCCAGGCTGGACAAACTGATCAGGCGGGCTGGCTCTGTGGTTGGCATGAAATTGGACTCTCTGATTAAGGTGGCAGAGACAAGAACACTGGACAAACTGCTGGACATTATGGATGATGCCAGCCCAACCCTCTGGACAATGTCATCAGAAACCAGAGGAGCCTCTTCAGCCACAGACTGCTCCTTCCCAAGTGCAGGACCAACAGACTGAGAAACTCAGAGGAACAGCCAGTAAACCAGTATGTCTGGTATTATTATGTATTCATATTGCAAACTGTTTTTTTTTTTCTGTTTTACTTTCACTTCTGATACTCTGTGTACTTCTTACCCTGTGTACTCCTATACAATACTGCTGGAACTTCACTTTCATTGAGGGAGTCTTCCCAAGGGATCAATGAAGTTCTATCTAATTTAATCTACAAGGTAGCCCTCTCCCTTTACCAGACATAATGCCAGCATTCAAAGTTTTGACTCTCACCTCCACTCTTCCATCCTTTCTCCTCTCTCACTTCCATCATACTGTATGGCTCTCCTTCTCTTCCTTCGTCCAAAAGTAGCATACTTTCTGCCAGTATCCTCCTGGACAACATTACCAGCAGTCACTGTTGTTAACCCCTGCCTCAACTAATCTGGTATGGAAATCCAATCTCTGACCTGCATATTTGATTTGGTACAGTTGTGACTGGATGCTGTTCCTAACACATTCCTCTGGCTTTATCCAGACTTAGGACTGGAGCCTCAGAATGCACTGGGTTGTGCACCCCCCACATAAATAGACAAAGGCCGGACATTTCATGTGACTGTCAGAACTGTTAGCATGTTGGACATTTGTATGTACTTTTTTATTTTATTGTCATTGGCAGTATTGCCAGCTTGGTCTGCTTAAGTTTTCCTTCTACAATCAAAAGAACATCAGAGGAAAAATTTCCCCCCCTTAGAGATGTTGCCTATGTGTTTGCTGTGGGGGATAGGTAAGGTTAGACCTTACCATGAACGGTGAAGTACTTTGAGGTGACCTATATTGTGATTTGGTGCTATATAAGCAGTGTAAATGGAATTGAATTGAAATTTAATTGTGACTTGGTAGGAAGACCTCTGGGAACCAGAACGGACTCTTGGAGTTGACACACTAAACAGCCACTGAACATGTGATGTGTACAGTAGGTAGAAAATGTCAAAACTATGTGTGCATGAAATAAGGAAAATTACTGTAATCATTGACAGCATCTGTTCTGTGGATTGTCACTTGTCAGTGTTCGACATTTTGGTGGAAAGAAGTTACAAAGAAGTTTCTTTTGGCAGAGTGTTTTCATTTCCATTCAATTTAGTAGTACTATAAGTATATGTATGCTTTCTTTGTGCTTAGGTGACTGATTCAGGATATGAAATCATAACCATTTAATTTATGCTTTTTTTTTTTCTTAATTGTGTGTATGTGTGTAAGTGTGTATGCGCATGCATGTGACATGCAGGTGACAATATTTTAGTGATCATGGAGTCTGGGTATGCAGGTTTTAATACTACAGCTCTCCACTATGAAGTGTACTGTGCAGTAACTTTACTGTGTCAACATACCGACCATAACGCCACATAAGTAAGGTCATTCTTCTCTATCCAAAGATCTCTGCAAGTCTGTGAGCACTGCCGTGATATATGATCACTTCCGTTGGCCTATTTTAATTTCCAGGACCTTGCAATGTTAGCAAAGCTCAATGAAATTTTACTTAAAAACAACAACAAAAAATATCAAAATAAGACACAGTTGTGCTTTTGTTGGCTACCACTACAGCTCCAAAAACTTGCATATTTTTAGTACATTTTCACACAGAAGAATTATGACTGAAGACACTGTACATTTTATGAGAAAAACAGGAAGGGAAGCAGTTAAGATAGCTTAGCTTGCTAATTTGGTAGTTTACATTAAAGAGAGACAGACAGACAGACATTCTTTTGACCTTCCTTTTATAAGTATAAACTAACTACAAATCCATTTCCAACAACCAAGAAAGTGGAGCCAATATTCAAATAACCACATATTCAACAACTGACAAGCAAACAAACAGACCATGATTTAGCACACAGCTATTTATGTTGTAAACCTGCCTCCCACTTATTGAGGTCATCTAGCACCCATTCTTCATGTTTAGTTGTGCAAAAACTGTTTTTCTGCCGCATTTGATTTCCCAAACAAATATTAAAAGGTACAGTGCCACAGTTTTTAAGATTTAAGTCATAAAAATAATCTTCTGTGTCATTAATGTAACATTATTGCTAAGCATTTAGATAAGGGATTCATAACATGATATTGCCAATATCATCAAAATTCATGCCGTCTGGAAACAGTTTAGAATTTCAACCCCTGGGGGGAGAAATTCAAGAATCAGATGATTTGACCAATAGATTTGAAAGTGATTTAAAAGAAATCTTATGGATGTTAATGTAAGTGTAATGTAATGTGTCACAGGTCAAAACCTCACATATGTGCACACACACTTCCTCTTGTAGTTAGTCTGCATGATGGTGATATGGAAAAGTCAACATTCACTATGGAATTTCCCCCCAGATAAATATATCCTCTTCATTAAGGTGAGCTATAATTTTGCAACATATTCCAAAAAATCAACCTACATTATAATGCTTGGATTTCAGTGGAAACTAAATTTTGTCAGTGTTGTGAAATCTGAATGGCGCTACAGCTTTAAGTGGACACACAGTTGTAATCATACAGGTGCAAAACAGCATTTGCACATTGCAGTTTTCAACCAGGAAATAAGAACATGGACTGAGGGCACTCCTGCACTTGAGCAATTGTGAACTAGTGAAATTTGGGGACTTGCCATTTTTTGGAACATTTGAACACTCGTAACTAACCAATGCTGACACCAACATACACTTATTATACATCAAAATGTCAAGCAGAGTCTCCTCTACAAAAGTATCCACTTCAATCACATATCAACTAACCAAAGCTGAAATGCCAAGCTAATAAAGACATAAATTGGAATTCATTTTTTTGGAAAAAAACCCAAAACAAAACACTCATTTACTCCTACCAAGTATTATTTACTTTCAATTTTTTGCATCCATAACATCCCCTAGGACCTGTCTTTTAGCTGATCCAAACGTTTGCATTTTTGACCTTGTACAAGCTGAGAAATAAATGATAATGTATAGGTATGTGATTTTGGTGAAATAGGCTCTAGGGCTTAAGGGGTTAAGACAGATAAAATAAAACATAAAAAAAAAATAAGAAAAGCTGTGTTTTGGTGCATTAAATGTTACATATTACTTAAAAAATCATGAAAATCTGTAATCGTTTAATGTTATTATGAAACACAAGGCATGACCCAGGACCCATTCAAAGGAAGAAACTCATGATGTTTAATATAGTTCAGTTCTCCAGAAGCAGTTCTAACAAGTTGTGCAACAAGGCTGATAGGTAAAAGCACAGGCAGGTTCTCAAGTCTGTGAGGCAAGTGGCAATGTGTCTGAGCCAGAAAGGCAGCCAGCACAGGTACCAGAGTCCAAAGAGGAATATTCAGAACCAGGGACACGAAGCAAAGGTCAAAAAGCAGGTATACAAACACTGGGAATGAGGGTACACTCTGCATAATGCAAATTGAGTCTGCAGCTGGAGAGAGGTTAAATAGACTGGGACTTAATTACACAGATGAGACACACCTGGGGAGACACAACACCAGGAAAGCCACAACAATGCACAGGGGACGAGAGATTTCAAAATAACACAGACACATGACAATTACTAGCTGTACATAAAACCAAAATATGTGACCACTTTTGACCTTTACAAATTTGTGCTGTCCCATAAGTAATAAAACTACATAAATTAAGAATCAAGATTTTTTTTCTCAATGTACTCATGCTAGTATCAACACTTAAACTGAAATTAGTATGATAATACAACATGAAAATAATTAAGAGAACAATGCACAAATCTAGGAATATAAAGTGTAGAACTATAAAAAAATATTGTAATGTGAATTATATAAAAACAATTTTGCAATTACTGAATGATCATTATCAACTGTATTCATGTTATTTGCATGTACCATGGAGTACACCTACAAATAAAACCATTTTTTTTAATGAGAATAAAAACTTCACAATTGTTTAGGTTCATTAATGAAAACACACAAAATCCTATATTTGACACTTCTTACAATAGGAATTTCTGAAGAAAAAGGGACTAATACTTTCCATTTTTTTTCAAAATCATACCATGTCATCTGGCCATTTCTAGAATTACTGGGAACAGCCTAAGAATAAGATGACACAATCAAATACATTGTAATACATTTGGATGTGCTTCAAAACGTAATCAACATTCCCCCGACTCGTGGACCATTTGTCCATAATGCGTCATTGGAATCTGTCCTCTACATTTTGATTTAATGTACACAGATGGGGGTAAAATATAGAAATAAGCCTAAAATATGAATGAACAAAGACGCAAGTGAACACATCTTTTGCATGAATGGTTGTTAAAGAGCCAACTGTGTAAATGGAACAAATCTGTCATCAGTAGTATGTTTATATGTGTGCACACACACACACACACACATATATATATATATATATATATATACATATATATATATATATATATATATATATATATACATATATATATATATATATATATATATATATATATATATATATATATATATATATATATATATATATATATATATATATATATATATATATATATATATGTTTGTATGTGAGACCCTCTGGCAATATAAACAGAGCAAAAAAGTAAAGAAGTCAAAAAAAAGTAATAAAATTATTAATTAATGCATGAAAATGAATGATGAGAGTAATCTCCACGCCGATTTGCACTGAGTATTTGGTAACACTGTGCTGTCCAAAGGGAAGTCAGACGAAGGGGGACACATATCAATTTTAGGGTCATTTAAAGAGGCCACATCCAGATCTGAGCCATGAATGGAAACAACTCAAATTAAAACAAACTGCAAAGCAACAAACCTGTGTGATGAATTATTAGTATGTGATCAAAATGAGCAAAACGGTGGCTTGGCCCAAATTATTATCATCCATCCTGGATCATTTGGAACTGCTTTCTTCAATCATAACTGCAGGTTTATTTTAACATGGGCACTCTTCCAAACAGTTGACTCATTTCTCTGCTGAGAACATTCGTGCCTGTTCAGGCTTTCACCAGCCATGTGTGCGTTGCCGTTCTTGAAGGTGAGCACGAGAATGACCTCTCTTTTCTCATTCAGTTGGTACTATGATGCCAATATTGAGCATCTAATATGTTGGCTTTCCGATGTGTATGCTCCTGGTCACATTTTGGAGGGTGGGAAAAAAGACTAGTGCGAGGAAAAGACTAGTGTAAGAATATGAAACAAAACAGTGCTGATGCTACAAGTCTGTGGAGACTAGACAGAGAAACGTGTAAAACAGAAGAAAGCTAGATTTTTGACAGGAAAGATGATGCTCATCAAGCAAAGATGTCAATACTAAAAAGATGAAGAAGTCTATCTTACTCTGTCAATGTCATGGGATCTTTAAGATTTTTGTGTCTAATTCCATCTCCCTGTCGTAGTTAGGTAATACGTAGGCCTTGACCTTTTCCAGCTACATAGTGGATCATGCACAAACATGCCACATAGATAAACTTTCACAGCTGATGTTCACTCACATTAAAAATCCTTAAAATGTAGTTTAAACAGACTCATTGCCTCTTTTGTCAAACCATAAATTATCAGTATTTTACCATATTTGTGAAAATTCTCACCTGTAAAGTATAAGTGTATTGTACAGTTTTTGGTATTACAGTTTTTTTTTCTGTTTAAACTACAGTCATTTGTAAATTCCGCAATGGTATATGATTATTTTAACATATTTGTACTGTTAAATTCACAGTTCAGTTTCGTTCCACATTTTTGTTGTAAATTAAACACTACTCGATTTTTTTATTTTTTACAGTTTTTTATGTTGTGATTTCAAAGGATCTTCCCGTTAATTTCACAGAGGTTTTTTTTTTTTTTTAACAGTGGAAAATACATGTCTCCAACTATCATTGCTGACTATACCTGGTTACAGTAAAGTCCTTGTGCACAACTGCCGCACAACAACACTTCAAATGCTAAAATCTGTGTGGTACTGTGGTGATTATTATCACACGTTTCCACAAAACTAAAATGTATCTGTTAACATCTCAAAGATGTCTTCTGCTGAAGAGTGAGGCATGCTTTTCATGGGATTTATGCTGCAGAACCAGGATGAGGTTTCTGCTCACAGAATGGCAGGTCCTTATCACTGCATGTTGTACAGGCATGTCCAGCATCACCTACTTTTTACACATACATATAATACAAGTGTTTGACCTCTATGCTTTTGCCAGAGCGATGAGTGGGACTGTGAACCTCACGGAGCCATACCCTCCCCCTGGTCCCCTGTGCACTGCAGACTGAGTGGATGAGCCCTCCCAGCTTTGATCAGTTTTCACCCTGCTCCAATGAAATCGCTCAGTGGTCATTCTAGAACAGGAAGCAATTGGCATTTTATTTTATCTACACAGTAAATTTTGCAAAAAATCACAAGTGTTAAATTAACACTGACAATGTTAAATTCAGGCTGCCAGTGTATATGTGGTCCTACACTGACCCAGTATGGGACCATAGGTACATGGTCAGTGTTAAATTAACACTGGTGATTTGCTGTGTATAGTTCAAACTGTACCATGGTATTAAAATAACTGAACAGCCAAGTCCACATTCAAGCATAAATAATTTATTTCAAGATGCATTAATTAAATTAAAACCAAAGCCATCTGTAAAATTGAACAGACACATTATCCTATACCTGTACAAATTATATCTGATTGTTCACACTTTGTGGATCACAATGTGCCTGACATCACAAGTTCTTTTTTTTTTTAAACATGTTTAAAACTTTCCTTGATTTCTCAAAATGTTCTACAACGCTACTTACACCACAGATTGCTCCTGTTATCAGAAACCAATTGAGCATGTGGGATTTTTTGTGCCAAAAATGTACACAATCAGGTGTCACATTTTATGAATGGGAGGCCCGTTTTAATTTTCCTACATACCTGTTCCATTGACAGAAACACATTCCAACAGGAACCAACAACGCTCCGAAGAGACCCTGCGAATCACTGAGGAAACATAAGGATGTCAAGGCCTTTTCCGGAAAAGATAACGGCATTACCAAGCATCCCTGTCCAACAGCATCATAACTTCATATGCTCTTCAGTGGTGTCTCTAGATCTCAGTGGTTGAAGACCCAGAGACATGAATGTCACTGCCAAGATAAGTGGAAAAAAAATGCTGGATAATATTTTTAAAAAATAGCAGAGAAGCTTGAATCTTCGACTGGATTGGGTTGCTTGACGCGAGGACGTTTCGCTTCAAATCGCAGAAGCTTCCTCAGCTAAAATTCTTGCTCTGGAAGTCTGACTTCTGTCTGACTCTTGTAGAGACGAATGAACAGAAGCCAACAATAGCTGGAGTTTTAAACCTAACCAGACCCCTCCTACTGAGAGGCAGACTGCTATAGGCTAGTGACTAAACAATAGCTCTAATTAGCAACTATTGTGCTCTAGTTAGCACCCTCCTAATGACAGGGCAGCTGTCCCTCCTAATGATGGGATGGATGCCTTTCTTGATTGCTCCCTTGATGACTCTCCTGATCAATCAATCAATCAATCAACTTTTTTCTTATATAGCGCCAAATCACAACAAACAGTTGCCCCAAGGCGCTCCATATTGCAAGGCAAGGCCATACAATAACCATGAAAAACCCCAACGGTCAAAACGACCCCCTATGAGCAAGCACTTGGCCACAGTGGGAAGGAAAAACTCCCTTTTAACAGGAAGAAACCTCCAGCAGAACCAGGCTCAGGGAGGGGCAGTCTTCTGCTGAGACTGGTTGGGGCTGAGGGAAAGAACCAGGAAAAAGACATGCCGAGAAGGGGGGCAGAGATCGATCACTAATGATTAAATGCAGAGTGATGCATACAGAGCAAAAAAAGAAAGAAACAGTGCATCATGGGAACCCCCCACAGTCTACGTCTAAAGCAACATAACCAAGGGATGGTCCAGGGTCACCCGATGTCATTTTGCAGTTAAATTTTCCATAATTAGCAACATCGCAAACATGGCTCTGCTGGTGATATGACCATTTTGAAAAATATACAATTTGACATAAAGTCAAAACCTCTGTTCAGAAAAATGTTTTAGTTATTTTGTCATCATGGTTGAACCTGGCAATGTCTAAGCTTGATCTCCAAACACTGTCTTCAATAATTAAAAGGTTTTGCGTCAGTTGGTAGAAAGAAAATTAGATATGCCATTCTGTTGGAAATGGCTTACAGTACCCAAAGGGTTAAATTATAATTAGCTATTGTGCATTATTAGCTATTCATACAATGAACAGTCATCATTACCAGTGTTGCCTCAGGATTTCACTCTAAATGTACTCTAATTTTAGGTCGTATGAGAACAATGTGGCACTGTAATAGGTTTTAATACTTTTGTTAATTTTCCTGTTTTAGCAAACTATGTCTTTTCCTGAACCCTTACAATCTGAAATGACTGCCCTGATAGTATTAAATTATCTGGTACTTTGGCTGGCCTGAAAAGATCTTATAAAAAATAACAAAATTGCTTATTATAGTACAATAAATTAGGTAAATTGTTTTTGTTTCTGTTCTGTTTAATCTGTGCATCACACTGCTAATCATTCTGCTATGTTTGGATGGTTTGGTGTATTGATTAATCTACAAGCCTTTTTGCTCGTCTTCTTGTCCTTTTCTTTTTTGTAGTTGCTGTTATGAGTGCATATATATATATGTGTGTGTGTGTGTGTGTGTGTATATGGTAACTCATGATAGGGGTGGGTGTTTACAAGCATTTGCTTCAGCCCACACCCTTTTGGCTGCACACAACTGGGAAATTGTTTTTTTGAAATTGTTTGAGGTTTTGTTTGATTTTGTTTTTCTTTGTTTGGTCTTGTGAGAGATTTCTTTGTTAAATTTTTGTGTGTGCCAAATTCAATGAAATTCAACCCTACTGTTCTCCCTTCACCATTCTGCACTCAGGCTCATCCACTGTAAGGTCATGGACATGTCTTTCTCCTTGAGATGAGATCTTGCTGAGCTGTCCATTCTGGATGACATCTAGAGTTGGTGTCCTCTGTTAAGTCTGGATTATTTTTGCACATTTTGGGTTATATCTTGATCTAAAGCGGACAGTCTAAAGCATACACTATAGTGCACAGCTTTTTGTGTGTGTCCAATTCCACTTTGTTTTTACACAAAGTAAGGTGCAGGGTGGAAATGAGGTTGTATTTCACTGCTTATTTAGTCATGAGTGTGTTTTGGCACAATATGAATTAAACCAGACTGTTGTCTGTCCTTCCCTAGAGGAGTACAGGTATACCTGTAACTTGTGAGCTCATGGAATAGCTTTACTGGTGAGCTATCATAGCTCTCTGCAACAGGTCAAAGTGTTTGAGTGGCGACCAGATACCAAAGCTCCCTGAGGTGAAACAGTGAAGCAGTGAGTTTGGGTTTGATATTTTCCCGTGAGTGTTTATTCTGAAATGTCAGACTTTAATGCTAACCACCAATCTAAAGTGAAGAGTAAATTTGATATTAGATGTCTACAGAGGATCCTTCTTTACTGCTGGAATGACTTTGTGTCAAATGAACATTCACTAAGATGAGGAGTATTACGAGGGCTGTCAAAGTATAGGTCCTTTATTTTTTTCAAAAACTATATGGATTTCATTCATATGTTTTTACGTCAGACATGCTGGTGCAAGGTTCACCATGGACATGCTGCCAATCTATCAGAGGGACACATACAGACAAACACTCACTTCCCAGGTCACCTAATCTGCATGTCTTTGGAAGTGGATGGAAGATGGAGCACTCAGGAGAACAATCAAACTCCACACAGAAACGACCAGGTGGGAAGTGATCCCAGTACCTTTTCACTGTGAAGCAACAGTGCTAACCACTAAGCCATTGTGCCTCCCAGTGTTAAATGAACACTTTTTAGTACAAATTAACACTTTTTATGAACCCACCTTAAAGTGCATCTGATAACTGAGCCATGTTCAGCTCAGCTTCAGACCACATGGTCTGTGGTGCAGTTGCTTCTAACGTCTTTGTGATAACAATCCACCTGCAGTGAGCCTGATCACCTCTCATTTTAAGACCGACACACCCATGGGCGCACAGACAACCACAATTATATTCACTCTAAAGAACATAGGCACTGGGTGAGAAAATGACAACTGTGTTGGTTGGAAACTAGTAATGATACCTGTTCTGCACCAAGTGGATGATAGGGTCCTTTATGTTGAATGTTTTTCTGTAACTATGATAGTGCTTGTGTGTTTGTGAATTCTCCTCATTCTTCGTAGAGGAGGTAGCTTACTAGATAAGGAGCTGGCCTGCTAATTTGTAGACATGGGTTTGAATCCTGCTCATGCAGTCAATGACCTGGGACAAGACACTTCAGTTGCATTATCTCAGCCCACCCAACTCTAAAAGGGTACCTGCATGAGCTGGGGAGCTAACCTTTGTTGAACTGGTGTCTTGTAGGCTCTCAACAGCTTCACACGACAGAAAATGGAGATATGTAAGTGATGGCACCAACAGGCCTCAGGACTTTCTTCTCTGAGGAATTTTTTTGCGATTTTGAGCAACATACTACAACCCCTGGCAAAAATTATGGAATCTCAGGCCTCGGAGGATGTTCATTCAGTTGTTTAATTTTGTAGAAAAAAAGCAGATCACAGACATGATACAAAACTAAAGTCATTTCAAATGGCAACTTTCTGGCTTTAAGAAACACTATAAGAAATCAGGGAAAAAAAAAATTGTGGCAGTCAGTAACGGTTACTTTTTTAGACCAAGCAGAGGGAAAAAAATATGGAATCACTCAATTCTGAGGAAAAAATTATGGAATCATGAAAAACAAAAGAATGCTCCAACACATCACTAGTATTTTGTTGCACCACCTCTGGCTTTTATAACAGCTTGCAGTCTCTGAGGCATGGACTTAATGAGTGACAAACAGTACTCTTCATCAATCTGGCTCCAACTTTCTCTGATTGCTGTTGCCAGATCAGCTTTGCAGGTTGGAGCCTTGTCATGGACCATTTTCTTCAACTTCCACCAAAGATTTTCAATTGGATTAAGATCCGGACTATTTGCAGGCCATGACATTGACCCTATGTGTCTTTTTGCAAGGAATGTTTTCACAGTTTTTACTCTATGGCAAGATGCATTATCATCTTGAAAAATGATTTCATCATCCCCAAACATCCTTTCAATTGATGGGATAAGAAAAGTGTCCAAAATATCAACGTAAACTTGTGCATTTATTGATGATGTAATGACAGCCATCTCCCCAGTGCCTTTACCTGACATGCAGCCCCATATCATCAATGACTGTGGAAATTTACATGTTCTCTTCAGGCAGTCATCTTTATAAATCTCATTGGGACGGCACCAAACAAAAGTTCCAGCATCATGACCTTGCCCAATGCAGATTCGAGATTCATCACTGAATATGACTTTCATCCAGTCATCCACAGTCCACGATTGCTTTTCCTTAGCCCATTGTAACCTTGTTTTTTTCTGTTTAGGTGTTAATTGTTGTGTGTTGGGGGGTGTGGCTGGATGTTTTGGTGTTCTTTTCTTTTCTTTGCTCCTCAGGTGGCATGGAAACTGATTTGTCTGTGGAGAAGGTGCTGGCTGAAGAATCCTCACCCTCATCAACATCATGTGAAGCACCTGTGACTGGTGCTCACATGCAACCTTAAAGACTTTCAGCTGAAGCAGATAATTGGATGGCGTTCTGCTTTTAAGGCATGTGTGATTCAAGCAGAACTGCCGGGAACTCTACCTTGTGATGTTCGTTTGTGAGACGCTGAGGACCGCACCTGGGTTTGACACATCGAGCCGTGAAGCAAGGAAGGGTGAGGACACATGCTGTCAGCACACATTAAAGGTAATTAAGTATTTGACTAATTGTTGATAGTAACTTGGTGTTTTGTTACACAGTATACTTGAATTGTGATGAGAATTGTGCAGCTTGCTTCTCACTGCTGTGGCGTGCGGATAAGTGATCCTCCACTTGTTGTGAGAAGCTGCTCATTTGCATAAAGATAAAAAGTACAGACCTGAATGTGTTGCTGATAGCGTGTGTCTTTTGAAAGATATTGTTGTAACTGCTGACTTACCTCACATCTTCTTTGCTTCACAGAGAGTCAGTTTGTCGTGTCCACCTGGGGGGTGTTTGTCTGGTGGTAGTGGGTCCAGGAGCGCCGGACTTCTCTCCTTGCGGGCGCTGGAGAGCGTGCCAGCAGTCACTCCTCCAGAAGGACGTTGGTTTTGGTTTTGTACATTTTATTTAGGCACAGGTGAAAAATAAATTGTTTTTGTTGTTGGAACCGCTTTCTGGTTATTTTTAGCGCTGGGTTCTGTCTGACGCAGGTTCGCTCCTCAATCCGCGTCGACACATAACAGTAGTTCCCGGCCATTCCATAATGGACCCAGCGGCAGAAGCGGTTCCTTTTGTCGAAAAAGTTCAAGAACACTTGGAGAACATACGGGAGCAATTACAGCATCTCGCAAACCAAATTAAACAAACAGACGCCCGTGTTACGGAGCTTGCAGCGCAAGCCGTTCTGCTTCCTGCTGCTCCAGCTGCGGCACTATCGATACCGGTGCCGATAACTCCGTCACCCACAGGTTGGAACGCCGCAGTTTTACGAGGCGTATTTGTAGATGGGTTGGGTGAGTCATTGAAAGACGAGCTGGTAGTCCGTGACGAGCCAAACGAATTAGATGAGCTAATATCGTTGGTGATTCGTCTAGATGATCGGATGAAGGAGCGTGGACGCAAGAGAGGACGCCATCAGAGCGGGTTTTTTTTGTCTCGGGGCTTTCCCCGACACAGATCTGGGCCGCCTCTTCTTTGCCCCACTGAGGCTCCTCCGACGGGACCTCTGGCTCCTCCTGTTGACGAGCCCATGCAGCTCGGACGAGCAGAGATTACTGTATTGCCCCGACATGTAAACGTCAAGAGAAATAATGGTGACGTGTCTCCAAGTGTTCCGGGACAGGCAACATAACACACATAAAAAAAAATTAAAAAAATCTAGCACGGGTAAATGTTTTTTCCTTAAATAGGGGTTATAATTGTATGGGGAGTCAGAGGCGTATCTGGTGGAGTGACTGTTAGGCGGTTGGAAGTCCACCTGAGCTCACGTCATTATTAATTTTTTATGTGTTTTTAGGTATTTTCTGTTTGGGTTGTTGGGTCGTTTTATTTTGTTGTTTTTTATTTCTCTACATCCCTAACCCCAACCTCACTTGCCCCAAGACCGTTTGTCTTGTGGGTGGTGGGGTGGTGCAGGTTGGTCACGCTGAGCATTCTCAGAAGACCTCTGCACCTAGGGGGGGGGTGTTAGAGGCGTTTTTTTTGGTTTGGTTAGGGCCCGGTTCCACTCCAGCCTCGGTGAGCCTTTGTATCGTTCGTCATTGGTGTTGCCGGGGTGTGGTGCAGCGGAGACTTACCTCAGTCGGAGGGGTGGGCCGATCTGTTGCCGTTCGCCATTTCGGTAGTTACACCCCTCCCGAGAGGCTGGGGTATGGTCGAGTTGGGGCACCGGACGTATTTCCGGTTCTCTGCTGCGCCTTGGGGTTGGAGCTGGGTTAGTTTTTTTTCTGTTCCCTTCTCCGGCTTGATATTTTGAGCCGTTCGCCAAAATTGAGCCGCCGAAGGCTCTGGGAGGGACCTGGGGTCTTTCGAGGTGCCGGGGAGGGTAACAGGGTTTACAGTCATTTATATCCCCCCGGGGTTGTTTTTGGTAGTCCTCCGGGGGTTGATGTTTGATTTTGTTCTGTTTCCTTCCGGGTTCCACCTCCAGGGTTGATGGGACGGTCCTCTGGGGGGGAATTGGCTTGGGGCCAACTGGCCAAGTGTGACCGGGTCTGGGGTTCCGGGGTTGTGGGGAGGGTACCTCCTGGGGTTGATGGTACGGTCCCCTGGGGGGCGCCGTTTTGCTCCATGTATACCTGGGGACCTGTGTGGGATCATGGTTCTGGCTGTTCCTCCTGGAACTGGCGATGAAGGCCTTCTGGGGGGGGTTGGACTCTGCAGGTCATTCTGGGGGGGTTGTTTATTTTTCTTTTATGCATTTCTGTTTGTATTGTGTTTGTGGGGCTGTGTTGGGTTTTGGCGTTTGGGAGTTTTTCTTTTCTTCCCGGGGTTTGATGGGACGGTCCCCTGGGGAGGTTTTGGGTGGGTTTTATGTTTTTTTTTCTGTGTGTTGGAGTGTATTGGGGTATGTTTTGGGGCTTTGTTGATTCCAGCCGGCCTTCCAGCTGCGGTGCCTGTCCTGCTGTCTGTGGTGGACCTTGGGAGCGTGGTGCTGTCTACTTCCTGACGTGGACCCCGGAGGGAGGTGCTGTTCTCGGGTCTGGTCTGTTCGGTCGCCGGGAGGCTTCCCGTTGATGGGGGGGTACTGTTGTGTGTTGGGGGGTGTGGCTGGATGTTTTGGTGTTCTTTTCTTTTCTTTGCTCCTCAGGTGGCATGGAAACTGATTTGTCTGTGGAGAAGGTGCTGGCTGAAGAATCCTCACCCTCATCAACATCATGTGAAGCACCTGTGACTGGTGCTCACATGCAACCTTAAAGACTTTCAGCTGAAGCAGATAATTGGATGGCGTTCTGCTTTTAAGGCATGTGTGATTCAAGCAGAACTGCCGGGAACTCTACCTTGTGATGTTCGTTTGTGAGACGCTGAGGACCGCACCTGGGTTTGACACATCGAGCCGTGAAGCAAGGAAGGGTGAGGACACATGCTGTCAGCACACATTAAAGGTAATTAAGTATTTGACTAATTGTTGATAGTAACTTGGTGTTTTGTTACACAGTATACTTGAATTGTGATGAGAATTGTGCAGCTTGCTTCTCACTGCTGTGGCGTGCAGGATAAGTGATCCTCCACTTGTTGTGAGAAGCTGCTCATTTGCATAAAGATAAAAAGTACAGACCTGAATGTGTTGCTGATAGCGTGTGTCTTTTGAAAGATATTGTTGTAACTGCTGACTTACCTCACATCTTCTTTGCTTCACAGAGAGTCAGTTTGTCGTGTCCACCTGGGGGGTGTTTGTCTGGTGGTAGTGGGTCCAGGAGCGCCGGACTTCTCTCCTTGCGGGCGCTGGAGAGCGTGCCAGCAGTCACTCCTCCAGAAGGACGTTGGTTTTGGTTTTGTACATTTTATTTAGGCACAGGTGAAAAATAAATTGTTTTTGTTGTTGGAACCGCTTTCTGGTTATTTTTAGCGCTGGGTTCTGTCTGACGCAGGTTCGCTCCTCAATCCGCGTCGACACATAACAGTTAATGATGGCTTTTGTTTAGCTTTTCTGTATGTAAATCCCATTTCCTTTAGGCGGTTTCTTACAGTTCGGTCACAGACATTGACTCTAGTTTCCTCCCATTTGTTCCTCATTTGTTTTGTTGTCCATTTTCGATTTTTGAGACATATTGCTTTAAGTTTTCTGTCTTGACGCTTTGATGTCTTCCTTGGTCTAGCAGTATGTTTGCCTTTAACAACCTTCCCATGTTGTTTGTATTTGGTCCAGAGTTTAGACACAACTGACTGTGAACAACCAACATCTTTTGCAACATTGCGTGATGATTTACCCTCTTTTAAGAGTTTGATAATCCTCTCCTTTGTTTCAATTGACATCTCTCATGTTGGAGCCATGATTCATGTCAGTCCAGTTGGTGCAACAGCTCTGCAAGGTGTGATCACTCCTTTTTAGATGCAGACTAACGAGCAGATCTGATTTGATGCAGGTATTAGTTTTGGGGATGAAAATTTACAGGGTGATTCCTTAATTTATTCCTCAGAATTGAGTGAGTCCATATTTTTTTTCCCACTGCTTGGTCTAAAAAAGTAACCGTTACTGACTGCCACAATTTTTTTCTTGATTTCTTATAGTGTTTCTTAAAGCCAGAAAGTTGCCATTTGAAATTACTTGAGTTTTGTGTCATGTCTGTGATCTGCTTTTTTTCTACAAAATTAAACAACTGAATGAACATCCTCCGAGGCCGGTGATTCCATAATTTTTGCCAGGGGTTATATAAATAAAGCTCTACTGATGACTACCACATCCGGCATTAAGCTGCAGTGCATCAGAATGGAGTGCGACTATAATGTGCTCTTTACACAAATGTACTATTGTTGCAGCAGCTGGGGGGTCCTTGCACCCCTGAACTCCACCTCCTTCCGTCTCTGCTTTCCCCATGCATCCCCCCATGTCTATTAAGCATACTGATTCCCAGCTCAAATTGGCCCCCTGTTATTAATCCCAATCACCCGGAACACATCAACTGCAGAGCGCCACAAAAACATGTGTGCACCCCCCCCCCAACCTCCACCCTCGCAGCTCAGCGAAATGATTCTAATTAATTAATTGCATCCCAGGTGATTTTACTTTTAGATGAAGAGAGAAATAGTGAAGGAGCAAAAAAAAAAAAAAAAAAATGGTATCCCACAGGCACGACCCAAATTGGCAACAAAAGCTCATCTGCAAAAAAAAGACGTTCATTGCTTTAGGGAGAGCTGTAGCTGGTTCTTAACTACTTCTCCTCTCTCCAACACCAAAATACTCTGGTTCTCCTTCTTTTTTGCTTTACTTGTCTGTCTGGCAACCACAAAAGCTCCTGCCAAAACACAGCGGAACTAACCCGCAACAAATTTATCGCATATTTAAGGATTCAGGATTATATTTTTTGAAGAGAACCAGTGGAGGAAAATGAGGTTTTTAGCAAATCAAGTTCTAACTCAAGTTTTGGCGGATTGCACAGGAATGATTAAGCACCACGTTGGCACTGCCTTCAATGAAACAAGGCTGCATATTTGATATATCTCATTTATTTAAAAGTTGACGGGTTAGCAAATTCTTTCATGTTATTCCAGACCATGTTTCCATCCTTGTTCAGGACTCTTGGCGCTTCCGATATAGAGGAATATTATATTTGCCTCTCTGATGTTATCAGAGTAATCTGCTGATATGAAAGTGTTTGACTGTGCACTTTCACTGTGCATCATGTTTAAAAGATGATATCAGTAATTGTAGACAGCATCTCCATCTGTAAAGTTAAATTTGCGCTGAATTTGACATTGCAGGAGTTTGCAAAGTGCTTTGAAAATTCTTTTGAGAGGAGTGAAAAAATGAGCTACGCACTGATTGAAAGGTGTGACATCTGCACTGACAAAAATGCTAAAAAAATTAGTTTTTATCAGTTTAATGTATCAGTCATATGTGACTTTTTTTTTATTTTCAGAGCATAGTCATGTTTATCTGACTTGGACAGTTCGGGCAAACAAAACAACAAAATGTAATTCTGCAAACTTGAAAATTGTTATAAATTATACATCACAGTTTATTAAATAAACAAAAGATAAAACAAAGCGGGGGAAAATGGCACAAAATAAATAAATAAATAAATAAATTCATGAATAAATAAAATGAAATTCAAAAGCCTGGCACTTTTTAAAGGTGACTGTAGAGAAAAAAAATGACCTTCACTCAAATGACTTTAACTTTTTTCAATTTTTCAGACCCTAATCAGTAAAAGGAATGTTTCAAAACTGCATGTTATAAAATAAATGCAATGTATTTTCTATAAGAAATTAAAGCATGGATGTATAATGAATATTCATCATGCATTCTTTCTGGGATGCATGTCCTTGGTTGCATATGTAAAGAATACATTGGCCTTATTTGTGCAGAGATTATTTATTTCTCTTTCAGTAAGTTTATTTGAATAATTCATTTTTCTGTGTTGACCTGAACCCACTCAACCACATAATTGCAAAGACTGAATATGAATAAAAGTTCAAGAACTGTTGTGACATGACAACACAATCTCACTCCCAACTTGTTACATTTTGGTTTGGTTTGACAGACCGTCAGTATGTGACAAGTTGAGTGGTCTCTTAGCATCATTTAGTGACATGTAGGGCAACACTAACACTAACCTTCACCATGACCATAATCATAACTGAAGTTGCAAAATCAACCAGATAGCTCTGTTATCAGAAAGAAATGACACTGCTGCAAGTCTCCGCTAGTCTCACTAAATGACACAAAAGGAGCTACCTAACTCTTCACATACTGATGCAAATGTAAAAAAAAAGTTGGGAGTGAACATGTGTCAGATATGGCTACCAGCCACTTGCTCTACATGGATGCCATCAAACTGTATGTCAAGAGTGAACAATACATTGATTATTTGATCCATCTCACCAGGATATTCACAAATGACATCAGGGTGACACTTGGACTGGAGAAGTGTGGCGACCTGGTAGAAAAGAGAGGCAATGTGGATAAGACCAAAGAAGAGAAATTACAGGGTAGGTTTTCAGACATACAATGTAGTTACAAGGGGTTTGGCCTCCAATAGGAACCAACAGGAACCATCTGGAAAACTTCTACTGTCATATGAATTCAAAGACAAACACAAGTGCTTACACCCCACTTCAAAGATAAAAATAAGATCTGAGCCATCAATATGTATACCATACCAGTTATCAGATACCTGGCTGGAATAATAACATGGCCAAAGGGAGTGGAGGGGAGTTCAGAACACTGCGATTGTACAATTTGTGGAAAAAGGGGGCTGGCAGTCAATTAAGTCCCTTTGACTGCTCCCTTGTTTTTCACTCAGGGTCACCACAGAAGATCCGAGATGGATCTGCATGTTGAATTGGCATAGGTTTTACGCTGGATGTCCTTCCTGATGCAACTCTGCATTCCATGGAGAATTTCAAAATCACTATCCATAATGAAACAAAACATATCCAGGAATAAAGACAGCAGCTGTCCTCCAGGGAGAAACTGTTGGCTGAGTGCCTGAGACAGCAGAAGACTGAGGGTGGTGAGGAAGAGGAGAAGAAATCAAAGGAGGCCAAACCTGTCCATGTAATATACCAACAGCTGCTAAAGTGGATGGCTGACATCCAGAAATCCAACCAATGACTAGCAAAGGCTAGGCTGAAAAATAGCAGGCAGACTCTGATCGTGCATAAGATCATGCCTGGAGCTTCACCTTTATAGAAACAGGAGTCTGTCATTGCAGACAAGACCCCAGGGAGCAGGCTGAGGAAAGATGTCCCTGAGACAATTTGCCATATACAAACTGAAAGTACCAAAGTCCAAGTGGGAAATACCATCAAAGGTGGTTGAGAACAGCAAAGTCAAGGTGCTGTGGGACTCAAGTTCAAGTCAGACAGTCAGACAAGGAGCATAAAAGGACAGTTGTGGTAGCTCTGCAAAGGTAACAATATAAAGAAAGAGAAGATTGTGAAGTACGAAGGGCTGAAGGAAGAACTAGAGGAGATGTGGAAAAAGGTCCCAGTGGTCCAAATGGTAATAGGCATTCTAAGAGTTGTGACCCCCAAACTGAACTAATGGCACCAGCAGATTCCCGTTATAGGATCTGAGGTCTCTCTCCAGAGTGCAGTCCCAGGGACATCTAAGATATTGCACAGGACCCTCAAACTCCTACTTCTGTTATAGAGGACCAAAGCTCAAGGGAAACATATACACACCACCACCCCAAGAGTGGGGAAGGTGAGAAAGGGATTTTTATCCAAATAAATATATTCCATACCACATTTGTAGAATTTGTCACAAGTATGTCCTATGTTCATAGTTAAGTAGCCATACTGATGCAACACCTTGTGTATTCTCTCCCTCTGTACACCTGTGGTGATACCATCCACATTTCTCACCTCTCAGCTCACCTCTAATCCCTTTGGCAAATAGTTATGCCCACTACACCTCAGGCACTTTCCTCACCTACATTAGCACCCAACGGGACTCTGGACTTTTCCCAAATGGCCTTGTGCCAGGTAAGGCATAAATTGAACACCGTGTAGAAGATTTTCCTTTTGAAATAGACCAGCAGTTAAGGTAGCACTGTCAAACAACTTGCTCAGCTCTCCTCTGTTATAATTTATTTTGGACAGTAAGTAGAAGGGTTAAAGCCTTTATTGGAATCTGGTGCAAGAGTTAGAGCATAGCCCAAACACACATGTTAAAAGTACGGAGACTCCATTCTGGTAATCAATGGGAGTTGCCAGCATTCTGTCTTGGCAGTAATGCTGCAAATAATACTATAACTGATGAGAAACCACATGGAAATGTACTGATATGATTCATTATTTTCTTTTTTTTTTCACAAAACCATATTGATTGTTGCCCTGATCCTGTTCGCATGGCACATGAGGCATACCCATGTATTGTTCATTAATATTAATTTGAACTGCTCCAGGCCATTGTGGCTTTGAGAGCATTTAATTACTTTTTGAAACAATTCTTTTATTCAATGTTTCAAACATTTTGAGGCAGTGAATCATTTTGTGAAACAATTGCATCATTTAGTGTTTCTCAGGTTTTGAAAACTCTAACAATTGAAAGTCTGTTAAATATTTACAAAGTGTATTAGATAAGAAACCGACACTTATTTTTTTTTAACTATATGGATTTGAATGACGTGCGATTACACCAGTCATGCTTGAACCCTCATGCGCATGCGTGAGTTATTTCACGCGTGTCGGTGACATCATTTCCCTGTGGGCAGGCCTTGAGTGAGATGTGGTCCCACCCTCTCGGCTGAATTCCTTTGTTTCACACGCTGCTCGAGACGGCACGCGTTGCTTTATCAAAATTTTTTTCTGGACCTGTGAGGAATATCTGAGTGGACACTATTCGAGAAATTAAGCTGGTTTTCGGTGAAAAGTTTAACGGCTGATGAGAGATTATGGGGTGTTTCTGTCGGTGTAAGGACTTACCACGGAGCGGCACATCACGCAGCACTTCCAGGCGCCGTCGTCGAACTGTTTCGACCTGAAAACATCCTAATTTAAGGCTTAATACACCCAGGACATCGTGAGAGAACAGAGAAGATTCAGAAGAGGCCGGCATGAGGACTTTATCAATCAATCAATCAACTTTTTTCTTGTATAGCGCCAAATCACAACAAACAGTTGCCCCAAGGCGCTCCACATTGCAAGGCAAGGCCATACAATAATTATGAAACACAGTCTACGTCTAAAGCAACATAACCAAGGGATGGTCCAGGGTCACCCGATCCAGCCCTAACTATAAGCCTTAGCGAAAAGGAAAGTTTTAAGCCTAATCTTAAAAGTAGAGAGGGTATCTGTCTCCCTGATCTGAATTGGGAGCTGGTTCCACAGGAGAGGAGCCTGAAAGCTGAAGGCTCTGCCTCCCATTCTACTCTTACAAACCCTAGGAACTACAAGTAAGCCTGCAGTCTGAGAGCGAAGCGCTCTAATGGGGTAATATGGTACTACGAGGTCCCTAAGATAAGATGGGACCTGATTATTCAAAACCTTATAAGTAAGAAGAAGAATTTTAAATTCTATTCTAGCATTAACAGGAAGCCAATGAAGGGAGGCCAACACGGGTGAGATATGCTCTCTCCTGCTAGTCCCCGTCAGTACTCTAGCTGCAGCATTCTGAACCAACTGAAGGCTTTTTAGGGAACTTTTAGGACAACCTGATAATAATGAATTACAATAGTCCAGCCTAGAGGAAATAAATGCATGAATTAGTTTTTCAGCATCACTCTGAGACAAGACCTTTCTGATTTTAGAGATATTGCGTAAATGCAAAAAGGCAGTCCTACATATTTGTTTAATATGCGCTTTGAATGACATATCCTGATCAAAAATAACTCCAAGATTTCTCACAGTATTACTAGAGATCAGGGAAATGCCATCCAGAGTAACGATCTGGTTAGACACCATGCTTCTAAGATTTGTGGGGCCAAGTACAATAACTTCAGTTTTATCTGAGTTTAAAAGCAGGAAATTAGAGGTCATCCATGTCTTTATGTCTGTAAGACAATCCTGCAGTTTAGCTAATTGGTGCGTATCCTCTGGCTTCATGGATAGATAAAGCTGGGTATCATCTGCGTAACAATGAAAATTTAAGCAATACCGTCTAATAATACTGCCCAAGGGAAGCATGTATAAAGTGAATAAAATTGGTCCTAGCACAGAACCTTGTGGAACTCCATAATTAACTTTAGTCTGTGAAGAAGATTCCCCATTTACATGAACAAACTGTAATCTATTAGACAAATATGATTCAAACCACCGCAGCCTTTAATACCTATGACATGCTCTAATCTCTGTAATAAAATTTTATGGTCAACAGTATCAAAAGCAGCACTGAGGTCCAACAGAACAAGCACAGAGATAAGTCCACTGTCCGAAGCCATAAGAAGATAATTTGTAACCTTCACTAATGCTGTTTCTGTACTATGATGAATTCTAAAACCTGACTGAAACTCTTCAAATAGACCATTCCTCTGCAGGTGATCAGTTAGCTGTTTTACAACTACCCTCTCAAGAATCTTTGAGAGAAAAGGAAGGTTGGAGATTGGCCTATAATTAGCTAAGATAGCTGGGTCAAGTGATGGCTTTTTAAGTAATGGTTTAATTACTGCCACCTTAAAGGCCTGTGGTACATAACCAACTAACAAAGATAGATTGATCATATTTAAGATTGAAGCATTAAATAATGGTAGGACTTCCTTGAGCAGCCTGGCAGGAATGGGGTCTAATAAGCATGTTGATGGTTTGGATGAAGTAACTAATGAAAATAACTCAGACAGAACAATCGGAGAGAAAGAGTCTAACCAAATACCGGCATCACTGAAAGCAGCCAAAGATAACGATACATCTTTGGGATGGTTATGAGTAATTTTTTCTCTAATAGTCAAAATTTTGTTAGCAAAGAAAGTCATGAAGTCATTACTAGTTAAAGTTAATGGAATACTCAGCTCAATAGAGCTCTGACTCTTTGTCAGCCTGGCTACAGTGCTGAAAAGAAACCTGGGGTTGTTCTTATTTTCTTCCATTAGTGATGAGTAGAAAGATGTCCTAGCTTCACGAAGGGCTTTCTTATAGAGCAACAAACTCTTTTTCCAGGCTAAGTGAAGATCTTCTAAATTAGTGAGACGCCATTTCCTCTCCAACTTACGGGTTATCAGCTTTAAGCTACGAGTTTGTGAGTTATACCACGGAGTCAGACACTTCTGATTTAAAGCTCTCTTTTTCAGAGGAGCTACAGCATCCAAAGTTGTCTTCAATGAGGATGTAAAACTATTGACAAGATACTCTAACTCCCTTACAGAGTTTAGGTAGCTACTCTGCTCTGTGTTGGTATATGACATTAGAGAACATAAAGAAGGAATCATATCCTTAAACCTAGTTACAGCGCTTTCTGAAAGACTTCTAGTGTAATGAAACTTATTCCCCACTGCAGGGTAGTCCATCAGGGTAAATGTAAATGTTATTAAAAAATGATCAGACAAAAGGGAGTTTTCAGGGAATACTGTTAAGTCTTCTATTTCCATACCATAAGTCAGAACAAGATCTAAAATATGATTAAAGTGGTGGGTGGACTCATTTACTTTTTGAGCAAAGCCGATAGAGTCTAATAATAGATTAAATGCAGTGTTGAGGCTGTCATTCTCAGCATCTGTGTGGATGTTAAAATCGCCCACTATAATTATCTTATCTGAGCTAAGCACTAAGTCAGACAAAAGGTCTGAAAATTCACAGAGAAACTCACAGTAACGACCAGGTGGACGATAGATAATAACAAATAAAACTGGTTTTTGGGACTTCCAATTTGGATGGACAAGACTAAGAGACAAGCTTTCAAATGAATTAAAGCTCTGTCTAGGTTTTTGATTAATTAATAAGCTGGAATGGAAGATTGCTGCTAATCCTCCGCCCCGGCCCGTGCTACGAGCATTCTGACAGTTAGTGTGACTCGGGGGTGTTGACTCATTTAAACTAACATATTCATCCTGCTGTAACCAAGTTTCTGTTAGGCAGAATAAATCAATACATTGATCAATTATTATATCATTTACCAACAGGGACTTAGAAGAAAGAGACCTAATGTTTAATAGACCACATTTAACTGTTTTAGTCTGTGGTGCAATTGAAGGTGCTATATTATTTTTTCTTTTTGAATTTTTATGCTTAAATAGATTTTTGCTAGTTATTGGTGGTCTGGGAGCAGGCACCGTCTCTACGGGGATGGGGTAATAGGGGGATGGCAGGGGGAGAGAAGCTGCAGAGAGGTGTATAAGACCACAGCTCTGCCTCCTGGTCCCAACGCTAGACAGTCACAGTTTGGAGGATCCCAAAAAATTGGCCAGATTTCTAGAAATGAGAGCTGCTCCCTCTAAAGTGGGATGGATGCCGTCTCTCCTAACAAGACCAGGTTTTCCCCAGAAGCTTTGCCAATTATCAATGAAGCCCACCTCATTTTTTGGACACCACTCAGACAGCCAGCAATTCAAGGAGAACATGCGGCTAAACATGTCACTCCCGGTCTGATTGGGGAGGGGCCCAGAGAAAACAACAGAGTCCGACATTGTTTTTGCAAAGTTACACACCGATTCAATGTTAATTTTAGTGACCTCCGATTGGCGTAACCGAGTGTCATTACTGCCGACGTGAATTACAATCTTACCAAATTTACGCTTAGCCTTAGCCAGCAATTTCAAATGTCCTTCGATGTCGCCTGCTCTGGCCCCCGGAAGACAATTGACAATGGTTGCTGGTGTCGCTAACTTCACATTTCTCAAAACAGAGTCGCCAATAACCAGAGTTTGATCCTCGGCGAGTGTATCGTCGAGTGGGGAAAAACGGTTAGCGATGTGAACGGGTTGACGGTGTACACGGGGCTTCTGTTTAGGGCTACGCTTCCTCCTCACAGTCACCCAGTCAGCCTGCCTTCCCGACTGCACGGGGTCTGCCAGGGGGGAACTAACGGCGGCTAAGCTACCTTGGTCCGCACCGACTACAGGGGCCTGGCTAGCTGTAGAATTTTCCACTGTGCGGAGCCGAGCCTCCAATTCGCCCAGCCTGGCCTCCAAAGCTACGAATAAGCTGCACTTATTACAAGTACCGTTACTGCTAAAAGAGGCAGAGGAATAACTAAACATTTCACACCCAGAGCAGAAAAGTACGGGAGAGACAGGAGAAGCCGCCATGCTAAAACGGCTAAGAGCTAGTAGCTACGCTAAGCTAGCGGATTCCCAAACAGGGAATCCGACACTAAACAGGCTGTGGAGCAGCACAGGTAACGCACGACAACAGTGCTAAAATAAAATAAAAATCCACTAGACAGGCTGTGGAGCAGCACAGGTAACGCACAACAACAGTGCTAAAAAATAAAATAAAATAAAAATAAAAATCCACAGGACAGGCTGTGGAGCAGCACAGGCAACGCACGACAACAGTGCTAAAACAAAATAAAAATCCACTAGACAGGCTGTGGAGCAGCACAGGTAACGCACGACAACAGTGCTAAAAAATAAAATAAAAATAAAAATCCACTGGACAGGCTGTGGAGCAGCACAGGCAACGCACGACAACAGTGCTAAAACAAAATAAAAATCCACTGGACAGGCTGTGGAGCAGCACAGGTAACGCACGACAACAGTGCTAAATCAAAATCCACTGGACAGGCTGTGGAGCAGCACAGGTAACGCACGACAACAGTGCTAAAACAAAATAAAAATCCACTAGACAGGCTGTGGAGCAGCACAGGTAACGCACAACAACAGTGCTAAAAAATAAAATAAAATAAAAATAAAAATCCACTGGACAGGCTGTGGAGCAGCACAGGCAAAGCACGACAACAGTGCTAAAACAAAATAAAAATCCACTAGACAGGCTGTGGAGCAGCACAGGTAACGCACAACAACAGTGCTAAAAAATAAAATAAAATAAAAATAAAAATCCACTAGACAGGCTGTGGAGCAGCACAGGTAACGCACGACAACAGCGCTAAATAAAAATCCACTGGACAGGCTGTGGAGCAGCACAGGTAACGCACGACAACAGCGCCAAAAAAAAAAAAAAAATCTAAATCAAAATCCACTGGACAGGCTGTGGAGCAGCACAGGTAACGCACGACAACAGTGGTAAAAAATAAAATAAAAATCCACTGGACAGGCTGTGGAGCAGCACAGGTAACGCACGACAACAGTGGTAAAAAATAAAATAAAAATCCACTGGACAGGCTGTGGAGCAGCACAGGTAACGCACGACAACAGTGGTAAAAATAAAATAAAAATCCACTGGACAGGCTGTGGAGCAGCACAGGTAACGCACGACAACAGTGCTAAAAAATAAAATAAAAATCCACTGGACAGGCTGTGGAGCAGCACAGGTAACACACGACAACAGTGGTAAAAAATAAAATAAAAATCCACTAGACAGGCTGTGGAGCAGCACAGGTAACGCACGACAACAGTGCCAAAAAATAAAATAAAAATCCACTGGACAGGCTGTGGAGCAGCACAGGTAACACACGACAACAGTGGTAAAAAATAAAATAAAAATCCACTAGACAGGCTGTGGAGCAGCACAGGTAACGCACGACAACAGTGCCAAAAAATAAAATAAAAATCCACTGGACAGGCTGTGGAGCAGCACAGGTAACGCACGACAACAGTGCTAAAAAAAAAAAAAAATAATAATAATAATAATAATAAAATAAAAATCCACTGGACAGGCTGCGGAGCAGCACAGGTAACACACGACAACAGTGGTAAAAAATAAAATAAAAATCCACTAGACAGGCTGTGGAGCAGCACAGGTAACGCACGACAACAGTGCCAAAAAATAAAATAAAAATCCACTGGACAGGCTGTGGAGCAGCACAGGTAACACACGACAACAGTGGTAAAAAATAAAATAAAAATCCACTGGACAGGCTGTGGAACAGCACAGGTAACGCACGACAACAGTGCTAAAAAATAAAATAAAAATCCACTGAACAGGCTGTGGAGCAGCACAGGTAACGCACGACAACAGTGCTAAAAATAAAATAAAAATCCACTGGACAGGCTGTGGAGCAGCACAGGCAACGCACGACAACAGCGCTAAAATAAAATAAAAATCCACTGAACAGGCTGTGGAGCAGCACAGGTAACACACGACAACAGTGCTAAAAAATAAAATAAAAATCCACTGAACAGGCTGTGGAGCAGCACAGGTAACACATGACAACAGTGCTAAAAAATAAAATAAAAATCCACTGAACAGGCTGTGGAGCAGCACAGGTAACACACGACAACAGTGCTAAAAAATAAAATAAAAATCCACTGAACAGGCTGTGGAGCAGCACAGGTAACACACGACAACAGTGCTAAAATAAAATAAAAATCCACTAGGCAAGCTGTGGAGCAGCACGACAACAGTGCTAAAAAATAAAATAAAAATCCACTGAACAGGCTGTGGAGCAGCACAGGTAACACATGACAACAGTGCTAAAAAATAAAACAAAATAAAAACGAAAGCGTTAGCAAGCTAGTTAGCCTGCCAACGCTGATGAAGGCCAGCTGATAAAAGAGCTCCGTCGCGATGCTTCGACCGTTAGAGGTCTTCCTTAGGCGTTGGAGCACGGTGAAAAAGTAAAAAAGTCTTGAAAAAGACTGTTAATTCAAAGAACTCAAACAGCTCAGTTCAAACAGCTAACAGATACAGCAGAACACCGCTGTGCTCCGGAACAGGAAGTCCTTTATGCAGACATTCCACTGTTTAAGGACATTTTTTAATGAAAGACGTGCGCGCAAATTCGCCGAGTCGTTTCCGTGACGACTCGGCGAATCTGTGTGCGCCGCAACAGGAAAAATACCTCCGTGTTGAAAACCATTTGTAAAATTCAGGCGGCTTTTGATGGCTTTCAACAAGTGAGTAACTGAGAAATTGTTTAACAGCTTGGGCATGTTCCAACTTGCCCGTTAAGGTTTCCAACGGAGGTGTTTCCTGTCGTGACCCCCCGCGGTCGGGTCCGGCCCGACATGCGACTCTGCCCGCACGTTCTTTCATTACAAAATGTCCGTTAACAATGGAATGTCCGAATAAACTCCTCATGCCGACTTCTTCTGAAAGTTCTCTGTTCTCTGACGACTTACTGGGTCAACAGAGTCTGAAATGTGGTAGTTTTCAACTTGAAACGGCGAGACGCTGCCGCCTCGAAGTACAGATCATCGTCAGGCGCCGTGGGCCGTCCTTAAAGCGACACTTACAGACCAAAATCTCTCATCAGCTGTTAAAATTTTTACCGAAAACCAGCTGAATTTATCGAATTGTGTCCACTCAGTTGTGCCTTACAGCTTTTGAAAAAAATTTTATCAAACAAAGCAGCAGTCTCTGAGCCATTCCTAAACAATGAAAACTCAACGAGAGGGTGGGCCACTCCTCACTCAAAGACTGCCCACAGGCGAATGACGTAACCGACAGGCGTGAAAAAACTCTCGCATGCCCACGAGGGTTCAAGCATGTCTGATGTAATCACACGTGATTCAAATCCATATGGTTTTTGAAAAAAATAATAAGGTCAGATACTTTTCTAATAGACCTCGTATTGTTATTTGCACATTTCCTTTACTAAACATACATTTTACAAATTTTAAAAATGTCAAAAATCAGGTCAAATAATAAAAAGTATTTAAATTAATGTTTCAGGCATTTAAAAAGCTCACGGTTTTCTAAAGCACTTGTTTTACTTATTGTTTGGAAGTTTGTTGTAAGCTAATACGTCTGAAGCAGTTGCTTATTTTTTTTAAACATCTACAGCGCATTTGGAAAGTATTCACAGCACTTCACTTTTTCCACATTTTGTTGTTTTATAGCCTTATTACAAAATGGAATAAATTCATTTTTTTCCCTCAAAATTCTACTCACAACACCCCATAATGACAACATTAAAAAATGTTTTGAAAATGAAATTTATTAAAAAGAAAAAGAACTGATGTATCACCTGTACGTAAGTATTCACACCCTTTGCTCAATATCTTGTTGAGGCACCTTTGGCAGCAATTACAGCCTCAGGTATTCTTGAATATGATACCACAAGCTTGATGCACCTATCTTTGGGCAGTTTTGTCCATTCCTCTTTGCAGCACTTCTCAAGCTCCATCATGTTGGATGGGGAGCGTCGGTGCACAGCCATTTTCAGATCTCTCCAGAGATGTTCATTCGGATTCAGGTCTGGGCTCTGGCTGGGCCACTCAAGGACATTCACAGAGTTGTCCTGAAGCCACTGCTTTGATATCTTGGCTGTGCTTAGGGTCATTGTCCTGCTGAAAGATGAACCATCACCACAGTCTGAGATCAAGAGCGCTCTGGAGCAGGTTTTCATCCAGGATGTCTCTGATGTCTCCAAATTTAACAAAGTGTATAACCTTTAATTCATGATTTTCTGAAGCAATTGCTTCTTTTAGTGTCAAGATCCCCCCACCACCACCATCACCACCAGCACACACACTATGCCTTTGTGTGCCCCCATTACAGAAGGGTCAGAGGTCATTACTAACTGCAAAACAGTTTCCCAGGCTGCAGCGGATTCACAGATGTGCTCAATATTTTCTCAGTGGCTGCATGTCTGCATTGTTTAAGCCAGACTTTATGGCTTAAAGTTGGCTTTTCTACACTCTTCACCCTGTTTTAAAACCTATAATTTCTATATAATCACAACTCTTTTGCTCTGGCCTGCTTGCTCTTGTGCCTTTCGGCCGTGATACACCAGACATTTTTTACAGACATTCATTTAGCTTCTATTTATGGTAGATTTCAGAGTGAAGAGTGTTAAATCTAATAACGTGTCAATGAAGTGGGCCATTAAATTTTCCATGAAACAGAATCTCTCTGGAAGTCAGGTGATATTTTCAAAAGAGGGCGCTATCTGCCAAAACGTACATGACCACTGCTTTTGACGTGACAACAGGTGGAATTTGAGCGTTTGACAGATGGGCTGCTGTGTCCATGTTAAAACAGGCCACAAATAACCAGTAGCTGCTGTAAGTGTACACTGAGACCTCGTCCGTGGAGAATCTGAATCCCTGGGCCACATGAGATGAACATAAGGAGGTGCTGATGTTGTCATAGAGCATAAAGGACAGAAGTGGACTCACAAAGAAGCCAACAACATGCTAAACAGTCAATGTGAAACACACGGCATGGAATTACAGCTGCGCAGGCTACGTATTTTTTCCAGCCCCAACTTCACTGTAATCCATCGCCAAAGTCCTCTGCAGGAACCCCGTCGTGAGCGAGCACTCCAGTGGCGGAATGTGTAACGGAATGAGGCCCAGATCCTGGACGCATATTTATTTGCTCATTCATCACTCCTAGATGACCTCTGACCGACTACCGTGTGTTTTTACTCTCCCTCACTCCTAATCTTTCTCTTTTTTTTCCTCCAGTTTCAGAAAAATAAGGCCAGTTCTCTCCCGTGAAGTCGCGACAGCGTGCAGTGGGGGTCCATAACTTTGCCTGTGAGCCACTACAGTCGGTGTAGAGATGGATTTCTTCCAGGGGCTCAGAATGTATTTGCTTCAAAGTGAGTTCAACCTAGTGAAAGTATATGAAGACCTCGATTAATGGCTTGCTGTGTGTTTGGAGAAGCGTGTTGGAGACGTGTTCTAGATGGTGGGTAGTCTACATCGGCTTGCGTCTTGTGGGACGCGGCGGGAAAGAGAGGAAACAGATGTCTCCAGCACCTGATGGGAACACGTATAAAAGAGTAAAGCATATTAGAGCTTAGTGAGGGATACATGTAAGAGTTTAATGATGAGGTTTAAATCCTCTGGTGAGAAAACTAAAAAAAAAAAAAAAAAAAAAAAAAAAAAAACTCTTTGGAGTGCAGGTGTGCTGTTTGCACCTGGAGGTAACATCTGTCCAGGAGGAAGCACAGCAGACACGAAAGGTCAGAAAAGCAGATCTGTGGCGAAATGATTTCTGGAGCAGTGAAACATCTCAGTGAGAAATGTGAGTGGCACGGCGACCACCGTCAGCGGATCAGCCCGCTTTAGAGAAAGACTCATGCGCTAGACGTTTGTTAGAATGCTACCTTTCTCCAGTTTGTACTGACAGCTGCTAAGATTTGCTTCAGCAAACTGCAGTTTTGGCTGTGAAAATGTGACGTCATTTTCAGTTCATTTCTGTGAAATTGGTGATTTTGTATAGATGAATTGAAGGAGGTGATGTGACTATTTGTAATTTGTGCAATGTACAAAGTTCCCAAAATGTCAAGAATCACATTAACTTGCTGTGCCGCATGCTGCATCAAGCGCAAATCTCTTTTAAAAGCAGTTTGCTTTGAGTTCTAAGACAGCATTGTGCAGGAAAAATGAAAGACAGACTTTCTTCGAATAAAGAATTGAAATTCCATTATTTTAGAAAAGCTCAAGGCAGCACACAATTTTTGATGGCATATACAGTGTTGTGCAAATGTTTCAGGTATCCAAGAATTTTGATAAAAGTATAGCATTTTGCCCCTCCATGCTAACAAGTATTGGTTTGATCAAAACTCAAAGTAAATATATACAGTAAATTTTGCAGAGTAAAATATAATCTGCCGGAATAACATTTGGTCCCAGTCTAAATAGAGTAAAATACACTCTATTGTAGAGTGAAATCAGCTCTACTGTCTTGTCAAATCAAGTTTTTCTACTCCAATAAGAGTCATTCACAGCATGATGGACTTGATTTTACACTGTAATAGAGTTGATTTAGCATTGTGATAGAGTATATTTAAGTCATGTTATTTCAGCAGAGTACACACACACATATATATATATATATACACACACTGGTACATTCACGTATGTGTGTGTGGGCCAGTTACAATGACTCAGCAGTTCTGTGCCAAGCTAGTTAGCATGCAGCAAACACGGTTTTGTGAGCAAAAACTGCACTGATTAAAACAGATTCACCAAGTAACTTCAGCAATTAGTGTTTTTATTACATTATTTAAGCTTGTAGTACATATTTTGTCCATAATGACAACATATCAACCACAGAGGGTAACAAAAGGAGGCACCTTCATGAGATCACACAGATGCCTCAGTGAGTCACATCCTGGAATCACTGGTGACATTTAAATGATTTTAATATCCTTTTTCTCATAAAACGCATTTAAATTCAATGCACCCTTTGCATTTATATTACAACCCAATTTCTGCCTCTCTTTGTTAAGTATCAAATAGATGATTAACAGATACAATAAAGTTGTCATTCATGGCACAGATGAGCCATTGAATATCAAAAATATTTTAAAACAAGCAGGGAGATTTGTGACTCAGATGATCCTCAGAGCCATTATACAAATTGTGAAAGTTTAAAATCTGGTATCATTAACATGGTAACATTCAACTGATGGCATTTTTTAAAGAAAACATTCCTGTCAAAGATGTTGCAACACAGATGAACATGCCCTAAGAGCTGAGTCAAATGTGTTTGCACCAAATCAGCAACTTCCTTGTTGAAGTATCAGGGAAAAGATAAATAAGAGCAGCTATCAGTGACGAAGAAGCTTCCTGTTGGACATAAATTGATAGCATCAGTTTAACACTGGCTCCTGGGGTTAAGCCTATGTTGTCAATGTGCTCGGCCATTCAGGAGACAAATGACACCAAACAAAGCACGCACTGTCTTGACGATTTATACACCGTGACCGGGGTCAGACGTTGACAAAAAGGCTTTTCTTCAACCAATTTGCAGGAATTGCGCATTTTCTATGAGAAATTCCCACATTGGATTTTAATAAGGAGCAAAATGTGAAGAGACAAGGACATTTTAATTGTAGAAAGCCAAAGCAATGTGAAGTGCAGTCAGGCATTAGTAGTGTGTGGCAGCAAAAGGCGCCAGCCATCATTATAGGTCACTGGCTTCACTCCACCTCCCACAACAATACAGTAAAACTGGAAGGACACCGTCACTGAAGACTTGCACCACGACCATCATCAAAAACATCTGTCCATAGACCTTATGTCTAAACTCTTCTCAGACATCTCCAGACCTCATTGGCCGAGATCCCACAGACATGAATATCACAGCTAAGTGAATCTTGAGAGATTAAGTTCACTACTTTCAATTTCACTTCAATTTATTTTATTTATATAGCGCCATATCAAAGCTTCGCTGCCTCAAGGCTCTTCACATGAGCAATGTCTAACCTTACCAACCCCTAGAGCAAGCACTCAAGCGACAGTGGTAAGGAACATCTCCCTGTGGTGATAACAAGAAGGAAATGTCAAGCAGACCAGACTCAGAGGGGTGACCCACTGCTTAGGCCATTCTAACAGTTACAAGGATTTTACTTGTTTTTCTTTACAAACAGAAAAAAGAAGCACAACAAAAACAGAATCTGTTATTGAGATAGAAAGAGTCCATCTTTGTTCTTAGTCTCTGCCTCCAGGTCTTGAATAGGTGGGGCTTCCTGAGGTCAGTCCGGCACTCCAGGGTGCAGGGCCAGCCTCCATTATAGGTCTCTTCAGTGCCTCGGACAGGGGGAAAAAGAGCAAAATCAGTCGCCCAGCAATAAGTGCACCTAAGGCATTAGTTCACCAGCAATAAATCAACAGGGAAGCAAAGAGAGCTTGCCCTGTGCTTCACTAACTTCATTAACTTTTTGAAATGAACATAAATAAATTTATGTTATGTAATTAAATTAAAATTTGAATTAAATACAATAATGTCAAAGAAAATTAACATAAGCTGCAAAGAAGCAGTGCCGATATTCCCACTCGCCTTCAGTAACTACTTAGAGTTTGTAGGATTGTATATGGTTGACTCCTTGGATGTCAAACCTCACTGCTCTGGTTGCTGAGTGGCATGTAATTGTCATAGAATCTTTTTTTTGAAAATGACACCTTGTGCCTTGCATGTCACAGAAAACAGACATGTATATTGATACATATCATGGTGTGTGTTGTGTGGGCCGCCTGAAGAGGAGGTACTGCTGGCCCACCACCACCAGATGGTGCCCTGCCTGGAGTGTGGGCTTCAGGCACGAGAGGGCGCTGCCGCCACGGACACAGCCGGGGGTGACAGCTGTCACTCATCTCATGACAGCTGTCACCCATCAACACTTCTTCATGCTACTCCATAAAACCTGGACGTCATCTCCACCTCGTTGCCGAGATATCATCGACCTGTGAAGGTAACAATCTCAGCCGTATAAATAACTGTGTCTAGTAAACTCATTTTTTGCAGCTGTTTTTTCCTGTGGAGTGCACTATCTGGAGATTGGCGTGACCGGCGACAGCTTCGCTTTACACCCCACCAGATAAGTGCTGTGTGACAGGAGCTGCACGAGTGTGGATGAGAGGTGGAGGTGGAATCTCCACCATTGCTGTTACTGGGTGTGCACACACCCACATCTTGTTGTTTCTGCTTCTTGCCAGCAGTACCAGATCTGACATTCGGAGACGGTGGCCACCTGGGGACTCGGGACTTGGCGGCTCCAGTATTCTCTGGGTTCGGTGCGGAGGAAATCGTGTGGTTCCGGTTCTTCTCAGGACAGACGTCTTCTATCCTTGAGCCTGCCCACACGTCACCCTTGTGATTGACTGTTTGCAAATTTCACATTCCTCTGTATTGTGGTTGTGCTCATTCACAACAGTAAAGTGTTCATATTCGACTCTTTCATTGTCCGTTCATTTACACCCCCTGTTGTGGGTCCGTGTCACTACACTTTCCCAACAGGGTGCAGAGCATGCAGGGTACACATCAACTCTCTGATGGCTATCATTAAAATATATTTATTGTGCATTTAACAGAATATTTACATTTTCATTTGTGAAGGGCAGATGTTGAGGCTCGGTGTATATCACAAATGTTTTCATAATCTCACACTTGTGCATCACTGCTAGTATGTGTACATAGTATATATCTATATACATTACTATTGTCTAGGTATACAGAATATTTTTCAGTTCCAAATGACTAAAATAAATTTGTAAAAAAAAAAAAAAAAAAGAGAACACAAAGGTAGAATGCAAAGTAAACACATTTCATTGCAAAGAAATTATGTATTAATTTTAACCTTAATTGTAAATGTAAAATAAGTGCATTTTTCAATTTAGAAATGAAAAACAAATAAATTCTTATCTAATAATGTCAACCTCAATAAACAATTACTAAACTCCTTTAGGTCATGACCTGGAAGAGTTTTCTGTGTTATTAAATAAAATAGCTAGTAACTACATGACTTCTGCTTCTGTGAGTTATTAGTTACACTAAAAAAAAATACAGTCTGCAAAGAGACCCTCTCTCAAGGACCTCGCATTGAAAACAGTTTTAGAGCAATTATCTCAAACTCCTTTCGATGGGCCAAATGTAATGATTTTTTTTCAGTGAGAATGTTTTTTAAAGCCCCAGCTGACACACTGTGTAATAATATCACATAAATTTAAATTAAAATGGATCCCTCCAACATAAATAGAAGCTAACGGCGACTTTCAACATGTGGGATTTCTGAACTGTGGGACTTACTCTGCAGCTTGTTTTGAAAATTAATGCTTAAGGATGAAGAGTGCTGCTTCTAATTAAATGGCAATTTAAAATGGCTTGTTCATTTTGCATATGTGTTTGCTCTAAAAAAAAGGAGAACAGCAGAAAGCATGGTGGTAACTATAAACATTTATTTAATGCCATTCGGACAGCTCGTGTTATTACTGCTATAGTATTATCTTATCATTTGTAAAATAATACCTGTTGTTGTAATGTGTGTTTCCATATCCTTGACAGAGAAACAGTATGTTTTTATATGGATTACCAAAACCTCAACTGCTAAAAAGAAATCCCAACACATCTGTTATACATTTCTGACCCCGCAACACCTCCCCCCTTCCTGTTTTTACCTTTTACCTATGCCTTGCCTTTAATAAAATAAGAAACATTTCAGTTTTTGGGCAAATCACCAGAACAGCAAATATTAGTGTTGGAAAACAGTAGATATAAAGATAAAGGACTTTTTTTTATTCCCAGAGATGAAGCCCTGAGGTCTGTTGGGGATGGTTGTTATTCCTGGATTCCGTCGCGTGAAATGGTTGAGAGCCTACACCTGCACCTGGACAGCATACCAGTTCGATGCAGGTCACTTTACCACCCAAGGTTGACTGAAAAAGAGAATAGTTGAACCAACTTAAAAAAAACAAAAACAAAAAAAAACATTACAGTTGGTAAACCTGAATGAATTAAGTTGTTTGAACAAAGGTTTGTAAGTTAGAGTTGATTTAACTTGCTAACTTAAGTTCAAACAACTTAATTCATTCAGGTTTACCAATTGTAATGTTTTTTTAAGGTTGTTTTTTTTAGTGTTGGTACCTATTTAAAGCTGGGTGAACTGAGACACTGCAGATGAACTGTCTTGACAGATTTTGTGACTGGGTATCAAACTCAGGTCTACATATTGGCTATAGCAACTCATTATTCCAGATTCTCACAGTTTTGATGGTTGCTGAAAAGGATGAACAGTGGCCTGATAGTGACAGCGTTAAAGTAGGTTGGAGAACAGGTGCTGCTTCTGGTAATGTGGAGCTCATCCCCTTGTCTCTGAGTCCCAGGGAATCACTCGTTAAACAGAAATGGCCATTGGCAGGATCGAGGATGTGCTCAATCGTTGAATCTGACCTGGTAAAAATGGGAGCTGCATTGCTGTCACTTCAAGGTCCCTCCCCAGAGATAGAGTGTAATTATAAGTGTAAGGGCCCCAGGGCCCCATCATGGCAAGATCCACCCACTAATCACACAACCTTGGAAAAGGCTTCCCTCAGAAACTGAACCAAAAACCTTTTAATGGATAAAAGGTCAGACTCAAAGGTAACTTGGGTTGCACTGTTTTCTGCTCTCTGTTGTGCCGAGCAGAATATACCTGTTCTGTCAGCTTTATATATTATACAAATAATGAACATTTATGAGTTCAATGGTATGAATATTGGGATTTTGTGCTGTCTGAAGATCCTCTGTAGTTTTTCCCCTACTCCTGCTAAATAAGGGAGAGACACTCTTCTTCTTTTCTCCGTCTCCTGTCTATCTGGTCTTTTTGTTCTCTGGGACTTCTGCACTTTGTCCACGATGGTCCCTGGACAAAGTGCTAACTAGAGCACAATAGGTTCTAATTAGAGCTATTGTTTAGTCACTAGCCTTAGCAGTCTGCCTCTCGGTAGGAGGGGTCTGGTTAGGTTTAAAACTCCAGCTTTTGTGACTTCGGATCATTCTTCGACAAGAGTCAAGACAGAAGTCAGACCACCAGAGCAAGAATTTTAGCTGAGGAAGCTTCTGCGATTTGAAGCGAAACGTCCTCGCGTCAAGCAACCCAATCCAGTCGAAGATTCAAGCTTCTCTACTATGCTGCGGATGAGATCTGCATCACTGCCTGAACACATACTGAAGACACACGCAGGACATACACAATGATGGATGTTTTTACATTCTTTCAATGGTACGAATATTTCACCTCATGAAATATTCGTACCATTGAACTCAAACATTCATTATTTGTATTATATATATATATATAAATCAATCAATCAATCAAGTAGTTCAAATTCACTTCTCTGAACCTAAAAGCATGAGAGTCAAAACTGGATTAACTGAACAATATTTTTATTCCTTGTTCTTTTCTCCAGTCTTAATAATATCCAGTCCCTGCACATCTGGGAGGTCCCTAGTGAGATCTCCCAGGCATGTCTAACTTGGAGAAGGCCCAGAAGAACACCCATGCTTCAGGGATTATCCATCCATTTTCTGATCACACTTCATCCACTCAATGGTGAAAGAGGGCTGGAGCCTACCCTAGAGGTCATTACAGCAAGAAATGAGTTATACCTTGGGCAGGCTGCCAGGCCATAGTAGGACTGACACACCAGCCCAGGCTCACGCTTTTTTTTTCATGATACCGTCACGAAATGCGTCACATTTTCATGATGTGATCAAAGTTATTTCATTATTTTTAACCTTACCCCTAACTGTAATTTTAACCATAACCCTAGCCATAGCCACAACCCTAACCATAAACTCCACACCCTCCCCACCCCACATTACCCGAAATTTCATGATACCATTCAGCTGACACGCACTAACATGTTGTTAGTACCAATTCAGTGAGATTCCCACTGAAGAATTGTGGCTAATTCACGTGTTTTGTCACAATTTTGTTTCTCCACGTACTGTCCAACAGTCGTAGCCCAGAGTAACGGATATGGAATTTTGATATCCATCTGTGTCAGTTGCTGTCCTGTACAAATCTTTATCAAATTTGTTAAATGTGTTCCTTGTCAGCTGATGTACGACAGGTCCATGGGTAGGTTTTGTACATACCTTCCCTTGCGGTCACATGTTTGTTTACCGTTTTGTCTTGTACTTGTCCATAACTTGCCAGTGGATGTTCGGTAGACGTTAGTTTGTTCAGTACTTTGTCTGTATATCTTCTGTTTGTGTCATGAATAGGGATGGGTATTGATATATATCAAAACCATTATTGATTGCGCTTATCAATCCGATTCCTTTTCGATTCCCTTATCGATACCTTTTGTGAATTTTCTGTGTAGTAAAAGTAGGCTTTACAGGTTTTCTATGTCAACATTTTAAATTAGTCACTGGATCCTTGATCTCTAGACATAAAGAAAATCTGTAGTTTTTGTTAAAAGTATTTCCTTTCAGACCCCGAGATACTTAAACTCCTCCACTTGAGGCAAGGACACTCCACCGACCTGAAGAGGGCAAAACACCTTTTTCCGGTTGAGAACCATGGCCTCAGATTTGGAGGTACTGATTTTCATCCCGGACGCTTCACACTCGGTTGCAAACCACTCCAGTGCACGCTGAAGGTCCTGATTTGATGAAGCCAACAGAACCACATTGTCCGCAAACAGCAGAGACGAGATTCTGTGGTTCCCAAACCAGACCCCCTCTACACCCTGTCTGCTCCTAGAAATTCTGTCCATAAAGATAATGAACAGAACCAGTGACAAAGGGCCGCCCTGGCGGAGGCCAACGTGCACTGGAAACAGGTTTGACTTACTACCGACAATGCGAACCAAGCTCCTGCTGCGGTGGTACAGGGACCGGATAGCCCTTAGCAAAGGACCCCAGACCCCGTACTCCCGGAGCACCCTCCACAGAGTGCCCCGAGAGACACGGTCAAACGCCTTCTCCAGATCCACAAAGCACATGTGGACTGGTTGGCAAACTCCCATGAACCCTCGAGCACCCGAAGGAGCATGTAGAGCTGGTCCAGTGTGCCGCGACCAGGACGAAAACCACACTGCTCCTCCTGAATCCGAGGTTCGACTATCGTTCGAATTCCCCTCTCCAGTACTCTGGAATAGACCTTACCAGGGAGGCTGAGAAGTGTGATCCCCCTGTAGTTGGAACACACCCTCCGGTCCCCCTTCTTAAACAGAGGGACCACCACCCCGGTCTGCCAATCCAGAGGCACTGTCCCCAAATTGGGGATATTCAACATGTTGGATTGTCTTGGCCCGATATTGCAGTGTGTGTTGTGTCCTCCTACCACAAACGAGCACGTAGCCTGCTGAATGTGACATGCAGCCAATCAGAAAGTGATGTGATGGACGTACGGAGCGGAAAATAAAATCAAAACAGCTGTTCTGACTAACCAGAAAGTCCGGTGGTGGCACTGTCTCCACTCCATTAAAGAGCACCTTTTCTTTTTTCTTTTTGTATTGTTTTTTTCCCCTCTGTTGTAAATAGTTCACAAAGTATCTCCGTTTATTTACTCTGAAGTCACGTTTAATCTCGAGAGATTTTGCAAGATTTCCTGTCTGAGCTGGGAATGTTCGTGTGTGAAATCTGTTCGTGTGTGGTGTTGTTGTCCTTACCGTTTGGCTGAACACCACACACTGTACCACCAAACCTTTTAGATCTATGATTTTTTATCTTCACATGTGTGGTTTCTCAGGTTTTGGAAACCTAAACATAATTTTAAAATCCTGTCGTATGAACAAGGCTTAAGAGTCACTAAGTGTTCACAGAAAACAGTTATTTATTTCTATTTCTGTATTTATTTTCATTGTTAATTGGTTTTATCTTTTTTATTGTGTTTTTTTCATTAGGTTCTTTTTATCTCTTTCTCTAAAATTGTATTGTAGCATTATTAGTTATTATGAGTTATTATTACTATTAAGTTGTTGTTGTTACTATTATTATTAATATATGAATAAAAATAAATTTAAAAAAATTACAATTTGACTCTTTTACGACAAAGAACGTTGAGCCATTAATTATTATACAGAAAACAACTGTACAAAACAAATGCACAGAAACGTGCTGAGATGCGAACAGCTTAATGCTAACTTTAACATTGAAAATGCCATAGACATGTTAATGCGTTAGCATCGGCCCCATTTTTAAGTTATAAAATACATCTATCAACTGTTTCAGAAGACCATAACAGGACATATGCTCTTTAGGGTTTTAGCAGGGTAAATTAAGATAAAGTGAAATAAAACAATGAATCAACGAAGCAGCAGATTGAACCACTGCTTCGATCTGCGAGTCACTGCTTCGATTGGTTCAAGGTTCAAAGCAAAGCCGCGCTGCAGAAAAGTTGATTACAGTCCCGCTGCAGGGTCTGTAATCAGTGTAGAGAAATTATAATTTTCCTGACAAACACCCCCCAAAACAATGGCCAGTCTGAAGGACCGATAAGGGAATCATTAAGCAAAAGGTTATTGAGTCGGTGGATCAAATCATTTCTTGACGATACCGAAAGGAACCAGTTCTTGATACCCATCCCTAGTCATGAAGCACTGCCAACCTGCATGCAGTGATTGTCCAATCATTCCATCAGAGTAATAGCCAAATACTTGTAAAATATCCATTTATACTGCTTTTCTCTGGTGGTGTGAAGTAACTGCTCTGGTATTAAAGTTCTCCTTCAGTTTGGAAATCCTGAGGTGTTTTTCCTTTTTCTTTTTTTTGTTGTGAAAGTGTCGTGACACGGACCCACAACAGGGGGCGTAAATGAACGGACAATGGATAAGCCAAAAGTAACAATTTAATGTTGTGAATCACACAACGACGTACAGACAATAACAATATAGTGACTGTCAATCATACACCAGGTGACGTGTGGGCAGGCTCGACGATAGAAGAACCGGATCCACACAGCTTCCACTGCCAACGGAGCTGAAGAACACCGGAGCCGCCAAGCCCTGAGCCCCAGGTGGCCGCTGTCTTCAGCAGTCAGACCCGGTACTGCTGGCAGAGAATAGAGACAGTCCTGATGAGTGTGAGGTCGCACACTCAGTAATCCCACAGTCTGTATTCAGTAAGGAGGAGGCACCTCCACCTCCAATCACACACTCGTGCAGCTCCTGTCTAACCACTTATCTGGTTGGGGTGTGAAGCGAAGCCATCGCTGATCACACCAAATGCCAATCCCACAGATAAGGACACACCACAGGAAAACGGCTGCAAAGAAGTTCAGATTATTACTCAATGTTTTGAGTCAGCAGAGAAAGTTACCTGAATGGTAGCTGATTTCTCGGCGGGGAGGTGGAGTTGCAGTCCGGCCTTTATGGTGGTGGTGATGAGTAGTGGATGAGTGACAGCTGGTACGGATGATGAGTGACAGCTGTCACTCCTGGTCGCTCCGACGCCCTCTCGTGCTTGAAGCCCGCACTTCAAGCAGGGTGCCATCTTGTGGTGGTGGGCCAGCAGTACCTCCTCTTCAGCGGCCCACACAACAGGACCCCCCCCCAATGGGCGCCAGGAGGCGCCCGACCAGGCTTGTCCGGGTGACGGGTGTAGAAGTTGGCCAGGAGGGCCGGGTCCAGGATGATGATGATGATGGTTTCAGGGGGGTCTGACAGCTCGGTCTTGACCTCCTCTTCATGCACCCAGGACAGGGCGTCAGATTGTTGGTTCTTTGTCCCGGGGCGGTAGGTGATCCGGAAGTCAAAACGCCTGAAGAACAGCGACCAGCGGGCTTGCCTGGGGTTCAGACGCTTCGCGGTCCGGATGTACTCCAGGTTCCGATGGTCCGTGAAAACCGTAAATGGTACCGATGCTCCCTCCAACAGGTGTCTCCACTCCTCAAGAGCCTCCTTCACCGCAAGAAGTTCCCGATTGCCGACGTCATAGTTCCGTTCAGCTGGGGTCAACCTGCGTGAAAAGTAGGCACATGGATGGAGAACCTTGTCGGACTCCCTGCTCTGGGACAGCACGGCTCCTATCCCTGAGTCAGAGGCATCCACTTCAACAGCAAACTGGCGCTTGGGATCGGGCTGCACCAGAACCGGTGCAGTCGAGAACCGGCGTTTCAACTCCCTAAACGCGGCTTCGCACCGATCCGACCAGGTAAAGGGGACTTTTGTGGAGGTCAGGGCTGTCAGGGGGCTAACTACCTGACTGTAGCCCTTGATGAACCTCCGGTAGAAATTTGCAAAACCGAGGAACTGTTGTAGTTTCCTACGGTTCGTTGGTTGGGGCCAATCTCTCACCACCGCAACCTTGGCCGGATCAGGGGCGACGGAGTTGGAGGAGATTATGAACCCCAGGAAAGACAAAGAAGTGCGGTGGAACTCACACTTTTCGCCCTTCACAAACAGCCAGTTCTCCAACAACCGCTGTAGGACCTGACGTACATGCTTGACATGGGTCTCAGGATCCAGAGAAAAGATGAGTATATCGTCTAGATATACGAAGACAAACCGATGCAGGAAGTCCCGCAAGACGTCATTAACCAATGCTTGGAACGTCGCGGGCGCATTGGTGAGGCCGAACGGCATGACCAGGTACTCAAAGTGACCTAACGGGGTGTTAAATGCCGTCTTCCACTCGTCTCCCTCCCGGATCCGAACCAGGTGATAAGCATTCCTAAGATCCAATTTCGTGAAAATTTGGGCTCCATGCAGGGGCGTGAACACTGAATCCAACAGAGGTAATGGGTATCGGTTGCGAACCGTGATCTCGTTCAGCCCTCTGTAATCAATGCATGGACGGAGTCCGCCGTCCTTCTTGCCCACAAAAAAGAAACCAGCACCCATCGGGGAGGTGGAGTTCCGGATCAACCCGGCAGCTAACAAGTCCCGGATATAGGTCTCCATTGATTCGCGTTCCGGACGTGAGAGGTTGTACAGCCTGCTGGACGGGTACTCAGCGCCCGGTATCAAATCAATGGCACAATCGTACGGACGGTGCGGGGGCAGTGTGAGTGCCAGATCCTTGCTGAAGACGTCAGCAAGGTCGTGGTACTCGGCTGGCACCGCCGCCAGATTGGGGGGGACTAAAACCTCCTCCTTAGCTGTCACACCGGGTGGAACCGAGGATCCTAAACACTCCCGGTGGCAGGTTTCGCTCCACTGAACCACAACCCCAGACGGCCAATCAATCCGGGGATTGTGTTTTAACACCCATGGAAAACCCAAAATTACTCGGGAGGTAGAAGGTGTTACATAAAACACAATCTCCTCCCTGTGATTCCCAGACACCACCAATGTCACTGGCTGTGTCTGGTGTGTGATTAGTGGAAGAAGGGTGCCATCTAGCGCCCGCACCGACAATGGTGACGGTAAGGCCACTAGAGGGAGCCCAACCTCCTTTGCCCATCTGCTATCCAGCAGATTCCCCTCCGACCCCGTGTCCACCAGTGCTGGGGCGTGAAGGGTTAAATCCCCACTCAGGATTGTGACTGGGATTCGTGCAGATCGTCGGGGTTTCCCCGCGTGGGTGTTGTGACCCACCCTTAGCCCAGTCTCTAAGGACGAGTGCTGCTGTTTTGACCATTTGGGGCATTCTCTCTGTGTGTGCTCGGTAGAGCTGCAGAGAAAACACTCTCCACGGATCAGCCTCCTTTGTCTCTGATCTGATCGTTTTTTGGCCCTGCTCGTTTCCATAGCAACGTCAGCAGGGGGAGCTGTTGTCACGTGGAGAGCCCTGGCAGTGGAGCGTGGGGAAGTCGGCTTCCTTTCGGACCCGGGAGGAAGAGGGATGGCTTGTGCCTGACCATGCCCCTCGTCTCGCTCCCGTCAGTGTTCCGTTAATCGGGGGTGGTCGAACACCTGTCGGAACTCCCTCACAAACTCAGTATAAACCGTTAGGAGCCGTGAATTCTGCTCCCAAAGTGCCGTAGCCCAGGCACATGCCCCTCCTCGAAGCAAATTGATCATGTAAGCCACCCGGCTGGCGTCTGCTGCGTACATGACGGGACGCTGTGAAAAGACGAGCGAGCACTGCATCAAGAAGTCCACGCACGTCTCCACACAGCCTCCGTACGGCTCCGGAGGGCTTATGTATGCTTCAGGGGAAGGTGGGGGGGTTCGTTGAACGACCAGCGGAATGTCTGTTTCTGGCACACGGGCAGCAGGAGGAGGTGCTGCAGCAGCGCCCTGAGCACGCGCTTCCACCTGGGCGGTGAGAGCCTCCATCCTACGATTGAGAACACTGCTCTGCTCAGTAACTAAGTCCAACCGAGCGGTAAAGGCGGTTAAGATGTGCTGCAGCTCACCCAACACGCCTCCTGCTGGCGCCTGTGCACCCCGCTCTTCCATTGGCTGTTCAAGCGATGGTTGACGCCCCTCAGGATCCATGACGCTGGCCGAGAAATCCTGTTGTGAAAGTGTCGTGACACGGACCCACAACAGGGGGCGTAAATGAACGGACAATGGATAAGCCAAAAGTAACAATTTAATGTTGTGAATCACACAACGACGTACAGACAATAACAATATAGTGACTGTCAATCATACACCAGGTGACGTGTGGGCAGGCTTGACGATAGATGCCTGGCGAGAGAAGAACCGGATCCACACAGCTTCCACTGCCAACGGAGCTGAAGAACACCGGAGCCGCCAAGCCCTGCGCCCCAGGTAGCCACTGTCTTCAGCAGTCAGACCCGGTACTGCTGGCAGAGAACAGAGACAGTCCTGATGAGTGTGAGGTCGCACACTTAGTAATCCCACAGTCTGTATTCAGTAAGGAGGGAGCACCTCCACCTCCAATCACACACTCGTGCAGCTCCTGTCTAACCACTTATCTGGTTGGGGTGTGAAGCGAAGCCGTCGCTGATCACACCAAACGCCAATCCCACAGATAAGGACACACCACAGGAAAACGGCTGCAAAGAAGTTCAGATTATTACTCAATGTTTTGAGTCAGCAGAGAAAGTTACCTGAATGGTAGCTGATTTCTCGGCGGGGAGGTGGAGTTGCAGTCCGGCCTTTATGGTGGTGGTGATGAGTAGTGGATGAGTGACAGCTGGTACGGATGATGAGTGACAGCTGTCACTCCTGGTCGCTCCGACGCCCTCTCGTGCTTGAAGCCCGCACTTCAAGCAGGGCGCCATCTTGTGGTGGTGGGCCAGCAGTACCTCCTCTTCAGCGGCCCACACAACATTTTTTTTTGTATTGTTGAATCACCAGGCTTAGCCTTAAAAAAAATAAATAAATAAAAAAAAATTTTTTTTGCTCTTCATATGATTGAAAAGCAAAATTAAACAGAAGAATTAACTTTAAAGCACTTTTTGTAAGAATGTGAGGTCAAAAACATTTTCAAGAATCTGCAGCACAGTGACAGTGAAGTTTCATCTGCTGCTTTGGCATTAAAATGCAGACGTTTCTAAATAATTAACAAACAACACTGCTTCAGAAAGGATTACATTTTATTGGATAGGTAATATTCATATCTCAAATATTAAAAAATGAATCAACAATTTGCTATGTTCATTGCAAACCTAACTTAAGCCTTGGTTGCTTTGATTTTTTTTAACCATAGTACTTTGTGATCTATTTAGTCTGCATTAAAGTCTCTATTACACATCATAGCTTTCATGATTTGTCTTTTTTCCCTTTACCATCTTCAGATTATCCTCATTATCTCTCTTTGCCATCCCTCCTATCTATCACTGTCCTCCTCAAGTTTGCCCATCTTCCTTAGCCTCAAACCAGAAGGACTTTCAAGGTCTGCTCAGATAACGTCACTGTGGTTATGCATCTGGTTCCAATTGTACACAATTAACTCGGCCAGCTTGGGAATGTTTCTGTCTTTTTCATCCTCCTTTATTTTCTCTGTGCTTTCTCTTTCCGTCTCGTCTCTCCTCTGTCCGTGCTGGAAGATGCTTTTTTCTTTAAGTGTCGTCTCAGGTGTGACCTGCAAGACTGAACAGCTGTTAGAAAGGACATTCATACTGAAATCAAAGAAATGCAGCAGTAATTTTAACAAAAAACGAAATATCACAGCTGCAGATACAGTCACCTTTATAAATATTGGGACAGTGTTATTTATTTATTTTTTGTAATTTTGCTTCCCAGTACCACCACGGTGGAGCTCAAATACATCAGTCAAGATGTGTGTGGTATAGACTTCCAACTTCAATTCAAGGAGTTTAAGGAAAATATTGTGTTAACCATTTTGGAATTACAGCCTTCTTTATGCATGTCCTTTCTATTTTCAGAGGCCATAAGTAAATGGACAAACTATAAGGATTAGTTTGAATATAATAATAATAATAATAATAATAATAATAATAACCTTTATTTAACCAGGTAGAAACCCATTGAGATCGAAACCTCTTTTACAAGGACAACCTGTGCAAGAAAGGTAGCAGCACACGCCATAATGGACAGGTTAGCGTCAACATGAGAATGTTGGTAATAAATAAAATACAGTCATTTTGGTCATGATAACATTGCACATGATATAAAAGAATCTCATTCGCAATCTAGTAAAATAGACCGGAAGGTGTTCAAGGAAGTCAGTCTGGACAGTTTCAGTTTGGATTGGAGAACATTCCAATCAGAGGGAGCTGAAAAACTAAAGGCATTCTTTCCCGTTTCAGTGCGAACATGAGGTGCACGAAAACATAACATCATTCGAGCGCAGAGCGGCTTTCAGATCTCTGAAGTAAACTCGATAAAATCGGTCGGAACCAGACCAATAGGAGTTTTGTAGACCAGAATCTTTCAATGTGTATATCGCCTAACAGACAAAGAGGGCGGGTCCGCTTTAGCATAAAACTCACAGTGGAAGGTGAGGTGGCTCCAACCAGTGATGAATTTCAAGGCACAGTGATACAGCAGGGTCAAGGACTGTAGACAACTAGTTGAAGGACACTTACATGCGACATTGCCATGCACATAGTCAGTGTTACAGCCAGTTTCCTTTCAACATGTCATGGGATTGTTGGTGCAGTATGTCTCATGGCTAATTTGCTACTTTGGGAACTTCATATAATGCTAATAATAACATATAATAACATAATATCCTCTTATACAGATAATGATAATTATAATAGCTTTATGTTGTGTGCCAGGATACATACTGTCCTGCTTATGCTACACGGACAGACCACAGTTTTACTTTTACACATACTGTTTAATACAACACGTGCGCTCACCATAAATAATGGTCTAACTGCAACATCTTTCAACCATAAACACATAATTCATTGATCCACACTGAGGGGAAACATCCCGTCCATCTGGTTGCGGGGCTGGTGTGCAGGGCATAAAGAGGAGGCAGATTGTGTGTGTGATCAACTTGCAGGCTGATATAGAGACGAACTGTTCAGTGTAGGCATCTATATAATACAACATCTAAAACTGAAGTCCGTTATCTGTGATTTTTAGAGTCCTCTCATCATCTCTGGAAAAATTGGAAAACGTAACTCAACAGGATGGAGATGTGAACATTTCCAAGTCACAGATTATGTCTTCGATACCATTTACATCCATCATCAAGAAATGCAAACAGTGTGGTGCTCTATGGCAAATCTGCCTGGAGTGGGCAGTTCTCAGAATTTATGGAACATAAACTGTAATGTGGGAAGCTGTCAGGTCCTCTTGGTAGCTTCCCTTACTTGTATCCTTCTTACATGGTTGCAAAATGTTGAGAACTACCGACTCAAAACAGATATACCATACAGTACCATTCTAATTCTATTTCTCAGTGATGGATGGAAATTAAGTCCAACAAATATGCAGGGACTTGAAAATGTTCATGTATCCATCCACTGGCTTGTTTGCAATAATCCTAATGCTTGGTTTGCTGTATTTGGCTTAAAAATGACTCTAATTCCTAAATGGTTAATGCAATATTTTTGTCAAACCTCTAAAAAAAAGGGGTAAAGCTAAAGGTCTACATTACAAAAACATCTTGATTGTTTAATTTCCACTCCATTCTGGAGTTCTACAGACTCAAATTTCAAAATATTGTGTCACTGTCTCAATAATTATGGAACTGACTGTATTACTTCAACTGTGTGTGTCTGATGTATTTATACCATCCGGTCTGTGGTTCTGTTGAAGTTTTCTTGTATTTTCCTTGGTTACTGTGCAGTGATCATGTGAAAATGTTTACGTTTCTTGCCAAAATGAGCACTTTCCCCATCTCCTTGCTCAAGTCAACTGTAAATTCCCAACCCTGTGTAGAAGGCTTCAAAGTCAGATGGAAAGGGAAAGAATTTTTTTGAGGAATTTAGTAAGATGAGTTACAAAAATTCTGAGATGTTTTGGTCTGTTGGTGCAACTAAGGACATCCCGCTGACCACCAAAGGCTGAGAATGATCTTCGATTCCTTGATACACTCGTGACAGGTTTCCAGGGTAAACTGATTATTTTCTGTAGTAAATTATCAACTGCCATATAATATCACTAAGAACTTTTACTTAAGATGCAGCATGATTTAAATTCCCCACAGATTAAAGCATTACAAATGTTTTTCAAAGTCAACTTTATTTGTCAGTTCTGCAGTATTTTCAGGACATACAGAAATTATTAAATTGTATTTGTATCAGACCCACTGTGCTATAACAGCCAAATCTCAGGCCATTTCATGATACCATCAGGAGAAGTAAACTTATCTATTAGTTTGTGATACTGTCACAAAAAGATCAACATTTTTATGAATGGAATACGAATTAATTTTGTGACAGTATCATGAAATGCAGGGTGACGTGCATTGGGGGGGTTTGTGGGGGTTATGGTTAGGGGAAGGGAGATGGTTAGAAATAGTTGAATAAAAAAAAAAATGCGTCAATCATTTTGTAACGGCAGCACAACAAAATGTGAGACTGGGCTGTTAATAAAGTATAAAAACGTGTAGCACATAAAAAAGATAACTAATGAAAACAAACATGTCCAAAATAGTGGCAAGAAGGCACAAGGGTTTAAATATGGGTACATGAAGGATTTTTTTAAACACATTTACACCAAATTTCTTTATATTTTATTTTATATTTGACATCATTTGTGCAAATAGTGCAATTATGATGTGTCTGTGGTACATCAACAGCAGTTGTAGTTGAGGGTTTGTGATTTAATGGCATGTTGAATTGTATTCTGGGTATTTATGGTAGTAATCCCTCATGTCTTTGCTGTTTATTTACCTACAGTTAAAGGAAGAAGAAAATGTACATTTCTCAATATCTGGATAACTAATACATTTTCAGTCATCCAGGAAATAGTGCCTTCCCAGAAACAATCAACAAAGGAATATGACAGTAAGTAGCTAAATAGCACAGCATAATAGGGTTTCCAGTCTCCCATATATCACATACGTTCCAATCCACCTGTCTTCCTGATGTGAGCATGAGTAGCAGCGGAGTTATTGGTCCAAAGTACAATTAAAGGCCAATTCCATTGTTATATGACAAAGAATTGCAAGGACTATAATTAAGTCCTATACAGACCCTGAGGCCCAATGGTGCTTGTGCTTATCCCCGGATAAGCCGATGAGAGTGTACAACTACTGCTGGAAAGGCACAAAAGTCCATCTCAGGTTACTTTTATAGCCAAGGTCAGGACCTATTTACAGCCGGGTGGGCTGGGACAATGCAGATGAAGTGTTTTGTGAAAGGTCTCAAACAGGTAGTGTGATTGGGAAGCAAACCCAGGTCTACATATTGGGAGCCCAACACCTTATCCCAGTGAGATAAGGAGCTGGGACTATCTGCAATGACTATCAGCTGTATAATTATATAAGTTTGCCTGAGTATAATCTTTATTTAATGAGGGAACTTGAATAACAATTCACCTGCTTACTTGGTCGAAAATGGTGTGATATGTGTGTGGAAATGCATGGACTTAAGTATGAGCACTGCAAGGCCTCCTAGCAGGTGAGCAGGAAGATTAAATAATCACTTGACCATCTCAACCTTAAATATCTCAGATGACAGTAGATGGGTTTCTTGGATAAATACAAATTTTAAATTAAATGGTTTCAGTCTTGATTTGAGTCAGTTTCCTACAAGGATAATACACAAAGATCTGAGATGAAAGTCCCACCCAGTGTAACAACATTCTCAATATGTTTGTAGAACCCACGTGTCATATAAATTAGCATGTTACCTGAGTAAATGTGTGCTTTCAAACTTCAGAAGTAGAGCATTTATTAAACGTTCAGCATGTCTTCTTAATGGAGGAAATGACCCCACAAACACCAAAACTGATTTGAACTTACAGTCTTTTGAACTATTTAGACTACATAGCATTAAGTGAATTAACTATCTCTTTAAGAGGATAAGTAACATGTATCAAATTTAAAAAAAATGAAGATGATTTATTGACTTGGTCCAGTCGTGATGGTTTTAATCTTGTAACTGTTGTTTCATCTTTTCATGGATTTTCAGTGGTTTCTGGTCCAGAAAAAGATGAATTGTGGCATCCAAGCATCAATTTTCCTTAAAAGTGCAGCACTTTCACTTCCTGTACTTTAAGGTTGATAACTGGGAAATTTTTATAATAATAACTGACAATCTCTGGTCAGTGGATTCAGGAAAAGGTGTGGTTCTAGCACTTTGGTCAACCAGCTCTGGAGGAATGCCATTGCATTGCTGCCCTTAGTCTTTTTTGGGGGTCTTGCTGATTCTTGAGATCATGTAGTTTCATAGTGACTATTAACTTTGTTTTGTAGCACTTCTTGTTTGATTGAGAGTGCTGTAATGTCATCATCTGCTTTGCTAATACAATCTTAGCCACTAAGCTCTGTTTATCTCTTGATTTTTATTAAAAGACTTCATGGAGCTGAGTGGAAAATTCTTCACTTGTGGCTTATATTGCTTTGTATTTTTGCAAGAATATGCGTACCATCGGTCAGGCACCAGGCAATCGTCTCCATTGTGCCTGAAAGTCTTTGCTAAACAGCTGATAACCATCCTCACAAATATTCAGTGTCACTGGAGCCTGAACACTTGACCAGTATTTCCATCCCTAAAAGGCACAAAATCAGAGGTGTCAGTGAGTACAGATGCTGACATCTGTCGTCATGATGACCTTTGAGAAGCTCATGCTTCAACATCCAGGGCAACACCATCTGTGCCGTGGAGTCTTTAAAATACTTTGATTCCACATTTTTCTAGAGTCTAAAGCCCCAGTCACATGCCGCACGACAATAGCTGAACGAAGGAAAAAAGTCACAAATCGTTGAGAAAAGGTGCACAAATGATCCTGCACTTTTCCTGTCACCGAAAAGCTTGCAACTCAAGAATGCAAAAAGGAATGAAAGAAAACCGAAACCAACAAAATAAAAAAGCAAACCTTGACACTTTAAACAAAATCAAAATGAAAGTCATGATGGCATGACTGACAGCGGGTGTGAGACCGAATGCAGCCAACCCTGTCCTCATGTCCACAGCACCTGCATGTACAGGGTTTGGTTGTCTTGACAACAACGTGTGTGCACATGCAGGCCAGCCACAAACAGCTGGAATGTGCGTAGATAGTTACAGTAATTGATAAAATGTTCTAGTCGCTATTGTTTCTGTATGAAAATATTGCTTTTCGTCCCACACTTGGACAAGTCATCAGCAATACAAGGATGTTACGTTCAGCTCATCGGAGCTTTAGTTATTGGTCTGTTCAGATATCATCAGCATTTGTTTAAGACGTTGGACTTGGGATTATCAGGACGTGGCACAAACTGGGTGGACACAAATGCAAACTCACACTGCAGGTACTGTTAGAAGTAGATTTAATTGTCAAACAGCCAGGGATTCGGTACACAGGTGGTCCAGCAGCGAGGCAAAGGTAGCAAAAGGCAAGAGGCTGAGACGTGGTACAATAAACAGGCACAGGTCAAAAAACACGGTGCAAGGACTGTCAGAGGCAAGGCAAAATCAAGGTAAAAAAACAAGGCGGAGTCAAAACACATGCAGGCAAACACAGAGCAAAGAACTGGCCTGGAAAGTGTACAAAGACAACAATCTGGCAGTGAGCTGTGAGACTGTGAGGGCTTAAATAACTGGTGGTGTAATTAGTGAAACAAGATGCAGGTGTCAACGAAAGTTCTGGAAGGGGGCGTGACTAGTGAACAAAGACATGCATGGGGCAAGATAGTGAAGGCAGGAAAACAGAGTGGAGAGATGAAAGACAAAGACACGTGAGCAGGTGCAAGAGTGAAAGTGGATGAAAACACAGCAAAAAGAGTCACAGTGAGAGACTAAGACACAAGAGCTGGTGCAGGGGCAGTCAAAACAGAAACCATGGACAGAATAAAATGCAACTATAACCAGGATCAGGAACAGAACATGAACATGAGAACTGAAAACAAAACCTGACATTAAAGCACAACTGAAATCACAAATGAGATTAGCAAAATAAACTACTGACAAACAGAGAATAAACAAACCAGATGAATACAGAATAATGCAATTAACTAAACAAGATAACTGATAAACAGAAAGTGCAATAAATAATGAATTGAACCTAAACACAAAAGAAGCACTGAAAATAAGTAGTAACAATACCCTGTGACTAAAGCAACTAAGGGACCAAGAGTGAAAGCAAAAAATGAACAATAAAGCAAAACTAAATACGTGGAGAATAAATGAACCAAAACCAAACATAACATGAACATGACAATGATAATGATAAGACATGGTACAGATGCTCAGAATACAGAAAAAAGGTCCACCATCATAACAGCTGGCCCCCAAAAGGGCCAGACCATGACAGGGAGGTTAGAAGTTGGGCGACAGTCAAACGGAATGCTGACATTATGGGAACTACGCAAACAAGGAAGAACCATCAAGACAGAAAGCAAAATGAAATACGAATGAATTGAGGTTGTTGTTGGGATTTGTTCATATTTTTTGAAAATTTGCCCAGCTACAGGAATGAAGCTGGACCACAGTTAAATAATGTCTATGTAAGTTCAGATTTCTTGTTTTGTTTTGGCTTTGGTGTTCTTTGGTAGTGCTGTGTGTCATGGGCGTAAAACAGGAAATAAAAGGTATACTAACAAGGATAATTGAAATGTGTGTGTGTGTGTGTGTGTGTATATATATATATATATATATATATGTGTGTGTGTGTGTGCCTGTGTGTGTATGGATAAAATCAGACAAACAAAACAATGATCTTGACATTTACTTCTGATCTTCTCATCTGATACGTTAGTGTGGAGATGGACTTTTGATATGTTAGTGTTAAGACAGACGTATGCCACGTTTTTGTTCGTACACATCCTTTGTGTATGAGGCCCCTGCTTTTTAGTGCTGTGTATACACACACACACACACACACACACACACACACACACACACACACACACACACACACACACACACACACACACACACACACACACACACACACACACACACACACACACATTTCAATTATCTTTGTTAGTATACCTTTTATTTCCTGTTTTAAGCCCATTGTGTGTGTGTGTAAGTATATAAATAAACAGACAAACAGTGATCTTGACATTTACTTTGATGTCCGTTTCAATGCAGACGGTATTAACCCAAGCTACAACACATTACGCCAAAAAGTTTGGATGGGTTAATTTTTTTAAAATATAAAGATGAAATAAAAGATTAAATAAGCCAGTTTTCTTGAGACAAATCAGGGGATGGACGTGAACATTTCAGACTCACTGAGTATGTCTTGGAATTCGTTTTGGACATCAGTTATTAATAAATACAGACAGTATGGTTCTGTATATCTGTGTCAAGCAGACATAAAAAAGGTGAGAAACTGTACATTGTGTGTTTAGTCTGATGCATCACCAGATGCACAGCTTCATGATAACTTGATATAGAGTAGGATTTGCTGAAAAATGAACATGCAGAATTCCAGCTGCAGTTTATCAGAAAGCACATGGGAAAACCAATTCTCAATGTCATCTGGTATCCTGTATTACAATCGTTGTCTATTCCACGCCAGCATGAAGCTGTGAATGGGAACGATCAGCCGCACGCATCTCACCTGTAATCACTATATATGTACATAAATAAGTGGTGACATCAGGCTTGCAAACAAACATCATTTGGCAATGTCTAAGAGCATTTGGAACATACTTTAAGATACTTTCCACAACATTGATTTGGCAACAGCATGCCTCCTGCAAGAACTTATTGAAAACCTCAACCATTTTCCTTGTGAATAAAAATGAATTCAATAGCGTATATTATATATATCCTGTGGGGATCCACGGGCTCCAGATTAGGTAGTGTTTATAAAGTAGGCAGTTGACATTTTTCAAGGGTGGTAATAAATTATGCAAAGTTTCTATCATGATTTTAACTAAAAGTGTAGGAAATTAGAATGAGAAAGTTTTGTGAATAATTGTATTCATTATTTGGCATATTTAGTTGATATGTTTTACAACTGGCAAGGTTGATATATTTCCTTTATTCAGAGCTTGTTTGGTTGCCAGGGACTGATCAAGGGTATACACACACACACACACACACACACACACACACACACACACACACACACACACACACACACACACACACACACACACACACACACACACACACACACACACACGTACTCAGAGGCCGCTTCACTTTCAATATATAGATGAAGATAATGAATTAGCATAAATAACACTCCACAATACCATATATGGATATGTGCCCCACCCATATGTCAGAAGTGTCCATACTGCACTCAAGTATCCAAAAAAGGTGTAATTTTGTGAACAGTGTAATCACAGAAATTAAGGGAAATTCTGTAGAAAATGCTGAGTGTTGTTTGTGCCATTTCATCCAAGAGGCTCAGCCGCGCTCACCAAAATAAGGAAGTACCTGAGTTTGTCATGAAAATGGATTAAAAAATATCTCACCACCTCAAAGAGATTAAGTAAGTAGGGGAAACCAGGGTACATTGGATCAGAAATGTCGTTTTTTGGCACAAGAAACACACTGATTCACTGTGCCTCATGAATTAGTGTCTGGGGCACAGTGAATCAACTTAGAATATAATGAAAAAACACATGATTATAAAGATTTCTTCAAAATTATTAAATATATGCTGATGCATATACAAACTATAATCCAGCAAACCAGCTTTGTAATGTGTACGTGTCCTTTAGGAACTACTATAAATACAACTGTCATAATTTCTGTTCAAACGTGTAAACAGTTGTTTATATACACAAACTATAGAATACAGAATATAGAAATAAATAAATGTACGAGGTCTGTCCATAAATTAACGGTCCTTTTTATTTTTTTCAAAAACTATATGGCTTTCATTCATATGTTTTTATGTCAGACATGCTTGAACCCTCGTGCGCATGTGTGAGTTTTTCCACGCCTGTCGGTGACGTCATTCGCCTGTGAGCATACCTTGGGAAGGAGTGGTCCCGCCCCCTCGTCAGATTTTCATTGTCTGGAAATGGTGGAATGATTTGGACTTTTTTTCCATCAGAATTTTTTCAGAAGCTGTTAGAGACTGGCACCTGGAAACCATTCGAAAAATTTATCTGGCTTTCGGTGAAAATTTTACAGGCTTCACAGAGAATAAGGACTTTAACTACAGCTTTAAGGACCCCTTTAAGGACGGTCGGTGCGCCGTGCTCCGAGCTGCGATGACGAGGCACAAACCACTGGATCATTTCTAAACGGATGGCTCTGTGGATACGAGACCGTTGTGTGTTCTTTCTCTGGTTATCACAACAGCTGGACATCAGCCATTTTCCGGCAGATTTCACTTTTAACAAGAGATTTTGTCATGGAAAGCTGCACGGAGGCTTCACACATCACGACTGATTCGCTGATGAAGCAAGACAAAGGAACACCTCTGTTTCGGAGTGTTAGAGGACAAGTTGGGACATGCCTATCTCGGCTTTCAGTGTTTACCAGTCGAGTGAGTATAAGAGAACTTGTGGAGAGCTGGACATGTCCCAACTTGTCCTCTAACACTCCGAAATGGAGGTGTTCCTTTGTCTCGCTTCATCAGCGAATCGGTCGTGACACGCAAAGCCTCCATGCGGCTTTCCATGACAAAATCTCTTGTTAAAAGTGAAATCTGCCAGAAAATGGCTAATGTCCAGCTCTTGTGATAACCAGAGAAAGAGCACATGACGGTCTCGTATCCACAGAGCCATCCATTTAGAAATGATCCAGTGGTTTGTGCCGCGTCATCGCAGCTCGGAGCGTGGCGCACCGACCGTCCTTAAAGGGGTCCTTAAAGCTGTAGTTAAAGTCCTTATTCTCTGTGAAGCCCGTAAAATTTTCACCGAAAGCCAGATAAATTTTTTGAATGGTTTCCAGGTGCCAGTCTCTAACAGCTTCTGAAAAAATTCTGATGGAAAAAAGTCCAAATCATTCCGCCATTTCCAGACAATGAAAATCCGATGAGGGGGCAGGACCACTCCTTCCCAAGGCGTGCTCACAGGCGAATGACGTCACCGACAGGCGTGGAAAAACTCACGCATGCGCACGAGGGTTCAAGCATGTCTGACGTAAAAAAATATGAATGAAATCCATATAGTTTTTGAAAAAAAATAAAAAGGACCGTTACTTTATGGACAGACCTTGTATAGGCTTCAACAAGTAATATTTGTCATCCACTCGATACTGGGGCTTAGTAAACCACGTTCTAGGATGATTCACTGTGCTCCGGGTGCATGTGACACACGAGTCATGTTATGAAATAGCTGATAGTCTGGAGAAGACATAACACATGCTCATCAGTTGGACGGGGTAGTCTTCTAACTAATCATTTTTGGTCCACCTTTCCTCTGTTGTGAGAAATAAATACAAAGACACTGACATCCACAAAATTTACTTTTGATAGGAAAAAACTGACTTCACTTGCCACTTATTTTTTCCTTTAATGTATCCAAAAACAAAACATTAATTTATAAGGGGCATGTCTTTCTGCATAAAAATATGGCATAACTGCTGCAAATATATATGTAGTTTTGTAGCTACTGATTCACTGTGCTCCGTGATTCACTGTGCCCCGGTTTCCTCTACTGTCAGTAAAGTTGATTTGTATAACACATTTCAAGATAAAATCACAAAGTGCTTCACAGTGAAAACATAAAATAGAAACACAGAAATTAAAAACAGCAGTAACATAAAACTACTTCAAAGCAAATGTGTACAAGTGGGTCTTGGCTTCTCTTTAAAAGTTCCAACAGAGTCCACAGAATTTCAGTGCAGTGGCAGCGCATTCCACAGTTTGGGATCCACAAGCTTATACACACAGTCTCCTTTGGTCTTCAGCCTTGACTGAGGGACAAGCAACAGGTTCTGGTCCGAGGACATCAGAGACCAGGGGCTTCATCTACAAAGACTTGAGCAGATTTGCTACTGAAACATAGCGTACACCAAAACCCAGAAATTGTTGTACGCACATAAATATTCAGATGTATCAAAGTGTGAGTACACATGGATCCAAGCACATTCCTTTTCTACATCCCAGTCAATGTGGAATTGAGCACACATGCAAAAGTAAAAAAAAACAAAAAAAAAAAACACTTCCCTGTCCACACCTTCATCTGAATATGCAAATTTTCTTCAATAGTTTGGGTGTGTCATGTTGATGGTACCATTAGTGTGAAGTCTACTGTGTTTGGTGATGTTTTGCCATTGTCTATGTGTTGTTGTGTCAAAAAATTAAAGCACTTGCCACAATGTGAAGTGAAAAAAAAAATCGATTGTGTCTGTGCGAGGCTATATAAATGCTGAGACTCAGAGCAGCGCAGACACACTGAAATAAATAAAAAAAAAGTCAGATTGAGGATTTCAAAGGAGGGGACAGAGTGGAGGAATTCACCACCTTCAACAAAAATGTGGCCACGATAGTGGGTGACACAGCTCTCACCGGAGTGATGGAAGCTCATGAAGGTGACACAAATCATCCCATGCCGATCTCATAAATGTCATTATACTGGTCATAGAGTAGGCTGCTCACAAAACCATGGTGAGGTTTCACCAGCATCTCCACGCCAGCTGCACGTCTGCCTGACTGGCCGTGTCTCGATTGCCTCCTCCATGACTGTCCGAGTACGGGAATGGAGTTCATTATGCCATCTCTCTTGGTCAGTGTTGGGGTTTGTTCTGCAGTCCTAGTTTCACCAGCAAAACACAAAATAAATAAGAATAAATTAATAAAAAAACATTTGGATGCACACATGCCTAAATGTGCCCGCCCTGGTTTTCATTCGTAATAACTGCAGAAATAAAATGTTTCCTCACCAAGCAGCCACTCATCATGCACTCTGCCAGCCTCTAGCCTGTGCCAACCACACCCAAAGCATTGGCACATTACATTCGATTTCTACATTGATGGAATGAAAATGTGTCCTAATAAAAAAACAAAATCATCATGTGATGGCACCTTTATAGCACTATGTGTGCAGTCAATAGCTCCGGTTACATTAGGGAAACTGGTTCTTGCTTCAAATTGTGCTTGAATGTGATGTACCTGGATGACAGTCAGAAGATTGCGTTCCACACAGCTGGCATGGCACAGCGCAAGGTTGACAGGCACACTCCTGACCAACTGGACAGTTCACGCTGGAATGCCTCTGTTGCCTGGAAGCCCAGTGTGATCAGCAACTGTGGGGGCACAGACAACGCCTGGCTTCTTGCCGCTCTCGGGCCAGCCACATTCTGCATGCAACTCCAGTAACAGCAGCCTTGATAATCGAAATTGGCTTAGGAGCCAGTAATAATTTGCAAGTAAATCCTCGCTTTCCCTGAATACACGCTCACGTCGCATTGCGCCATTTGCAAAGTCCTCTAACAATGCAAACACAGCCATTGCTAATTAATTTTACCTTTATTTAACCAGGTTAGTACCACTGAGATGAAGATATGTAAAATGGTAAATGGACTGCATTTATATAGCACTTTCCATCTGCATCAGACACTCAAAGGGCTTTACAATAATGCCTCACATTCACCCCGATGTGAGGGTGCTACCATACAAGGCACTCACTACACACCGGGAGCAACTTGGGGATTAAGGACCTTGCCCAAGAGCACTTAGTGATTTTCCGGTCAGGCTGGGATTTGAACCAAGGATCCTCTGGTCTTGTGGAGATGGATGTACGCCATGTTTTGTGCGTATGCAGTCTTTGCACATGAGGCCCCTGCTTTTTACATAAGGGTGCAAGAGTTTAGGGCCCCTTCACACATAACATGGAAGACACAGAAACTGGAAGAAAATCTGCGAACCAAAAATGAAATGGGGCACTGCGAAACATTCCACCTGCTTTAGGGAGGAATGCACAGTCGGGCAGGCGGTATCGTGCACGCTTGTGTTTGCGTGCACATGGAAAGTCACGCACACAGCAGCGGAGCAAAGAATTAATAAAACATCACAATTTATAATACTTAATTCCTGTTATAAAGAGCGGATTTAGCCTCCACCTAGACGTACACCAGGAAGTAATGAAATGATGTGGATCACTGTTCTCTCATGTTTTACAGGAATTACCTGATGCGCTCGTCTCATGAAGAGCCAGCTCCTGTGTCATGAAGAGCTGGCTCCCATGTCATTACGAGCTGGGCTCTCGTGTCGTGAACACATCAGCTGGCATGACGTATCCAGCGCGCAGTGTTCCGTTGCAAATGTGATATGTGTTTTAATTATTTCAAGGTGTAGAAATCCCTCCGTGACATGTGCCTCAAACCCCGGCGGGGTGATTTCCTGCATGGCACGATATTCACCAGTGTAGCAGTGAGAGGGAATTTGGCACAGTTCGGCACAGTTACACCCATGTGTGTTACTAAGTTATGCCACACTTGTGTTGCATTATGACACTTTTCACAGACAACTCGAATGTGGTCGCCTGCTGTCTAATATAGTACCAGGAGTGCAAATAGCCCTGCCTTTTCTGAGAGTCCAGCAAGCAGCATTAGATGTTCATGTGTAACAGTTGGAATTTGGCTGACACCTGCCAAGAGGGAGATCGAATAAGCACGTTCAGGGCATTCGCTGTCTTTCAGCCGCTTGTGTGCGTGGATGGTTATAGCGACAGGTGTACGAGGCGTTTGAGGCGGCTCTGATTTTTCAAGAATGGCACACAATTCCTCTTTTGTGCGCAAGTTGGCTTCAGTTGTGTTATGTGTGAAGAGGTCCTTACTCATATAAAATGGCATTTGACTGTGCAGATCTCTAAAAGTCATCACCAATATTTTAAACTGCAGTCTGAACTGAATGGGGGAGCCAATGCAAAGAGGACAGAATGGGTGTTACGCAAGACCTCCTAGATGACCTTGTAAGAATCCTTGCAGCGACATTCTGGACCATTTGTAAGCGATCCAGAGAAGACTTACTGAGGATAGGGAACAGCGAATTACAATAGTCAAGACATGATGAAATAAAAGCAGATGATCATTTCCAGCTCAGCTTGAGACACAGTGTTTCCAAGGTGGGCAATGCTCCGCAAATGGAAGAAGCAAGAGGGGAGGAGGGGTTAAAGGTATTTATGAAAATGGGCTTGATGAAAAGGGATCACTGCCAGCATCCGCTACCAGCAGCTGTCTTTGACCTGTATGATGATGTACACACTGTAGAGCCGGACGTTTTATATTTCCATGCCTGATTCTTAGGGCATTCTAAATAGAAGGTGGTGCCAGTCTTAGCGTGTGTATATCTGAGCCCTCAAAGACTATTAGATGGCACCACCTGCACAATTCTAACTATTATTATACATTGACTACATTTCTGTACACGCTGCTCTTTTTGGCATGTTTGTTTGGTTTGGATAACCAGAACCCCCCCCCCAAAAAAAACAAAAAAACAAAAAACAAACACACAGGGGAAGACTTTAATACTTCTCCAAGAGTCCATACTGCTGTCCTCAGCTCAAGTGGCAGTATGGAGTTAGTATATTTGTCTAACACCAGTAGCTCTGGGCTTTGAGCATAAATTTTGCATTACAGATGTATCTTATTTAAAATTAATTATCCAAACTTATAGCTGTGGATTGTTTGCCAATGGAAATAGTTGGATGGGAAGATGGGGGCAGGGAAAAATGAAGGAGTGGGGTGGCAGCTGTGACTGTACTGTTCCTCCACTGCTCTCCAGGAGAAACATTAATAGTTAATGGAAGGCCTTCAGGCTGTGGAAATCCCCCTCGTGACTCTTATCACTGCTCTGGGAAATGCAGGGATTATTGTCAAGGTATATGGGGTCTGTTGCAAAGCAGGCTCCCCCATTCCACTTCCCAAATCTCCTGATTTCACCTTCATTCCCTAAACAAGAAATAATGTTGGCTTGTTACTGTAGATGATCTACAGATTCTGCTCAACATTTTACACTTTGTTTGTGGCACTAATTCATCTATACATAGCGTCACGCCAAGGACCCGGTTATTTTTCCTTTCTTGCTCCCTCCTTCCCATATGTGCTCTTTAAATAGGAAGTGAGTCAGGTCAATTTTTCAAACGTGCCCCACCGTATTATCTCTGGCAAGGCGAGTCAAATCAGCCTAGCAATTAACTTAGGCTCAGTGCCGCAACTCGACTCATCAGCATCGTTCAGGCAAGGGCGGATTTCTCTCTCAAGGCAATTACCCTCCTTCATTAATTAAAAATTCTAATCAGGATGTTGGATCAATAGTGTAAATCACATGTGCAGCAGCTAACCTGGTGAAGTTGCATCTAATGTGCAAAGCTGACATTGATAAAATAATCAGCCCAAGTGATGTCAAGGTTTAGAGGGAACTGATAATGTTACAACTCTCAGCATGTATTTGTGACATATGCAGGTTTATATTGTCTCAAATTCTCATTAAAATTAATTTTCTAATCTATAAATAATATCATATAATAATACCAAATAATGCCAAAAACTGTGACATAATGTCTATAGCTTTTGAAATAGATTACAGGTTGTAGGAGTATAACAACTAACAGATACGAATAGAAAATCCTCTTTAAAATATTAAATATGACTACATCAATACAAGGACCCTTCAACTGAGCAAAATGTACTATGAACTAGTCAATGGCTTAAGTTTAATGGTATAAATCGCATGACTTAAACTGGTTTCACTTCTGCATCTTCAAATTCTGGTAAAGCTTCAAAGGTTGAGGCAAGGCTCTTGTGAGACTGGTCAGAAGAATGTTTCTTTGTCTGCAAAATAAAAACAAAATCAACATGTCAGGTAGAGGTAGGTTGTATAACAGATAAATGTACCCATTTGAGCTTTTTTGTGAGTTTTTGGTTCACAGTTTGCTTTTTTATTACTGTAATACCAGTTCAAAATGGGAAAGTTATGTTATGCTATATATGCTATGCTTGTCAGGACGGGCGGCTGCCCAGCACCAGGAGCGGCTGGACCCATGAAGCAGACTCCCAGACTAGGTTTAGGCATGTGAGAAATCATTGTCTTTATTCTAGGTTCAGGATCAGTACACAGGTGGTCAGTCAGCAGAGCAGAGGCACAATAGAGGTCAAGCAAAAAAGCAGTCATATTCTGGCAGGGTTCAAAGGCACAAGCACAAACAGTTTTCAAAGATGAGGCAAAAAGGCATGGTCGAGGAGGACGGAGCAAAACACGGTACACGGCAAGGCAAGAAATCAGGACTAAATAAAAAGGCTGGGATGTGTGCATGAAGCGACAACAAACTGGCGAGGGACTGTGAGACTGTGAGGGTTTAAATGCTGGTGGACTAATCAGTGTGAAACGAGGGACAGGTGGTGTTAACGAGGTGCACGTGTGGAGCAATCTAGAAAGGGGACATGGCTAGTGGACCAAGATAAAGCATGTTGCAAGATAGTGAGGAAGGACAACACAAGGCGGAGTGAGGTAAGAGACAAAGATGCGTGAGCAGGTGCAAAGAGTGTGAGTGAATAGAAACACAAAGCAGAAAGAGTCACAGGGAGAGATGAGGACATAAGAGCTGGTGAAGTGGCATGAAGTGACAACACAATCACATATGAGTGAGGGATGAAGACATGATGGCAGGTGCAAGGGCATGGAGTGGAGACAAAAAAAGCAATGAGGAAAAACAGAGACCAGAGCTAAAACGGAAACCGAGGGCAGAATACAATACTACAATGAACAGGGCATGAACATGAGAACTGATCAGAGACTAAAAGGGAAAATAAACACTTAAGCAAAGCTGAACTGGAATTGACTAAGAAAACAAGGTGGTAAAACACACTATAAGAAAAACAGAGACCACATGATGACAGAAAGCAAAACCCGACATTACAGCATAACAGTTAACGCAAATGAGAAAAGCAAAATAAACACGTGATAAACTAATGAACAGTCCAAACACACACACTGGCTAAAGAAAACTAGAATTGAACTGAACTAATGGCCAAAGAATAAAAGTAACAAAGAAACAATGAGGCAAAGCAAAACAGAACAGACAATAAACACATGATGAAAATAAAATAACTAGTAAATAAAGGCTGGGGCACGTGAAGGGGAAAAAGAAAGAGGGAAAACCCATATCAAAGCCCAGATCCGGCCACAATTGTGACAATGCTCAGGGGTGCTGCCAGGGATTTTGGGCCCCATGAAAAGAAATCTTACTGGGCCACCAACCCATATTATTTTGTCAGTATTATAATTGTATCGGGGGCCTCTCTGGGCCTCTGTCAATCATGGGCCCTTAGAATCCTTCTCCTTATTCTGCCCTTTTCGGCACCCCTGGCTATGCTAATGTTGCAAGGGGAAGCCCAGACTGAAAAGATATTCCTACTAGGTTGTTTGGTGTAGGATTCCCCTTTGGCTGAGCTGGTACTACATTGGTCCTGAATAAAAGAAGTCTGGTATTAAAACCTTACCACAGCCACAAAGATATATCAAATAACAGCTGCCTACTTCTACGCTGTGCTTCTTGCTTCTGGATGTGATGCTATCCTCAGAGATGAACAAAAGGTAAGATAGGCAGTGCCAACTTTTTGCAGCACACTGCAAAAATATAAAAAGGGTCTCTTGTTTTTTTTGTTATTTGTTTTTTTTTCCATGAAATATGTATTTGATTGTAAACTGTCACTTTTGGCTAATTCTAATTTGTCATGGAGAATGAATGTCTAATTAATCAAATAATTATATCAGGCTATATTGTATCAAATTACATCAAATGAAATTGAATTGTTCTGTTACAAAAAGTAACATTCTTGAATCATCTTGTAGTCTTTGTACCTAGATATGTATTGGCTATTTTCATAAAAAGAGATGGACAACCCTAGGTGTTCATGTAGACAAAATGCTGAGTATCTCATACCATATACAACAGTATATAACCAAAGCAATTAAACTAGTAGGTATGACAAGATGAGCAATTGCGTATACCAAAGACAAGCTTCGAATAACCTGGTATAACATTTAAGATCGACCATTTCCGGAAAATGGAGTTGCCATCTGGAATGCCCACCTGTAGAGGGGCATACTGTTTAATTTAACCTTTATTTAACCAGGTTAGTCCTATTGAGATCGAGATCTCTTTTTCAAGCGAGATCTGGGCAGTTCTAAAGTTTCCAATTCACCTGTAAACTCATTTGTGAAGGTAAAAAGATTGACCAAATTCCTACCTAATCTCAGTGACCTGAGATACAGTACATAGAAAGGTTTAGGGCACAGAAACTGCATAGAAATTCTTGTAAGGAGGTTATGGCATTAACGAGTTAAACTTATTCACACCACTGACATCAACTAAAACAAGAGGACATGCATAGCAATGCTGCAAACCTAGTCTGGTCTGGTGGAACAGACCAGGCATGGCTGTGATTTCCTGGACAACTGTGAAGCTGAAGTACAAGAAGAACCAAACCGCAAATAGCCTTGAATAGGCAACATCTCACCTACAACAAAGAGGATAAGCTATACTAATATTTGAATTGTACACATGCACTTCATCTTGTACATGTTGAAAACCAATAAATTCACAAATTCACACCCTCTGTAGGACTTGAAAGGAGCACTAATAAGATGGATTGGTTAATTTGTGTATTTAGCTGTGGCTATTTCAATGGCCTGTGAAATTACATTAATCGTAGTGTGGAGTATTTAATGTTCTAAGTACAGGAAACATTGTCGTGGTTGAAAATAATCTACTGCTGGGTTTTTTCTCCCTTCCTTTAGGTAGGCCATAAATAATAAAGGCACTTAGTGTTTGCCGGTGTTGGTCAGCTCTGACTCTTACCTCACACGGGTGAGCCAGTCGAATGGCTCTGGGGGCCAATTACTATCTGGCTAAAAGGATTTTTTTGTTTTCTAGTGTATGTTTATGACATATATACATACACCATATATGTGTGACAGACACAGACTGTATAAAGATACACTGACCTACTGTAATGCACACACTGACTCCTGCACATGCATACTGCCTAAACACTTTTATACACATGATTTCACAGACGTAAGGGTGCAAAAATTTCCACTTCACTTTTATTTTGTTTTTTGGACATTTTGCAATGTGGTTTTACTGTAAAATGTTTTTGCAGACAGAAGATACATATTTTAGCGTAAAAGCCAAGTTGGATTCCACAAGAATTCTAAACTCACATGAAGGGTCCTAAGGTCTTCTTGGCAAAAAGCAGCACACAGTGCAGTTCAAATCTGCAGTCGACAGTTACAATTTTCCTGCCTAATGCCTATGTTGTTTAAGTCACAAATATAATTGCAGTCAGTTATGTATACATGGGCTTCTTGGTCTAAAAATTATGTGAGGTCAGACTCTATGGAATCTGGAGATAAGCGTTGGCACCAACTGACCTATATAGGACTTACTGTATTAGGGCCAATGTAATGTTTAGTAGGGGTGTTCATCTCACTTATAAAACAATACGATATGCATCTAGATACAAGAAATAAAAATTAGAAATGACACTTGTCATTGCAGAATGATTTGATACTATGCAGTTGATACAATTCTTAGTTTTTTGTAGATATTTACTCATCCATCTATTTTATAAACCACCTTAATCCAGTTAAGGGTCATTGGGGAGCCTGGAGGCTATCTAAGGTCATTGATACGCCCTGGGCAGTCCGACAAACAGGTCTACTGTAGGGCCGACACATGTAGACAGACAAATTCCTTCACATTTTCACATACACCTATAGCAAATTTAGAGTTACCAATTTACCTATACATTCACCTTTAAGTGGGAGGAAGTCGGAGCACCTGCAGGGAACCCATGCCGCCACAAGAAGAAGATATAAATTCCACACAGAAATGACCAGACAGGAAGTGTGCCCACAACCTTCTTACTGTGAGGCAACAGTGCTGATCCACTACGGCACCATACTGTTGTACATATTCACTTTCTATGATAAATTACAATTTGCCAAACATACTTTTTGAAAATTGTTTCTTACGTCTACTTTTGATACTCTGTGTCCTCTTACCCTGTGTGCTACTGGTCAATGCTGTCTTCCCAAGGGATTAATAAAGTTCTGTCTAATCTAATCTAACCAAATTATATATATATAGTGTATGCCAGGGGTGGCCAAGTTCGGTCCTCGAGAGCCACATTCCTGAACACTCTTAGTTGTCTCCCTGCTCCAACACACCTGAATCCAATGAAAGACTCATTAAAAGTCTGCTAACGAGTCTTTCATTGGATTCAGGTGTGTTGGAGCAGGGAGACAACTAAGAGTGTTCAGGAATGTGGCTCTCAAGGACCGAACTTGGCCACCGCTGGTGTATGCCATGTGGGGTATTTTACAACCAAACCCAATATTTACATGTGGCATTGAAAAAAATGTCTCTTACCATGAATTTGTCAAAGTATATACTTCTCCAGTAGTTTTTCATATTTTCATTTATTTCTTTAGTTATTGTTTATCTGCATGGATCTGCATGTTCATTTGGCACGTTTTATGCTGGATGTCCTTCCTGACACAACTCAACATTACATGGAGAAATGTAGCAAGGGTGGGGTTTGAAATGGGAACCTTCCATACTGGAATTTATACTTGTACTACACTATACTCAACCCAGTCTCACGGCAAGTCGTGATTCAGCAGCACAAAATATACATTAATCTGTTGGTTCATGATATTGTGACGAAAAGCACCTCATTTTCGTCAAAGCAGCACAAATTAATTCTAATTCATTTTGTGACGGCTGCATGAAATTAAAAGTGAAGCAGGGGGGTCGGGGTGGTTATGGTTAGGGTGGGGGGAAGGAGTAAGATTAGGTTATGGTTAAGGTTAGGGTTGGGGGTGGGAGTAGTGTTAGGAATAGTGAGGAATAGGAATAGGAATTTGACTCATTTCGTAACGGGAGCACGAAAAAAAAAGGTGACACTGGGCTGACTATACTATACTATACAGGCTTTGATTTTATCATACTGTAGAAAATCAATAATTATAACATTTCAGAATATCTATCACAGATAAAGAACGCAGTATAGGTATGACAAACATAAACAGAGACATTAAAAAAAGTTTAAAACACAATAGGGTTATAAATGACCTCATGCTGTCACTTTATTTGCTAAAAAAGCTTGGTTGCTTGAGGGTTAATATATATATATATATATATATATATATATATATTTGTAACAGTTAATTGTTGCAACCCTCATACCGAAGAAATTTTGCAACCCCACTCACTGACTGACTCCATTAATCCACCGCTTGGCCTGGGAGCCACATGGAACATCCTTAGTTCAGTGCTCTCAGAGGATGTACCCTGTTGCCGTCATGGTCCATCCTGTGCACTAAGTTTCATGCAAATTGTTTCAAGCCATAACTGTGGAACATATTTTTCTCTACAGTTTCCCAGAGCAGGAAATGAGGATAGAGTGTGTGGATTTGTGTGACATGTCCCTTTATTCTTGCTAGTGAGAGCTTGTCGTAATACATCAGCTGTACATATGGAGATTAATGCCACTAGCTGCAGATCTTCTAAATCCTTATTGTTGTCCAAATATGTATCCCCCACCACCACTGTTCGTTGAAACAGAGAAATCTGGGAATCATTTTATTTGAACGTGTTTCTTATTTTCTTCCACTTCATCAGCCCTTTTTGGTGTTGTGCCTTCCATCATATTTTTGGCTGTTTACTAATCCATTCAATTGTATGTTTCCGCTTGGCTAATACAGAGCCGGCTTGTTCAGCAGCCAAGCATGTGCACATTCTTGCATTTCCACTTAATACTTTTGGTCTCGTTGATTTGGTTCCTACACTGTGCCGCACAGGCAGTCACAAATAAGTCAGGTTTCAGTCAGGTCTGCTTCGGTGTCAGACGCAGGGAATTTCACTCTAGTCAAAACTCTGTCTAACTCAATGATTTTCTCCTGAATTTATGGTGCTGCTGATAACGCGTCACACATTGCGGCAGCGCCGTAGATCAGATTACCAACTTTATTGACAATAAACCGCTGTGGAGCTGGAAGTCGGAAAGAGCGAGGTCTGAGTAATACCTTGAGATTTGTTTTGAGGAATTTGTTATGGATCATTGTAGAAAATTCCAGCTGAAATTGTTTTGACTTTATAAAACAGTCAGTTGCTTGAGAGCTCATGTAACTTTGATCTATGGTGTAGAATTAAAGCCTTTCTCAGGCGCCTGCAACAAAGCTGCATTTTAGTTTGTTCCATCAATAAAGGTTTGTTTAAACTGCCTGCATTGTGTGTCCTGCATTGGTACATGCAGATCTTTACTACCCCAGAAATTTAACTGATATCATGCAACATTTCTTCTGATTTGTGGGGTTTTTTTTTGGGGGGGGGGGGGGGGGGGGCTGTTACAATGTTCACTATATTAGTAGCACATATGTTGGACTTCAAACTACTTTTTGACCAAATGTGAAAGGTGCATTTGGAGTCAGGTCACCAAATCCCTGCATTCAAGCCACTGGAAATGCCTCAAGTCCTGGATGGCAACCAACCGATCCATCGCGGCTTCTCAAATCCAGCCATCTGTCTCACATGTGTATCTCCTTTGTCTTCGGGACCTCACACTGAGGTGTGGTGGATAAGTGCCCCATGTGGACAAAATGTCATAGCCAATTCTCCCTCCCAAAGCAAGTGATACTCCTAATCCTCATCTTCTTAATTAACAGTTCAATAGTACCCATACCAAAGGCATCCGCCTTTGGCCACTGGTTATCATAGAAATCTCACAACCATATGTGGCAATATGCAAAGCGGGTAGTTACGGCACTTCTGGCACCAAAATGTGGCAATGCAAATTAATTTTTTTTGCTCAACAACAACACCCTAGGAGTTTCACCCAGGGACGACTTTAATTAAAGTCAACACAACAATAAGGCACTTAGGTCCGTTTGCAAAAGAGAGACAGAGAAAGTAGTACAAAAATACACAGCTAAATTATTAATTAAAAGATTATTTGTCTTATTAAAAGATGATAAAATATCAAACTACCTAAAATTATATTTGTAATAAATTAATAGGGGAAACCTTTAATGGGGTAAAGAAAAAACAAGGCACTAATTCACTAAAAGTAATCACAATTATGCCTTGTGCATAAAACACCCAAACAAATAAATCCATACACCACCAACACGCCAGCATAAACCAAGCCAGCGTGGCACAAATAGGACGGCACCACAGCGCCACACAGCCTGACGCCAGGCACAGCAGTTGGTCTGACGTAGGACAAAGCGGAGCAACGTAGCAGTGGTTTCCTGCAGTGAATCAGTCCGCTGCACCACTACTCTCCATCGTGATCCTACAATTCAAACAAAACAATGAATCACAAACAAATGGTTAAAAGAGGAAGCTAACGCCAATGTATTACATGCCGTCAACAGGAAGGATCGATAAACAGCGTGCAGACAACAATAATGCTCACATAAGGCAAAATAACTAAAATAAGCACCTGATATATAATTAGGAGAACTGCAGCTGCTGCCAGCAGCCAACCTGCCACCACAGAATTGCAGAAGTGAAAGGCGCCAGACAATGATGTGAACCCAATCTCACAGCAAGCAAGAGAAAGACATGTGCTCTCTGCTTGCCTTTATGCAGCATTCTCCCGCAGTGATTGGCTGGGGCCAGACACCAGCTGAAAATCACCGCGATGAATTATTGCCTCCTGCTGCACATACAGTGAGACAGGAAGCATCAGGACCCTAAAGACACAAAACTTTGTTCTCCCGCAAAGATATCGCCATTGTCATGGATTTATAAGTTGGGTGGATCTTACAATTTCAAAGGCCAATGATCTAGAACAGGGGTGGGTAACTTGTTCCAGAAAGGGCCAAGATGGTGCAGGTTTTCTTTGCAGGCACTGACTCCACCAGGTGATTTCACTGATTAATATCACTTTGAGCAGATGGAATCAGTTAATCAGTGAAATCACGTGGTGGAGTCAATGGCTGCAAAGAAAACCTGCACCATCTTGGCCCTTTCTGGAACAAGTTGCCCACCCGTGATCTAGAAACAAGTATGGGTAGCGAAGGGCGAGGGCAAAAATATCAGTTTGGGAAGTACAGATACTTTTATACACATACCCTCCATTTTCAGAGACCATGACAATAAATAGACATATTGTTCATTCAAATCATCATTTTTACAGCAAGATTTGTTCAGACAAACCCAAGGGGAGTTGTAAACTCTCATCTGCTTTATGCTACAGTATCTAGGGAACAGCACCGACCCACTGGCTTCACAACCTGTGTAGTTCTTACTTTAATTAATTTATTAATTTAATTAGCATATAATGCGCCAAATCACAGCCAAAGCTGTCTCAAGGTGCCTTACACGAAACAATACAACATAAAATTTAAATAAATAATTAAAAATGAATGTTATAGCATAGCAATTTTTATAGCAACAGCATATACTTTATATGTTGTTCATTCGGCTGCTCTCGTTGAGTTTGGGGTCGCCACAGCAGATACAGCCTGATCCGCCTTCGTATTTGACACAAGTTTTACGCCGGATGCCCTTCCTGACACAACTCCAGTGTAACCTGGAGAAACACACACAGCCGCTGGTGTTCCAAAGAGGTCTCCCATCCAAGTACTAACCAGGTACTGCACTGCTTATCTTCTGAGATCTGACGGGATCAGGCTTACTTTTTATATAATTCTAAAAAACCTCCATGCAGGAAAGAGATTACGGAGTCATAACATCACTGAAGAGGTTTTTGTTGTGCCAGTACCTCTGCAAGAAAAAGAAGGTCTTGTCTTTAGGGTCCTGATGATTCTCTTCTTACTGTAATGTTGTGAATTGCACTCTAACCGAAGTGACCAAAGGTGATGATGAGATGTTTTTGGTACCAGGTCTTTTTGCAAGATCACTGGATACCATTGGAATGGCAACTTTTGAGAGGTGGGGGTGGACCGGATGCCTGCCTGTGTGGTTGCAGATCCACAATCATAGGTGGTGTAGCGTATGAACCAAAGTGTGGCACCAGTGCCTGCTGCCAGGTCTGACCTGACCTTGGGTCAGTGGTAATAGATGTGTATTGGTCAGAAGCACACATCAGTGTACTGAGAATGGCACTTTACTTTTTGAGAGTGAAAAAAAAATGCTCACATTTTGGACATGCCTGCACTGCTTCGGCATCTTTCACATTTATTACTCCACTGCAACAAAAGTGAAAAAAAAAAATCGTTAGCGCTGCCCCCTGTGGATTTGTGTGGCAGCTGTTTCCAATTGTTACATGAAATCTTAAGTGAGGGATGTTTACATTAAGTGTAGCAGCACATATCAGTCACACAGTGAAATGTGTTTAGTAAAAAAAGAAAGACAGAGACAGAGAGAGAGAAATGGAATAAAACTGAAGCTCCCGGGAGGAAAAAAAAATAGAAAAAAAGGAAAAGATCCATTCCACTCTGGCATTTTTAGAAGTGGCTTGAGACATCGCCAAAGAAATTCCCTCAGACATAACAAGGTTTTATGACAGGGTGCTGCCCCGTGAAGCTGTCCACGCTTGATGTTCTCCAGCGTCGGCTCTGCTGCGCTGCTCCGCTTTTCGTCATATTTGTGTCACATCGAAGCACGCAGGCCCCCTGATTGTTATCTATGAGAGAAGAGCCATTTCGGCCCCACGGCTAACGAGGTTAGCATGCTGCGGCTGTCGACTGAACGGTGACGGGTGAGGTCACAGGAAGCACTGTAACCTCCGAGTCTTGATCACAACAAAGTGATGATGTGAAATGGCTCGCCTTCCTCTGATGATTGTTCTGCTGTTGCACTGACATTTGTCTGACTTTCACTCAGTGATGTCACTGAATAATCTGTGGAAAAAGCTCACAGTGAAAAGGGCAGTCTACAACTTGGAAGGTGACAGAGTTCTATTTAAACAAACAAAATCTGTAGAAGATTTAAAGTTCTAACTGTAGTACTCAATTTCTTTTAAAGCCAAGCTTATGTTCAAACAGTGGTTGATGGCAACGTGTACAACCCCTGGCAAAAATTATGGAATCACCGGCCTCGGAGGATGTTCATTCAGTTTTTAATTTTGTGGAAAAAAAGCAGATCACAGACATGACACAAAACTAAAGTCATTTCAAATGGCAACTTTCTGGCTTTAAGAAACACTATAAGAAATCAAGAAAAAAAGATTGTGACAGTCAGTAACGGTTACTTTTTTAGACCAAGCAGAGGGAAAAAAAATATGGAATCATTCAATTCTGAGGAATAAATTATGGAATCACCCTGTAACTTTCCATCCCCCAAACTAAAACCTGCATCAAATCAGATCTGCTCGTTGACATTGACCCTATGCCATGACATTGACCCTATGTGTCTTTTTGCAAGGAATGTTTTCACAGTTTTTGCTCTATGGCAAGATGCATTATCATCTTGAAAAATGATTTCATCATCCCCAAACATCCTTTCAATTGTCCAAAATATCATCATAAACTTGTGCATTTACTGATGATGTAATGACAGCCATCTCCCCAGTACCTTTACCTGACATGCAGCCCCATATCATCAATGACTGTGGAAATTTAGATGTTCTCTTCAGGCAGTCATCTTTATAAATCTCATTGGAACGGCACCAAACAAAAGTTCCAGCATCATCACCTTGCCCAATGCAGATTTGAGATTCATCACTGAATATCACTTTCATCCAGTCATCCACAGTCCACGATTCCTTTTCCTTAGCCCATTGTAACCTTGTTTATTCTGTTTAGGTGTTAATGATGGCTTTCGTTTAGCTTTTCTGTATGTAAATCCCATTTCCTTTAGGCGGTTTCTTACAGTTCAGTCATAGACGTTGACTCCAGTTTCCTCCCATTCATTCCTCATTTGTTTTGTTGTGCATTTTTGGATTTTTGAGACATATTGCTTTAAGTTTTCTGTCTTGACACTTTGATGTCTTCCTTGGTCTACCAGTATGTTTGCCTTTAACAACCTTCCCATGTTTTTTGTATTTGGTCCAGAGTTTAGACACAGCTGACTGTGAACAACCAACATCTTTTGCAACATTGCATGATGATTTACTCTCTTTTAAGAGTTTGATAATCCTCTCCTTTGTTTCAATTGACATCTCTCGTGTTGGAGCCATGATCCATGTCAGTCCACTTGGTGCAACAGCTCTCCAAGGTGTGATCACTCCTTTTTAGATGCAGACTAACGAGCAGATCTGATTTGATGCAGGTGTTAGTTTTGGGAATGAAAATTTACAGGGTGATTCCATAATTATTTCCTCAGAATTGAGTGAGTCCATATTTTTTCCTCTGCTTGGTCTAAAAAAGTAACCGTTACTGACTGCCACAATCTTTTTTTCTTGATTTCTTATAGTGTTTCTTAAAGCCAGAAAGTTGCCATTTGAAATGACGTTAGTTTTGTGTCATATGTGTGATCTGCTTTTTTTCTACAAAATTAAACAACTGAATGAACATCCTCCGAGGCCGGTGATTCCATAATTTTTGCCAGGGGTTGTAGTATTGGTTGAATTTGTTTCCTGAGTCATTCTTGAATTCATATATATATATATATATATATATATATATATATATATATATATATATATAAGAATGCACTTTATTATTCCTGAAGGAAATTATTTTGCCAGAGTGCCGAAACAGTAACCAACATGTTTATGCAAAATGACTGAGACACTTGCACAAGATATTTCATAGTATTGCACTGTAAACTCTGATCAGTATGTATTCATCTTGCAGAAGGGGGAGGAGTTATACAGTCTGATTGCCACAGATAGGAAGGATCTCCTTTGGCGTTCTGTGGTGCACCTCGATGGCCTCAGTCTTTGGCTGAAGGTGCTCTGACAGGACATCACTATATGGCATGCAGGGGGGTGGGAGGTGTTGTCCCAGATGGTGAGCAGTTTCCTCAACATCCTCCTTTCCGACACCTCCACCACAGGCTCCAGCTCCACCCCCAAGGACAGAGCCAGCTCTCCTGAGCTTGTTGAGTTTGTTCATGTCAGCTGCATATATATATATATATATATATATATATATATATATATATATATATAATTCTGCAATACACCATTTCAGACTAAAATTTGGCTTATTGCAGAGTACTTTCAACTGTCACTGTAGAAACAGAGAAAAGGACTGCTTCTGGCTTAATCATTAGTTTCTGCTCCTCCATCAGAGAGGGGGGTGTGGCGAAAAAGCAGCTCATTTCAATTTAAAGTGACAATGACAGAAATGTGATTTATTAGAATTTTTTTCTTTAAATTCATACACAAAACTTCAGTATCTGCTGTTAAACATCTGGGGACCCATAGCTTGGAGAAAAAAAAAATCCTTTCTTTGTTCTTTTTTTTAAATAAATACAGTATTACAAATATTTGATGGTCTGTGCTGCCTCACAATGCCAACACACCAGTGATGCTCTTGAACACACCTCATTTTAAGCCAAACACACCCACAGATGCACTGACGGGTGCAACTCCACTTGCTATTTAAACAATGTGGACACTGCGTGGTAAAATGACAACTACGTCTGTTAGAAACAAGCAATGACACTTAACTCCAGAGGCCGTCTTCATAAAGCAGTCTAATCTTTCAGTATTTTAACCTCACTTAGTTGACGACATTTAGTCATCCAACATTATCCCTCTCATCACCATTTCACATCGATGGCTAAACTTGTAGATTAGCCGTTTTACATGAGTTAACCGTTTTCACGGGCATAACTGCATCACACGTGCCGTTGCCAAGAGATGACTCCAATGTGCGAGAGATTTGTTTACTACCGGGTTGGTTGTTGTCATGAACTATCCAGCCGTTGTTTCGTTAACTGGATCCTAAGTGGATCCTTGTCATTTGATTGGTGCTTTGTATGTCACATGATGAATTATTCGTCCCACTTGTTTTGCATTGCATTTAGCATGCAAATACAGTTCCATTTACTGTGCAAATTTGGTTCCATACATTTTGTACCATTGCACCCTGCAAACTCCGCCCATGCATAAACTATGTGGGCGACATTTAGTTACACATGGTGGAGTTTGTTTTTCTGATGGACGACGATTTGAATGAGCTAATTAACAATGTCAATTGTTCTAACACATGCAAAAAAAAAAAAAAAAAAAAAAAGCCGTCTGGAGGCAAGAAGACCTGTTAGGATGTAGAGCTAGACAAATTTCTGACTCAAATTTTCCCTGGATTGAGCAAGTACACATCGTCTTTTTTTAAGTATCACAGACTACATCTGTTTTTTCCAAGATGACTGAGAACAAGTTTGGACTCCCATTAAAAGTTTGTGTTGGACTGTTGACGTCAAAGCACCAGTTATGCACATTTGATATTATAAATTAATATAATATCAAATGACAAGGATCTATGTAAGCTGTTATATAAAACAAATAATGACTGTTTTTACATTCATTCAATAGAACAAATATTTAATTAAATGAAAGCTCAATATTTAATTTGGTTAATTCTGTGAAATCTTCTTTCACCTCATGAAATATTTGTACAATTGAACTCATAAACATTCATTATTTGCATATTATTAACATTTATGGACACATACAAACTGCTTAGCACTTAGCCTAGCAGTTTCACTCTTTCTTCTTCTACACTTCTGTCAAGCCTCTTTGTGCATGCTGCTCTGTGTAACAGCGATGCCTGGTGGCCAATTTGAGAACTGTCACAAACGCATCACGACAATCGTCGTCTGCTGCAACCATGGCCAAAAGCAGAGGAAGTTGTCCTTTTAGAGGCACCGAGCAACGCAAGGGTGCTCTTGATTTTTCCATCAAGTGGTGGTACATGATAGCCTCTATTTTTGAGGTAAGGCACACATTTTTGTTGTGTATCACCCTGGTCCCTCTGCTGTCCCTCTTTCTCTCTTTCCAGGTGGCGCACCTTGAGGAGCTGATGAGCACACCTGCCTGCAATCAACCTGTCTGCATATAAACCCTGGTTCAACATCTCATCAGCACCAGAAACTCAGTGTTCACAGCCTGGTAACTTGGCCACTCTATTTCCTAATAGAGCCTCTTTGTCTACGTTCTGTCACAGTATTTTTGACTTGCTGTTTGTTATTGCATTTTTGCTGTGTTCTGATGCCTTGCAGTCTACCTTTTTTTTTTTTTTTTTTTACTGTTTTTTACTTTTATTTTTACTGTCTGGTTACTGAGTGAACTGTGAGCTGTGGTGGCTCAGGTGTTCCTACACCTGGACTCAACCTGTCTCTCCTCCTCCACAGTGACACCTCCCTCCGTCAGCTCCACAGGGAGTCACCTGGCCCCAGGACAACCACCACCTCATCTCTGTCACTGGCCTGGATCTCCATCTACACACGTGGTTTCATCGGGCTGCAGCTCCCTGTTTTCACCGTAATGCGGGCTGGGTCTCCACTCTCCATACCTCCTTATCATCATTCACAATTCTACAACATTTTACCTTGTACTCATTTCTGTACAATAAATCTGTCTTCATTAATCTGTTCAGCCTCCCGGCTTTGGAGTCCAATTCCTGCTTTTGTGTCACAACCATAACAGTTTTGTCGACTAAAATAAGATTAGGTTCCTCTGTACCAGGCTAAAAACTTTGGTGTGGTAACGCAAAATTTTAGCTGACTATGTGCTTTGTGGAACGATTAATGTAAAAAAAATTAGTCAACTAACAAGATTAGACTGCTTTATGAAACCGGGCACCGGTGTAAGCTCGTACACTTTCTGATAATGTGTTATATATATATATATATATATATATACTGTATATATTGACGGATTGGCAGTGCAAATCAGTTCAAATAAATGATGCCATTAGGATTCTGGCTAATGCACCACTGGCCCTATTTCACTTTGCATACAGTCAGATCTGCCAGCGGAACACTCTCAGAGGTGACAATTTGGCAGTTGCTTATTACAAGCTGTGACACAACACTGATGCATTACACTAATAAATCACAGCAGCATCCCATGAAAACCTACAGCGGAGCACAATTAGTATGTTTACCATAACGCTAGAGTTAATTGGTTGTCATGTGGGTTTATAAATTACAGTATATTTAGGGGAGATTGGAAGAGTTATGATTATGTTTGCTTCTCTTTTTTTGAACTTGCTTTTCCTCACTTCATTAAGTGACACAGCTTCTCTGTTGCATTGCTTTTTCTGTTATTATTGTCATCACATAAACACAGAGCGGTGTATCATGGCGGATTGAAACCAGAACCTTGGTAAATTGTCTCACATCTCGCAGTGAATTTTACTTTTTAAGTGTTTGCCTAACTTTACTGTCCCTACTCTGTCAGCTACTATTTATCACGTTTAAATTATTTTAAAAAGAAAAAAAAATCATTCTTTCAACATCTACGATAAATCACCATTGCTTGGGAACAACATTAATGGTATGTTTTCTGCTGTGGTTTACCACCATGCAGGTTAAGATGTTTTTCTTCTCTGTCGTCACAGACAAGAAATGTGCGTCAGTCTGCGGTGAGTTCCTCTAAAATTCTGCCCTCAAAGTATCTCAGAAGTTCTTCTCTTGATCCTTGAAATTGCTCCTTTAGATGAGTGTTTTTTTCCCCCTGGTCCACTTTGTTTTCTTTTTCATTGCACAACAGCTTATGTTGGAATTTAAAAAAAGAAGAAAAGTCACTTATTGAGTGTTTTGGAGAAGGATTTATAGGTTTCAAACTGGTGGTCCGCAGTCTGGCTCTGGCCCCAGACACAGTAGTTTATCGTCCTGTACTTCGTAGCCAAGTGTGAAGTGGCTGGGATGAGGATCAGCACCTCTAAATCTGGAGCCATGGTTCTCAGCAGGAAACCGATGGATTGCCTACTCCAGGTAAGGAATGAGGTCTTCCTCCAAGTGAAGGAGTTCAAGTACCTTGGGGTCTTGTTCACAAGTGAGGGTGCAATGGTGCGCGAGTGGCCGGGAAATCGATGCAGCAGGGGTGGTATTGCATTTGCTCTTCCGTACTATTGTGATGAACAGGGAGCTGAGCCAAAAGGTGAAGCTCTTCATCTATGGGTCAGTCTCTCATGTATGGTCATGAGGGTTTGGTCATGACTGGACTAACTATTTTCGACTCATCATGTCATTAATCTCTCAATCAAGGACTCTTGTTCCGTGACTTGTAACTTGTGACTGTAATTTGTGTTTGTAGCATGGCCCAAGCAGAGGGTCACCCCTTTGAGTCTGGTCTGCTTGAGGTTTCTTCCTCAGAGGGAGTTTTTCCTTACCACTGCTGCTCTGGGGGTTAGTAAGGTTAGACCTTACTTGTGTGAAGCACCTTGAGGCGACTCTGTTGTGATTTGGTGCTATATAAATGAAAATAAATTGAAATTGACTCTAGACCCCCCAAGCTTTATGCTTTTCTGTGGAAACTTCCATATGGAAAATTTGCAATACATATCTGTATTTTGCAGTAATTTTATGAACCTGTTATTTTGTTGTTACACTGTTAGATTGTTTTACCTCCCAAGACCTGTGCTGGAACTGGAAATAATAATAATAATAAAATGTCCCCATATGTGGTCGCAAGTCTCAAGAGGCAATGTCCCCAAACCTAGGCACCACTGCAAAACAAAAGATGCAGGGGAGAGATGTATATTTTTGATAAATGGGTATAGACCAGCTGCCTGCCTGGGTGGTTGCCAACCAGGACCGCGGGTGATTCCCTTGTGTGGTGAACGCAGCAACGTGAACCACTAACTCATGCTCCCAGACCCGATGACAAAATGTTTACCAAACAGTTGCCTAGTAACAAGTTCACCTTCTTCTTATTCTTTGACAGTAAACACGAACATCCTTTAAGGTTTTATGTTTTTCTGAATCACACAGACATGCATAAGTCCTCAGTGGCAACAGTGCAACAAACAAAACAGCACTAACCCTTATTTCCTAATGGTTCCTTATTACTTCACAGCCCTGCCGTGTCTCCCCGCTCTCTGAAAAGCCCTGTATATTCTCAGAGGAGTACATTGTTTGTTAAAATGACTTGTTCTGACAGAACACACAGACATTTCTGCCTCAGTTTTGACATGATGTTGCAGACAGCAGCAGATACGTTGTGTTGTGATTCAAGCAAATTTCCTGACAGCTTCCCACTGAAGCAGTGAGTCCACTGAATGCACTCGAGTGCTGCTCGTCAGAACACATACTGTACCGCACTGTGCACAATGCACTGATAGATGAGAATGACCACTCCAGTGAAGAAAAAAAAAAAAAAAGCTGTGATTAAGTGTAATGATTGGAGGTGGAAATAGGTGGTTAGAGAGTTGTGGAGTGGATGAGGGGCAGGTCTGCCCAATCTGGAAGGGTGACACGATGCATCAAGGACTCTGCCTACTTGGATAATAGTCCCCATGTGTAGAACGCCGTGCTGCATCCCATGGGGCACCGCGCGCACATGAGGCCACTTGAAAGCCTATCTGACTGCAGCAGCAATCAGAGTCAGAACAAGCACACGGGGACTAATCTGTTCCAGCTTTTGGAGCATGCCAGGGGTTCAGGGAACAGAGATGAGACCGTGTGTGCAGGGGGGGGCTATGGCTTCATTTGGACAAGGTCATGGTTAGGCAGATGGTAAAAATGTGACCTCCCTACCCTTACCCCCCCCCCCCCCCCCCCCCCCAAAAAAAAAAAAAAAATTGTATAAATCTATTCATGCATCTTGTATTCCAGTACACATCTTAGACTCAACCCACTGCTGGCAGCCTGTGGCATAGTTGCCGCATCGTTAAAAACCCTTCAGCAACTGAGTTATAGTTGGTTTCTTGACTTCCAAGGACATGTCATGGGCAGCAGATAATACTTAGATCATATAAGGTTTTGCATCAACCAGCAAATATGCAGAGACGGTTCCAGTCATCTGAAGACGTAGCCGGCAATGCAGAGACTAATTTTACCCTCCTTCCTTGCAGTATTTCATGGCATATTATAGTTTTTCTACTGCAAAATGTTCATTTTTTTTAGTGCTGTGCCCCTAGAATCCTCACCACGATCCTTCCATGCTGCTAACCTTCCATTAACAGTAAAATAAACAAAGTATTTTGAAATTGGAAGTACTCCGATGTGGCGAATCTTCAGCCCGTCAGGCAAGACTGATTTTGGTGATCCTACAGGAATAGATCACATCAGTGTCAAGCCATCCCTTTTTCACGGAGTTGACAAAGTTGAAAAAAGTAGAAGAAGTAGAAAAAAGGGAGTATAATCAGTAGGCAGTGACCCAGAGGAGGTCATGCTGAGCCTCAGGGACTTGACTAATGAAAAGTCCAATCAGCACAGCAAAGGACGATTACAAGAAGCCCCAGTCTCCGAAGGCGAGACGGAGGTATGATGGGATGAAAGAGACTGGGAGAAGGGGATGAGTGGAGAAGACCAAATTGATGCCATAAAGTTATCCAGAAACACTTTATCCATGATGCCATAGAGTACTTGGTTGTGGCTGACAGAACATGTGTTAGTACTTTGTCTTCATGTTTGTTAATGATGAGATGACGCGTTATTATTACGTGTTTATTTGTGCCCTGAAGGTTATTGCTGTCCTCAAACTGATCTTGTATTGTAAGGCTTTGAAATTCTGGATCATGTACGAGCTCAAATTTCATTTTGGAGCTCAGGCAAAGTACAACGCAATAAAGAAGTAAAAAGTAATACATTTACAGTTTAACTGTTAATATATTTTATAGGTGTGATCCCATAAAACGTTTGGACTTCATTATAGTATTACTCCAGCGGTAATAGTCGTACATTATTGGTTGCAAAGAATTTTCTTTAAACTGCATATAATCCAGAGAAACTTGTTTCTTTCTAATGATGTTGTTGCTGATGTGCACTGTTTGTAACTAAAACCATTTATCCATGCCAAGTGAGGAATTTGTGATGTCATTAAAGAGCCACATTTGGCTTTGATCAGTCCCCATGTGTAGAGTGCCGTGCTGCATCCTGTGCCGCACCTTTGTTTACCAAAAAACACTAACTTACCTGGGTCCACTTGGTTCAATGAATCCAACACCCAACATGGAACCTGATTTAAGATGAGTTGAAATGTCACGCAGTAGTTTGTGTTCCTTTTCAATTTTCCAATTTACTTTGGAAAACATCCCACCAGGTCTTGTATTGCAGGCATTCACCTTTTTAAGGCCCACCTTTGTCAAATTTGCCTGTTAGGTCCACTCTTGTCAGACCTGCCCCTGTCAGGTCTGTGCTTTGGAACCCCGTCATTCATCAGACTGTATGAGACCCACCCTTTTTAGGCTCAGCCTCCTTAATCCTGCCCCTTTTAGGTCTATCCTTGTGATTCCTATCCTTCTCAGCCCCACTGCTGTTAGGCCTACCAAGGTTAGCCCAGCGCATGCTAGGACTCTCTTTGTGAGAGCTGGCCTTTGAGCTGCGTTTCCTTTCCATCTCTGCCAATGTCAAGCCCGGCCTTGTAACCCCGCCTGTCAGTTTTGTTGTGGTCAGCCCCTCCACTATCAGGTCTGTCCTTTTCAATCCCACCCCTCCCTTACCAAAAAGTAGTACATGCAAGTATGTTTCAAGTATACTTCCAGTTTACTTTTTATATACTTATCAGTACTATTTTTTGGTAAGGGCTGCCATGTTTGTCCTTGTCAGTTCCATCTCAGTCAAGCACACCACAGTAGATCCACCCTTGTGAGCCTCGACATTGAAAAGTCCACTCTTTTTAGCCACACCCCTGTTAGCCCCGCCCCTGTCAGGGATGTGCTTGCCCAACCTCTGTTTTATCATGTTAGCTACACAAAATGAGACCACTTAAGGCCAAATAAAAAAATAAGTTGATCATCCCCGCCCGACACAGAAAATTACGAAGACTGCAAAAATTATTTCCACTGCATTGCAAAAAGCGCAGATGGAAATAATTTTGGGCACGGCGGTGGAAATAATTTTTCCCACATGGTGGAAATAATTTTGGGCATGGCTATGCCACGTTTTTGAGCTGCTTTTAACGGTGGCACCCAAAACAGCACAGAATCCCTCCACCAGTAGATGATTTTCTGTTTCGATTCAAACGACTTTATGGCACCCAAAACGGCATAGAATCCCTCCGACTTTATGGCACCCAAAACGGCATAGAATCCCTCCGACTTTATGGCACCCAAAACGGCATAGAATCCCTCCGACTTTATGGCACCAAAACGGCATAGAATCCCTCCGACTTTATGGCACCCAAAACGGCATAGAATCCCTCCGACTTTATGGCACCAAAACGGCATAGAATCCCTCCGACTTTATGGCACCCAAAATGGCATAGAATCCCGCTGACTTTATGGCACCCAAAACGGCATAGAATCCCGCCGACCTTATGGCACCCAAAACGGCATAGAATCCCTCCGACTTTATGACACCCAAAACGGCATAGAATCCCACCGACTTTATGGCACCCAAAATGGCATAGAATTCCGCTGATTTTATGGCACCCAAAATGGCATGGAATTCCGCCGACTTTATGGCAGCCAAAATGGCATAGAATCCCTCCGACTTTATGGCACCCAAAACGGCATAGAATCCCTCCGACTTTATGGCACCAAAACGGCATAGAATCACTCCGACTTTATGGCACCCAAAACGGCATAGAATCCCTCCAACTTTATGGCACCAAAACGGCATAGAATCCCTCCGACTTTATGGCACCCAAAATGGCATAGAATCCCACCGACTTTATTGCACCCAAAACGGCATTAAAAGATGGAAAATTAGCACCGACACTCAATGTCAAAGGTGCCGCCATGTTGAAATAAACTCTGCGATGACATCATTTGAACTAGTCAATCAGCGAGGAGATCCAGTCAAATAGCGCTAGGTGCGTGTTTGCCATATCTGGCAAAATATCCACTTTGTTTTTTAAATGGGATTTCTAACATTCAGTGCAATCATCAAACATGACTACAGCAATATGAGGTGTAATTTGTAATGTTTTAAAATGACAATGGCTCTGGGGAAAAAACAAACAAAACAAACACAAAGCAACAGGTGACTTGTCATTTCTTGGAAACCTAAAAATCACTTTGTCTACTCAATACTCCTGAATGGATACTTTGTCTGTTTCGAGCTGCTTGGTGACCATTCCTAGTCTGATAAAAGATGCATAACACGGCCTCTTTAATATGACTCTGGCTTCCAGGAACTTCTTACAAGTTACGTAGCTAAAGAGCTCAGCAGATGATGGCAATAAAAGCTTTCAGATGAGAAACGGCTATAAATTAGCCACCGAATTGGTCATGTCTGCTAACAATCGCAGCCATTGTTTTATTGTCGAAGTATTGTTACCCATAATGTTTGATTTATGTCCGTACCTCACTGAGTGATTCTGCTCCCACATGTAATTTTGGTCTTCCGATATTCTCCGAGGATTCATCGGGGTTCTAAAGTAATTTCTGCTAAAGGTAAACACAACTGTGCTGAGCTTCCTGTTGCCCTGCAGCCAAGGCCTTGTTTTGGTATTGATTAAACCAGCATCTTTTTGTCTACTGCCAGCATTTTCCTCAGCTTGTCATGAGCGCAGAGAATGTGATAACACAGAGAAAAGAGAAGCGGTGACTAAGTAGTCAGGGAGCTGAACATCTTCCCTTCCAAGTGCAGGATTCTGGAACACTGTCGTTATGGTGCCTGTATGGTGCCTGTTTTCTTTGCAGGCTTTCTTGACTTTGCTGTTTCTTGCTTGTGCTGCTGCACCTTCTGGCCTGCTATGGTTTTTGCTTTGAGAGGCGTGACCGGTCTGTTCGATGCCAGGGCTGTAGCTGATTGCACCACATCTGTAAAAGTAAAGTCAGGTAAGGTCAGAACAAGCTGATAGAGGCATTTTGGAACATTTGGTGAGACAGCTGGAGCCACGGTACAGACATATTTTTCCTATAAGTGTCATTTTTTGGCAATGAAAGCTAATTTTCTTTCCTGATCTGATTCTGTTGCACTCACGCACAAAGCAGCACACAGCGCAGCAGTTGTCATTTGCACACCCATTGCCCATATTCTTTAAATGAAAAAGTGATTGTGATTGTGTTGCCCTTCTGGCAGAGTGCTGGTGCATCACTAGCCTGATGCTGCAGAATGCAATTACACCATATCCCACTAACAAGCTTTACACTCTAAAATACAGTGTGAAGATTTTCTGCAATTTAAAAGCCTCAATATTCAAGTGCTCCTTACATTTTCAAAATGGCTAATATTCAGAAAATTCTTACAGATTAAGATACATTTTACATATTCAAACATGTCTTACAAAATGAAATACTTCTTAGATATTCAAATACACTTTACCCATTCAGATGCATCTTACATATTCAGATACTACTTACATATCCGGATACATCCTACATATTGAGATATGTCTCTACATATTGAGATATCTCTTACATATTCAGATACTCCTTACATAGCCAGATACATTCTACATTGTGAGACACTTCTTACATATTCTGATACTTCTTCGGGTAGTTGTGGTTCAATAAACCTTAGACCATTCACACAATGTATTAAATCTACGGTTTGCAACCTTGGTGTGAGAATGGATAAAGATTTTAACCTTGATAAACAAATCAGTGCTGTTGTGAAGGCAAGTTTCTTTCATCTGAGGCAGCTAGCTAAGATTAAGTCCTCTCTTTCAAGGCATCACTTGGAGATTTTAATCCATGCTTTTGTTATGACTCGGCTGGATTATTGTAATGCACTGTACGCTGGTATTAGCCAGGCCGCACTTGCACGGCTGCAGCTGGTCCAGAATGCTGCAGCCCGTCTTTTGACTGGATCCCGGAGGTATGACCATGTTTCGCCCATTCTTTTTTCCCTTCACTGGCTGCCAGTTCGCTATCGTATTGATTTTAAAATTTTCTTGTTTGTTTTTAAATGTCTTAATGATCTTGCTCCACGGTATCTGTCTGACCTGCTCGTGTCTTATTCCTCATCACGTTCTCTTAGGTCACGAGATCAAGCTTTGCTTGTAGTTCCTCAGACAAAGCTCAAACGTAGAGGTGATAGAGCTTTTTCTGTTGTTGGGCCCAGATTGTGGAATGACCTGCCTCTCTGTATCAGGCAGGCGGAGTCACCTCTAGTTTTTAAATCTCGTCTTAAAACATACTTGTTTTCTTTGGCTTTTGACTAGAGGGTTGATGATTTTATTGTTTTTAAAAACTTTTATTGTTGCCAATCTATTTATTTATTTATTTATTTTATGTCGTACAGCGCTTTGGTCAACTTTGTTGTTTTTAAATGTGCTCTATAAATAAACTGGAGTGGATTGGATTCTTACATATTCAGATACTTCTTACATATTCATATACTCCATACATATTCAGATACGTCTTACATATCCATATACTCCATACATATCCAGATACTTATTACATATTCAGATACTTCTTACATATTCATATACCCCATACGTATTCAGATACGCCTTACATATTCAGATACTTCTTACATATTCTGATACATCTTACATATTCAGATACGTCTTACATATCCAGATGCTTATTACATATTCAGATACGTCTTACATATCCAGATGCTTATTACATATTCAGATACTCCATACATATCCAGATACTACTTACATATCTGGATACATCCTACATATTGAGATATGTCTTACATATTCAGATACTCCTTACATAGCCAGATACATTCTACATTTTGAGACACTTCTTACATATTCTGATACTTCTTACATATTCTGATACTTCTTACATATTCATATACTCCATACATATCCAGATACTTATTACATATTCAGATACGTCTTACATATTCAGATACTTCTTACATATTCATATACTCCATACATATCCAGATACTTATTACATATTTGGATACTTCTTACATATTCATATACTCCATACATATCCAGATACTTATTACATATTCAGATATGTCTTACATATTCAGATACTTCTTACATATTCATATACTCCATACATATCCAGATACGTATTATATATTCAGGTATGTCTTACATATTCAGATACTACTTACATATCCAGATACATCCTACATATTGAGATACTTTTTGCATATTGAGATATGTCTTACATATTCAGATACTCCTTATATGAGGTCTGTCCATAAAGTATAGGTCCTTTTTATTTTTTTCAAAAACTATATGGATTTTATTCATATGTTTTTACGTCAGACATGCTTGAACCCTCGTGCGCATGCGTGAGTTTTTCCACGCCTGTCGGTGACGTCATTTGCCTGTGAGCACTCATTGTGGGAGGAGTCGTCCAGCCCCTTGTCAGAATTCCTTTGTCTGAGAAGTTGCTGAGAGACTGGCGCTTTGTTTGATCAAAATTTTTTCTAAACCTGTGAGACACATCGAAGTGGACATGGTTCGAAAAATTAAGCTGGTTTTCAGTGAAAATTTTAACGGCTGATGAGAGATTTTGAGGTGACACTGTTGCTTTAAGGACTTCCCACAGTGCGAGACGTCGCGCAGCGCTCTCAGGCGGCGTCATCAGCCTGTTTCAAGCTGAAAACCTCCACATTTCAGGCTCTATTGATCCAGGACGTCGTGAGAGAACAGAGAAGTTTCAGAAGAAGTCTGTTTCAGCATTTTATCCGGATATTCCACTGTTAAAGGAGATTTTTTTAATGAAAGACGTGCGGACGGGTCCGCGCGTCGGCTCGCAGCCACCGCGACGCTCCGCCACAGGAAAAACACCTCCATTGGAAGCCTTAAGGACAAGTTGGAACATGTCCAGCTGTTAAACAATTTCTCATATACTCACTCCACTGAAAGCCATCAAAAGCCGCCTGGATTGTACAAATGGTTATCAACACGGAGGTGTTTTTCCTGTGCCGCCGCTCCGCGCCGGCTGCGTCCCGACGCGCGGACCCGTCCGCACGTCTTTCATTAAAAAAATCTCCTTTAACAGTGGAATATCCGGATAAAATGCTGAAACAGACTTCTTCTGAAACTTCTCTGTTCTCTCACGACGTCCTGGATCAGTAGAGCCTGAAATGTGGAGGTTTTCAGCTTGAAACAGGCTGATGACGCCGCCTGAGAGCGCTGAGCGACGTCTCGCACTGTGGGAAGTCCTTAAAGCAACAGTGTCACCTCAAAATCTCTCATCAGCCGTTAAAATTTTCACTGAAAACCAGCTTAATTTTTCGAACCATGTCCACTTCGATGTGTCTCACAGGTTTAGAAAAAATTTTGATCAAACAAAGCGCCAGTCTCTCAGCAACTTCTCAGACAAAGGAATTCTGACAAGGGGCTGGACGACTCCTCCCACAAGGAGTGCTCACAGGCGAATGACGTCACCGACAGGCGTGGAAAAACTCACGCATGCGCACAAGGGTTCATGCATGTCTGACGTAAAAACATATGAATGAAATCCATATAGTTTTTGAAAAAAATAAAAAGGACCTATACTTTATGGACAGACCTCGTATATCCCGATACTTCTTACATATTTAGATACGTCTTACATATTCAGATATTTCTTACATATTCATATGTAAGAAGTATCTATATATTCAGATACCTTTACATCTTCAGATACATATCTAATATTTAAAGAAAAAAATACATAAACAAGGAAAACATGAAACCAGCGGCCCTTCTATTTTGGGCCATGTTGTCACCTTTTAACATAAAATAAGACATAGATGAGTATAAGGTTGTATGTGAAGTCAATGGAAGTTCCTGGTGTCCATTAAGACACAAATATAACTACAAGTTTATATGCATGTTTTATTATGAATCATATATATATATTCCAGATTTTGATGATCTCTGCTGTTGTATGAATGCATGGGTTGTTATGCCACAGTGTGGTACAAAACACTCACAATTGCAGAAAACAAACGAGGACATGTACAGGAGTCCAGGTGCTGCCTGGTTTCAGTGTTGTTTGCCATTAACCAGCTCCTGTGACAGTCTTCCAGTGTTGCACTGCATCCTGCCTAAGGGTGAAAACCATTACATTTAATGTGGGGGGACTCTGTGAAGGAAAACCTCAGGGGAGTGGATGTGTAAATGCTAAAACTCGTTTTAATTATGTCAACTCAATTAGTCCAAAGCCTATAGATGTGGTGATTATAATGCAGAGCATGTTTTATGTGTAAGGTGCTGATTAAACGGCAACCCCCAGCACTGAAAAATGAAGCCAAAGTGGAAGTGCAAAAACCCTTCATTTAAAGACCACTTTCAAAAGTAAGTCACTGTCCTTAGATGCCAATGTTAAAATATACATCATACAGTATTCAAAGCACTTTACTTTTCCCACATTTTGTTATGTTACAGCCTTATTGGTCAAATTGAGTAAATTCATTTTTCCCTCACAACTGTACTCACAACACCCCGTAATAAGAACATGAAAAAGCTTTTATTTATTTATTTATTTATTTTTATTTATTTATTTATTTATTTTACAAATTTACTAAAATAAAAAACAAACTAAGAAATCAAATATACATAAGTATTCACATCTTTACACAACACTTTCTGGAAACCCTAATGGAATGGATGACGTCACTGAGATTTTGCACAGTATGCAGTATGGTGCTGATTTACTCAGAAAAACGACATTAAGAACATTTTTGCAGGAGGTGCTATGCATATTTGTTTCTTTGAGTGTAACGAGGTTCTTAAACCAGACAACTGATGACTAGGAAGTGGCCAAAATACATTTTCCATCTGTGTCAGTAAAGTGGATTTTTAAAGTTAAAAGAATACGGAAAATATGCTTCCAAATGATCAATCATTCAGCAAAAATAACCAAGGAGAAAAGCCCTGGAACAATAAAAATAGCATGTTGGAATGATGAGGGAAAGATTCTGTCTGTACATGGATTAGGGTTATGGTTACGGCTGAAAAACTTCCTCCAAACTGCACCACAGGAGCTAAGTCTTCGATGACAGACTCGGAATGCACTCAACATAGTCTGCTTTGGAGAAATTGCTTGAGGTGAAATGTGGACTTTTTCTGCCCACAATACATGTCCAAGCCTCCCAAGGAACAGACGCTATTTAACCAGTCTGCAGTGTGCAATGAGTCGTAACTTGACCTTGGTGAAGCACAATGTCTTGATGAGGATGCTCAAATGAAAGCTACAGACTGAAAGGGTGGAAACGCAGAGAAACAAAACGATAGTTAACAGAAAAGTAAGCAGAAAAGCAATTATGAAGAATACAATGTTTCTAATAGCATTTTTTTCCACACCCAATGGTATTCATTGATCTTTTAACCCTCTGAGATTCAGGGGTATTTCTTAGATTTTACAATACTTTTAGTAATTCCCATTTTAATATACTTTGTATTCATATAATGCCCATGTGTTGCATATCAAAATGTTCACAATAATCTCACCTTTCAGAGTATGTCACACTTTTGTCAAGAACAATGTATTTAGAAGTACTGTGGCTCTAAACTTGAAAAAAATGCAATGCATTTTTCAGAAATTCCTGAAATATTTATTGAAAATACACTTTTATTCATGTGTGCGTGCTGTTTTGTTACTAAAAATGGGTTCACCAAAGTGTTTGGTTCATATAAATTGACTGAAACTAATTGTCATTAAACTTAAATAAAACAGGGATGAAGTGGAGGTGTAAGAGTCACTAGGTGTTCATAGGAATAAGTTATTTATTTATATATGTATTTATGTATTTTCATTGTTAGTTGGTTTTATCTTTTCTGTTGTGTTTTGTTTCATCAGGTTCCTTTTGTCTTTCTCTAAAATTGTCTAATTATTTCTCTTTCTCTAATTATTGTTGCATTATTAGTTATTATGAGTTATTATTACTATTATTGTTGCTGTTGCTATTATTATTAATAATACGAGGTCTGTGATGAAAAAGCGGTCCTTTTTATTTTTTTCAAAAAATAAATGGATTTGATTCATATGTTTTTATGTCAGACAAGCTTGAACCCTCGTGCGCATGCGTGAGTTTTTTCACGCGTCTCGGTGACGTCATTCGCCTGTGGGCAGGCCTTGAGTGAGGAGTGCTCCACCCCGCCCGTCAGAATCTCTTTGTCTGAATATCCGCTGCGGACGGCATGCGTTGATTTATCAACATTTTTTCTGGACCTGTGAGGGATATCCAAGTGGACACTATTCGAGAAATTAAGCTGGTTTTCGGTGAAAAGTTTAACGGCTCATGAGAGATTATGGGGTGTTTCTGTCACTGTAAGGACTTCCCACGGAGCGGGACGTCGCGCAGCGCTTCCAGGCACAGTCGTCGGCCTGTTTCGACCTGAAAACATTCTAATTTAAGGCTTAATTCACCCAGGACGTCGTGAGAGAACAGAGAAGATTCAGAAGAGGCCGGCATGCGGACTTTATGCGGACATTCCACTGTTTAAGGACATTTTGTAATGAAAGACATGCGCGCAAATTCGCCGAGTCGTCACGGAAAGGACTCGGCGAATCTGTGTGCGCCGCGACAGGAAAAACACCTCCATGTTGAAAACCATTTGTAAAATTCAGGCGGCTTTTGATGGCTTTCAACAAGTGAGTAACTGAGAAATTGTTTAACAGCTTGGGCATGTTCCAACTTGCCCGTTAAGGTTTCCAACGGAGGTGTTTTTCCTGTCGTGACCCCCCCGCGGTCGGGTCCGCCCCGACATGCGACTCTGCCCGCACGTTCTTTCATTACAAAATGTCCGTTAACAATGGAATGTCCGAATAAACTCCTCATGCCGACTTCTTCTGAAAGTTCTCTGTTCTCTGACGACTTACTGGGTCAACAGAGCCTGAAATGTGGAAGTTTTCAACTTGAAACAGCGAGACGCTGCCGCCTCGAAGCGCAGATCGCCGTCAGGCGCCGTGGGCCGTCCTTAAAGCGACACTACCAGACCAAAATCTCTCATCAGCTGTTAAAATTTTTACCGAAAACCAGCTGAATTTATCGAATGGTGTCCACTCAGTTGTGCCTTACAGTTTTTGAAAACATTTTTAGCAAACAAAGCAGCAGTCTCTGAGCCATTCCTAAACAATGAAAAAACGACGAGAGGGTGGGCCACTCCTCACTCAAAGACTGCCCACAGGCGAATGACGTAACCGACAGGCGTGAAAAAACTCTCGCTTGCCCACGAGGGTTCAAGCACGTCTGATGTAATCACACTTGATTCAAATCCATATGGTTTTTGAAAAAAATAATAAGGTCCGTTACTTTTATCACAGACCTCGTATATGAATAAAAATACATTTTTAAAAAATTACAATTTGACTCTTTTACGATAACAAACTCTGAGCCATTAATTATACAGAAAACAAATGCAAACAAATGTGGTGAAATGCGAACAGCTTAATGCTAACTTTAATATTGAAAATGCCATAGACATGCTAATGTGTTAGCATTGGTCCCATTTTTAAGTTATAAAATACATCTATCAACTGTTTCAGAAGACCATAACAGGTCGGTTTAACAAAAAAAAGGTAAATATATATATATATATATATATATATAAAATGCATCTGGAAACTATTCACAATGCTTCACCTTTTCCACATTTTTTTTTATGTTAGTCTTATTCCAAAACGGACAAACTAATTATTTTTCCTCAAAATTCTACAAACAATACCCCATAATGACAACATGAAAATAGATTTTTTATTTGTGCAAATTTATTAAAAATAATAATAATAAAATGAAATAAAAATAAAAACTAAGAAATCACACGTACATAAGTATCCATAGCCTTTGCCATTAAGCTCAAAATTGAGCTTAAGGGCATCCTATTCCCACTGATTATTGTTGAGATGATTCTACAGCTTAATTGGTGCCATCTTGGTGTAAATTCAGTTGATTGGACATGATTTGGAAAGGCACACACCTGTCTACATATAAGGTCCCACAGTTGACAGTGCATGTCAGAGCACAAACCAAGCATGAAGTCAAAGAAGTTCAGATCGACCATTAGTCTGTCTAGAGCTGGCTGCCTGTCTAAACCGAGTGATCAGGGGTGAAGGGCCATAGTCAGGGAGGTGACCAAGAACCTAATGGTCACTCTGTCCGATCTCCACCATTCCTCTGTGGGGCGAGGAGAACCTTCCAGACGGACAACCATCTCTGCAGGAATACCAGGCACCACCCCTACAATGAAGCATGGTGAAAACAGCATCACGCTGTTGATGTTTTTCAGTGGCAGGAACTGGGAGACTAGTCAGGATTGAGGGAAAGATGAATGCAGCAAAGTATCGAGACATTGTGGATGAAAACCTGCTTCAGAGTGCTCCTGACCTCAGACTGGGCCGACAGTTCATCCTTCAGCAGGACAATGACCCTAAGCACACAGCCAAGATATCAAAGGAGTGGCTTCAGGACAACTCTGTGAATGTCCTTGAGTGTCCCAGCCAGAGCCCAGACCTGACTTCGACTGAACATCTCTGGAGGGATCTGAAAATGGTTGTGCACCGATGCTCCCCATCCAACCTGATTGAGAGATGCTGCAAGGAGGAATGAGCAAAACTGCCCAAAGATAGGTGCACCAATAATTGTGGCATCATATTCAAGAAGACTTAAGGCTGTAATTGCTGGCAAACGTGCATCAACAAAGTATTGAGCAAACGGTGAGAATACTGGGATTTCTTTTTTTTTTTTTTATTAAATTTGCCAAAAAAACAAAATGTGGAAAATGTGAGGCACCGTGAATACTTTATGGATGTACTGTATATAAGCATTTTTTAATTTTGTTAAACTGTGCTGTAATGATGTGTGGCCAAGTCATGTTGCCATAAACTAAAGTCATTCTGAAGTAACTCAGTGATGCGAATCCTCCCAGGCTACTCTTTGGTGCGGGTGGCTTCATGACAAGCCTGTGGCATTGAAGTTTTGCTGTTTATTAATTAGAGAAGGAGAAACTCCTGTGTCTGTGTTTGCCCGTGTGGATCGCCTACAGTCCTGATCTGAGGGATGGTGATGGCAGCAGTCAGAGGGAGTTCACAAGTCACTTCGAAATGCTCTGAAGTGACTGAGCCAGACATAAATTAGCTTTTACCACATGGACCGACATGTGTCAGCTGAACGCCGGCCAAAGAGCTGAGCTTCATGTCAACATCTTGATTGCAAATGCTTCAAAAAGTGTGTTGCTTCTCTAGGTTCAGCCCAAAATAGATTTTTGGTTTTTTTACATCCACATCCGGAGGTCGGAAGTGAATGACATGAAGAGCTTCAACAATACTGATATTGTGTGGTTGAGCCATATTGTCTTCTTCATTACCAGCAGAGATCATATTATACAGGACTCAGTTTTAATTAGTCAATTCAATTAAAGGCACTTTCATTAAGTAGCTGCAAATGATATTTTTGTCTAATGACAGTTCATAACCGTCAATGAGATTAATTAACTGTTTTCATTCATCAGTTTTAATAAGTAAGACTGCGTGTACTGAATGTTAATTTCTATTCTACTTCTGCTTGATTGCTGTTTTTCACAGTGTCAATCATGAGATTTTAATTAAAGGACTTCAGTATAAGGCTCAGATTTTCATGTTTTTACATGTTTTTTTCTGCTGATGAAGTTACAAGAGTTTTGTTGTTGTGATTTGAAATGTTTAAATATGCATAAACAAAAATTCCCCTTGGAGTACCACAAGTGTTGACCCTTAGACCTTTGACATTTAACTGATACATTTTCCAGCTCAGGGACTTTATAAGGAACCAATGCATCATATTACTCTCATGCTGCATTCACTTGTAGGAGGTTTGTGGCAGATAGTAAACTAAATGTTCTATTGTTCTGAATGAAAAGACAATGGAAAACTGCACCACCACTGGAATGCTGATTGGGAGCTGCACCTGCTTATTGCAATGGTATATGCTCACTTAATCAGTCATCTTCAACCGCTTAGCTGGGATCAGGTGTTGAGTGTAGCAACATCAGCAGGGTATGCCAAACTTCCCTTTCCCAGGCCACATTAACCACCACTAACTGGGGGAAACTGAGGCGTTCCCAGGCCAGTGTGGAGATATAAACTCTCCACTTAATCCTGGGTCTTCCTATGGGTCTCCTCCTTGATGGACATGCCTGGAACACCTACCTAGGGGCATCCTTGCCAGATGCCCAAAACACCTCAGCTGGCTCCTTTCAACGCGAAGGAGCAGTGTCTCTGTTCCAAGCTCCTCACTGATGACCGAGCTTCTCGCCTTATCTCTAAGGGAGACACCCTCCTGTGGAAGCCCATTTCAGCCGCTTGTACTCGCAATCTCGTTCTTTTGGTCATGACCCAACCCTCATGACCATAATTGAGAGTAGGAATGAAGACTGATGTAGATCGAGAGCTTCATCTTTTGACTCAGCTCCCTTTTTGCCACAACAGTACAGTAGAGCGAATGCAACACCGCCCGTGCTGCACCGATTCTGTGGCCAATATCACGCCCCAATGTCCCCTCACTCATGAACAAGACCCAGAGGTACTTGAACTCTTTCACTTGGGGCAAGACCTCACTAGCAGGCCCGTCGTCCTGATGACCCCACCCACTGTGTTCCCAGCTGGACGCCGTTCTTTCTTCCACCACCTGCCACGTGCTCTGTGCTGGACGCTGCATATATAAAATAATTATTTTGTGGTGGATTAATGATTTTTTTTTCTGCAAATTAGCCACTGAAAACTGCTCTAATCACTTCCTGAATCACAGAGGAGGCTGCAGCCGGAGCCGTTCGCGCGTGCACCTAACTACCTGGAGAAAGCATTTGGAGCCGTCTTAAAAGGTAATTATTTGTCATGTCTACATTGTCATGGCTTGATAAAACAGTTGTGTGTTCTTTCCTTCTTGTGTGCAGCTGTTAAAGTATGTTTATTGCAGATTTAACTTCTTGTTATAATCCTTCAGACGAGCTGCGCTCTGATGCGATCCGCTGACATCACCACTCACTCTGTTCACTTATTCTTTAATTGACTTGACGAGCTGCACGTCATGCTGGCAATTAGATTGCGCCATGTAGCATGACACTGTTGTGTGAATGATTTTTTTTAACATTTCAAAATTCTCTGTGTGCAGTAGCACGCACCAGCGCCTCTCTCACATTGAGTCTGCACCCGTTAAAGACAAGTTTACTCTCCAGCATGACACAGGTCATGCTAGTGCGTGAGTCAAAGTCATGCTTGTGTCAGGGGGCCTTTACCTGGAGTAGGCAATTTATCGGTTTCCTGCTGAGAACCATGGCCTCAGATTTAGAGGTACTGATCCTCATCCCAGCCACTTCACAGTCGGCTGTGAACCGACTCAGTGAATGTTGAAGGTCACAGGCCGATGAAGCCAACAGGACCACATCATCAGCAAAAAGCAGTGATGAGACCCTGAGCCCTTCAAACTGAAAACCCTCCATCCTTTGACTACGCCTCAATATCCTGTCCATGAATATCACAAACCGGATTGGTGACAAGGCGCAGCCCTGGTGGAGGCCAACCCCCAATGGGAACGAGTCCGACTTACTTCTGAGAATCTGAACACTGTTATCACTTTGTAAGTACAGAGATGGGATGGTCCTGAGAAGAGACCCCCTCACTATGCTATGGAAAATTAGAAAATGTAACTTTTTCCATGGGCAGTTTACTGGTTAGCATGGTTGCCTCACAGCAAGAAGGTCATAGGATAGATTCCCACCTGTGCCCTTTCTGTGTGCATGCTTGCATGTTCTCACTGTTTTTGCGTGGTTTCCCTCCAGGTGCTTCAGCTTCCTCCCACATCCAAAGACATGCAAGTTAGGTGGATTGGAAACAGTCCATAGGTAGGTGTGTGTCTGAGTGTGAATGTATTTGTTTGTCTATATGTGCCCATGTGACAGACTGGCGCCCTGTCCAGCGTGTAACCCATCTCACGCCCTATGACTGCTAGGCTAGTCTCCAGCCCCCTGCAACCCTTAATTGGACTAAGCGGTAGAAGATGAATGAATGAATGAATGAAACTCTGGTTTTGTTTACATTTTCATATGGCTGTATACCACTAGGGTCCTAAGAATGTCTTATGGGTTATTTTTGACCCATGTGTTATAAAAGCATTTACATGACAGAAAAAAGTCCAAAGGCCACACACACAAACTCTCTCTTACACACACACACACACACACACACACACACACACACACACACACACACACACACACACACACACACACACACACACACACACACACACACAAAACAAAGAAACTGGATTCTTATTGATGTACGAATTGAACTTGAATTTGCACCTGCACCTCTGACCTGCAACTAACCCGTCACATCACACAAGATCCCATACAAAACAAAAAAAACATGATGTAAAACAAATTCAGTGGAGAGGATATAAAGATATCCCGGTGTCACAGACTGAATGGTCCCCCTAAAAACTGGTCCCCCCTGATGACGCGGTTCACGGATTAACTCCTCGTTTCTGCTTCAAACTGCACTCCAGCCATCATCTATCTCAGCGACAGATATCTGAAGCTCTTATACAACAGTCATTTCCACATAAATTCAGCATTATTTCATCATAAAAGGCAGCACAACTGTTATGTGGGCCGCCCGAAGAGGAGGTACTCCTGGCCAACGACAGAGGGCGCCCTGCCTGTAGTCAGGTTTCAGGCACCAGAGGGCGCAGTCACCACCCAGGAGCCAGGACTACCAGCTGTCAGTAATCATCATTACTGCACCATAAAAGCCTGGAGGAGACACCACATCTCTGCCGAGATATCAGTTTACCACTCAGGTAATTCTCTCAGCCGTTGTTTCTGTGCCGAATGCACATACCTTGTTTGTTCTGAACTTTTTGCGGGAGTACCTGGAACTCTACTTACAGCTGGAGCTGGGTTTGTGGACGGTGGGGGAGTGACGATCTTCACTCCTCATTCCACTTACGTTAAGTAGTAGTTCAGGCTCTGCCGTTAACTGGTTCCAGAGTTGGAGGTGGAGGTGTTCCCTCCAAGTGGATAAACATTGTGAGTTGCTGACTGCTTACTGGGTGTCCACACACCCACCATTAACCTGTTTTTGTTCCTGCCAGCAGTACCGGATCTGACAGCTGAAGTAGAGGGCACCTGGGGACTCGGGACTTGGTGACTTCGGTGTACTGCAGGTCTTCATTGGTGGCGGAACCTTGTGGGCCCCGGCTCTTCTCTGGATAGGCGTCTCCTACCCTCGGGCCTGCCCACACGTCACCTGTTGTATTTTGTAATTGACTGTCTAAAAGCAGTATTCGACCTGTTGTGCACATTTGCCACAATAAATTGTATTTATTGGACTATCTATTGACCGTTCATTTGTGCCCCCTGTTGTGGGTCCGTGTCATTACACTTCCCCAACAACAAGCAAACAGAGTGCTGTAGCTAAATGAGCTGCTAGCTGATGCATTCCATGCGCATCAGATATTTCAAAGCGTAACGGAATTTCGCCTCGTTTCTGCTTAAAACAGCCTCGGTTTTGCTTAAAACTGACTTTAGAATGATTTAAGAGGTTTTACCTTTATCATCTGATGGTTAATAATCCCATTAATCCATGTGATTGCTTGGTGAAGAGACTCCGTCTCAGACGTGCTGCTGTGGTCCGAATGGACGCAGGTGCAGATGAAAAAGGTGGACCAATTTTTAGGGGTGGACCATTTGGTCTGCAACCCCCACAGTTGGTTCCTTGCTGAAGTCAAGAGCAGTGATGCCGGTAACGCGTTACTCTAATCTGACCACTTTTTTTAGTAACGAGTAATCTAACGCGTTAATCTTTCCAAATCAGTAATCAGATTAAAGTTACTTCTCCATGTCACTGTGCGTTACTATTATTTTTCATTGTGGGTCGATAGCAGCATTAAACTTGGTCTGTGGGCAGGAGGTCGGGGTTCGACTGAACTGCCCACTTTAAGTGAGCTGTGAGCTTTTCATCCGCGGTTTTTTGCAGCTGCTCGACTCGTCGTCTCTTAAAGCGCGGTGATCAGCACACCTGCACTGAGCTTTACAAAGACATTTTTATACTTTTTTCCTCCTTTATTTAGAGCTGAGCTGAGCCGCTCCGTATCTGCACGTTAAAACAGCTGATCCTCCGCGACACTTCAACAACTAACACTATTTTCCACTCAAATGCACCTAAACTCTCTTTCTGAGGACCACATGATGTGAAAACACAATAAAACTTTCTTACCTGTAAATCTGGTCACGTTTTCTGCATAAATAAATGTTATCCATTCTTTGTACTGAAACGCCAAAGTAGGGGCGAATCCAGATGGAATGGGGGCGTGGGGGAGGGATGTGCCCCCCTCACAACACCTCTAGATTAAAGGTCCCGTTTTGAAGCCTTTTTTTACTACAACTACTAATACTACTTAAAATAATATTAATTTCTACAAGTAAAATATTTAGAGAGAATTTAAATGTTAGAAAAATGCTAGAATGAATTTAATAGTTACATTTATAAACAATGTAGGTTCGAAATTGCAAGTTTTACTGTTACAGTGCTGTCAACAGTTAAATATGAGGTCGAGAAAGAGGTCTTTATTTTACTTTTTATAAAACAAGTATTTATTTTCATTGAAGTCAAGAAAGGGTGACTATAAAGTAAGTTTTGGCAAAACAGGTATCATTGTCATGTTGAGGTGGCAGAGTGTTGTTGTCGGCAGCTGGGAAAAGTAACTAAAAAAGGAACTAGTAATCTAACTTAGTTACTTTTACAATTGAGTAATCAGTAAAGTAACTAAGTTACTTTTTCAAGGAGTAATCAGTAATCAGTAACTGGATTACTTTTTCAAAGTAACTGTGGCAACACTGGTCAAGAGTGGACGTTTCACTGTCCAGCAGGTCCTGGATCAGATTTTTTCAGAGTTTCAGGATGAGCAAGAAGACTATGATGTGGAAAAAGAGGTATCTGAAGAAGAAGATGAGGAGGGATACAACACAGACCATGAAGCCTCTTCAGATTAAGAAGAAATGACCCGAGCTGATAGAGAGACATTTTCGTCCAAGAACAGTAAAATAGCGTTGTCCTCATCATATGAGGACAACATATGTACCACAGGCTTTTAAGGTGGCAGTAATTAAACCATTACTTAAAAAGCCATCACTTGACCCAGCTATCTTAGCTAATTATAGGCCAATCTCCAACCTTCCTTTTCTCTCAAAAATTCTTGAAAGGGTAGTTGTAAAACAGCTAACTGATCATCTGCAGAGGAATGGTCTATTTGAAGAGTTTCAGTCAGGTTTTAGAATTCATCATAGTACAGAAACAGCATTAGTGAAGGTTACAAATGATCTTCTTATGGCCTTGGACAGTGGACTCATCTCTGTGCTTGTTCTGTTAGACCTCAGTGCTGCTTTTGATACTGTTGACCATAAAATTTTATTACAGAGATTAGAGCATGCCATAGGTATTAAAGGCACTACGCTGCGGTGGTTTGAATCATATTTGTCTAATAGATTACAATTTGTTCATGTAAATGGGGAATCTTCTTCACAGACTAAAGTTAATTATGGAGTTCCACAAGGTTCTGTGCTAGGACCAATTTTATTCACTTTATACATGCTTCCCTTAGGCAGTATTATTAGACAGTATTGCTTAAATTTTCATTGTTACGCAGATGATACCCAGCTTTATCTATCCATGAAGCCAGAGGACACACACCAATTAGCTAAACTGCAGGATTGTCTTACAGACATAAAGACATGGATGACCTCTAATTTCCTGCTTTTAAACTCAGATAAAACTGAAGTTATTGTACTTGGCCCCACAAATCTTAGAAACATGGTGTCTAACCAGATCCTTACTCTGGATGGCATTACCCTGACCTCTAGTAATACTGTGAGAAATCTTGGAGTCATTTTTGATCAGGATATGTCATTCAAAGCGCATATTAAACAAATATGTAGGACTGCTTTTTTGCATTTACGCAATATCTCTAAAATCAGAAAGGTCTTGTCTCAGAGTGATGCTGAAAAACTAATTCATGCATTTATCTCCTCTAGGCTGGACTATTGTAATTCATTATTATCAGGTTGTCCTAAAAGTTCCCTAAAAAGCCTTCAGTTAATTCAAAATGCTGCAGCTAGAGTACTGACGGGGACTAGAAGGAGAGAGCATATCTCACCCATATTGGCCTCTCTTCATTGGCTTCCTGTTAATTCTAGAATAGAATTTAAAATTCTTCTTCTTACTTATAAGGTTTTGAATAATCAGGTCCCATCTTACCTTAGGGACCTCGTAGTACCATATCACCCCAATAGAGCGCTTCGCTCTCAGACTGCAGGCTTACTTGTAGTTCCTAGGGTTTGTAAGAGTAGAATGGGAGGCAGAGCCTTCAGCTTTCAGGCTCCTCTCCTGTGGAACCAGCTCCCAATTCAGATCAGGGAGACAGACACCCTCTCTACTTTTAAGATTAGGCTTAAAACTTTCCTTTTTGCTAAAGCTTATAGTTAGGGCTGGATCAGGTGACCCTGAACCATCCCTTAGTTATGCTGCTATAGACGTAGACTGCTGGGGGGTTCCCATGATGCACTGTTTCTTTCTCTTTTTGCTCTGTATGCACCACTCTGCATTTAATCATTAGTGATTGATCTCTGCTCCCCTCCACAGCATGTCTTTTTCCTGGTTCTCTCCCTCAGCCCCAACCAGTCCCAGCAGAAGACTGCCCCTCCCTGAGCCTGGTTCTGCTGGAGGTTTCTTCCTGTTAAAAGGGAGTTTTTCCTTCCCACTGTAGCCAAGTGCTTGCTCACAGGGGGTCGTTTTGACCGTTGGGGTTTTACATAATTATTGTATGGCCTTGCCTTACAATATAAAGCGCCTTGGGGCAACTGTTTGTTGTGATTTGGCGCTATATAAAAAAATTGATTGATTGATCAAACACGGATGACACCCAGGTAAGATCTGCAGCACAAAACATCATTAAGATGATCCCAGGGGCAACAAGATATTCAGCTGCTCATGCCAAGGACATCTCCTCCACTTTCCTCCTGTTCATCACACCAGCCAATGAAAATATCATACTGGAAATGACAAATTTGGAGGGTTCCCGTAAATATGGAGACTACTGGAAAAATATGGATCAGACTGACCTACGTGGCTACATAGGGCTCTTGATCTTAGCAGGTGTCTATAGGTCTCGTGGTGAGGCTACATCTAGTCTCTGGTATGCAGAGAGTGGAAGGGCGATTTTTCGTGACACAGTGCCGCTGAAAGTCTTCCACACTTTCAAGAATGCTAAGATTTGACAACCGTGAGTCAAGAACAGCAAGGCGTGTGATGGACAAACTGGCAGCCAGGTGGGTTGAATGTCTGCCATACCTTTACAGCCCTGGACCTGAAGTCACAGTAGATGAGCAGTTGCTTCCAAGTTTTAATTTCCATATATTTAATGCTACTTACCTGAAATTTATATTTTTACTTTGTTGATTTGTGTGATTTTTTTTTTTTTCTGTGACACTCACACTCATTACTGATTGTAATCTTTGTCTGTTTTCATCAGGTCACTGTCCTTTCCAGCAGTATATGCCAAGCAAGCCAGCAAAATATGGCATCAAAATATGGGTGGCCTGTGATGCAAAATCCAGCTATGTACGGAATATGCAGTCTACACTGGGAAGCTGCCCATTGGAGCACCAGAGAAGAACCAGGGGGTGCGTGTTGTACTTGATTTGACAGTTGGACTTCACATGTGACAACTTTTTCACCTCCTATGAACTCGGCCAGCAGCTCCTGAAAAAGAAAACGACCATGGTTGGCACTGTTCGGAAAAACAAGCCTGACCTCCCCCCTGCACTCCTCGCAACAAGAGGGAGCGTGGTCTTCTCGACAAAGTTTGCCTTCACCCCCACCACTACTCTTGTTTCTTACCTCCCAAAAAAGAACAAGAATGTACACTGCACAAAGCAGCTGAAATCACTGAAGACAGGAAGCCAGTCATCAACCTGGACTACAACCGCAGTAAAGGGTGCGTGGACAACCTTGGCAAGGTTATTGGAACACACAGCTGAATCTTGTCCTGAGTCACCTCAGGCTGCAGCTGGGTCAGGCAAGAGAAAAAGATGCAATTTCTGCCCCTGGAAGGAGGACTGCAAGACAAAAGTTGTGTGCTGCACGTGTGAGAAATACATCTGCAAAGCCCGTGCTCACAATTGCACATACTGTCCCACATGTGATAAGTAGAGTTGATTTAGTGGATTGTTGAATGTCAAGCAACATTTTGCTGTTTTGTAATTAGACAAGAGATGTATATGATAATTCACTTCCTAAAGAATATTAACAAAGAATAAACTGTTGGAAAATTTCCAGACTGTTGACTGTTATTTTTCCTTTCAATAAAATTAATTCAATAGTAATTTATTCACATTGATATAATTGTTATAATGAATGTTTTCTGTATAAAAGAAAACTATTATGTCAGTTTGGTTGTAGTAAAAGAAAGAAAGAAAGAAAGAAAGAAAGGAAAAAAATAATAATCAGGTTCACTGGTGAACAGCTTTTTCACTGTTAGAAAAAAATATATTCTAAAATTGAATAAAACTGAGTTGATTTGATAATTAACAGGATGTTTCTTCATGCAAAATAGATATTGGATTTAAAATTCAATTAAGCTGCTTTATTTAACGGCTTTGGTGAAGGCGGGTCATTTTTGACCCATAGGTCAAAGGGAGTATACAGAATGTTAAGACAGGCAGTGAATTAATAACTATTTGAGTACAGAGAAGCCAAAAGACAGACAGCATAGTGGCTATGTGAACAGTTCACTTGCTTTCAAAAAATGCACCAAATTCAACTTACAGATACATATTGGATGTACTGTGGTGACCTTAAGCAAAAAAAAAAAAAAAAAGAAAGAAAGAGGTGAGACACAAACAGAACTTACTACTACAGTGAAATCAAAGATTGGAACATATAGATGCGCCTTACACAAGTGGGTTCATAGTACATGTACAAACCATGCTCAGGGATGCACAATAGCACATAACATTATCAGGCTGGATGGGCAGCAATTGCTGGACACAAACGTACAGCTCAAACAAACAGCTCTGTGGATAGCAGAGGTCAGCACACGAGTAGGCAGTCAAAGAAAAGCAGCAATATAAAAATTAGGCAAAAAGTCATGGTCAGTGCAACAGAGCACTGAACACACAAGGAGGCAGGCAGGACTATGTAACGCAGGTACAGAGCTGGAATGAAGGCACAAGGCACAACAAACTGGTGAGGAACTAACACACCCAGTGAGCTTATATAACCCCGAGTGATAATCAACAAATTAGGAACAGGTGTGCATGGAAAGCACCAGAACATAGGCGTGGCCAGAGAGAGGGAAACACCCATCACCAAGAAACAAGAGAGATAGTGACAGAAAGACCCAAGCAGAAAAATCCCACCAAGTGAAAGAACACTCAGAAAAATAAAAACACATCAAAAAAGAAAAATAACAAAACAGACGAAATAATCAAACAGAAAAGCAGACAAAGATTCAAACCCTGACAAACATGTCCATGAAATTGAATGGAAAATAAAAAATAATGAAATAAAAGTAATACTTGGTGAAAAAACTTTGACTGAGACTTTGTGGAGATGGAAAGACATGTGGCATTCAGCTTGCAAAAGGGGTCCAGACAGAAGAGCAGCATATATGTAATACATATATGTATTATTGCATGTGCAATAATACATCATTAAGGTATGTAACAATCTATGCATTTTGTACAAGCACATGACAGAACCTAATCACACTCAGAATGTGATGAGTGTGCGTGAGAAATGCGTGAGAAATCTCACGCCTATGCCAAAGTGCAGCAAATGCACAACAGTGAAAGTACAGTTTTGGATCTGTCACACCTTGACAATTTTGGGAGCAGACAGTCACAGAGGGAGTTTTTTTTTTTTTTAAATGCTACGTTTCTTTAGCCACGACAAGGAAGTAAAGTATTTTCAGACATCGTTTTCCAAATTACGAAAGGCTGTGATGATGAATCTGACTGAAACAACGTAACAGATCAGAAAAAGACTTTATATTTACTCTTTGTGTGAATGGTTTTAATATTTGAAACAATCTGAACTGTTCTCATGAGGACTGCAGCTTTCAGTTGTTGAGCCAATCAATGGACAGTATCAGTGTACGTATTTTGATTTATGAGTAACTTACAAGCAGCGTGTGTTAACAATGGCATAACTCACCTACAATTTATGTCCAGTGTATAAGCTGGCATGCATCAAAAATATTGTGCATGCCCAAAATGTTTCGACAGACACACCATACTATGATATATACCAACGTGCTCTTAACTTATACAAAACTTACCCAGAACTTATTATATGTACGCCAGCGTATTTGGCATATTTTTAATATGTTGGCATATGCAGACTAAAATGTTTAGACACTTACTGCATAAAGTGTCGTTAACAATGTAGCAGAGTGAGAGCCAGATGATCCTGTGACCCATCTTTGACCCCCTCAATCCTCAAAATGACTTCACTTACCACAAATGCAAATTTGACAAACTCACTTGGATATCCCATGATTTGAAGCCAGGTTATTTGACATAATTGTGAAAATGGAGGTGATATGGAAGTAGGGAGGAAGAACTGGACAACAGAATAGCGCTTCACCACCAACTGTTCATTTAAGTGCCAGTGATCAATACTATTGATCTGCAGTGAAAGAGTTATTATTTTGCTTTGTGAGATACAAGTGCTTCTGGATTGTGTGATACAATAGACTCTCAAAGTGTGAAAGTTGAGAGTATTTATTACCATTAATGAATGCAGACAGGCCGACCCACAGTGGATTTTGTGGATGTAGTGAAGGGGCCTTATATTGTCAATATCACAGCAACTTTAAGAAGTAGTTGTCTGGGAATCATGAAGCTGCAAAGAAACTCTTATGGAGAGCCTCACACGATATGTGCAATAACACTGAAAAAAAATGAATTATTTTTTTTGGCCTTTATACAAACCCCAAACTTATTTATATATATTAGATAGCTCAGTGGGATAAGAGTTGGCCTACCAATACAGAGACATAGGTAATTCCTGGTCATGCTACTTGTCTGTGTCGTTGCATAAGACACTTCATCTGCATCGGCCCAGTCCACCCAGCTGTAAATGTGGGGGTTGTTCTTGGCTCTCATGTTTCACAGTATGATATATGCGCTTAAACACAGGCACCAATGCACCTCAAGGCCTATAAAGGAGTTAGAACTGCATTATTTTGACATACAACTATGGAATATATTATGAAAAGTTAAAAAAAAAAGGCTATTTTGAGCTCTTACCCCTGTGACTCTATGAATTTTGCATTGTTCAAGCTACCTGATGATGTCAGACTGAGCTTCAATCCACCCAGTGCTGCACTGTACCAGAAAATCTATAATCAACAGAGCAGTTGTTGCTGCTAACTTGTTTCTCTTTAACCTTTGTGCCATTTTTCCAACTGAGTCTGACCTTATGAGCCAACTTACGTCAGCTGATGGAAAGCTCAGAATCTCTAGTAATCTAATTATTTTTTTGTCAATGTAATGTAGTTGTGCCTTTGTTTCAACTTTTTCATGGGCTTGCCCTTTGCTGACCTCTGATACTTTCTACCCCTTATAGTCTCAAGCTGGTGACACCATCAAACTCATCTGTTTTCTAGGTCATACAATGATGTGGATTTAGTTGTGTTAACATTTTTTAGCCTTTTATTTGTTAGTCTGTTGCTTTTGTATTTGTTTTAGTATGTTAATTGTTTTAATTCTGTGTTTTATTGTGAGCGGCACAGTGGCTTGGTGGTTAGTGCTGTTGCCTCACAGCAAGAAGGCCATGCTCCCCATGTTTGTGTGGATCCTGTCCAGGTGCTCCAGCTTCCTCCCACATCCAAAAACATGCAGGTTAGGTGGACTGGACACTTTTAATTGTCTTTAGGTGTGAATGTGTTTGTTTGTGGCCCTGCAACAGACTGGCTTCCTGTTCAGGGTGTACCATGCCTCACACCATACTCAGTAAAATCACCAGAGTAAAACTGGCACATATGGTCCTACACTGGTCAGCGTGGGACCATATGTTCACTGTCAGTGTTAACACTAGGTGATTATACTGTGTATGATTGCTGGGATAGGCTCCAGCCACACCCCCCTCCCCGTGACCCTTAATTGGAGTAAAGCCTAGGTCCCACCGAATAATAAGCCATAAATAATGAGCCACACATGGGTGTGTCAGCTATCACGTATCCGCCACTAAGGTGCCTCTACAACGTGCCTGTCTGTACCTTACATGTGCCAGGTATCAGCCTCTAGTGAGCCACAACCGACCTGTCATTTGAGCCCCGTCCAGCCTCGAATGGATCTTGTCACCGCATATGATCCACGTCAAGCCACATATGATTCATGTAGCGCCACGTAACGTGATGTTGATGCATGTTTAGGCATGGGTTTGGTCCAACCCTCCAGCCCTCCCACACTTGGTCCCTTTAAAGTGTGGGTTTTTAATTCACATCATCCATTCAAGATGTTGTCATTTTTTAAATGCAGTCCAAAAAAAATGCTCCTGCACAGTCCGGCCGGTGTGCGCCATGTGCCAGGCTGCTGTGCACCTGTGTTCCAGAGTTATTAAATACGTATGCCAGACCAGCTAGAACCAAACCACGGGTTCCTTGACAGTCCCCTCTGCACTTCCTCTCGCTGGCTTTATTTCTTCCACGGCTTATATAGTTATTTTGTCACCGTGATACAACTTTTAACTTTGTGTTCGTTCAATAATGACTGCAAAATTGATCTTTTTCTGGCATTCTGCGTTATGCTCGTCCTGAGCACAAGTCATTGTGTCAGTGCGCACACACAACAGAGGTCATCTGATCCAATAACAAAATGTTAAATCTATCATAAACATACTTTTACAGCTGCTTATATAGAAGGAATGAACATGCAACTGTTTTACCAAGATATTACAATAAAACATTACAAACTTTTAACTTTTAAGCTGTTCCAAATACATTCTCCACCTCACAAAGCAGGAGAGAGTGTTGTGTGGGCCGCTGAAGAGGAGGTACTGCTGGCCCACCACCAGAGGGCACCCTGCCTGAAGTGCGGGCTTCAGGCACGAGAGGGCGCTGCCGCCTCGCGGAACAGCCGGGAGTGACAGCTGTCACTCATCATCTCTTGACAGCTGTCACCCATCTCCACCTCATCAAGCACTCCATAAAGCCGGACGACATCTCCACCTCGCTGCCGAGATATCGTCTATCTACAAGGTAATCTCTCAGCCGTATTCTGTACCTACCGCACTGATTCTGTATTGTTTGCAGGCGTACCTGTTTCTCCACTTACAGCTGAAGGCTGGGTTCGAAGCTGGTGACAGAGTGACGATCTTCACTCCTCACGCTGAACTCTGATAAGTAGTGATTCAGGCGCTGCTGTTTTTCTGTGTTCCTCTTTCGGAGGTGGAGGTGTTTTGCCATAAAGGAACTGTTACTGACTGTGTTGCTGGGTGTGCACACACCCACACCTAACTGTTTCTGCTTCCTGCCAGCAGTACCAGATCCGACAGCCGGAGACGGTGGCCACCTGGGGACTCGGGACTTGGCGGCTCCAGTATCCTCCGGGTTCGGTGGCAGTGGAAATCGTGTGGGATCCGGTTCTTCTCTGGACAGACGTCTTCTATCCACGAGCCTGCCCACACGTCACCTTTGTACATCTGACTCTATCCAAATTCTGTATTTGTCTATATTTCTTTGTGCACATTTCACAGCAGTAAAATGTTGTATTTTGGCTCATCTATTGTCCTTTCATTTACGCCCCCTGTTGTGGGTCCGTGTCACTATGTAAGCAAGGTTTATGTATTATTGTAAGTTTTGAATGATAAGTTAAAGCACAAAATGTCCAATTTACTGGTTATTGTCAAATAGAGCTGGAGTGACCAAACAAGGCAAACCTTATATTAAGAATTTATTACCAATTTTACAATGTAAAAAAAGAGAAATCTTAAAATACAATTCTTAAAAGAGAAAAAAATATTAAAAAAACAACTTCCAGCAGAGCCAACCAATCCGGACCCAACCAAACATCCACCAATCCGCGGACGTTTTCCCACTGTCAGCTTAGGGGCATGTCCTTCTCTCCTCCGACGTGGCACGACGCACTCTCTCAGCCGAGGGAAGGCTCCTCCCCGGCTGTGGCACGTAATGCCCCTCGTCGCTCGTCTCTCCTCCTGGCGTCTCTCTCCGTCACCTCGCCTTCCGTGCACCTACACACACACACACCCAGGCCAGCGAGCACACAACTCCGTCCCCGCGGGAAACTCCAACTTTCTGCTTAAAAAGCACCACCTCACAAACACATGAGAGCGTACTCACAGACACGGCAGGGTTCTCCCCTGCAGCTGCGGATAATCCACGTTTATGGCGTTTCTCTGGCGCAAGCGTTCAGCTGGAACCAGTAACATCAACGTCAACACGACTCCCATTATCCAGTCGCTCTCCTCACCAGCTGCTCTTCATGCCTTCCGCCACCAGATCCTTTCCTCTCCGTGAAGTGAAGTGAAATGAAGTGAAGTCCTCCCCTCACACTACAAAACCCCTTTTTGTATCCACCACTTCACACTCCAGGTGAGCTGATTGCAAAGATCCAAAAGAAATCAGGTGCGCCCACAGTTACCATAGCAACCATCAAGGAGCGGCACTCCAAAATCCAACCAGCAAATAAACTTCCCCAAAGGCTGGATTACAACTACACTTTCCCAACAGGATATCTCGGCCAATCGTCATGGATTCCGAGGGCCGTCAACCATCTGTTGAACAATCAATAGAAGAGCAGGGTGCACAGGCGCCAGCAGGAGGCGTGTTAGGTGAGTTGCAGCACATCTTGACCGCCTTCACTGCTGGGATGGACTTAGTGACCGAGCAGAGTGAAATACTCAGTCGCAGGATGGAGGCTCTCACCGCAGAGGTGGAAGCACGCGCACAGGGCGTGGCTGCAGCTCCTCCTCCTGCTGTCCTGGTGCCAAATATAGACATTCCACTGGTCGTCCAACGAACCCCTCCCCACCGTCCCCTGAAGCATACATAAGTCCCCCGGAACCGTACGGAGGTTGTGTAGAGATGTGCGCAGACTTCTTAATGCAGTGTTCGCTCGTCTTTGCACAGCGTCCCGTCATGTACGCGTCGGACTCAAGCCGGGTGGCTTATGTGATTAATTTGCTTCGAGGTGAGGCACGCGCCTGGGCTACGCCACTTTGGGAGCAGAATTCATGGCTCCTAACGGTATATACTGAGTTTGTGAGGGAGTTCAGACTGGTGTTCGATCACCCAAATAGAGGCGAGACCGCTTCAACGGTGCTGCTGTCTATGAGACAGGGGAGTCGGAGTGCAGCCGAGTATGCAGTCGACTTCCGCATCGCGGCTGCGAGAGCTGTCGTTAGCTGTCGGATTGATCCAGAACTCCACCTCTCCGATGGGTGCTGGATTCTTTTTTGTGGGCAAGAAAGACGGCGGACTCCGTCCATGCATTGACTATAGAGGGCTGAACGAAATCACGGTTCGCAACCAATACCTGTTACCTCTGTTAGATTCAGTGTTCATGCCCCTGCATGGAGCACAAATTTTCACCAAACTTGATCTTAGGAATGCGTATCACCTGGTTCGGATCCAGAAGGGAGACGAGTGGAAGACAGCATTTAAAACCCCGTTAGGTCACTCTGAGTACCTGGTCATGCCGTTCGGCCTCACTAACGCCACCGCGACGTTCCAAGCTTTGGTTAATGATGTCTTGCAGGACTTCCTGCACCGATTCGTCTTCGTATATCTAGACGATATACTCATCTTTTCCCCGGATCCTGAGACTCATGTCCAGCATGTACGTCAAGTCCTGCAGCGGTTGTTGGAGAACCGACTGTTTGTGAAGGGCGAGAAGTGCGAGTTCCACCGCACTTCTTTGTCCTTCCTGGGGTTTATCATCTCCTTCAACTCCGTCGCCCCAGATCCGGCCAAGGTTGCGGCGGTGAGAGACTGGCCCCAACCCACAACCCGTAGGAAACTACAACAGTTCCTCGGCTTTGCAAATTTCTATAGGAGGTTCATTAAGGGCTACAGTCAGGTAGTTAGTCCCCTGACAGCCCTGACCTCCTCTAAAGTCCCCTTCACCTGGTCGGATCGGTACGGAGCCGCGTTTAGGGAGTTGAAACGTCGGTTTTCGACTGCACCAGTTCTGGTGCAGCCCGATCCTAGCCGCCAGTTTGTGGTTGAAGTGGATGTCTCTGACTCAGGGATAGGAGCCGTGCTGTCCCAGAGCGGGGAGTCCGACAAGGTTCTCCACCCATGTGCCTATTTTTCACGCAGGTTGACCCCGGCTGAACGGAACTATGACGTGGGCAATCGGGAACTCCTCACGGTGAAAGAGGCTCTTGAGGAGTGGAGACATCTGTTGGAGGGAGCTGCGGTACTATTCACGGTTTTCACGGACCATTGGAACCTGGAGTATATCAGGACCGCCAGGCGGCTGAACCCAAGGCAAGCCCGCTGGTCATTGTTCTTCGGGTGTTTTGACTTCCGGATCACCTACCGCCCCGGGACCAAGAATCAAAGATCCTTGTCCCAGGTTCACGAGGATGAAGTCAAAACAGAACTGTCGGATCCGCCAGAGTTCATCATTCCTGAGTCCACTATCGTGGCCACCCTCACCTGGGATGTGGAGACGACCGTCCGGGAGGCCCTGGCACGGAGCCCAGACCCAGGAACGGGCCCGAAGAACCGCCTCTATGTCCCACCAGAAGCCAGAGCTGCAGTCCTGGACTTCTGTCACGGTTCCAAGCTCTCCTGTCACCCAGGGGTGCGAAGGACCGTGGCAGTGGTCTGGCAGCGCTTCTGCTGGGCGTCCATGGAAGCCGACGTCCGGGAATATGTCCAGACCTGTACCACCTGCACCAGGGGCAAGGCAGACCATTCAAAAACTCAAGGACTTCTGCAACCGCTCCCGTTGCCTCATCGCCCCTGGTCCCACATCAGCCTGAACTTTGTCACGGGCCTCCCGACATCCCAGGGCATGATGACCATCCTCATGGTAGTGGACCGATTCTCCAAGGCGGCCCACTTCGTGGCCCTCCCGAAGCTCCCAACGGCCCAGGAGACAGCAGACCTCCTGGTCCACCACGTCATGCATCTGCATGGGATACCAACTGACATTGTCTCGGATCGTGGTCCTCAGTTCTCCTCACAGGTCTGGAGGAGTTTCTGCAGAGAACTGGGGGCCACCGTGAGCCTCTCGTCTGGGTATCACCCACAGACGAATGGACAGGCAGAGTGGGCCAACCAGGAACTTGAACAGGCCCTCCGCTGTGTGACATCCGCGCACCCGATGGCCTGGAGTGACCATCTGGCCTGGATCGAGTACGCACATAACAGCCAGGTGTCCTCTGCCACTGGCCTCTCCCCGTTTGAGGTATGTCTGGGGTACCAGCCCCCATTGTTTCCCGTGGTGGAGGGAGAGGGCGGTGTACCCTCGGTCCAGGCCCACCTACGAAGATGTTGTCGGGTGTGGCGCACCGCCCGTTCTGCCTTGTTGAAGGCCCAGATGAGGGCTAAGACCCATGCAGACCGCCGGCATTCCCCGGCCCCTGCATACCAGCCCGGGCAGGAGGTGTGGCTGTCAACGAAGGACATCCCCCTACAGGTGGACTCCCCTAAATTGATGGACAGATACATCGGTCCGTTCAAGATCCTCAAGGTCCTCAGTCCAGTCAACAGTGAAGCTCCAGCTCCCAGCTTCACTGCGGATCCACCCAGTTTTTCACATCTCCAGGATCAAACCACACCACACCTCACCCCTCTGTGCTCCCGGATCGGCGCTGCCTTCTGCCCGGATCATCGACGGGGAGCCAGCTTGGACGGTGCGCCGGCTCCTGGACGTCCGTCGAAAGGGCCGGGGGTTCCAGTACTTGGTGGACTGGTAGGGGTATGGACCTGAGGAACGCTCCTGGGTGAAGAGGAGCTTCATCCTGGACCCCGGCCCTCCTGGCCAACTTCTACACCCGACACCCCGACAAGCCTGGTCGGGTGCCAGGAGGCGCCCGTTGAGGGGGGGGTCCTGTTGTGTGGGCCGCTGAAGAGGAGGTACTGCTGGCCCACCACCAGAGGGCGGGCTTCAGGCACGAGAGGGCGCTGCCGCCTCACGGGAACAGCCGGGAGTGACAGCTGTCACTCATCATCTCTTGACAGCTGTCACCCATCTCCACCTCATCAAGCACTCCATAAAGCTGGATGACATCTCCACCTCGCTGCCGAAATATCGTCTATCTACAAGGTAATCTCTCAGCCGTATTCTGTGCCTACCACACTGATTCTGTATTGTTTGCAGGCGTACCTGTTTCTCCACTTACAGCTGAAGGCTGGGTTCGAAGCTGGTAAAAGAGTGACGATCTTCACTCCTCACGCTGAACTGTGATAAGTAGTGATTCAGGAGCTGCTGTTTTTCTGTGTTCCTCTTTCAGAGGTGGAGGTGTTTTGCCCACCATAAAGGAACTGTTGCTGACTGTGTTACTGGGTGTGCACACACCCACACCTAACTGTTTCTGCTTCCTGCCAGCAGTACCAGATCCGATAGCCGGAGACGGTGGCCTGGGGACTCGGGACTTGGCGGCTGCAGTATCCTCCGGGTTCGGTGGCAGTAGAAATCGTGTGGGATCCGGTTCTTCTCTGGAAAGACGTCTTCTATCCACAAGCCTGCCCACGTCACCTTTGTACATTTGACTCTATCCAAATTCTGTATTTGTCTATATTTCGTTGTGCACATTTCACAGCAGTAAAGTGTTGTATTTTGGCTCATCTATTGTCCGTTCATTTACGCCCCCTGTTGTGGGTCCGTGTCACTACACTTTCCCAACAGAGAAGGAAAAAAAGAGTCCAGACGAAACAGTCCTCTGTGATTCCTAAGCGATTACAGGAGTTTTCAAGTGCTAGGCTCTGGCAGAAAATGATTAATCGACTGCAAAATAATTATTTTATATACAGAGTCCGGCGCACAAAGCAGGTGGAATTGTAATGCTTCAAAAATAGCCAGTCTGGTCCTCGTAGCTGCCAGGTGCTCGGATAATGGGCTTTTAACAGTCATCCTCACCACAAACATGCCTCTAAAATCCTCATTTGTCCTTGTAGTACCTCATACACAAACTGCCCCACGCTGTTGTTGCTAAATTTTGAACTTCTTGAAATTAGCACCATGCTCAGAGATGAGCCTCGTTAGCCAAATATTCTGCCTCTAAGAGTCTCTAAGACCACTATTCTCCCACAGCTGTTGAATACCTCCTCTCGTACCAAAAAACATACTCCGTGGCTCATTATTCACTGTTCATTATTTAGTGGGACCAGGGGTTAAGTGTTTTATTGCTGTCTCGGGTGGCCTGAATGTAACAGGAAGACAGAGGACGGGAAGGAGAGGAACAGTAGTAGCCAGTAAACCAGTATTGATCAGTATATCTGGTATTTTAATTTGTGTATTTGTATTTATATTTGAAAACTGTTTTTAATTTCACTTTTGATAATTTGTGTGCTTCTTTCCCTGTGTGCTGCTATACAATGTTGCTGGAACCTCAATTTCCCTGAAGGAATATTCCCAAGGGATCACTAAAGTTCTATCTAATCTAATATAATCTGAATGGATGGTCACCCCACTGAGCCAACTAGTGCTGGGGTTTGGCGCTATATAAATAAAATAGAATTGAATTAAATCATGCGGCGCTAAAGTGTAATCACGCTTAAAATCAAAACATCAAGTTGTCTGCGTGTCTTGTAGATATTCCTTTTGTGTAAATGTCCCATGCCATTTTTTCACTTCTGTGAGCATCCACCATGGAAGAATGGAGCCAAGGATCCTGAACCATGTGGATGGAGGAAGCCAAGTTACTCTCACTGACAAAACAATCTCAGTTTGAAGATTTCACTTTTGGCTGTGAAAAATTTTGGCAAATTCTCCATTTTCAGATTGGTATCCTTTCTACTGAAAAGACTGCATTTTAACACTTGCAAAGTGTTAGAACAGTGTCAGACTGAGGCTAAAAGTGTTAACTGTACATCAAAAGATACACATTGACTGGCAACCGGAAATCATTGAATAAACAATTAATCCACCAAAAACATTAATGGCAGTGGTGAGGAGGTTGATCTAACATGTCACCTTAGGGAATACAGGCTGGAAAATGGTAGATGGGTAAAATTGGCAGGGTTTCCTGCAAGTGTAAGTTCCTCAATACCAAATGATAAAAACATATGGTACCAGGCAGTTCATGATGTTTGTATTGTGCATTTATGAGATATTTTGAGCAATGTCTAAAAGGTTCATGCAGTGGTGATGTCAAGAGGCCATTGCACTGCAGGTGTCATCAGCCTTATTCCAGTCATGGTTAAAAACAACTTTATTGATTTCACAGCACAGAAATCTATCTGCTCACGTCTCACCCTCACAGGCAGCCTGTTTTTTGTGGTGAATCAAATTATATGACATCTTTGTGAACAAAAGCCTCTTTAAATTAAAGCTCTGATGCCTCTACATCATTTTTTTGGCTTGAAATACAGCTTTATTTTATTTTATTTTTTGAAAGAATCTTCACTGCAATGTTAAGGTGTTGCTAATTGTTCTAAAGTGTTATGTGAATGCCTGTGATTTCTTGGTGGTTATAATATAGACAGGTTCCTACACAGTTGGACAGTGAGTTTTTTTGTATTTTTTTTTCCAAAAATAAAAATGTCCCACTAATGATTTAGTAATTGCAGCCATTTTTGTACACAGTCTCTCCATTTTTAGATCCCATAAATAATTAGAAAAACTAATTATCAACATCATTGTGTATAGAAATCATCACATTTAGAACAGAAGCAAGTGTCAGTCCATGTGGGCATTTGATACTGTCCTCTCCCCACAGAACACCAGACCTTTTACACACCTCTTACAGATGGTCAAAATGGTCAATTGACTGTCTATTTATGTGTCCATCATAGAGTCTATTAGAGCACCCTTTTTCTGTCTCCTCATCTGGTAGCAATTTACCAAGGGTGGCACTACCAGGAGCTAATATAGCAGACAACAGAGCTCCCAGGATCACTGAAGCACACAAACCCCACCATCTCGATACGTTGGTGATCCAGGGAGGGCTCTCCTAAACCCTACTAACATTCCCTCTGCTGATGAGGCAGGAATGAAAGACTCAGGTGGATCTGTTGCCATTACCCGAGTGGAAGTCACAGAGGTAGTCAAAAAACTCTTCAGTACCAAATTGTCGGGGGTAGACAAAATTTGTCCTGGGATGCTGAAGTCTCTGGATATTGCTGGGCTGTCATTCCTGACATGCTTATACAATGTTGCATGGAAGTCAGAGAAAGTACCTCTGGATTGAGAAACTAGATTGGTGGTCTCATCTACAATGGTCCTCTGCCCTCCATGGTCCTCTGCCCAGAATGGGTGGACTGCCCCATCTGGGTTAGCTTAGAGTTTTTGCCCCAAGTGGGGGAGATTAAGTATCTCACAATCTTGTTCATGAATGGGGTAAGTTGGAGCATGAGGCTGATAGATGAATTGGGGTAGCATCTGAAGTTTTACAGATGCTGTACAAGGCTATTGTGATGAAGAAGGAGCTGAGCCAGAAGCCAAGACTCTCACTATACCAGTGGATGTTTGCTCTGATCCTCACCTATGGTTATGAACTAGAAAGTATAAGGTTGCAGTTATAAGGGGCAGAAATAAGATTCATCAGTCAGTTATCTGGGCTTACAAGCCTGGACAGGGTGAGAAGTTTGACTATCTGGGGTGACTTGGAGTAGAGCCACTGCTTCTTCACACTGAAAGGAGCCAGCTGAGCTGGTTCTGGCATCTTGCTGAGGATAGCACCTGGTTGTCTCCCTAGGGGTCTTCCAGGCACAGCCAACTGGGAAGAGGCACCAGTGAAGGCCCTGGACATGCTGGAGGAATTATATTTCCCAAATGGCTTGGGAACATCTTGGGGACCCCGAGGAAGAGTTACAGGAATGAGCTGAGGACAGGGAAGTGTAGGGTGAGCTACTAGTATGCTGCCACCATGACCCAATTAGAAATGAATTAATGAATGATAACGTGAACCCTCTAGCATCCAGGGTATAATTGGCTGTTTCTGAATGCTTTTGGTTTTACCTTCATAATTTACCTGAAAAAACTATTCACTTTGTCTTGTTTGGTGTTTTTATTCCAGCACATCCTCACCTGGGTGATTTTACAGTTTTGCTTTCATTCTGACACACTATATCAATGAATGAATGAATAAGTTTATTCAGCATGCACATGAACAAAATACCAACATAAACTCTTACTAACATAACAAATCAAAAAACAAAAGACAATACAACGACTCAAATAATTTCCCAAATTGGGTGCGGCCAAAAGGGCATGGGCTGAAGCAAAAGTTTATAAACGCACACCCCGTACACCAGTTACTATACAGTAAAATACACTCAAAACGAGATAACAATCAGAAAATACCGTAACTGAACAGAACAGAACAATCAAATATATGATGTGCAAGTAAACAAAAAAGAAAAGAGAACCACAAAAACAATTAGCGTAACATAACATACTATAGTGAGAACTTGCACACCTACCAATGAATCACATGATTTAATACTATCAGCACAATTATTCCATATTCTAACACCTTTTACAGAAATACAATGACTTTTAACACTAGTTCGAATCTTTCTTCTTTCAAATCTCAATGTTCCTCGGAAATGATAACTGGACTCCCTCATTTTAAACAACTCCTGAACATGTAGAGACAAACGATTATTTGTACATGATCTGTATCATAAAATAATCAACCAAATCTTGAAATTTCAAAATACCCAGACAAGCAAACAATTGGTTTGTTGGTTCGTAATATGGTTTTTTATTTATACCTCTTATAGCCCTCTTTTGTAACAGAAAAACTGAATTTGTTTTTGTTTTATACGTGTTTCCCCAAACTTCAATACAATAGGTCATATATGGGACAAGTAATGAATGATACAGCATTTATTAATCATTATTCAAGTTCTACTGGGCGTTATCAACAAAATTTAAAAACTAGTATATAGATTGATGTCTGTTCTTTCAGCACACATTCAAATGGAAACTCAGAGTGTGGGCGATTAGATGGTACAACCGCTTAATTTAGTCATGTGACTCTGACGCGTATCCGCATCAAATGACTCCACAGCGCTAAAACCAGTTTTTTATTTGAGTCAAGTCAAGTGATGGATAGTATCAGGGCATTTCTCCCCTGGTTTGATGAGTCTTTGTCTCATCAAACGAGAGAATTTGGTTTCTCATGGTCTGAGAGTCCTTCAGGTGCCTTTTGGCAAACTGCAAGTGGGCTGCCATGTGCTGTTTACTAAGGACTGATTTCCATCTGGCCACTCTACTATACAGGCCTGATTGGTGGACTGCTACAGACATCATTGTCCTTCTGGAAGGTTCTCCCCTCTCCACAGAGGAATGCTGGAGCTCTGACAGAGTGACCATTGGGTTTTTGGTCACCTCCCTGTCTAAGGCCCTTCTTCACTGATTGCTCGGTTTAGACGGGTGACCAGCTCTGGGAAGAATCATGGTGGATCCAAACCTCTTTCATTTACGAATGATACAGGCCACATTGCTCATTGGGACCTTCAAAGTAGCAGAAATGTTTCTGTACCCTTCCTCAGATTTGTGCCTCTAGACATTCCTGTCTTGGAGGTCTACAGACAATACCTTTGACTCCATGCTTGGTCTGTGCTCTGACATGTACTGTCAACTGTGGGACCTTATATGTAGACAGGTGTGTGCTTTTCCAAATAATTTTTTTTATTATGATGATTATTATTAATATATTTGCAAAAAAACAAAAAAACAAAAAAAAAAAAAAAAACACTTTTTTCCACTCTGTTATTTTTGGGTATTGCATGTAGAATTTTGAGGAAAAAATTAATTTCATCCATTTAGGAATAAGGCTGTAACATAAACTGCGGAAGAAGTGAAGTGCTGCGAATACTTTCCGGATGCACTGTAGTAATGATTGATTTAAATGAAGTTCAAGAGATACTTATTTACTTGGAAATGTTCATGTATCCATTGCCTGATTTGTTTAAAGCAAACTAGTTGTAAAAGTAATTTATTATTATCTACAATAAGTATTAGAGTTTGTCTGTCTAATTTTTATGGACTCTGAAAATGGAGGGACTGTGTGTAAAAATGGATTCATTCTTTGATAAATTTGAATTCTTGGTTATTTTTTTCATTGAAACTTTGAATTAAAGCTGAAAGGCTACACTATAAGCATCTCACCTTGTTTCACTTCAAATCCATTGCAATAGTGTACAGAGCTAAAATTACAAAAACTGTCATTATCCAGTTACTTATGGTCCATGGGGTATGTTTCCCATTATTGTCCTTGTAGCCAGTCTAATAATAGTTGAGTTCACATTTTCATGCTGGAGGCTGAAGCTGTTTTTATAGGTGTTGCCTGAGGGCAGACTGGCCATTGGCTTTGGGATCAGGTTTCCTTCATGCCAACAGAAGTGGTTTAATAGTGTATATCTGAGCTTTAATCAATGTTTAAAAAAAGAAAGAAAAGAAAGTAAGAGCCAGAATGTTGGCCGTTACCCAAAGGACCTTGATGAAAATGCCATAAAAATATCTTAGAAAAGAAACCATACAGCCTTGATGTCTGTTGTCTTATGCTTTTGTCCAAAAAATATGACACACTATCTTCATATTAGCAGCCAATTGGCCTCTGTGTGCATGTGGGCATATATGGGTGCATGAGTATGGCTCCCATCATGGAAAAACTGGGGAGAGCTGACATTTGCCATTTGGTATGCTTACATATGTATTTTGGGTCAAAGATGAACGTTGCAAAAACAGAAAGTTGATAGGACTAATTTTTTTCAGAGAAATTAGGTATTTTAGCTAACAGAGTGACCAATGGATGTTAATAATTAAATTCTGAACTCACACAGTATTCCACCAGGGGGTGGTAAATCATCTATATATTAAAAGCCAAGTGTGCACATGTGTGCATCTATGTAACTTCGATCACAGAGAAACTGGGGAGAGCTGACATTTTCCGCTTGGTATGCTTATGTATTTCAGGTCACGGATGCAATTCGCCAAAACGGAACATTGATGGGACTAAAATCTTTGGAGAAACTACAGATATTATCTAACAACACTGAACAATGGATTTTGATCATTACATTCTGGACTCGCACGCCATTCCAGCAGGGGTGGTAAATCATCTTTATATTAAAAGGAAAGTGGCGTCTGTGTACGTGTATGCATGTGTGTGTGCATGCATGCGTGATTTTATTTAGTAATTTCAATGTAAGTACATAATTGGAAATACGGTAAAAATACATGGATGACACAAGAAAGTTAAAACACTTATTTCCATTGTGGTCCATTTAAAAATCCAATGACAAAATAGAAGTAGTAGTAGTAATAATAATAATAATAACAATAGTCTGTATATGATAACAAGAACCTAAACAATTTATAAATACATTAAGACAGTAAATTAAGATAAAAAATTACATAATTAACAGGAAAGCAAAGGGCTGAGTTCTTCCACTAAAAACTCTTGAGGTCTAATATCTGAGGTTCTAAAAGCATTCTGGACTCACACGCCATTCCAACTATTATGGAATCTTTGTATAATTTATTACCACCCTTGAAAAATGTTAGATACCTATTTTATAAACACTAGGCATTTGAGAGCCTGTGGATTCCCAGGGGCAATCATTCTATCTATCTATCGATCGATCGATCGATCGATAGATAGATAGATCTTGTGTTTCCAGTTTAATATTTAACCATCAACTTTGTAGAAATACATATCAACATTATTATATATCAATTTATAATGGATATTGCATAAGCTATTAAATAGTGCAATCATAAGTTTACTTCTGCCAAGGCAGTAATGTCTTGGCTTGTGTTTGTCATTCTAAAAAAAGACAAATCCTTTTTAATGACTTTCAAAAGAAATATCAGCCTTGGGTCCAGGCAGAGGAAATAAAATTTCCAAGCAAGTGGAGAACCTAGATGACCCAGATGTCCTCCAAAGATGTAATAAAATCATTGGTGTTTACTTATTTGTCTGTCTTTCTGTCTGTTAGCAGGATTACATCAAAGCTACTGCACAGATTTTGAGGAAATTTTCACCACATGGAATAACCTATTTTGGAGGTGATCCGGATCCAGATTGTGGATCAAGATTCATTTTATGTAGGCTTTGAAGGATTACGCCAAAACTACTTCATGGATTCTCACCAAATTTTTAACACAGATAGATATTTGGGCATTGAAAAATCCATTAAATTTGGAGGTGATCTGGATCCAAATCCGAATTTCACTTTGAAAAATTACATCAAAACAACTTCACGGATTATCACCAAATTTACACTACAAATAGATTTTAGGGCATGGAAGACTCCACTGAATTTTGGAGGTGATCTGTATCCAGACTGGACATCAGAAATCTCTGATTACTCTTGTTAAATTATATATTTACAGTGTTTCCCATTGAGTTCACTGCTATTTGTATCTGAAAACCAATAAATCAATAAATAAAGATATAACACACTTAGAGTGTGTGAATTGTAAAGTTTAAATTATCCGTAGGTGTGTTTGAATGTGTTTGTTTTCTACTCACTGGAATCCCTTTGTCAATTTCAGATCTCAGCAAGAAACAATAGTCTTTTAAGTTTTCTCGTTTAGGAACATCAATTTTTTGGCTAATACTGGTAATGACAAGTATCTTCCAAAATGAACAATTACATATTAAACAAGCATATGCATCTTATTAGACATCACATAAATATGCAGGAAAAAAAATCATCTTGTGGGTACATTGCACAATAACATATTTATTACCATAGCTTCCAATGAGACTGTGTTCAAAGAACTTTGTTCCCCAAGAGTTTACAGAGCTGTCACAGTAGATGAAGCTTGACAAAGAAGCCTGTGTGCATTCACAGATGCATGCATGGAGAAGATGGAGGTGGATACGTTGTTTAAAGACACAAGAACTCCACTTGCCAAGTAGGATTTGCCTCCTCTTGCACCCTTAAATCCCTGTTTTCTTTTCTAGCTGACTCCTTTGTGAACCTATGCACATTCTTCTTTTGAAAACAGGAGTGGGAGGAAAATTGACTAAATGTACATTTGTATACATCAGAAAAGGTATGAGAGCATCAGGTTGTATGTGCTAGTGGGAGTGAGAGTCAAGCCAGCAGCCAGAAAGAGAGATAATGCTGCAAATGAAGCTAAGGATTCCATCCGTTCCTTTTCACAGGAATACCACGTGAAAGAAATCCATCCTTACCTGAGCCAGCCTTCTTCCCACAGACAGGGAAGGAGTCCAAATAAACAGAGCCACATCTATAATACTTGTTCTTTGCCTTTATTTCCTTAACACTAAACAATGCCATTTTACACATTTCCATCCAACTTGCAAAAATGAAAACAGAAATCTTATATAATAAACCATGTCTGTTTATACAAAGTGTTTGTTAAAAGTTGCCAAAGTGGAAATACAAGTAACAGTTTGTAATTTGTCTTTCTGTGGGTTAAGTGTTTGCCTCATTTAGGAATCTGTTTGCATTTTGAGCTGAAAATGTCATGTAGAACAATTCTATTTTGCAAAGTTTTGCTTCACATAAAACTTATACTGATATGCAAACGCAGGTTATGAGTGAAATGGTAAATGGACTACATTTGTGTAGTGCTTTTCCATCTGAATCAGATGCTCAAAGCGCTTTACAATGATGGCTCACATTCACCCATTCACACAAACAGTGTGATGCATAAACAAGCTGCAACCTCAAGGATTAAAGGATGGTAACTGTGCAGCAACTAAAAACAAGAAGGCCAGTGACAGAGTGCACTAATTTTCTGGAAATCAACAAAAGAGTTTGTTTCTTTCTTTCTTTCTTTCTTTCTTGTGATGCCATAATGCAATAATATTAAAGAAAGAAATCAAAGGATAACCAGTCTCTTAATGTTGCAGAATTAAAACACATCACATATGTTTGAGAGCAGCCGTGGTGGTATGTACTGCTACATCGTCCAATCACCATCACAGTTTAATCAACTCTTCCCTAACCCAAGGAGAGAGATTCCTACGGAGGCACTCATGCCCATCCAGCCTGTGCATATCACTGGAGAGTGTACCTTGAAGTGGATGAGAGTCAATGGCTCCACAAGGATGGGACGGATGCCAATACATCACAATGCCATCGCACGCTAAAGAGAGTGTTTCAAAAAAGTTTTTCAGAAATCTGTTCAACACTTTGTTTCTTGGGGGAACTCAGCCACATGGGGTGTGCAGCAAATACTTTCTGAGTGCCAGTCCCAAACCGGGAAAAATAAAGCGGGTAGAAAGATGCAGTGCATTAATCTTAAATTTGGTCAAATTTAACTTCAATGGGCATGTTGGCAAAGGGAACAGAGGTGATCAGGAAGTAATGGGTAGCTATGGCATCAACAACAGGAATGTGGAAGAGCAGATGGTAGTTCACTTTGCAAAAAGAATGGAAATGGCCGTGGTGAATACCTCTACTTTAAGAAAAGGGAGGATAACAGGGTCCCATATAAGAGTGGAGGAAGGTGCACACAGGTGGACTACATTCTTTGTAGGAGATGCAAGCTAAAAGAAATTAAAGACTGAAAAGTGGTGGTATGGGAAATTGTAGCTAGACAGTACAGCAGGGGTGCCCAAGTTCGGTCCTCAAGATCTGACACTCTTAGTTATCTCCCTGCTCCAACACATCTGAATCCAATGAAAGAGGTAGATCTCGAGGACCAACCTTGGGCACCCCTGCAGTATAGGATTGTGGATTGTAGGATGATTTTAGAGGTGAAGAAGAACAGAGTGAGAGCTCAACAAAGAATCAGATGGTGGAAGCTGAAGGAGGAAGACTGTTGTGGGAAATTCAGTGAGGAGGTAATGGTTGGGAAACAATTTTGGACAACTGAAAAAGTACTGCAAATGTGGTGAGGGAGACAGTTAGGAAGGTACTGGGTGTGACATCTGGACAGTGGAAGGAAGACAAGGAGACTTAGTGGTGTAATTTAGATGTCCAGGAAAGCATAAAGAGAAAGAGGTTTGTGAAAAAGAATTGGGATAGTCAGACAGATGAAGAAAGTAGACAGGAGTCCAAGGAGATGCAGCATAAGGCAAAAAGAGAAGTGGCTAAAGGCAAAGAAAAAGCATATAGTGAGCTGTATAAGCAGTTGAATAGTAAGGAAGGAGATAAGGACTTGTACTGATTGGCCATACAAAGGGACAGAGCTTGAAAGAATGTGCTGCAGGTTAGGGTGGTAAAAGATGCAGAGGGTAATGTGCTGACAAGCAATGAGAGGGTGTTAAGAAGGTGAAGGTAATATTTTGAGGAGCTGATGAATGAAGAAAATAAGAGAGAAAAGGCTGGATGATGTGGAGAGAGTAAATCAGAAAGTGCAAGAGATTAGTCAGAACAAAGTGAGGATGACATTTCAGTGGAGGCATGGAAATTTTTAGGAGAGATGCCAGTGAAGTTTCTAAGCTGATTATTCAAAAAATCTTACAAAGTGAGAAGATGCCTGAGGAGTGAAGACGAACTGTGCTTTATCCTATTTTTAAAAACAAGGGTCATGTGCAGAGCTGCAGGAACTACAGAGGCATAAAGTTGATCAGCCACAGCATGAAGTAATGGGAAAGAGTAGTAGAAGCTAGACTTAAGGCGGGCTTACACTGTGCAAGTTTTGGCCCTTTTTCAGCTGATTTTTCACTCGTGCGAGAATTTTTTGGATCGCGCCGAGTTTCAGCTTAATCGTGCGTCCTGCATCGTGCAGTCTACATGGAGTAACGAGCTGCATTTAACATCTCAGGACCACCTCCCGATCGGGAATCGTATGGTCGGATGAAAATCAAACCTGTTTGATATTTTGGTCGGCCTTTGTGACTCATGAGGGTTCCGTGCTGTTGAAGCTGCGCTACAAGCGTCTACGCGCTGACTACCTCGCGCACTGTCCATGAGCAAACAACGGAGAGAGCAAACAATGATCTCATGTAAAGTCTTGTGTTTTTTTTATTCTTTTATTGCGTTCCCTCGTAATAACCTAATATCATATTAAAGTTCATGACTATCAGCGCGCACAGTGAGTGGAATCAGGTGGGGGAGACTGAACATATATGCGCGCGCGTGCACACACACACACAGCAGACAACAACAGGATTTACAACAGATGAGGGAGTAAGTTGCTGTACCTTGCACAGCTGTATGACTCCGTATGAAATATAGTTTATTTATACAACAGTGTAAGTAGCAACACTTGTTATGAATGTTTATGTTTTCTTTTTACCGTCCTCTCATGAATCATGTTGCTGTCTGCTGTGTGTGCGCGCGCGCATATACGTTCAGTCTCCCCCACCTGATTTCACTCACTGTGCGCGCTGATAGGCATGAAATGTTTTTTTTTTTAAAAAAAAGAAAAAAAAAGCTTCCGACATGTGGTTTTTGAACGTACAATGTAAGCAGTCAGATAGCATCAGAGCATCGGGCCGTACGGTGTGAGAACATGAATCGTGCGCTCTGAACTTTTAACCCCTGCGGTTTTGTCGCACAGTTTGAGCTGGAGCCAAGTACAATGATTGAAAATATCGTACAGTGTGTGCCCAACCTTAGAAAACATGTGAAGATCTGTGAGCAACAATATGGCTTCATGCTGAGAAAGAGCACTACGGATGCAGTGTTTGCTCTGTGAATACAGATGGAGAAGTGTAGAGAAGGCCATACAGAGTTACATTGTGTGTTTGTGGAAAGAGAAAGCTTAGGACAGGGTGCCAAGAGAAGAGTTGTGGTATTGTATAAAGAAGTCTGGAGTGGCAGAGAAGTATGTGAGGGTAGTGCAGGACATGTGCAAGGATAGTGTGACAGTGATGAGATGCACAGTAGGAATGACATTCATTCAAGGTGAAAGTGGGATTAGACCAAGGATCAGCTCTGAATCCTTTGTAGTTCACAATGATGATGGACAGGTTGACGGATGAAATCAGACGAGAGTCTCCATGGACTATGATGTACTATGCAGATGACATTACGATGTGTAATGAGAGTACAGGTTGAGTCCAGCATGAAAAGGTGGAGGTATGCTCTGGAGAGCAGGGGAATGAAAGTCAGTAGGAGCAAGACTGACTACGTGTGTGAATGAGAGGGAGCCCAGAGGAATAGTGCAGCTACAAGGAGTAGAGGTGGTGAAAGTAAATGAATTTAAAAACTTTGAGTCTTCTGTTCCAATTAATGGAGAGTGTGGTAGAGAGCCGAAGAAGAGAGTGCAGGCAGGGTGGAGTGAGTGGAGAAAAGTGGCAGGAGTGATATGTGACCAATGAATATCTGCAAGTGAATCTGAAGTGAAGGAGAAAGTTCACAAGACAGTTTGTTTCTTGGGTGGGGGGATGAGATTATTTTTCAGCCCTTAATATGGAGACAGTCAAAGTCAGGAAACAGGGAACAACAGGGCAATACATGCGACAAAGTTTGTACAGGCTGGGCTCCAAAACTGGAGACACTGGAAACTGCAATCTGTGGGATCTGGTATGTGCCTTAATCCTTCAGCCACAAGTAGACCCACAAACCTTCCATAAGTAGTAAAGTAAGTGTACATATGTACTTGTGTATATCCCAGGTCAACAAACTGTGCAAGACTTATGTTACTAAATCAGTTTTACTAGACTTACAGTACCCACTGCATATGGGTAGACCCACTGCTGTATTTTTGTCGACAGTATTTCTTTCTTTTTCATTCTCTTGATGTGCCCTGCCTAGTTATTAGTTTTTGCCTCCTATTTGTACATTTCTGTCTGCCTGACTGTTGCACAGTTCATTTATCACTGCAACTGCGACATTGCAAATTTCCCCATGACTAATCAAGAAACATCTTATCATATCTTATCTTCAACACTACTTCATGTTCAGCATAGAAATTGTCTGGTTCTGATAGATAGATATAAGTGTCATCCTATAGAACAGTCATTGGTCCTAGAGGACTACTGATCCATCTCCTTTTCTCAATTGTAGCCATCCATCTGCTGCATTGAGGTGTAATCTTCTGGCATTGGCATCTCCTTGGCCTTCTTGAGGCATTGAATGCTCAACTCTGAGGCACCTGCATGCTAGAGCCTGCCGAGAGAAACATGCCAGATGGTCAAAATGTCAACATTGATGCTCCCTTACAATGCAAATAACACCCATTATTAAAGTCTAACTAAGTAACCAACACTTGTTTGACACAAAGAAATTCCAGTGTTAGCCAATGATCTTCTGGTGAGTCCTAGTACTGTAGACATTCAGTCATCAACGTAGGTCAATGGTTACCATCCAAGTCTGCCATCCATGCAATAGTACATGAAGCACCATTACTCTAAAGTCTTGGGCCCTTTTTCTCATGCAAAATTATCAGCATTGCCAAACACTTCTGTGCAGTGACCTTGTGACTCCATCAGACACAGAAATCATTCAACTGGGTTTTCTGTGTGTTGAAATTAGTCTGTTTCAAAGCTGATTTTGAAGTAGTTTTTAAGGAGTTGCTTATGAGGTTTTTGCAGAACCACTCACTGACTCACCGGCCCATTAATTGTACGTAGCTTGCAATACTAATTGAATTGCATGAAGCATTATCCCAGGAGAGAGACAATGTTAAAGGCCCCTTCACACATAGTGCGAAGTTTGGATGACGTTTGGATAAATATGGCGAAATAGCGGGAAACAGTTCAAATTTGCGCACCACGAAACATCACCCTGACAGGCAGGTGTGTACGATCCCAGTGCGACAGCTCGTACATGCGACAGTGTCTTTCGAGCAGGAACAGTGCAAGGTGCACCACTTCGCGCCACTTATGTGGATTAAAAACAAACAAACAAACAAAAAACACCAGCCACTGCTTATGAGGAATAAATAAAAAACAAAACCATCCGGTACCTGTGGGACAACATTGTGCCGCTTATGTGGAATAAATTTTTAAAAACTGGATGTGAACCCACACCTTCCAAATGCTCTGATTGCCAGTCAGCAACTTTACCACTGAGCAAAGGAACTGTTCTTTGAAAGCTGTGGGAATCTGCCTCAATTTTGAAGTACATGGAAGTATTACAAAAAATAAATAAATAAATAAAATCACACACCATATAAAAACACTGCATTTATCAAGCGAACAATACAAATATGATCCGTTCATTTCCTCTGTAGATGACATCAGTCATGAAATGACATGAATGAGAAGCAGTGTGCTCTGATGTTCACATCTACTGGCCTGCTGTGTCCATTCGGCCGTGCGCGTGTTCTGCATGACATGCGTGTCTGGTGGACGGTGTGCCGCAGCACAGACACCACGTCATGTGGAACAGCGCTCACGTGGGTGACGTAACAGTCAGATCGCCATTCTGTTCTGATCTGACGGTCCGTTTCAACCTGGCAGTCTGTCAATGTCCGCTCTGTGCACGTGCTCGCTCAATGCCATGCTTGTTGCCACGGCGATATATGTTTTTATTTATGTTCACATAAATACAGCAATCAGACACACGTGCCTCACAGTGGACAGTTGACAGTCCATGTCTATCCAAACACAGTAGGTGTTGTCAAGCTGGAATGTCCAGATTGACAGATCACCACAACTGCTTCTGTCATAGCCACACCTCCTGTCAGTTCTCAGCGCACACACCAAAGCTACACTCGCGGGGAATTTAGACAAATTTCTCTGCGAGTACGACAGTGGTTGTCTGCAGTCTGTTATCGTGCCAAGAGTGCAACTGGCCATACGTTTTCTAAGTGCCATGCGAACAGTGTTAGATGTTCGTGCGCGCCGTCACCTGGAATTTGGCTGACACCTGCCGCGAGAGGGTGCAATGGGCTCTCACAGCACATACTTTGTCTTTCAGCTGCTGGTGTGGGCAAATAGTTGTCGCAACAGGTGTACGAGGCGTTAGAGGCAGAGATGATTTCACACGGTTTGCACGATTCCTGCGTCATGCGCACTTCGTCCAAACTTCACACTATGTTTGAAGGGGCCTTAAACTATGGTAACAGTGTGAAAAGTGTTTACACTATGTGCTTCTTGTACTCCAACGTTTATGATACAGTTTGTCACTGCCCCAGTTGGGATCTGGAACTCAGGAGGTGGGCAGAAATGCCTGCCTTTACACATCTCTCAACATGACGCGGACTTACAGCAGCACACTACTGAAAACTGGCCTTTCGGCATAACTCCTGCAATCAGAGAGCACAGCAACAGCTATGTCTACTGTCTGCCAACCAGCAGACCAGTCACAAGGTATGTAAATTAAAAAAAAAAAAGAGAGATCAAAACAGATCACAAGGATGCTTGTGAAAGAAATATAAGAAATAATTTTGAGCAAGATCTGAGAGAGATATGGGAGGACCTGATTATCTACCAAACTTTAATCAACTATTCTTTGACCCAAAACCTGTTATAATCCAGCCATCATTTTTTTTAGATATTTCAACTTCACTCAGATCAGCAAACAGAAATGTGCAATCACATAACCCCGTCCCCTCCTATATTAGCGGTAATTGGACACAGGCAATCAGTGAGTGTGCTATAATGCAACCAGTCCCTGACTGCGAACCCTCTCTCTCAGCCAATAAACAGAGGGAGGTGGGTATCTTTTGTTATACGTATAATGGCTGAGTGGATCCTTGTCATTTAATCGATGCTTTGTATGTCATGTGATATGGATTATTCATCCCATTTGTGTTGTGTTGCTTTTAGTGTGCAAATATGGTTCTATTTACCATGCAAATTTGGTTCTGTACGTTTTGTACCATTGTACGCTGTGAAGCCGTCTGGAGGCATGAAGAGCTGTTAAGACGTGATGGACTTTTTTTTGGAAGTACACAGCATCAGTGCACAGCATTATGGACTACATCATCAGAATTATGTTTGAACTATCCGACTGTTTTTCGAAGATGACTGAGAACAGTTTTGGACTCCTTTTTAAAGTTCATGTAGGACTGTTGATGTCAAAGCATCAGTGACACACACCAAAATGTAAGTCCCTTTTCTGTTGTTTATAAATTAATAAAATATCAAATGACAAGAATCTATCTGCCGTTATATAAAACAAAGAATTAATGTTTTTTTTTATTCTTTCAATGGAACAAATATTTAATTTGGTGAAAGCTGGAATGTTCCATTCAATGAGGTGAAGCCAAGTTGAATGGAACATTCCAGCTTTCACCTCATGAAATATTTGTACCACTGAACTCATAAACATTCATTATTTGTATCTTAGTATCTGTTGAGGCCATGAGTCAAATTCTTGTGATAAAAAGAAATGACAGTCCAGTTTTTAATGCCATAAAAGGAAGAAAAATATGTCGTCTATAGGCCATGTGATCTGTTGGTGGTTCTCCTTGGATAGTGTGAAGGTGATGAGAGCCTACAACTCCCCGGGATGGGACACTAGTCTGATGTAGCTTAGTTCCACAGTCAGGGATGACTGGCTGGGTGGACTGGAACAAGGTTAAGATTATGCAGATTAAATGTCTTGTCCAAGGACACAGACAGGTAGCATGACCAAGAATCCAACCCAAGTCTACATATTGGCAGCCCAACTCTCTTCCTATTGAGCTACCTGCTATAAAATAGATAAAATAAGACAAAACAGCAACAAAATGACTTTCCTGACTGACTCATTAATTAGCAATGGTTGAAAAAAACCCAACATATTTCTTTGTCCTTGATTTTAATCATTCCACATTTTGGCAAACCATAATTGCCAGGAGTAGTCCTGCCATTTATGTCTGATGCACAATCAAATAGTGTGTCCATACCTCCACCCAGGCTCAACGGTTCTGTAGCTGTCTTGGCTGCCTCACCAAACTATAAATAAAATAAAACCACTAGAACACATTGTAATACCTCTGTCACGGAGGCATGTATTTATTTAGTTTCTCTCCGCGTAGTCAAGATAAATCAAACAAGGATGGACTTATTTCAAGACATTTTGTGGCGAGGTCAGCCTTGGGTCAAGGCTGAGTTTATTAGATTTTGAAATGACTGGGTCAACAGACAGGCAGACTAAACAAAAATATTGCCTCCGTGGTGGAGTTCACAGCAATCTTGTAATATTATCTTATAAAGAGCTTGCTGTATAGATTTGCATATTAAATTTTGTTTGTTGTTCACATTATTTATTGCTGTAGTATTAGCTCCCTATTGCTCTGTCAGGAGTTTGCTTTATTGCCTCTGTAGGAACATGTAGTTAAAGCTAAGAGCAATAAGCGGACAAAGTTGTGATATCATACTATTTAAAGTGGGCATCGAGAGAGAAACCACTAATGTAGTTCAGTCTGTGAATATTTTGTTCATATAATCCCTATACTCCTGGAGTTAAAAAAAAAATTACATAAAACACAGACACTGAACAAGTGAACTTCATGGACTAAGCTGTCTCGGTGGTAAATGTTGCACTCGGGAGGTGTCTGCTCTACAATATCGGGCAGAATTTTTGATTTACATTGTGAAATGCTCAAAGAAAGATTTCATCTGGGGTTTTCCATGGCAAAAAAAAAAAAAAGACAAAGACTATGGTAACCACAGATTTTTGCAGTTTGTCCCTGTTCTCCACTTTTCTTTGAAAAGAAAATGGCTAGGCAGGATGGAAGTATGCATGATGCGTAAGATTTATGGTTCATTTTGAGAGATATGTCTTCCATATTGCTGGCACATTCCCTCTGAAGTCCCATCCCTCTTCCTCACTTCCGTCTCCACGAGTGTTGACACACTATGAGAAAAGCAGCCTCTGGAAAGTGTCACATCTGCATTGGAGAACAGATTAAGGGGAGGGGGTGGCAGGGGGCTCTGAGCATTAAAATCTGTAATTTAATCTGAAGCTCTGGAGAGGACTGTTGGGGTTCATGCTGTGGGATGGGGTAGGCATCACTGTGACCTCTGAACTAATCCAAGGCAAAATGAAAAGGCAAAGCTCAAGGAATTAAAAGAAGCATCACCTATCAGTGGATTCCACATCACATAAGAGTTTCATATTCAGGTTTTAGATATGAAAAATTAAATGAGAACAGGCTATACTTTAGTCTTCTGGGTCTTTACTCTATGCATCACACATGATGATGGATACTGTGGTGAACATTGCTATGAATAAATGGAGTGCTGTAATGCTTTCAACTATTAAAGTAATTTTTCTTGTTGGTGGGACAAAGAGCTGCCATCCTCTGGTTCAAGCTGTGAAACACACCCTGAGCAGACAACACGGAGTAACATCAGCTTTTTTTGTCCAGTGGTTGGAACAGTTCCGCTAATCCAGTAACCAGTAATTCTCAAAGCTAATTTTTTTTGTTAGCGGATTACCTTTTCAGCTAACTGTGAAAACCATCCACGGACCAATTAGCTTCCGCTAAATTTAGTTCCGCTAACATTTTTTTTTTTTCTGGGATAGTGAGTAAAGCTTAATGGCAAAAAACATTTGTAAACCATAAAATTATACATGTTAGTTCCTGTCTGTTGCGTGTTTTGCAACAGTCAGACCGCTGTGAGGAGCTCAGTCCTCCCCCAGCACAAGGGGGCAGACTGGCTGCCAGCTGCTGTTGCAAAAAACAAAATTTTAATTTACTTTCCACATGCAACAACACAGACAGTAGGCAGGAGACATGAAATGCAAAGCACTTTTCACTCATGGTTTCATTTATAAACAAAACTAATTCAGGACATTTTATTGACATTGATGGTAACTCTGTCATTTTTATAAAGAGAAAATATCGCACATATCTTTAAAGTAATGCGATAATTCTGAAGGTTTGAGTGTTAACCACACACACGCGCCAAAGGCATTATGTGAAACATGAGTCTTCTTTGAATCAGTCTCCCAGATGGGGGCATGAATAGCAACCCTGTAAATCATTGGTTGCTATTCGTTGTGAATCACACATCAGAAACAATTTTCAGTTTTGCAAATGCCATTTTTTACAAATGAAATAAAATTACATATTTATAAATACACATTTATTTGTAAAAACCAACACACACATTACAGTAAAGTGTGTGTTGGATTTTTACAACCAACCAGTGATTGAAAGGCTTATTTTTCCTAAAAAAGTTATTTTTCTTGTAGTTGGTGAAACAAATAGCTGCCGTCCTCTGGTTCAAGCTGAGAAACACTCAGAGCAGACAAACACCAAGGGAGTTGCTGTGTTTAATCAGTAATTTCCACGATAAGAAATTAAAGTATTTCTAGATGTTATTTTCCAAAATAAGGACATCTTGTCTAGATAACAGTTTTCGTGATGCTGTGGTGATTAATCTGTTTGAAATGATGCAACAGGTAAGCTTAAGACTTTAATATTTATTCACTGTGTAAATAGTTTTAATATTTGAAACAGTATAAGTCAGAATTGTATAAATGGTGGCATGAAGACTGTAGCTTTAGCTTTAGCTGCTGAGCCCATCAATGGACAGCAGTGAGTTAGTGCCTCCCTTTTGATCCCTCCCTGGTTCATTATTTTGGTAACCCATGTGAAGGGCGCCAAAAAAGTAGTACACTACAGGTCCTTTATTTTGGTTACCCAACCCTAAGTCTGAATGTGGAAATGCACAAAATAGCATGCTCTAACATGCCATACCACCACCTCAGACAGCTCGGTGGACATGAGGCATAAGTGTGGAGATGACTTAATGATGTTCCTAATGGCAGTTTTCCTGACAGGCACATCATGTCCATCCTGCCAGTTCTTTACATGCTTTATGAATTGCATTCCGTCCCCATCTAAAATCAGTATTTGGCCATGTGGTGCATTTTTTTTTACCATGATCCAGCACTCAGAAGCCCCAGTGTTGAGGACCCTAATAACTGGAAAAGGCCAAGGGGATACCCACATTTCACATGGCTGCTGCAGATCAATGGTCACTTTTGACAGGTGGGAGTAAACAGTTGTCTACCATGGGTGGTTGCCATCCCAAATCAGTTCCATGGTGTGGTGAATGGGGTAAAGCACAGCACAAGCGCCTGCTCCTAGACCTGACATAAACTCAACTGGTCATGGCAGATGGTCCATCCATCCAGTGTGGGACTGATGGAGGTTTCTTCTGTTTGAAGGACAAGGTTTTCCTCACTACTGTTGCCTTGTACAGTACTTGCTCTTTGTGGACTGCAGGGTCTCTGTAAATAATCTAGTTCAGACTACAGTGCTCAGTGCATTGAGATTATGGATGCTGTGATTTAATGCAATACAATTCAATTTAGGTTCTCTTTGTTTTTGCCACACAGGTGTCCTCTTTTCTAGTTATGCGATGTTGGATTGTCCTTATCAAACATGGGCCACAGTTGCATTCTACCAACATGCACCTGGGTATTGTTTTTGTAATCATTTTTTAAAGGGAAACTTCCACATTTTTCAACCATAGTTCTATCATTTAATCATCTTTTCACTTGGGACAAAAATGACTTGAATCGGTCAAAAAAAAAAAATTAGAATGCTGAGAGTATCATTGGCTGAACAGCTATACAATATAAGGCTATGGGGCAACCTTAAAAACAGTCAAAGGCCTTGTTGAGACTGCCAAAATAAAGCCAATTCATGTGCATATCTGCTTTGATTGTGAAAAGACCCAAATAATCTGCACAGCCACAGCGCTCCCAGTCAGAAAAAAATTTTATTAAACAAAAAAATAAATGTAACGTTTCGGGCTACTGTCCGACGAAGGGCATTAGTTTCATTTTCTCTCTTGTATACACTGCTTGTATACACTGCCCTTCATTGGGCTAATGCCCGACGAAAGGCCTTAGCCCGAAACGTTACATTTATTTTTTGTTTAATAATTTTTTTTTCTGACTGGGAGCGCTGTGGCTCTGGCACTGTGATATGCTGTTGATTCTGCACGCCTCTTCAGGTGCTTTGGATGGGCGTGTCTCCATTGCATTATCCATATCTGGTTTGATACCATGCTGCAAATGTGAACCATCAAAAGTCACATGAAAGCCCCTTTTTTAATATTGTTTGTTTGTGTTGAAATCACATTCAAACCTCATTCATAGGTAGCTTGAACAGTGATTCAAATTGTACTTTTGCAAATCTGATTTTGTGTGAACCAACCCCATTTCACCCCAGTTTGTGATGGCATCACGAAAAGTGATATACAGTAGATCTTGATGGTGTCACAAAATGTGTTATATTTGCATAATGGTATCCTGAAATTATTTGTGATATACGAGGTCTGTGATAAAAAAAGCGGTCCTTTTTATTTTTTTCAAAAAATAAATGGATTTGATTCATATGTTTTTACGTCAGACAAGCTTGAATCCTCGTGCGCATGCGTGAGTTTTGTCATGCCTGTCGGTGACGTCATTTGCCTGTGGGCAGGCTTTGAGTGAGGTGTGGACTCCCCCTCCCATCGGAATCTCTTTGTCTGGGACGCTGCAGGGAGACGGCGCGCGTTGCTTTATCAAATTTTTTCAGGACTGGTGAGGGATATCCGTGTGGACACTATTCAAGAAATTCAGCTGGTTTTCGGTGTAAAGTTTAACAGCTGATGAGAGGTTGTGGAGTTTCTTTCACTTTAAGCACAGCCCACAAAGCGGATCGGCGCGGCGCGGTCGGAGGTGGCGTCCGTCTGGCTGTTTCGAGCTGAAAACATCCTAATTTAAAGCTCTGTTCACCCAGGTCGTCAGAGAACAGAGAAGTTTCAGAAGAAGTCGGCATCAGGAGTTTACCCGGACATCCCACTGTTAAAGGAGATTTTGTAATGTAAGAATGTGCGGATGAATTTGCCGAGTCGGTTCTGTGACGACGACGCAAATCCGTCTGCGCCGCAACATGAAAAACACCTCCGTGTTGAAAACCATTTGTAAAATTCAGGCGGCTTTTGATGGCTTTCAACAAGTGAGTATCTGAGAAATTGTTTAACAGCTGGGCATTTTCCAACTTGTCCGTTAAGGTTTCCAACGGAGGTGTTTTTCCTGTGGCGACCCCGCGGTCGGGTCCGGCCTGACATGCGAATCTGCCCGCACGTTCTTTCATTACAAAATCTCCTTTAACAGTGGAATGTCTGGATAACTCCTGATCCCGAATTCTTCTGAAAGTTCTCTGTTATCTCACGACGTCTTGGGTCCACAGAGCCTGAAATTAGGAAGTTTTCAGCTTGAAACAGCGAGACGACGACGCCTCAGAGCGCAGATCGCCGTCAGGCGCCGTGGGCCGTCCTTAAAGCGACACTTACACACCAAAATCTCTCATCAGCCATTAAAATTTTCACCAAAAACCAGCTGAATTTATCGAATGGTGTCCACTCAGTTGTGCCTTACAGGTTTTGAAAAAATTTTTATCAAACAAAGCAGCAGTCTCTGAGCCATTCCTAAACAATGAAAAAACGAGAGGGTGGGCCACTCCTCACTCAAAGATGCCCACAGGCGAATGACGTAACCGACAGGCGTGAAAAAAACTCTTGCATGCCCACGAGGGTTCAAGCATGTCTGATGTAATCACACGTGATTCAAATCCATATGGTTTTTGAAAAAAATAAGGTCTGTTACTTTTCTCACAGAGCTCGTATCATGAAATTTGGGGTGACACGGTGGGGTGCTTGGGGGTTATAGTTATGGTTGGGGCAGGGGTATAGGGTTAAAAATAGTGAACTAAACTTGACTGTGTCACCCACAAGTGACACATTTCGTGACAGTATCTGGAAAAAAAAAGTGTGAGACTGGGGGGGTCTGAACATCGCAATCAGATTCTAACTGTTTTGTAACATCTGTGACTTTTCATGTCACATAAAGCTACTCCTGAGTGTTTTATGTGGTAAGAGCTGGTGGCTCTCCCTCCATCACTCAGCTGAGTGACAGAAAAAAAAAAAAACTCTTCATCACACATGCAGAACCTTTGCATATTTATATATTTACACTGCAGCATTTCAGCTGTTGCTCAGTCTGTCCACAGCATTTGTCTTTATTCCACACATGGCTGTGTGCAAGTTTTTTTTACCAAAATTTGTATTTGGTTGATCAAACTGTTACTCGATATGCGTCTCGTGTAATTTTAGAAAAATAAGTTAAAAATATAAATCTATAATTCACCAAATGTTTGTCTGTCTGTCTGATCCTACATCACACCAAAATGGCCCATCCGATGGCCGTGATTTTCGTTCTGTGTCATCTATGTGGACCATGGAGTAACATGGGGGGCGGGGTAATTTTTGCATGCCCTCAGTTATTTAGAATTAGGTTCTATCATCTCAGACAAAAGCATTAACAGGCTAATTAGCTGCAACGCTTCTTCTTCTACATAAAGTTTTATGTTGGTTTCAGACCAACAACTGCATTACCATCACCATCTGCATGGGAGTGTGAAATATCCATTCATTCTTCTGTTCCTACTTATACTGAAGTGGCTTATCTGATTGTTTCGTCTATCTAGACACTGGGGTAACATGGGTCAGGGGCAATTTTTGCATACCATTCACACGATATGGATTCAGTACTATCATCTCAGATTTAAGTATTAGCGTACAAACTACAGTAGACATAGCTTATCTGTAAATGATTATGGTGGTTGGCAGAGCAACAGCTGCATTCTGCCACCATCTGGCCTGGAGTGTTAATAGGCACTGAATCCAATACACGGTATTCCCTGCTTATTCAGCAAGACAATGCCAAGCCACCTTCTGCACGTGTTACAACAGTGTGGCTTCGTATCATTTCTGCCTTCATTGCACTTCTTTTCAGGATTTTTCTTAAATAAACGAAGTACAAAATATCACTCCTTAACAAATGTTATAAAAAAGTAGAATTTAAATAAAAAAATAAATAAAACAAAATTGCTCCCCTTCAGTGCACTTCTTTTCTGAATGCAGCAGTGTATACAAGAGAGAAACTGAAAATAAGTATCGATCTCATTACACTGGTATCAATCTATATTGATACCAACATTGGTATTGATCCGCCCACCACCACTGGTGATACTGACGTGGAAATAGCTGCGTCAAAATGTATGACTTTTGCATCCCTGCATAAACATCAGTGTGATTGTGAAATGGCAAAACCTTTTGATCAAATCATCATGACTATCATATGGCAGGTAAATTATGAAATGAGAATTATAAATCCATTCCAGGATACATGATGTCACCATTCGAAATCTTTACCTAGAAAGGTTCTCACCCATATGGTGGGTACTTTGCTAGTTATATAAATACATACAGTGGGGCAAAAAAGGATTTAGTCAGTCCATGATTGTGCAAGTTCTCCTACTTAGAAAGATGAGAGAGGTCTGTAATTTTCATCATAGGTACACTTCTACTATGAGAGACAAAATGAGGAAAAAAAATCCAGGAAATCACATTGTAGGATTTTTAAATAATTTATTTGTAAACTATGGTGGAAAATAAGTATTTGGTCACCCACAAACAAGCAAGATTTCTGGCTCTCACAGACCTCTAACTTCTTTAAGAAGCTCTTCTGTCCTCCACCTGTTACCTGTATTAATGGCACCTGTTGGAACTCGTTATCTGTATAAAAGACACCTGTCCACAGCCTCAAACAGTCAGACTCCAAACTCAACCATGGCCGAGACCAGAGTCGAAGGACACCAGGAATAAAATTGTAGACCTGCACCTGACTGGGAAGAATGAATTTACAATAGTCAAGCAGGTTGGTGTGAATAAATCAACTGTGGGAGCAATTGTAAGAAATGGAAGACATACAAGACCATTGATAATCTCCCTCGAACTGGGGTTCCACGCAAGATCTCATCCTGTGGGGTCAAAATGATCATGAGAAACAGTGAACAAAAATCCCAGAACTACACAGAGGGACCTGATGAATGACCTGCAGCGAGCTGGGACCAAAGTAACAAAAGCTACACACTACGCACAGAGGGACTTAAATCCTGCAGTGCCAGGTATGTCCCCCTGCTTAAGCCAGTATGTGTCCAGGCCTGTCTGAAGTTTGCCAGAGAGCATATGGATGAGCCAGAAGAGGATTGGCAGAATATCATGTGGTCAGATGAAACCAAAATAGAACATTTTGGTTAAAAATCAACTCATTGTGTTTGGAGGAAGAAGAATGCTGAGTTGCATTCAAAGAACACCATATCTACTGTGAAGCATGGGGGTGGAAACATCATGCTTTGGGGCTGTTTTTCTGCAAAGGGGACAGGACGGCTGATCCATGTTAAAGGAAGAATGAACGGGGCCATGTATTGTGAGATTTTAAGCCAAAACCTCCTTCCATCAGTGACAGCATTGAAGATGCAACGTGGCTGGGTCTTCCAGCATGACAATGATCTCAAACACACCGCTCACAACGAAGGAGTGGCTCTGTAAAAAGCATTTCAAGGTCCTGGAGTGGACTAGTCTCCAGACCTCAACCCCATAGAATATTTGTTCAGGGAGTTGAAAGTCCATGTTGCCCAGCGACAGTCCCAAAACATCACTGCTCTAGAGGAGATCTGCATGGAGGAATGGGCCAAAATCCAAGCTACAGTCTGTACAAACTTACACAAGACTTGTGGGCCTTTCACACTGAATACGTCAGGCCAATCCGTCATGTGTCGCAATATCCGTCGGAATATCCGACGGATCCGACAGATCCGACGCATGACGTCAGACGCGTCGCTTTGGAAGCGGCAAAAAAAAAAAGGGTGGGGGCGGAGATTGCCACATCACACTCTGGCTGTTTCCACAATCGGAAAAAGTTCAGCGATCGCCATCTTGAATTTGCATCGCCTGAACCACAAAAAAAAGCTTTAAAAAACAGCAGTAGAACGATTCTCCCATCACCCTGCTGGGAGAAGCTTTTTTTCAGCTACTTTCGGAGTGACGCCAACCGAGGGAGGACCGACGACTTGGTGGGCTATCGCACGGAGAAGCAGACCTTCAGGCATCATCACTGGGCAGACCGAGGCAGGCAGCCGGGGTGATGGAGCAAACCCACTCAGTCCAAAATCTCCCACTTTTTGGATATATGCGAAGTCCCAGTTTGCCCAGCGGAGTTTAGTTCTGCAGCTTTTTCGAGGTGAGAATAATGTAAAAATAAAACATGACATTTACTGAACTGCTTTGAAGGTTTAATGATCGGCTAATGTTAGCGTAGCCTTGTAGCACAATTGATCTGAGTGAACACTTTAATTTCTAAATGGTTCAGTCTTTTTATTTTTTACCAAATAAGCTACAGCTTTTTTCAGACACCACAAAAGCTCAATTTTAAATAACTTGTTTTTTCGGGCGTTTTTTCCATCGGTTTTTTTCCTTTCCCGTTTTTCCCCTTTTTTTATATATATATAAACTGTTTAGTGTTTCTTTATATTTAAAGAAATATTTTTATTTGTCCCAATCAGGAACATTTGCTGTGCAGACAACCAAACTTCCATTGATGAGCTGAACACCACGAAGTCCAGTCGAAAGAAAACATCTCTGCTTTTCAGCAACACCACCAGAGTTCAAAGCTGCAGAAGAGACCTTCATCTGGTCCTGAGAATCCAGCAAACATCACCTGCTTCTAAAAAAGGCTCTTTGAACAGCAACTATTTTTATTTTTAAAAAGCTGTTTCATTTTATATTTAACAATAAATGAACGGATCATTAAAAATGTCCACGAAATCAAAGTCCAAAGACATTTGCACAGGTAGAAGCTCTCCACTTATTGTGCTCAAATTCACATTTTAGAAATGACTCTGTCCTGATAACAACATTAAAGGCAATTACATATGCGAAATTACAAGTTGAAATGACTACATATAAAAAAAATTCATCATGAGGTTTATGTCACAGAAATCCTACTTTTTTGTACACAGTCTCTCCATTTTTAGATCCCATAAATAATTAGAAAAACTAATTATCAACATCATTGTGTATAGAATCATCACATTTAGAACAGAAGCAAGTGTCAGTCCATGTGGGCATTTGATACTGTCCTCTCCCCACAGAACACCAGACCTTTTACACACCTCTTACAGATGGTCAAAATGGTCAATTGACTGTCTATTTATGTGTCCATCATAGAGTCTATTAGAGCACCCTTTTTCTGTCTCCTCATCTGGTAGCAATTTACCAAGGGTGGCACTACCAGGAGCTAATATAGCAGACAACAGAGCTCCCAGGATCACTGAAGCACACAAACCCCACCATCTCGATACGTTGGTGATCCAGGGAGGGCTCTCCTAAACCCTACTAACATTCCCTCTGCTGATGAGGCAGGAATGAAAGACTCAGGTGGATCTGTTGCCATTACCCGAGTGGAAGTCACAGAGGTAGTCAAAAAACTCTTCAGTACCAAATTGTCGGGGGTAGACAAAATTTGTCCTGGGATGCTGAAGTCTCTGGATATTGCTGGGCTGTCATTCCTGACATGCTTATACAATGTTGCATGGAAGTCAGAGAAAGTACCTCTGGATTGAGAAACTAGATTGGTGGTCTCATCTACAATGGTCCTCTGCCCTCCATGGTCCTCTGCCCAGAATGGGTGGACTGCCCCATCTGGGTTAGCTTAGAGTTTTTGCCCCAAGTGGGGGAGATTAAGTATCTCACAATCTTGTTCATGAATGGGGTAAGTTGGAGCATGAGGCTGATAGATGAATTGGGGTAGCATCTGAAGTTTTACAGATGCTGTACAAGGCTATTGTGATGAAGAAGGAGCTGAGCCAGAAGCCAAGACTCTCACTATACCAGTGGATGTTTGCTCTGATCCTCACCTATGGTTATGAACTAGAAAGTATAAGGTTGCAGTTATAAGGGGCAGAAATAAGATTCATCAGTCAGTTATCTGGGCTTACAAGCCTGGACAGGGTGAGAAGTTTGACTATCTGGGGTGACTTGGAGTAGAGCCACTGCTCTTCACACTGAAAGGAGCCAGCTGAGCTGGTTCTGGCATCTTGCTGAGGATAGCACCTGGTTGTCTCCCTAGGGGTCTTCCAGGCACAGCCAACTGGGAAGAGGCACCAGTGAAGGCCCTGGACATGCTGGAGGAATTATATTTCCCAAATGGCTTGGGAACATCTTGGGGACCCCGAGGAAGAGTTACAGGAATGAGCTGAGGACAGGGAAGTGTAGGGTGAGCTACTAGTATGCTGCCACCATGACCCAATTAGAAATGAATTAATGAATGATAACGTGAACCCTCTAGCATCCAGGGTATAATTGGCTGTTTCTGAATGCTTTTGGTTTTACCTTCATAATTTACCTGAAAAAACTATTCACTTTGTCTTGTTTGGTGTTTTTATTCCAGCACATCCTCACCTGGGTGATTTTACAGTTTTGCTTTCATTCTGACACACTATATCAATGAATGAATGAATAAGTTTATTCAGCATGCACATGAACAAATACCAACATAAACTCTTACTAACATAACAAATCAAAAAACAAAAGACAATACAACGACTCAAATAATTTCCCAAATTGGGTGCGGCCAAAAGGGCATGGGCTGAAGCAAAGTTTATAAACGCACACCCCGTACACCAGTTACTATACAGTAAAATACACTCAAAACGAGATAACAATCAGAAAATACCGTAACTGAACAGAACAGAACAATCAAATATATGATGTGCAAGTAAACAAAAAAGAAAAGAGAACCACAAAAACAATTAGCGTAACATAACATACTATAGTGAGAACTTGCACACCTACCAATGAATCACATGATTTAATACTATCAGCACAATTATTCCATATTCTAACACCTTTACAGAAATACAATGACTTTTAACACTAGTTCGAATCTTTCTTCTTTCAAATCTCAATGTTCCTCGGAAATGATAACTGGACTCCCTCATTTTAAACAACTCCTGAACATGTAGAGACAAACGATTATTTGTACATGATCTGTATCATAAAATAATCAACCAAATCTTGAAATTTCAAAATACCCAGACAAGCAAACAATTGGTTTGTTGGTTCGTAATATGGTTTTTTATTTATACCTCTTATAGCCCTCTTTTGTAACAGAAAAACTGAATTTGTTTTGTTTTATACGTGTTTCCCCAAACTTCAATACAATAGGTATATGGGACAAGTAATGAATGATACAGCATTTATTAATCATTATTCAAGTTCTACTGGGCGTTATCAACAAAATTTAAAAACTAGTATATAGATTGATGTCTGTTCTTTCAGCACACATTCAAATGGAAACTCAGAGTGTGGGCGATTAGATGGTACAACCGCTTAATTTAGTCATGTGACTCTGACGCGTATCCGCATCAAATGACCCACAGCGCTAAAACCAGTTTTTTATTTGAGTCAAGTCAAGTGATGGATAGTATCAGGGCATTTCTCCCCTGGTTTGATGAGTCTTTGTCTCATCAAACGAGAGAATTTGGTTTCTCATGGTCTGAGAGTCCTTCAGGTGCCTTTTGGCAAACTGCAAGTGGGCTGCCATGTGCTGTTTACTAAGGACTGATTTCCATCTGGCCACTCTACTATACAGGCCTGATTGGTGGACTGCTACAGACATCATTGTCCTTCTGGAAGGTTCTCCCCTCTCCACAGAGGAATGCTGGAGCTCTGACAGAGTGACCATTGGGTTTTTGGTCACCTCCCTGTCTAAGGCCCTTCTTCACTGATTGCTCGGTTTAGACGGGTGACCAGCTGGGAAGAATCATGGTGGATCCAAACCTCTTTCATTTACGAATGATACAGGCCACATTGCTCATTGGGACCTTCAAAGTAGCAGAAAATGTTTCTGTACCCTTCCTCAGATTTGTGCCTCTAGACATTCCTGTCTTGGAGGTCTACAGACAATACCTTTGACTCCATGCTTGGTCTGTGCTCTGACCATGTACTGTCAACTGTGGGACCTTATATGTAGACAGGGTGTGTGCTTTCCAAATAATTTTTTTTTATTATGATGATTATTATTAATATATTTGCAAAAAAAACAAAAAAACAAAAAAAAAAAAAAACACTTTTTTCCACTCTGTCATTTTTGGGTATTGCATGTAGAATTTTGAGGAAAAAATTAATTTCATCCATTTAGGAATAAGGCTGTAACATAAACTGCGGAAGAAGTGAAGTGCTGCGAATACTTTCCGGATGCACTGTAGTAATGATTGATTTAATGAGTTCAAGAGATACTTATTACTTGGAAATGTTCATGTATCCATTGCCTGATTTGTTTAAAGCAAACTAGTTGTAAAAGTAATTTATTATTATCTACAATAAGTATTAGAGTTTGTCTGTCTAATTTTTATGGACTCTGAAAATGGAGGGACTGTGTGTAAAATGGATTCATTCTTTGATAAATTTGAATTCTTGGTTATTTTTTTCATTGAAACTTTGAATTAAAGCTGAAAGGCTACACTATAAGCATCCTCACCTTGTTTCACTTCAAATCCATTGCAATAGTGTACAGAGCTAAAATTACAAAAACTGTCATTATCCAGTTACTTATGGTCCATGGGGTATGTTCCCATTATTGTCCTTGTAGCCAGTCTAATAATAGTTGAGTTCACATTTTCATGCTGGAGGCTGAAGCTGTTTTTATAGGTGTTGCCTGAGGGCAGACTGGCCATTGGCTTTGGGATCAGGTTTCCTTCATGCCAACAGAAGTGGTTTAATAGTGTATATCTGAGCTTTAATCAATGTTTAAAAAAGAAAGAAAAGAAGTAAGAGCCAGAATGTTGGCCGTTACCCAAAGGACCTTGATGAAAATGCCATAAAAATATCTTAGAAAAGAAACCATACAGCCTTGATGTCTGTTGTCTTATGCTTTTGTCCAAAAAATATGACACACTATCTTCATATTAGCAGCCAATTGGCCTCTGTGTGCATGTGGGCATATATGGGTGCATGAGTATGGCTCCCATCATGGAAAAACTGGGGAGAGCTGACATTTGCCATTTGGTATGCTTACATATGTATTTGGGTCAAAGATGAACGTTGCAAAAACAGAAAGTTGATAGGACTAATTTTTTTCAGAGAAATTAGGTATTTTAGCTAACAGAGTGACCAATGGATGTTAATAATTAAATTCTGAACTCACACAGTATTCCACCAGGGGGTGGTAAATCATCTATATATTAAAGCCAAGTGTGCACATGTGTGCATCTATGTACTTCGATCACAGAGAAACTGGGGAGAGCTGACATTTTCCGCTTGGTATGCTTATGTATTTCAGGTCACGGATGCAATTCGCCAAAACGGAACATTGATGGACTAAAATCTTTGGAGAAACTACAGATATTATCTAACAACACTGAACAATGGATTTGATCATTACATTCTGGACTCGCACGCCATTCCAGCAGGGGTGGTAAATCATCTTTATATTAAAAGGAAAGTGGCGTCTGTGTACGTGTATGCATGTGTGTGTGCATGCATGCGTGATTTTATTTAGTAATTTCAATGTAAGTACATAATTGGAAATACGGTAAAAATACATGGATGACACAAGAAAGTTAAAACACTTATTTCCATTGTGGTCCATTTAAAAATCCAATGACAAAATAGAAGTAGTAGTAGTAATAATAATAATAATAACAATAGTCTGTATATGATAACAAGAACCTAAACAATTTATAAATACATTAAGACAGTAAATTAAGATAAAAAAATTACATAATTAACAGGAAAGCAAAGGGCTGAGTTCTTCCACTAAAAACTCTTGAGGTCTAATATCTGAGGTTCTAAAAGCATTCTGGACTCACACGCCATTCCAACTATTATGGAATCCTTTGTATAATTTATTACCACCCTTGAAAAATGTTAGATAACCTATTTTATAAACACTAGGCATTTGAGAGCCTGTGGATTCCCAGGGGCAATCATTCTATCTATCTATCGATCGATCGATCGATCGATAGATAGATAGATCTTGTGTTTCCAGTTTAATATTTAACCATCAACTTTGTAGAAATACATATCAACATTATTATATATCAATTTATAATGGATATTGCATAAGCATTAAATAGTGCAATCATAAGTTTACTTCTGCCAAGGCAGTAATGTCTTGGCTTGTGTTTGTCATTCTAAAAAAAGACAAATCCTTTTTAATGACTTTCAAAAGAAATATCAGCCTTGGGTCCAGGCAGAGGAAATAAAATTTCCAAGCAAGTGGAGAACCTAGATGACCCAGATGTCCTCCAAAGATGTAATAAAATCATTGGTGTTTACTTATTTGTCTGTCTTTCTGTCTGTTAGCAGGATTACATCAAAGCTACTGCACAGATTTTGAGGAAATTTTCACCACATGGATAACCTATTTGGAGGTGATCCGGATCCAGATTGTGGATCAAGATTCATTTTATGTAGGCTTTGAAGGATTACGCCAAAACTACTTCATGGATTCTCACCAAATTTTTAACACAGATAGATATTTGGGCATTGAAAAATCCATTAAATTTGGAGGTGATCTGGATCCAAATCCGAATTTCACTTTGAAAATTACATCAAAACAACTTCACGGATTATCACCAAATTTACACTACAAATAGATTTTAGGGCATGGAAGACTCCACTGAATTTTGGAGGTGATCTGTATCCAGACTGGACATCAGAAATCTCTGATTACTCTTGTTAAATTATATATTTACAGTGTTTCCCATTGAGTTCACTGCTATTTGTATCTGAAAACCAATAAATCAATAAATAAAGATATAACACACTTAGAGTGTGTGAATTGTAAAGTTTAAATTATCCGTAGGTGTGTTTGAATGTGTTTGTTTTCTACTCACTGGAATCCCTTTGTCAATTTCAGATCTCAGCAAGAAACAATAGTCTTTTAAGTTTTCTCGTTTAGGAACATCAATTTTTTGGCTAATACTGGTAATGACAAGTATCTTCCAAAATGAACAATTACATATTAAACAAGCATATGCATCTTATTAGACATCACATAATATGCAGGAAAAAAAATCATCTTGTGGGTACATTGCACAATAACATATTTATTACCATAGCTTCCAATGAGACTGTGTTCAAAGAACTTTGTTCCCCAAGAGTTTACAGAGCTGTCACAGTAGATGAAGCTTGACAAAGAAAGCCTGTGTGCATTCACAGATGCATGCATGGAGAAGATGGAGGTGGATACGTTGTTTAAAGACACAGAACTCCACTTGCCAAGTAGGATTTGCCTCCTCTTGCACCCTTAAATCCCTGTTTTCTTTTCTAGCTGACTCCTTTGTGAACCTATGCACATTCTTCTTTTGAAAACAGGAGTGGGAGGAAAATTGACTAAATGTACATTTGTATACATCAGAAAAGGTATGAGAGCATCAGGTTGTATGTGCTAGTGGGAGTGAGAGTCAAGCCAGCAGCCAGAAAGAGAGATAATGCTGCAAATGAAGCTAAGGATTCCATCCGTTCCTTTTCACAGGAATACCACGTGAAAGAAATCCATCCTTACCTGAGCCAGCCTTCTTCCCACAGACAGGGAAGGAGTCCAAATAAACAGAGCCACATCTATAATACTTGTTCTTTGCCTTATTTCCTTAACACTAACAATGCCATTTACACATTTCCATCCAACTTGCAAAAATGAAAACAGAAATCTTATATAATAAACCATGTCTGTTTATACAAAGTGTTTGTTAAAAGTTGCCAAAGTGGAAATACAAGTAACAGTTTGTAATTTGTCTTTCTGTGGGTTAGTGTTTGCCTCATTTAGGAATCTGTTTGCATTTTGAGCTGAAAATGTCATGTAGAACAATTCTATTTGCAAAGTTTTGCTTCACATAAAACTTATACTGATATGCAAACGCAGGTTATGAGTGAAATGGTAAATGGACTACATTGTGTAGTGCTTTTCCATCTGAATCAGATGCTCAAAGCACTTTACAATGATGGCTCACATTCACCCATTCACACAAACAGTGTGATGCATAAACAAGCTGCAACCTCAAGGATTAAAGGATGGTAACTGTGCAGCAACTAAAAACAAGAAGGCCAGTGACAGAGTGCACTAATTTTCTGGAAATCAACAAAAGAGTTTGTTTCTTTCTTTCTTTCTTTCTTTCTTGTGATGCCATAATGCAATATATTAAAGAAAGAAATCAAAGGATAACCAGTCTCTTAATGTTGCAGAATTAAAACACATCACATATGTTTGAGAGCAGCCGTGGTGGTATGTACTGCTACATCGTCCAATCAACCATCACAGTTTAATCAACTCTTCCCTAACCCAAGGAGAGAGATTCCTACGGAGGCACTCATTGCCCATCCAGCCTGTGCATATCACTGGAGAGTGTACCTTGAAGTGGATGAGAGTCAATGGCTCCACAAGGATGGGACGGATGCCAATACATCACAATGCCATCGCACGCTAAAGAGAGTGTTTCAAAAAGTTTTTCAGAAATCTGTTCAACACTTTGTTTCTTGGGGGGAACTCAGCCACATGGGGTGTGCAGCAAATACTTTCTGAGTGCCAGTCCCAAACCGGGAAAAATAAAGCGGGTAGAAAGATGCAGTGCATTAATCTTAATTTGGTCAAATTTAACTTCAATGGGCATGTTGGCAAAGGGAACAGAGGTGATCAGGAAGTAATGGGTAGCTATGGCATCAACAACAGGAATGTGGAAGAGCAGATGGTAGTTCACTTTGCAAAAAGAATGGAAATGGCCGTGGTGAATACCTCTACTTTAGAAAAGGGAGGATAACAGGGTCCCATATAAGAGTGGAGGAAGGTGCACACAGGTGGACTACATTCTTTGTAGGAGATGCAAGCTAAAAGAAATTAAGACTGAAAAGTGGTGGTATGGGAAATTGTAGCTAGACAGTACAGCAGGGGTGCCCAAGTTCGGTCCTCAAGATCTGACACTCTTAGTTATCTCCCTGCTCCAACACATCTGAATCCAATGAAAGAGGTAGATCTCGAGGACCAACCTTGGGCACCCCTGCAGTATAGGATTGTGGATTGTAGGATGATTTTAGAGGTGAAGAAGAACAGAGTGAGAGCTCAACAAAGAATCAGATGGTGGAAGCTGAAGGAGGAAGACTGTTGTGGGAAATTCAGTGAGGAGGTAATGGTTGGGAAACAATTTTGGACAACTGAAAAAGTACTGCAATGTGGTGAGGGAGACAGTTAGGAAGGTACTGGGTGTGACATCTGGACAGTGGAAGGAAGACAAGGAGACTTAGTGGTGTAATTTAGATGTCCAGGAAAGCATAAAGAGAAAGAGGTTTGTGAAAAAGAATTGGGATAGTCAGACAGATGAAGAAAGTAGACAGGAGTCCAAGGAGATGCAGCATAAGGCAAAAAGAGAAGTGGCTAAAGGCAAAGAAAAAGCATATAGTGAGCTGTATAAGCAGTTGAATAGTAAGGAAGGAGATAAGGACTTGTACTGATGGCCATACAAAGGGACAGAGCTTGAAAGAATGTGCTGCTAGGTTAGGGTGGTAAAAGATGCAGAGGGTAATTGTGCTGACAAGCAATGAGAGGGTGTTAAGAAGGTGAAGGTAATATTTTGAGGAGCTGATGAATGAAGAAAATAAGAGAGAAAAGGCTGGATGATTGTGGAGAGAGTAAATCAGAAAGTGCAAGAGATTAGTCAGAACAAAGTGAGGATGACATTTCAGTGGAGGCATGGAAATTTTTAGGAGAGATGCCAGTGAAGTTTCTAAGCTGATTATTCAAAAAATCTTACAAAGTGAGGAAGATGCCTGAGGAGTGAAGACGAACTGTGCTTTATCCTATTTTTAAAACAAGGGTCATGTGCAGAGCTGCAGGAACTACAGAGGCATAAAGTTGATCAGCCACAGCATGAAGTAATGGGAAAGAGTAGTAGAAGCTAGACTTAAGGCGGGGCTTACACTGTGCAAGTTTGGCCCTTTTTCAGCTGATTTTTCACTCGTGCGAGAATTTTTTGGATCGCGCCGAGTTTCAGCTTAATCGTGCGTCCTGCATCGTGCAGTCTACATGGAGGTAACGAGCTGCATTTAACATCTCAGGACCACCTCCCGATCGGGAATCGTATGGTCGGATTGAAATCAAACCTGTTTGATATTTTGGTCGGCCTTTGTGACTCATGAGGGTTCCGTGCTGTTGAAGCTGCGCTACAAGCGTCTACGCGCTGACTACCTCGCGCACTGTCCATGAGCAAACAACGGAGAAGAGCAAACAATGATCTCATGTAAGTCTTGTGTTTTTTTATTCTTTTATTGCGTTCCCTCGTAATAACCTAATATCATATTAAGTTCATGACTATCAGCGCGCACAGTGAGTGGAATCAGGTGGGGGAGACTGAACATATATGCGCGCGCGTGCACACACACACACAGCAGACAACAACAGGATTTACAACAGATGAGGGAGTAAGTTGCTGTACCTTGCACAGCTGTATGACTCCGTATGAAATATAGTTATTTATACAACAGTGTAAGTAGCAACACTTGTTATGAATGTTTATGTTTTCTTTTTACCGTCCTCTCATGAATCATGTGCTGTCTGCTGTGTGTGCGCGCGCGCATATACGTTCAGTCTCCCCCACCTGATTTCACTCACTGTGCGCGCTGATAGGCATGAAATGTTTTTTTTTTAAAAAAAAGAAAAAAAAAGCTTCCGACATGTGGTTTTGAACGTACAATGTAAGCAGTCAGATAGCATCAGAGCATCGGGGCCGTACGGTGTGAGAACATGAATCGTGCGCTCTGAACTTTTAACCCCTGCGGTTTTGTCGCACAGTTTGAGCTGGAGCCAAGTACAATGATGAAAATATCGTACAGTGTGTGCCCAACCTTAGAAACATGTGAAGATCTGTGAGCAACAATATGGCTTCATGCTGAGAAAGAGCACTACGGAGCAGTGTTTGCTCTGTGAATACAGATGGAGAAGTGTAGAGAAGGCCATACAGAGTTACATTGTGTGTTGTGGAAGAGAAAGCTTAGGACAGGGTGCCAAGAGAAGAGTTGTGGTATTGTATAAGAAGTCTGGAGTGGCAGAGAAGTATGTGAGGGTAGTGCAGGACATGTGCAAGGATAGTGTGACAGTGATGAGATGCACAGTAGGAATGACATTCATTCAAGGTGAAAGTGGGATTAGACCAAGGATCAGCTCTGATCCTTTGTAGTTCACAATGATGATGGACAGGTTGACGGATGAAATCAGACGAGAGTCTCCCATGGACTATGATGTACTATGCAGATGACATTACGATGTGTAATGAGAGTACAGGTTGAGTCCAGCATGAAAAGGTGGAGGTATGCTCTGGAGAGCAGGGGAATGAAAGTCAGTAGGAGCAAGACTGACTACGTGTGTGAATGAGAGGGAGCCCAGAGGAATAGTGCAGCTACAAGGAGTAGAGGTGGTGAAAGTAGATGAATTTAAAAACTTTGAGTCTTCTGTTCCAATTAATGGAGAGTGTGGTAGAGAGCCGAAGAAGAGAGTGCAGGCAGGGTGGAGTGAGTGGAGAAAAGTGGCAGGAGTGATATGTGACCAATGAATATCTGCAAGTGAATCTGAAGTGAAGGAGAAAGTTCACAAGACAGTTTGTTTCTTGGGTGGGGGGATGAGATTATTTTTCAGCCCTTAATATGGAGACAGTCAAAGTCAGGAAACAGGGAACAACAGGGCAATACATGCGACAAAGTTTGTACAGGCTGGGCTCCAAACTGGGAGACACTGGAAACTGCAATCTGTGGGATCTGGTATGTGCCTTAATCCTTCAGCCACAAGTAGACCCACAAACCTTCCATAAGTAGTAAAGTAAGTGTACATATGTACTTGTGTATATCCCAGGGTCAACAAACTGTGCAAGACTATGTTACTAAATCAGTTTTACTAGACTTACAGTACCCACTGCATATGGGTAGAACCACTGCTGTATTTTTGTCGACAGTATTTCTTTCTTTTTCATTCTCTTGATGTGCCCTGCCTAGTTATTAGTTTTTGCCTCCTATTTGTACATTTCTGTCTGCCTGACTGTTGCACAGTTCATTTATCACTGCAACTGCGACATTGCAAATTTCCCCATGACTAATCAAGAAACATCTTATCATATCTTATCTTCAACACTACTTCATGTTCAGCATAGAAATTGTCTGGTTCTGATAGATAGATATAAGTGTCATCCTATAGAACAGTCATTGGTCCTAGAGGACTACGATCCATCTCCTTTTCTCAATTGTAGCCATCCATCTGCTGCATTGAGGTGTAATCTTCTGGCATTGGCATCTCCTTGGCCTTCTTGAGGCATTGAATGCTCAACTCTGAGGCACCTGCATGCTAGAGCCTGCCGAGAGAAACATGCCAGATGGTCAAAATGTCAACATTGATGCTCCCTTACAATGCAAATAACACCCATTATTAAAGTCTAACTAAGTAACCAACACTTGTTTGACACAAAGAAATTCCAGTGTTAGCCAATGATCTTCTGGTGAGTCCTAGTACTGTAGACATTCAGTCATCAACGTAGGTCAATGGTTACCATCCAAGTCTGCCATCCATGCAATAGTACATGAAGCACCATTACTCTAAAGTCTTGGGCCCTTTTTCTCATGCAAAATTATCAGCATTGCCAAACACTTCTGTGCAGTGACCTTGTGACTCCATCAGACACAGAAATCATTCAACTGGGTTTTCTGTGTGTTGAAATTAGTCTGTTTCAAAGCTGATTTTGAAGTAGTTTTTAAGGAGTTGCTTATGAGGTTTTTGCAGAACCACTCACTGACTCACCGGCCCATAATTGTACGTAGCTTGCATACTAATTGAATTGCATGAAGCATTATCCCAGGAGAGAGACAATGTTAAAGGCCCCTTCACACATAGTGCGAAGTTTGGATGACGTTTGGATAAATATGGCGAAATAGCGGGAAACAGTTCAAATTTGCGCACCACGAAACATCACCCTGACAGGCAGGTGTGTACGATCCCAGTGCGACAGCTCGTACATGCGACAGTGTCTTTCGAGCAGGAACAGTGCAAGGTGCACCACTTCGCGCCACTTATGTGGATTAAAAACAAACAAACAAACAAAAAACACCAGCCACTGCTTATGAGGAATAAATAAAAAATAAAACCATCCGGTACCTGTGGGACAACATTGTGCCGCTTATGTGGAATAATTTTTAAAAACTGGATGTGAACCCACACCTTCCAAATGCTCTGATTGCCAGTCAGCAACTTTACCACTGAGCAAAGGAACTGTTCTTTGAAAGCTGTGGGAATCTGCCTCAATTTTGAAGTACATGGAAGTATTACAAAAAATAAATAAATAAATAAAATCACACACCATATAAAAACACTGCATTTATCAAGCGAACAATACAAATATGATCCGTTCATTTCCTCTGTAGATGACATCAGTCATGAAATGACATGAATGAGAGCAGTGTGCTCTGATGTTCACATCTACTGGCCTGCTGTGTCCATTCGGCCGTGCGCGGTGTTCTGCATGACATGCGTGTCTGGTGGACGGTGTGCCGCAGCACAGACACCACGTCATGTGGAACAGCGCTCACGTGGGGTGACGTAACAGTCAGATCGCCATTCTGTTCTGATCTGACGGTCCGTTTTCAACCTGGCAGTCTGTCAATGTCCGCTCTGTGCACGTGCTCGCTCAATGCCATGCTTGTTGCCACGGCGATATATGTTTTTATTTATGTTCACATAAATACAGCAATCAGACACACGTGCCTCACAGTGGACAGTTGACAGTCCATGTCTATCCAAACACAGTAGGTGTTGTCAAGCTGGAATGTCCAGATTGACAGATCACCACAACTGCTTCTGTCATAGCCACACCTCCTGTCAGTTCTCAGCGCACACACCAAAGCTACACTCGCGGGGAATTTAGACAAATTTCTCTGCGAGTACGACAGTGGTTGTCTGCAGTCTGTTATCGTGCCAAGAGTGCAACTGGCCATACGTTTTCTAAGTGCCATGCGAACAGTGTTAGATGTTCGTGCGCGCCGTCACCTGGAATTTGGCTGACACCTGCCGCGAGAGGGTGCAATGGGCTCTCACAGCACATACTTTGTCTTTCAGCTGCTGGTGTGGGCAAATAGTTGTCGCAACAGGTGTACGAGGCGTTAGAGGCAGAGATGATTCACACGGTTTGCACGATTCCTGCGTCATGCGCACTTCGTCCAAACTTCACACTATGTTTGAAGGGGCCTTAAACTATGGTAACAGTGTGAAAAGTGTTTACACTATGTGCTTCTTGTACTTCAACGTTTATGATACAGTTTGTCACTGCCCCAGTTGGGATCTGGAACTCAGGAGGTGGGCAGAAATGCCTGCCTTTACACATCTCTCAACATGACGCGGACTTACAGCAGCACACTACTGAAAACTGGCCTTTCGGCATAACTCCTGCAATCAGAGAGCACAGCAACAGCTATGTCTACTGTCTGCCAACCAGCAGACCAGTCACAAGGTATGTAAATTAAAAAAAAAAAGAGAGATCAAAACAGATCACAAGGATGCTTGTGAAAGAAATATAAGAAATAATTTTGAGCAAGATCTGAGAGAGATATGGGAGGACCTGATTATCTACCAACTTTAATCACTATTCTTTGACCCAAAACCTGTTATAATCCAGCCATCATTTTTTTTAGATATTTCAACTTCACTCAGATCAGCAAACAGAAATGTGCAATCACATAACCCCGTCCCCTCCTATATTAGCGGTAATTGGACACAGGCAATCAGTGAGTGTGCTATAATGCAACCAGTCCCTGACTGCGAACCCTCTCTCTCAGCCAATAAACAGAGGGAGGTGGGTATCTTTTGTTATACGTATAATGGCTGAGTGGATCCTTGTCATTTAATCGATGCTTTGTATGTCATGTGATATGGATTATTCATCCCATTTGTGTTGTGTTGCTTTTAGTGTGCAAATATGGTTCTATTTACCATGCAAATTTGGTTCTGTACGTTTTGTACCATTGTACGCTGTGAAGCCGTCTGGAGGCATGAAGAGCTGTTAAGACGTGATGGACTTTTTTTTGGAAGTACACAGCATCAGTGCACAGCATTATGGACTACATCATCAGAATTATGTTTGAACTATCCGACTGTTTTCGAAGATGACTGAGAACAGTTTTGGACTCCTTTTTAAAGTTCATGTAGGACTGTTGATGTCAAAGCATCAGTGACACACACCAAAATGTAAGTCCCTTTTCTGTTGTTTATAAATTAATAAAATATCAAATGACAAGAATCTATCTGCCGTTATATAAAACAAAGAATTAATGTTTTTTTTTATTCTTTCAATGGAACAAATATTTAATTTGGTGAAAGCTGGAATGTTCCATTCAATGAGGTGAAGCCAAGTTGAATGGAACATTCCAGCTTTCACCTCATGAAATATTTGTACCACTGAACTCATAAACATTCATTATTTGTATCTTAGTATCTGTTGAGGCCATGAGTCAAATTCTTGTGATAAAAAGAAATGACAGTCCAGTTTTTAATGCCATAAAAGGAAGAAAAATATGTCGTCTATAGGCCATGTGATCTGTTGGTGGTTCTCCTTGGATAGTGTGAAGGTGATGAGAGCCTACAACTCCCCGGGATGGGACACTAGTCTGATGTAGCTTAGTTCCACAGTCAGGGATGACTGGCTGGGTGGACTGGAACAAGGTTAAGATTATGCAGATTAAATGTCTTGTCCAAGGACACAGGACAGGTAGCATGACCAGAATCCAACCCAAGTCTACATATTGGCAGCCCAACTCTCTTCCTATTGAGCTACCTGCTATAAAATAGATAAAATAAGACAAAACAGCAACAAAATGACTTTCCTGACTGACTCATTAATTAGCAATGGTTGAAAAAAACCCAACATATTTTCTTTGTCCTTGATTTTAATCATTCCACATTTTGGCAAACCATAATTGCCAGGAGTAGTCCTGCCATTTATGTCTGATGCACAATCAAATAGTGTGTCCATACCTCCACCCAGGCTCAACGGTTCTGTAGCTGTCTTTGCTGCCTCACCAAACTATAAATAAAATAAAAACCACTAGAACACATTGTAAATACCTCTGTCACGGAGGCATGTATTTATTTAGTTTCTCTCCGCGTAGTCAAGATAAATCAAACAAGGATGGACTTATTTTCAAGACATTTTGTGGCGAGGTCAGCCTTGGGTCAAGGCTGAGTTTATTAGATTTTGAAATGATCTGGGTCAACAGACAGGCAGACTAAACAAAAAATATTGCCTCCGTGGTGGAGTTCACAGCAATCTTGTAATATTATCTTATAAAGATGCTTGCTGTATAGATTTGCATATTAAATTTTGTTTGTTGTTTCACATTATTTATTGCTGTATGTATTAGCTCCCTATTGCTCTGTCAGGAGTTTGCTTTATTGCCTCTGTAGGAACATGTAGTTAAAGCTAAGAGCAATAAGCGGACAAAGTTGTGATATCATACTATTTAAAGTGGGCATCGAGAGAAACCACTAATGTAGTTCAGTCTGTGAATATTTTGTTCATATAATCCCCTATACTCCTGGAGTTAAAAAAAAATTACATAAAACACAGACACTGAACAAGTGAACTTCATGGACTAAGCTGTCTCGGTGGTAAATGTTGCACTCGGAGTGTCTGCTCTACAATATCGGGCAGAATTTTTGATTTACATTGTGAAATGCTCAAAGAAAGATTTCATCTGGGGTTTTCCATGGCAAAAAAAAAAAAAGACAAAGACTATGGTAACCACAGATTTTTGCAGTTTGTCCCTGTTCTCCACTTTTCTTTGAAAAGAAAATGGCTAGGCAGGATGGAAGTATGCATGATGCGTAAGATTTATGGTTCATTTTGAGAGATATGTCTTCCATATTGCTGGCACATTCCCTCTGAAGTCCCATCCCTCTTCCTCACTTCCGTCTCCACGAGTGTTGACACACTATGAAGAAAAGCAGCCTCTGGAAAGTGTCACATCTGCATTGGAGAAACAGATTAAGGAGGAGGGGGTGGCAGGGGGCTCTGAGCATTAAAATCTGTAATTTAATCTGAAGCTCTGGAGAGGACTGTTGGGGTTCATGCTGTGGGATGGGGTAGGCATCACTGTGACCTCTGAACTAATCCAAGGCAAAATGAAAAGGCAAAGCTCAAGGGAATTAAAAGAAGCATCACCTATCAGTGGATTCCACATCACATAAGAGTTTCATATTCAGGTTTTAGATATGAAAAATTAAATGAGAACAGGCTATACTTTAGTCTTCTGGGTCTTTACTCTATGCATCACACATGATGATGGATACTGTGGTGAACATTGCTATGAATAAATGGAGTGCTGTAATGCTTTCAACTATTAAAGTAATTTTTCTTGTTGGTGGGACAAAGAGCTGCCATCCTCTGGTTCAAGCTGTGAAACACACCCTGAGCAGACAAACACGGAGTAACATCAGCTTTTTTTGTCCAGTGGTTGGAACAGTTCCGCTAATCCAGTAACCAGTAATTCTCAAAGCTAATTTTTTTTTGTTAGCGGATTACCTTTTCAGCTAACTGTGAAAACCATCCACGGACCAATTAGCTTCCGCTAAATTTAGTTCCGCTAACATTTTTTTTTTTTTGCTGGGATAGTGAGTAAAGCTTAATGGCAAAAAAACATTTGTAAACCATAAAATTATACATGTTAGTTCCTGTCTGTTGCGTGTTTTGCAACAGTCAGACCGCTGTGAGGAGCTCAGTCCTCCCCCAGCACAAGGGGGCAGACTGGCTGCCAGCTGCTGTTGCAAAAAACAAAAATTTTAATTTACTTTCCACATGCAACAACACAGACAGTAGGCAGGAGACATGAAATGCAAAGCACTTTTCACTCATGGTTTCATTTATAAACAAAACTAATTCAGGACATTTTATTGACATTGATGGTAACTCTGTCATTTTTATAAAGAGAAAATATCGCACATATCTTTTAAAGTAATGCGATAATTCTGAAGGTTTGAGTGTTAACACACACACACGCGCCAAAAGGCATTATGTGAAACATGAGTCTTCTTTGAATCAGTCTCCCAGATGGGGGCATGAATAGCAACCCTGTAAATCATTGGTTGCTATTCGTTGTGAATCACACATCAGAAACAGAATTTTCAGTTTTGCAAATGCCATTTTTTACAAATGAAATAAAATTACATATTTATAAATACACATTTATTTGTAAAAACCAACACACACATTACAGTAAAGTGTGTGTTGGATTTTTACAACCAACCAGTGATTGAAAGGCTTATTTTTCCTAAAATAAGTTATTTTTCTTGTAGTTGGTGAAACAAATAGCTGCCGTCCTCTGGTTCAAGCTGAGAAACACACTCAGAGCAGACAAACACCAAGGGAGTTGCTGTGTTTAATCAGTAATTTCCACGATAAGAAATTAAAGTATTTCTAGATGTTATTTTCCAAAATAAGGACATCTTGTCTAGATAACAGTTTTCGTGATGCTGTGGTGATTAATCTGTTTGAAATGATGCAACAGGTAAGCTTAAGACTTTAATATTTATTCACTGTGTAAATAGTTTTAATATTTGAAACAGTATAAGTCAGAATTGTATAAATGGTGGCATGAAGACTGTAGCTTTAGCTTTAGCTGCTGAGCCCATCAATGGACAGCAGTGAGTTAGTGCCTCCCTTTTGATCCCTCCCTGGTTCATTATTTTGGTAACCCATGTGAAGGGCGCCAAAAAAGTAGTACACTACAGGTCCTTTATTTTGGTTACCCAACCCTAAGTCTGAATGTGGAAATGCACAAAATAGCATGCTCTAACATGCCATACCACCTCAGACAGCTCGGTGGACATGAGGCATAAGTGTGGAGATGACTTAATGATGTTCCTAATGGCAGTTTTCCTGACAGGCACATCATGTCCATCCTGCCAGTTCTTTACATGCTTTATGAATTGCATTCCGTCCCCATCTAAAATCAGTATTTGGCCATGTGGTGCATTTTTTTTTACCATGATCCAGCACTCAGAAGCCCCAGTGTTGAGGACCCTAATAACTGGAAAAGGCCAAGGGGATACCCACATTTCACATGGCTGCTGCAGATCAATGGTCACTTTTGACAGGTGGGAGTAAACAGTTGTCTACCATGGGTGGTTGCCATCCCAAATCAGTTCCATGGTGTGGTGAATGGGGTAAAGCACAGCACAAGCGCCTGCTCCTAGACCTGACATAAACTCAACTGGTCATGGCAGATGGTCCATCCATCCAGTGTGGGACTGATGGAGGTTTCTTCTGTTTGAAGGACAAGGTTTTCCTCACTACTGTTGCCTTGTACAGTACTTGCTCTTTGTGGACTGCAGGGTCTCTGTAAATAATCTAGTTCAGACTACAGTGCTCAGTGCATTGAGATTATGGATGCTGTGATTTAATGCAATACAATTCAATTTAGGTTCTCTTTGTTTTTGCCACACAGGTGTCCTCTTTCTAGTTATGCGATGTTGGATTGTCCTTATCAAACATGGGCCACAGTTGCATTCTACCAACATGCACCTGGGTATTGTTTTTGTAATCATTTTTTAAAGGGAAACTTCCACATTTTTCAACCATAGTTCTATCATTTAATCATCTTTTCACTTGGGACAAAAATGACTTGAATCGGTCAAAAAAAAAAAATTAGAATGCTGAGAGTATCATTGGCTGAACAGCTATACAATATAAGGCTATGGGGCAACCTTAAAAACAGTCAAAGGCCTTGTTGAGACTGCCAAAATAAAGCCAATTCATGTGCATATCTGCTTTGATTGTGAAAAGACCCAAATAATCTGCACAGCCACAGCGTTCCCAGTCAGAAAAAAATTTTATTAAACAAAAAAAATAAATGTAACGTTTCGGGCTACTGTCCGACGAAGGGCATTAGTTTCATTTTCTCTCTTGTATACACTGCTTGTATACACTGCCCTTCATTGGGCTAATGCCCGACGAAAGGCCTTAGCCCGAAACGTTACATTTATTTTTTTGTTTAATAATTTTTTTTTTCTGACTGGGAGCGCTGTGGCTCTGGCACTGTGATATGCTGTTGATTCTGCACGCCTCTTCAGGTGCTTTGGATGGGCGTGTCTCCATTGCATTATCCATATCTGGTTTGATACCATGCTGCAAATGTGAACCATCAAAAGTCACATGAAAGCCCCTTTTTTAATATTGTTTGTTTGTGTTGAAATCACATTCAAACCTCATTCATAGGTAGCTTGAACAGTGATTCAAATTGTACTTTTGCAAATCTGATTTTGTGTGAACCAACCCCATTTCACCCCAGTTTGTGATGGCATCACGAAAAGTGATATACAGTAGATCTTGATGGTGTCACAAAATGTGTTATATTTGCATAATGGTATCCTGAAATTATTTGTGATATACGAGGTCTGTGATAAAAAAAAGCGGTCCTTTTTATTTTTTTCAAAAAATAAATGGATTTGATTCATATGTTTTTACGTCAGACAAGCTTGAATCCTCGTGCGCATGCGTGAGTTTTGTCATGCCTGTCGGTGACGTCATTTGCCTGTGGGCAGGCTTTGAGTGAGGTGTGGACTCCCCCTCCCATCGGAATCTCTTTGTCTGGGACGCTGCAGGGAGACGGCGCGCGTTGCTTTATCAAATTTTTTCAGGACTGGTGAGGGATATCCGTGTGGACACTATTCAAGAAATTCAGCTGGTTTTCGGTGTAAAGTTTAACAGCTGATGAGAGGTTGTGGAGTTTCTTTCACTTTAAGCACAGCCCACAAAGCGGATCGGCGCGGCGCGGTCGGAGGTGGCGTCCGTCTGGCTGTTTCGAGCTGAAAACATCCTAATTTAAAGCTCTGTTCACCCAGGTCGTCAGAGAACAGAGAAGTTTCAGAAGAAGTCGGCATCAGGAGTTTACCCGGACATCCCACTGTTAAAGGAGATTTTGTAATGTAAGAATGTGCGGATGAATTTGCCGAGTCGGTTCTGTGACGACGACGCAAATCCGTCTGCGCCGCGACATGAAAAACACCTCCGTGTTGAAAACCATTTGTAAAATTCAGGCGGCTTTTGATGGCTTTCAACAAGTGAGTATCTGAGAAATTGTTTAACAGCTGGGCATTTTCCAACTTGTCCGTTAAGGTTTCCAACGGAGGTGTTTTTCCTGTGGCGACCCCCGCGGTCGGGTCCGGCCTGACATGCGAATCTGCCCGCACGTTCTTTCATTACAAAATCTCCTTTAACAGTGGAATGTCTGGATAAACTCCTGATCCCGAATTCTTCTGAAAGTTCTCTGTTATCTCACGACGTCTTGGGTCCACAGAGCCTGAAATTAGGAAGTTTTCAGCTTGAAACAGCGAGACGACGACGCCTCAGAGCGCAGATCGCCGTCAGGCGCCGTGGGCCGTCCTTAAAGCGACACTTACACACCAAAATCTCTCATCAGCCATTAAAATTTTCACCAAAAACCAGCTGAATTTATCGAATGGTGTCCACTCAGTTGTGCCTTACAGGTTTTGAAAAAATTTTTATCAAACAAAGCAGCAGTCTCTGAGCCATTCCTAAACAATGAAAAAACGAGAGGGTGGGCCACTCCTCACTCAAAGACTGCCCACAGGCGAATGACGTAACCGACAGGCGTGAAAAAAACTCTTGCATGCCCACGAGGGTTCAAGCATGTCTGATGTAATCACACGTGATTCAAATCCATATGGTTTTTGAAAAAAATAAGGTCTGTTACTTTTCTCACAGAGCTCGTATCATGAAATTTGGGGTGACACGGTGGGGTGCTTGGGGGTTATAGTTATGGTTGGGGCAGGGGTATAGGGTTAAAAATAGTGAACTAAACTTGACTGTGTCACCCACAAGTGACACATTTCGTGACAGTATCTGGAAAAAAAAAGTGTGAGACTGGGGGGGTCTGAACATCGCAATCAGATTCTAACTGTTTTGTAACATCTGTGACTTTTCATGTCACATAAAGCTACTCCTGAGTGTTTTATGTGGTAAGAGCTGGTGGCTCTCCCTCCATCACTCAGCTGAGTGACAGAAAAAAAAAAAAAACTCTTCATCACACATGCAGAACCTTTGCATATTTATATATTTACACTGCAGCATTTCAGCTGTTGCTCAGTCTGTCCACAGCATTTGTCTTTATTCCACACATGGCTGTGTGCAAGTTTTTTTTACCAAAATTTGTATTTGGTTGATCAAACTGTTACTCGATATGCGTCTCGTGTAATTTTAGAAAAAATAAAGTTAAAAATATAAATCTATAATTCACCAAATGTTTGTCTGTCTGTCTGATCCTACATCACACCAAAATGGCCCATCCGATGGCCGTGATTTTCGTTCTGTGTCATCTATGTGGACCATGGAGTAACATGGGGGGCGGGGGTAATTTTTGCATGCCCTCAGTTATTTAGAATTAGGTTCTATCATCTCAGACAAAAGCATTAACAGGCTAATTAGCTGCAACGCTTCTTCTTCTACATAAAGTTTTATGTTGGTTGTCAGACCAACAACTGCATTACCATCACCATCTGCATGGGAGTGTGAAATATCCATTCATTCTTCTGTTCCTACATTATACTGAAGTGGCTTATCTGATTGTTTCGTCTATCTAGACACTGGGGTAACATGGGTCAGGGGCAATTTTTGCATACCATTCACACGTATATGGTATTCAGTACTATCATCTCAGATTTAAGTATTAGCGTACAAACTACAGTAGACATAGCTTATCTGTAAATGATTATGGTGGTTGGCAGAGCAACAGCTGCATTACTGCCACCATCTGGCCTGGAGTGTTAATAGGCACTGAATCCAAATACACGGTATTCCCTGCTTATTTCAGCAAGACAATGCCAAGCCACCTTCTGCACGTGTTACAACAGTGTGGCTTCGTATCATTTCTGCCTTCATTGCACTTCTTTTCAGGATTTTTCTTAAATAAACGAAGTACAAAATTATCACTCCTTAACAAATGTTATAAAAAAGTAGAATTTAAAATAAAAAAATAAATAAAACAAAATTGCTCCCCTTCAGTGCACTTCTTTTCTGAATGCAGCAGTGTATACAAGAGAGAAACTGAAAATAAAGTATCGATCTCATTACACTGGTATCAATCTATATTGATACCAACATTGGTATTGATCCGCCCACCACCACTGGTGATACTGACGTGGAAATAGCTGCGTCAAAATGTATGACTTTTGCATCCCTGCATAAACATCAGTGTGATTGTGAAATGGCAAAACCTTTTGATCAAATCATCATGACTATCATATGGCAGGTAAATTATGAAATGAGAATTATAAATCCATTCCAGGATACATGATGTCACCATTCGAAATCTTTACCTAGAAAGGTTCTCACCCATATGGTGGGTACTTTGCTAGTTATATAAATACATACAGTGGGGCAAAAAAGGATTTAGTCAGTCCATGATTGTGCAAGTTCTCCTACTTAGAAAGATGAGAGAGGTCTGTAATTTTCATCATAGGTACACTTCTACTATGAGAGACAAAATGAGGAAAAAAAATCCAGGAAATCACATTGTAGGATTTTTAAATAATTTATTTGTAAACTATGGTGGAAAATAAGTATTTGGTCACCCACAAACAAGCAAGATTTCTGGCTCTCACAGACCTCTAACTTCTTTAAGAAGCTCTTCTGTCCTCCACCTGTTACCTGTATTAATGGCACCTGTTGGAACTCGTTATCTGTATAAAAGACACCTGTCCACAGCCTCAAACAGTCAGACTCCAAACTCAACCATGGCCGAGACCAAGAGTCGAAGGACACCAGGAATAAAATTGTAGACCTGCACCTGACTGGGAAGAATGAATTTACAATAGTCAAGCAGGTTGGTGTGAATAAATCAACTGTGGGAGCAATTGTAAGAAAATGGAAGACATACAAGACCATTGATAATCTCCCTCGAACTGGGGTTCCACGCAAGATCTCATCCTGTGGGGTCAAAATGATCATGAGAACAGTGAACAAAAATCCCAGAACTACACAGAGGGACCTGATGAATGACCTGCAGAGAGCTGGGACCAAAGTAACAAAGGCTACACACTACGCAGAGAGGGACTCAAATCCTGCAGTGCCAGGTATGTCCCCCTGCTTAAGCCAGTATGTGTCCAGGCTCGTCTGAAGTTTGCCAGAGATCATATGGATGATCCAGAAGAGGACTGGGAGAATATCATGTGGTCAGATGAAACCAAAATAGAACATTTTGGTTAAAAACTCAACTCATTGTGTTTGGAGGAAGAAGAATGCTGAGTTGCATTCAAAGAACACCATATCTACTGTGAAGCATGGGGGTGGAAACATCATGCTTTGGGGCTGTTTTTCTGCAAAGGGGACAGGACGGCTGATCCATGTTAAAGGAAGAATGAACGGGGCCATGTATTGTGAGATTTTAAGCCAAAACCTCCTTCCATCAGTGACAGCATTGAAGATGCAACGTGGCTGGGTCTTCCAGCATGACAATGATCTCAAACACACCGCTCAAGCAACGAAGGAGTGGCTCTGTAAAAAGCATTTCAAGGTCCTGGAGTGGACTAGTCTCCAGACCTCAACCCCATAGAATATTTGTTCAGGGAGTTGAAAGTCCATGTTGCCCAGCGACAGTCCCAAAACATCACTGCTCTAGAGGAGATCTGCATGGAGGAATGGGCCAAAATCCAAGCTACAGTCTGTACAAACTTACACAAGACTTGTGGGCCTTTCACACTGAATACGTCAGGCCAATCCGTCAATGTGTCGCAATATCCGTCGGAATATCCGACGGATCCGACAGATCCGACGCATGACGTCAGACGCGTCGCTTTGGAAGCGGCAAAAAAAAAAAGGGTGGGGGGCGGAGATTGCCACATCACACTCTGGCTGTTTCCACAATCGGAAAAAGTTCAGCGATCGCCATCTTGAATTTGCATCGCCTGAACCACAAAAAAAAGCTTTAAAAAACAGCAGTAGAACGATTCTCCCATCACCCTGCTGGGAGAAGCTTTTTTTCAGCTACTTTTCGGAGTGACGCCAACCGAGGGAGGACCGACGACTTGGTGGGCTATCGCACGGAGAAGCAGACCTTCAGGCATCATCACTGGGCAGACCGAGGCAGGCAGCCGGGGTGATGGAGCAAACCCACTCAGTCCAAAATCTCCCACTTTTTGGATATATGCGAAGTCCCAGTTTGCCCAGCGGAGTTTAGTTCTGCAGCTTTTTCGAGGTGAGAATAATGTAAAAATAAAACATGACATTTACTGAACTGCTTTGAAGGTTTAATGATCGGCTAATGTTAGCGTAGCCTTGTAGCACAATTGATCTGAGTGAACACTTTAATTTCTAAATGGTTCAGTCTTTTTATTTTTTACCAAATAAAGCTACAGCTTTTTTCAGACACCACAAAAGCTCAATTTTAAATAACTTGTTTTTTCGGGCGTTTTTTCCATCGGTTTTTTTCCCGTTTTTCCCCCTTTTTTTATATATATATAAACTGTTTAGTGTTTCTTTATATTTAAAGAAATATTTTTATTTGTCCCAATCAGGAACATTTGCTGTGCAGACAACCAAACTTCCATTGATGAGCTGAACACCACGAAGTCCAGTCGAAAGAAAACATCTCTGCTTTTCAGCAACACCACCAGAGTTCAAAGCTGCAGAAGAGACCTTCATCTGGTCCTGAGAATCCAGCAGAACATCACCTGCTTCTAAATAAAAGGCTCTTTGAACAGCAACTATTTTATTATTTTTAAAAAGCTGTTTCATTTTATATTTTAACAATAAATGAACGGATCATTAAAAATGTCCACGAAATCAAAGTCCAAAGACATTTGCACAGGTAGAAGCTCTCCACTTATTGTGCTCAAATTCACATTTTAGAAATGACTCTGTCCTGATAACAACATTAAAGGCAATTACATATGCGAAATTACAAGTTGAAATGACTACATATATAAAAAAAATTCATCATGAGGTTTATGTCACAGAAATCCTACTTTACAATCACACTGCAGTCATTGTTAAATTATTTCCTGTTGCATTTATAATAAACATTAGTATTTATTTACAGTGTCTGTTTTTCTGGTTAAAATGAGATATAAATAATCCACCAGACTTAAAAAAAAAAAATGTACAAATTTCCATGTTATTTTGTCTAAAAATAAATGTCAGAGGTTCCTTATGTTAAACAAGAAATGAAATAATCTGAAATAACAGGTGGTTTTAATTTACAGACAAAAGGTTTCTAAAGAACCATTTATTGATTTATTTAGCTATTTTAATTACAAGTGTTCTAAACTTTTTTTAACAGTAATCAGAAATAATGAGGTAACAACAACAAAAAACATTTCGAAGGATTTTTCTTCAGAAAACTGCTCCATAAATGAGGATTCCTGTGACACGTATGTTTTGCACAGATCAGTGGTTTCTGCACCGTCCATTTTGTAGAGATCAGTGGTTTCTGCCATCCGTCTTCCGTGTTTTGGCCCAACGCGTCATTCCTATTGGACAACACAAAGGTACGTCACAGCTCAGCAAGTCGGAAGTTGGATTGGATTGCACTTTGACTCCGTCAGCCTGCTGACAAGCTGCAATGCGCGCTGCCGTCAGATGCGTCGGTTTAGCTCAGCTTTTGACGCCACGCATCTGATGCATCTAAAACGCAATGCGTCTCATTGAAAATAATGCTTTTTAGACCGATTTTTGACGCATCTGACGTATTCAGTGTGAAAGGCCCATTACAGGAAATGTTTGACCTCTGTCATCGGCAAGAAAGATTATGTTACAAAGTATTGAGGTGAATTTTTGTTATTGACCAAATACATATTTTCCACCATAATTTACAAATAAATTCTTTAAAAATCCTACAATGTGATTTCCTGGAAGCTGGGGATTTCTGCTAACAACAGTGAATTCTGGACTTACATGCCATTCCAGCAGGGGCAGCAATTCATCTATATGTTAAAAGCCAAGTGGCCTCTGTGTGCGCGTGCGTGTGTGTATATAACTTCGGAGAGCTGACATTTGCCCTTTGGCATGCTTATGTATTTTGGGTCAAGGATGAACACCATGAAAACATAAAGTTAATAAGACTAATATTCTTGGAGAAACTACGGATATTAGCTAACAACAGTCAACAATGGATGTTGATGATTCCAATCTGGACTCAGTGGACTGGACTCATATATGTGTGTGTGTGTGTGTGTGTGTGTGTGTGTGTGTGTGTGTGTGTGTGTGTGTGTGTGTGTGTGTGTGTGTGTGTGTGTGTGTTTTATTATAATTTGATGAAGTCAGCTAATCTGATAATGGTCTTTTTTTCCTACTGGGGCTATTCCACAGAGTGTGGTTCCTTCTCATTTCATCTTGAATATTAAATCGGAGCACTTTTTCAACTTGGTATAAGTAGTATTTATAGTCATCATCGCCACCAGATTTGAAATCATGGTCCAGTTTTTGAACTGTTCAAAACTTTCATCCTGATTCTCGAAATCATATACATGGTAGCTTCTGGGTGTTCGTAGTCTTAATGGCTTCAGTCATATTCACAGTTATTTAAATGGGGTAGTCACAGTGGCTACAGCTTAAAACCTGTTTGATTGTGCTCCATCAAAGTAAAAATTTGAAGGTGAGGCAACATTTGTTGTGGTTTTTACTTCAAAGACGTACAGCTCAATCATGTCTGGCTGAGGGCACAGGTCCTTTCTTTCATTTTCAGGTTTGTCGCCAGGTCTGCACTTGGAATGCAATGCCCTTAATGTGAGAAAGACAGGCAGGGACACAGTCAGTCATAGCACTTGTGTAAATACTAGGTGTGGGAAAATCAGGAGATGATCGTGGAATAAACACTGCGGTCATTAAAAATCACTTAACCTCTTCCAGATGATCTTAGCAATGTGTAAATTACATCTTACCCCCCGAAGTAACACTACAGGCTAAGGAATGTCCTGTCGCTTGTAGATCACAAAAGAAAAGGCTTAAGAGTTACTTGCTCAGAAAAATATAGTTCACTAAAGCCACAGAGGTAACATATGTTACCCTCAATCTGGTTGTTCTCCAGGTGGCCATCTGCCTACAAGATTGTCTCAAAAGCATAGCTGCCTTTGACGCTTCACTGTTCAAATGGGTTAGTATCATAGAGCAAGACAGACCAACTACAGTGCTGTCATCACATACTGTTGGCAAACTTCCAGTGAGTCAGCCACAGAATCAACACAACAAATACAACGGTGTGCAATGTTCAACCCACCTCAACCAGTTTGTTAATCAGCTTATTGTTGTATTACTTTATTCATCTCATTCTATGGCATGTGGGAGCATATATGCTCTCATAGAAATGTTGTATGCAACGTTTTGCCCTTAGAATTGGATAGAACTAAACTGATGTTAATAAATTTCTTGAAATATACAAGATTGATGCATTGGTTTAATAAATGTGGCTTGCACATTCATTCATTTTCTGTCACTTATCTAGGCCTGAGTTGTGGTGGCAGTAGACCGAGTAGTTCAACCCACACTTCCCTATCCTCAATCCTCAATCACATCCTCTACCTCTTCTTGGGGGATTCTGAGGTGTTCACAAGCCATCTGGGGAATTTAATCCCTCCCACTTGCCCTCGTTCTTCACGAGGGCCTCCTCCCAGTTGAACATGCCTGGGAGACCTCCCTAGGGAGTTGATCAGGGGCATCCCCACCTAATGTCCAAGCCATGTCAACTGCCTCCTTTCGCTGAGAGGAAACAAATATTCAAGTTCTTCACCCTATTCTTGAATGTAAGATCAGACACCTGATGGGGGTCCATCCCTTGTATACACAACCTTGTTCTTTCGGCCATTACCCAAAGTTCATGACCATAGGTGAGGGTAGCAGTGCAAATTGACTGGGAAATCCAGAGTCTTGCCTTCTGGCCAAGCTCTTTCTTCTCCATGACAGTCTGGTATAGAACCTCAGACACAGCCCAGTCTGTCTATTGATCTGACCCTCCATCTTACCGCAACTGTGTACAAGACCCTGAGATGCTTAAAATCCTCTACTTTAAGCAATAAGTCTCACCAGACCCAGGGGGACAAGCTTCCCTTTTCTGACAGAGGACCATGGTCTCAGATTTGGAGGTGCTGATCCTCATCCCAGTCATTTCCGCTACACTGTTGTAACTGACTGAATGCTGTTAACCTTAAACTGTGCATAGATCCAGCTCAAAGCTTTCCAGGAGCAGTCTGCCGCAAAATTCTCAATGAAAGGTAAAAAATAGTCAATACTATTAATTAATTTGCTTTTATTATTTTGATTATATAAATTTATGTAGTGCTTCATTCACGAGTAACTAGTTTACACTGGTTCAAATTGTTCAGGAGCACTTTCAGACCTATTTGAATTTGATGGTGGACTGCTTCCCATGTTGACACACTTGTGATTCATACATGGTATAGGAAGTCAGTGCTCTAGTTCTTCAGTCTTTCTCTGTGGTCAGTATCTTCTGAAGGCATACATTATTACTCTTGTAGGACACAGAAGTACAGTTTTTCTTCCAGTGCTTTTTGCCACGTGTCAACAACAATGTTCAGGTGAAACCTTTGTCAATAAAATCTTGTTCTTTGTCATGATGTAATGAAAAATGACACTGAAGACCGCTTCTTTAACCTCTGTGTGAATCTGCTGAGGAAAAGCAAAGGAATGCTGTAATGTGTGGTGCACAAAAAACGTGTGCTATGTCTATCACTGCAATCATCTTTGACAGTTTTCCTATAATTAGCTCCACTCCAGTCATAACACAAAATATTGCTTTTGCATATTATGGCAGCAGGCTGGAGGCATAAACAGTTTGTTTGAAGCATTCAAACATCACCTTTGAATGATTTTAGCTTTCAGGTGTGTTACTGATAGTAACACTTTCAGGTTTGAATAGATGCCCCCAGTCTACGTGGGTGCTTTGGTGAATGACATTTTCACATAATTGCTGCACAAGACAATCAGACCCCCCCCCCCCCCCCCCCCCCCCCCACACACACACACACATTTTTTTTTTTAAATGAGGAATGGCTATGCTTGCAGATCACACAGTAATGTCTTCTGGCTGTGTGCACGGCAATTAAACCTGGTTCCACTTCATTGTACATGTGCAGAACACATTTTCCTGAACAACAAGGCCAGGGGATAAAAAGAAAAGTGGGAAGAATGTAATCAATTTTGCTGTGGAGACACAACCAGGACAGGGAAATTACAAGTATTTGCAACCCAGAATCCCCCATCAGCAACAAACCCCAATAACACAAGATAAATCTTTTCAATCAACTATTACAAGCCCCCAATCATCTTGGCACTTATCCTGTCTGTGATTGGGAAAAGTATATTGTATTTTTCAATTCAACTTGAAGAATAGGACATTAAATTGCAATGTGGATCTTGAAAGATATTGGTCAGAATTTAATCCTTAAGGATCTATGGACTCACTAGTGAGTCCAACTCAATGTTTTTTTATTTTTTATTTTTCATTTTTCCACACCCCAGAGGTTTAAACAAGTTTTGACAACCTCAAATTCTATTGATTTACAACAAGTTGTTTGCCGATGAGACGAGGGATTTATTCCATAAAATTATTGTTGCATAACCTGTCTTTGATAGAAACCAGGTTTCCATTTGCACACTTCTCACGAGACCTGTGCATGTTTTCACAACGGAAAACACCCACATATTTTCATCTGTTTCGGTGCTATCTTGTGTAAAAAAAAAAAAAAAAATAGGAAACATTGCATGTTAATGTAAGAAGTACAGCTCCATATATATATACTCAACAAAAATATAAACGCAACACTTTTGGTTTTGCTCCCATTTTGTATGAGATGAACTCAAAGATCTAAAACTTTTTCCACATACACAATATCACCATTTCCCTCAAATATTGTTCACAAACCAAAATCTGTGATAGTGAGCACTTCTCCTTTGCTGAGATAATCCATCCCACCTCACAGGTGTGCCATATCAAGATGCTGATTAGACACCATGATTAGTGCACAGGTGTGCCTTAGACTGTCCACAATAAAAGGCCACTCTGAAAGGTACAGTTTTATCACACAGCACAATGCCACAGATGTCGCAAGATTTGAGGGAGCGTGCAGTTGGCATGCTGACAGCAGGAATGTCAACCAGAGCTGTTGCTCGTGTATTGAATGTTCATTTCTCTACCATAAGCCGTCTCCAAAGGCGTTTCAGAGAATTTGGCAGTACATCCAACCAACCTCACAACCGCAGACCACGTGTAACCACACCAGCCCAGGACCTCCACATCCAGCATGTTCACCTCTAAGATCGTCTGAGACCAGCCACTCGGACAGCTGCTGAAACAATCGGTTTGCATAACCAAAGAATTTCTGCACAAACTGTCAGAAACCATCTCAGGGAAGCTCATCTGCATGCTCGTCATCCTCATGTTGCAGCAGGATAATGCACGGCCCCATGTTGCAAGGATCTGTACACAATTCTTGGAAGCTGAAAATGTCCCAGTTCTTGCATGGCCGGCATACTCACCGGACATGTCACCCATTGAGCATGTTTGGGATGCTCTGGATCGGCGTATACGACAGCATGTACCAGTTCCTGCCAATATCCAGCAACTTCGCACAGCCATTGAAGAGGAGTGGACCAACATTCCACAGGCCACAATTGACAACCTGATCAACTCTATGCGAAGGAGATGTGTTGCACTGCATGAGGCAAATGGTGGTCACACCAGATACTGACTGGTATCCCCCCCAATAAAACAAAACTGCACCTTTCAGAGTGGCCTTTTATTGTGGACAGTCTAAGGCACACCTGTGCACTAATCATGGTGTCTAATCAGCATCTTGGTATGGCACACCTGTGAGGTGGGATGGATTATCTCAGCAAAGGAGAAGTGCTCACAATCACAGATTTAGACTGGTTTGTGAACAATATTTGAGGGAAATGGTGATATTGTGTATGTGGAAAAAGTTTTAGATCTTTGAGTTCATCTCATACAAAATGGGAGCAAAACCAAAAGTGTTGCATTTATATTTTTGTTGAGTGTATATATACACACACATATGGAGCTGGTGAGTGGAGCGAGCGGCAGCAGTGAGTGGAGTTAATCCAAACTCCACAGCATGTGTGCTTGTCGTTGCCAGTGGCCGCTCCGGTATCCGCCATCCAGGGTTGTGTCGGCGTCGAGGGTCCAGCCCGGCTCATAGCAACATCACAGTCTGTCAGCGGCCCGCGGTTACTGTGGTAGCGTCGGAGGCCCGGCTTGGCCTCACGGCGGTATCGTGGGGCCATCCCTGCCAGCGGCGGTGCAGCCGACCTTGCCAGACTCACCTCAGCCCACGGTCACACAGGCCCAACTCAGCTCAGTGACAGCATTGTAGTCCCTTCCCGTCCCGTGCCCGTGGTTCCTTGGAGGCCGACAACCTAAGCTCGCAGCGGCAGCGGTGAAGTTGCCAAACAGGCCCACAGAGCTCACAAAGGCAGCTAATTACGGGCCACCGCTACAACGGCAGTTATATTCTAGCCCACCGCTACAGAGATAGTTACATCCCAGCCCACGAAGCTGGAATCCAGCAAGCCAGGATCAGGCTTATTGTTAGCTCATTGTTAGCTTGCTAAGCTTGGACAGATTTAAGTGATGGGTATTTGTTTATTTGTTATTGATGGTTATGCCTGTGTGGTCAAAGGAATTTGAGTATAATCAAATATGGGTCAAGATTTCCATAGCATGCAAGTGTTTACATCATGTAACTGGATCTAAGTTGACTGTTTTTTTTGGTTTGTGAATTTTTCTTTTTTGTTTTATGATGACAGCTGATTCTCTTGAATTTACTTCTGTGCGGGATTTACAACCTTTTCAGTATACCAAGCATCACATACAAGATCTGGAATATGAGATAGATCCGGACAATCATTTCTATTCTTATAGTAACTGTCAGTATGATACAGGTGAACAATACAACAATTGCATTACAAGTGATGGGAAATTTTCAATAATCCACTTTAACAGTAGGAGTCTGTACAAAACTTTTGAGAGTATTAAAGACTATTTAAAACAATTTTGTCAACCTTTTAGTATAATTGCCATAACGGAAACTTGGCTTGCATACGTTGATGATACAAATTATGAATTGGAGGGTTATGATTTCAATTATTTGAATAGACAAAATAGAGGGGGAGGAGTGGCATTGTATGTTGAGAAAAGGCTTAAATACAAAACTAAAGAGCAAATGACAATGGCAGTAGAAAATATTTTGGAATGTATCATAATTGAAATATGTATGGAAAAATGTAAAAATATAATTATTAGCTGTATATATAGAGCTCCGGGCTCCAAGATTGAAGAATTTTAAAACTGGATAGAGAGGTATTTTTCACAGATGTGTAATAAACGAGTATTTGTCTGTGGAGATATAAATATTGATCTCTTAAATCCATATCAGCATAGAGTGACAGAGGATTTCATTAATACCATGTATAGCTTAAATTATATCCAAAATTACTAGGCCTTCAAGAATAACTTCACATTCAGCTACACTCACTGGTAAAATATTTGCTAATCATAGACACCAAAACATTAAGTGGCTTACTGATCAATGATATTAGCGACCACTTACCAATTTTTATAGTACCTGGTCTAAATTTAAAAAGAAAATGTAATGAGAAAATACGATATCGTACAACCCCAATTCCAATGAAGTTGGGACGTTGTGTAAAATGTAAAAAAAAAAAACTGAATACAATGATTTGCAAATACTCTTCAATCTATATTCAGTTGAATACACCACAAAGACAAGATATTTAATGTTCAAACTGATAGACTTTATTGTTTTTGTGCAAATATTTGCTCATTTTGAAATAGATGTCTGCATCACGTTTCAAAAAAGCTGGGACAGTGGTATGTTTACCACTGTGTTACATCACCTTTCCTTCTAACAACACTCAATCAGTGTTTGGGAACTGAGGACACTAATTGTTGAAGCTTTGTAGGTGGAATTCTTTCCCATTCTTGCTTGATGTACGACTTCAGTTGTTCAACAGTCCGGGGTCTCAGTTGTCATATTTTGTGCTTCAAAATGCTCCACACAATTTCACTGGGTGACAGGTCTGGACTGCAGGCAGGCCAGTCTAGTACCCACACTCTTTTAGTATGAAGCCACGCTGTTGTAACACGTGCAGAATATGGCTTGGCATTGTCTTGCTGAAATAAGCAGGGACGTCCCTGAAAAAGACGTTGCTTGGATGACAGCATGTGTTGCTCCAAAACCTGAATGTACCTTTCAGCATCTATGGTGCCATCACAGATGTGTAAGTTGCTCATATCATGGGCACTAACACACCCCCATCCCATCACAGATGCTGACTTTTGAACTTTGCACTGGTAACAATCTGGATGGATCTCTTTTGTCCGGAGGACATGACATCCATGATTTCCAAAAACAATTTGAAATGTGGACTCATCACAACACAGCACACTTTTCCACTTTGCGTCTGTCCATTTCAAATGAGCTCAGGCCCAGAGAAGGCGGGCAGCGTTTCTGGATGTTGTTGATGTATGACTTTCGCTTTGCATGGTAGAGTTTTAACTTGCACTTGTAGATGTAGTGACGAACTGTGTTAACTGACAATGGTTTTCTGAAGCGTTCTTGAGCCCATGTGATAAGACCCTTTACACAATGATGTCGGTTTTAATGTAGTGCCGTCTGAGGGATCAAAGGTCACGGGCATTCATAGTTGCTTTTCGGCCTTGCCGCTTACGTGTAGAAAGTTCTCCAGATCCTCTGAATCTTCTGATTATATTATGGACTGTAGATGATGGAATCACTAGATTCCTTGCAATTGAACATTGAGAACATTGTTCTTAAACTGTTGGACTATTTTTTCACACAGTTGTTCACAAAGTGCTGATCCTCTCCCCATCTTTGCTTGTGACCCGCTGAGCCTTTTGGGCATGCTCCTTTTACACCCAATCATGACACTCACAATTAGTGTCCTCAGTTCCCAAATGCTTATTGAGTTTTGTTAGAAGGAAAGGTGATGTAACACAGTGGTAAACATACCACTGTGCCAGCTTTTTTTGAAACGTGTTGCAGGCATCCATTCAAAATGAGCAAATATTTGCACAAAAACAATAAGTTTATCAGTTTGAACATTAAATATGTTGTCTTTGTGGTGTATTCAATTGATATAGGTTGAAGAGGATTTGCAAATCATTGTATTCTGTTTTTATTTACATTTCACACAACGTCCCAACTTCTTTGGAATTGGGGTTGTAGACCTCCAAGACAGAACTGTCTCAAGGCACAAATCCGGGGAAAGGTACTGCTCTTTTGAATGTCCCAATGAGCACAGTGGCCTTCATCATCCATATGTGGAAGAAGTTCGGATCCACCAGGACTCTTCCTAGAGCTCACCACCCATCTAAACTGAGTGATTGGGAGAGAAGGGCCTCAGTGGGGGAGGTGACCAAGAACTCCATGGTTACTCTGTTACAGCTCCAACATTCCTCTGGGGAGAGAATAGAACCTTCCAGAAGGACAAACATCTCTGCAGCATCTGCTGCACCATCTGTTTTTTTTTTAAAGAAATTTGCAAACATCTAAAAACAAAACAAAACAAAAAAAAAAACAAAGACTTGTCATTATGGGGTATTGCGTGTAGACGTTGAGTAAAAAAAAATTTCATATATTCTGTATGCACTGTAGTCTGCAGAATTAAAAATTTAGCATAAAATTGCTTTGGTACAAGTCCGTTGAGTCATGTTAAATCATCACATTGCAATGAGGTTGTGTAAATTTCCATTTTGGATGAAAGACATAAATAAAAAAGGAAGCAAAAGTTTGTATTTTACCCCAAAGTGTATCAACTTGAAAGTAGAGACTTGTCTATAAGGAATATGTTGGGGGCAGAATAACAGGACAGAATTTATGCTACTGTAGCAAAGAAAGAAAAAAGAAGGGGCTGTGAGATATGTCAAAGGGACTTTAAATATACACACCAACATCATCGCAACAAATCAAGCTTGGGCCGAGGTCACAGAAAACCTCAAAAGGCTCCACTGGCAGCAATGTTTTCTTCAGCCAATGCTACAGATGCTTTGATGCTGTGAATAAGAGCAGCATTATTAAACTTTTTTTTAGATAATGTTGAATATTCTTTGTGAAACTGAAAGTAAAGAAACCTTATAGATGGAGCTGCTCTGTTTACTCGTGTTGACTGCGTGACGGCGCATGAATTTATGTGCAGGCATTTTATCTGAAATATATAAACAGCCACAATTGCCCCCGTTGAACTTTTCCTCTCCCTATTAGCGACCGCCTGTTATTCCCTATTCTCTCCCGCTACTTGCTTTGCTCTAGGGCGCTGCTAATGTGCTGGAAAACTGAAGGCACCCCGGAAAGAGTGCCTTTCCTGTGCATTCTTGGTGGAAGTGATTAAGAAGGGATTTCTGCTGGGAGGGTTGGGATTGTTATCACTGCATTGGATTATCACCCTGAGCTAAGGTGGCGGGGGGCCTGTTGCTGCCGTAAGAAAATCATAAATTCCAGGTGTACTCGGCAGCCGCAGATTCTCTAGCGTGGAGGAAACTGTGAAGCACATGCGGTGAGGTCCTTCAATCCCAACACAAACATATATTACATGCACTAACAATTTCTCACATTTATTTTTATGTACTGTCTTGTCTGGTGGCCTTGCAGCCAGAATAGATAGCTGAAGTGGACAAGTGGAGAGTTTCACCCTTGCACAACGTACAAGTGTATCCTGAAAATAATTAAGGGTTAGACACACAGAATGTTCAAAATAAAGTTTGTTTGTGAAGTTGAGTGTAATAGGCAGGGCTGGAAGCTGGGTGCTAACCCCCATTACACCTATATGTAACATCACAAGTGCAGTTTTTACAGCATTTCATAAAGCCAGTGGTGGAAGCCAAAACCTACCCAACTGAGACTATACAGTTATCAGTATACAAATAATGAATGGTTATGAGTTCAATGGTACGCGTCGCCTCATGGAATTGAACATTCCAGCTTTCACCAATTAAATATTCATACCATTGAAAGAATGAAAAAAAAATTCATTATTTGTTTTATATAACAGCTAAAATAGATCCTTGTCTTTTGATATTTCATTAATTTCTTAACAACAGAAAAGGGACTTAGATTTTGGTGTTCCACTGGTACTTAACAGTCCAGTACAAACTTTATGGCCCCTTCACTCATAGTGCGAAGTGTGGAAGAAAACGGCAAAACAGCCCAAAGCAGTTTGAAATTAGCACACCATGAAACATCGAGCCAATGAGCAGGCATGCACGACACCAGCACAACGGTTTGTGCACGCGACGGTGTCTGTCGAGCAGGAACAGCAGCTTACGCTGCTCCAGCTACTCGCATTGTGTTCCATGGGATGAGCTGCACCACATCGCACTACTGATTTGGAGGAAAATGAAATTAAAACCAGCTGTATAATTAATGAATATCACTGGGTTGATATAAATAATACATAAAGGGGGACGCAATACAGAACCCCACAGTTTAACAACCCTGGTTAAAAAAAACAAAAAAAATCACAACATTATTAGGATTTGAACCATGTGTCCTAATTACCAGACAGCAACTCTACCACTGCACCACAATTACTGTCTTGTAAAAGGAGCATGAAATGGCTAAATAAACAAGCAGACAAACGTACATATTTTCTCAAAAAAGAAAAAAAAAAAACCGCTGTGATTGAAAGTAGTGTTCAGAATAATAGTAGTGCTATGTGACTAAAAAGATTAATCCAGGTTTTGAGTATATTTCTTATTGTTACATGGGAAACAGGTACCAGTAGATTCAGTAGATTCTCACAAATCTAACAAGACCAAGCATTCATGATATGCACACTCTTAAGGCTATGAAATTGGGCTATTAGTAAAAAAAAAGTAGAAAAGGGGGTGTTCACAATAATAGTAGTGTGGCATTCAGTCAGTGAGTTCGTCAATTTTGTGGAACAGCAGGTGTGAATCAGGTGTCCCCTATTTAAGGATGAAGCCAGCACCTGTTGACATGTTAACATGCTTTTCTCTTTGAAAGCCTGAAGAAAATCTGACGTTCAAGACATTGTTCAGAAGAACAGCGTAGTTTGATTAAAAGTTGATTGCAGAGGGGAAAACTTATATGCAGGTGCAAAAAAGTATAGGCTGTTCATCTACAATGATATCCAATGCTTTAAAATGGACAAAAAAAAACAAACAAAAAAAAACAGATGTGTGGAAGAAAATGGAAAACAACTATCAAAATGGATAGAAGAATAACCAGAATGGCAAAGGCTCACCCATTGATCAGCTCCAGGATAATCAAAGACAGTCTGGAGTTACCTGTAAGTGCTGTGACAGAAGACGCCTGTGTGAAGCAAATTTATTTGCAAGAATCCCACACAAAGTCCCTCTGTTAAATAAAACATCTGCAAAAGAGAAATGGAGGAATATACTGATGAGAGGAAAATTGTTCTTTTTGGGTCCAAGGGCCGCAGACAGTTTGTGAGACGACCCCCAAACTCTGAATTCAAGCCATAGTTCACAGTGAAGACAGTGAAGCATGGTGGTGCAAGCATCATGATCAAATCAAATCAAATCAATTTTATTTATATAGCGCCAAATCACAACAAACAGTTGCCCCAAGGCACTTTATATTGTAAGGCAAAAGCCATACAATAATTACGGAAAAACCCCAACGGTCAAAACGACCCCCTGTGAGCAAGCACTTGGCAACAGTGGGAAGGAAAAACTCCCTTTTAACAAACCTCCAGCAGAACCGGGCTCATGGAGGGTCAGTCTTCTGCTGGGACTGGTTGGGGCTGAGGGAGAGAACAGGAAAAATCACTATTTTTCAATCACTATTTTTCAAATCACAATCCACTAATGATTAAATACAGAGTGGTGCATACAGAGCAAAAAGAGAAAGAAACACTCAGTGCATCATGGGGAACCCCCAGCAGTCTAAGTCCTATAGCAGCATAACTAAGGGATGGTTCAGGGTCACCTGATCCAGCCCTAACTAGAAGCTTTAGCAAAAGAAAGTTTTAAGCCTAATCTTAAAGTAGAGAGGGTGTCTGTCTCCCTGATCCAAATTGGGAGCTGGTTCCACAGGAAGAGGAGCCTGAAAGCTGAAGGCTCTGCCTCCCATTCTACTCTTACAAACCCTAGGAACTACAAGTAGCCTGCAGTCTGAGAGCGAAGCGATCGATTGGGGTGATATGGTACTATGAGGTCCCTAAGATAAGATGGGACCTGATTATTCAAAACGTTATAGTAAGAAGAAGAATTTAAATTCTATTCTAGAATTAACAGGAAGCCAATGAAGAGAAGCCAATATGGGTGAAATATGCTCTCTCCTTCTAGTCCCTGTCAGTACTCTAGCTGCAGCATTTGAATTGACTGAAGGCTTTTCAGGGAACGTTTAGGACAACCTGATAATAATGAATTACAGTAATCCAGCCTAGAGGAAATAAATGCATGAATTAGTTTTTCAGCAGTACTCTGAGACAAGACCTTTCTAATTTTGAGCTATTGCGCAAAATGCAAAAAAGCAGTCCTACATATTTGTTTAATATGCGCATTGAATGACATATCCTGATCAAAATGACTCCAAGATTTCTCACAGTATTACTAGAGGTCAGGATAATGCCATTCAGAGTAAGGATCTGGTTAGACACCCATGTTCTTCTAAGATTTTGTGGGGCCAAGTACAATAACATCAGTTTTATCTGAGTTTAAAAGCAGGAATTAGAGGTCATCCATGTCTTTTATGTCTGTAAGACAATCCTGCAGTTAGCTAATTGGCTCTGGCTTCATGGATAGATAAAGCTGGGTATCATCTGCGTAACAATGAAAATTTAAGCAATGCTGTCTAATAATACTGCCTAAGGGAAGCATGTATAAAGTGAATAAAATTGGTCCTAGCACAGAACCTTGTGGAACTCCATTAATTAACCTTCAGTCTGTGAGAAGATTTCCCATTTACATGAACAAATTGTAATCTATTAGATAAATATGATTCAAACCACCGCAGCGCAGTGCCTTTAATACCTACGGCATGCTCTAATCTCTGTAATAAATTTATGGTCAACAGTATCAAAGCAGCACTGAGGTCTAACAGAACAAGCACAGAGATGAGTCCACTGTCTGAGGCCATAAGATCATTTGTAACCTTCACTAATGCTGTTCTGTACTATGATGAATTCTAAACCCTGACTGAAACTCTTCAAATAGACCATTCCTCTGGAGATGATCAGTTAGCTATTTTTATCACTAACCCTTTCAAGAATTTTTGAGAGAAAAGGAAGGTTGGAGATGGCCTATAATTAGCTAAGATAGCTGGGTCAAGTGATGGCTTTTAAGTAATGGTTTAATTACTGCCACCTTAAAAGCCTGTGGTACATAGCCAACTAATAAAGATAGATTGATCATATTTAAGATCGAAGCATTAATTAATGGTAGGGCTTCCTTGAGCAGACCTGGTAGGAATCGGGTCTAATAGACATGTTGATGGTTTGGAGGAAGTAACTAATGAAATAACTCAGACAGAACAATCGGAGAGAAAGAGTCTAACCAAATACCAGCATCACTGAAAGCAGCCAAAGAGAACAATATGTCTTTGGGATGGTTATGAGTAATTTTTTTCTCTAATAGTTAAAATTTATTAGCCAAAGAAGTCATGAAGTCATTACTAGTTAAAGTTAAAGGAATACTCGGCTCAATAGAGCTCTGACTCTTTGTCAGCCTGGCTACAGTGCTGAAAAGAAACCTGGGGTTGTTCTTATTTTCTTCAATTAGTGATGAGTAGTAAGATGTCCTAGCTTTACGGAGGGCTTTTTTTTTTTATAGAGCAACAGACTCTTTTTCCAGGCTAAGTGAAGATCTTCTAAATTAGTGAGATGCCATTTCCTCTCCAACTTACGGGTTATCTGCTTTAAGCTGCGAGTTTGTGACTTACACCACGGAGTCAGGCACATCTGATTTAAGGCTCTCTTTTTCAGAGGAGCTACAGCATCCAAAGTTGTCCTCAATGAGGATATAAAACTATTGACGAGATAATCTATCTCACTCACAGAGTTTAGGTAGCTACTCTGCCCTGTGTTGGTATATGGCATTGGAGAACATAAAGAAGGAATCATATCCTTAAACCTAGTTACAGCGCTTTCTGAAGACTTCTACTGTAATGAAACTTATTCCCCACTGCTGGGTAGTCCATCAGAGTAAATGTAAATGTTATTAAGAAATGATCAAACAGAAGGGGGTTTTCAGGGAATACTGTTAAGCAGTGTTGCCACAGTTGCTTTGAAAAAGTAATCCAATTACTGATTACTGATTACTCCTTGAAAAAGTAACTTAGTTACTTTACTGATTACTCAACTGTAAAAGTAACTAAGTTAGATTACTAGTTACTTTTTTAGTTACTTTTCCCAGCTGCCGACAACAACCCTCTGCCACCTCAACATGACAATGATACCTGTTTTGCCAAAACTCACTTTATAGTCACCCTTTCTTGACTTCAATGAAAATAAATACTTGTTTTATAAAAAAGTAAAATAAAGAACCTCTTTCTTGACCTCATATTTAACTGTTGACAGCACTGTAACAGTAAAACTTGCAATTTTGAACCTACATTGTTTATAAATGTAACTATTAAATTCTAAACATTTTTCTAACATTTAAATTCTCTCTAAACATTTTACTTGTCGAAATTATTATTATTTTAAGCAATATTAGTAGTTGTAGGTAAAAAACAGCTTCAAAACTGGACCTTTAATCTAGGGGTGTTGTGGGGGAGGGGGGCACATCCTTGCCCCACGCCCCCATTCCATCTGGATTCGCCCCTGCTTTGGCGTTTGCAGCACAAAGAATGGATAACATTTATTTATGCAGAAAACATGACCAGATTTACAGGTAAGAAAGTTTTATTGCGTTTTCACATCATGTGGTCCTCAGAAAGAGAGTTTAGGTGCATTTGAGTGGAAAATAGTGTTAGTTGTTGACGCGTCACGGAGGATCAGCTGTTTTTAACGACCAGATACAGAGCGGCTCAGCTCAGAATTCTAAATAAAGGAGGAAAAAAAGTATAAAAAAGTCTTTGTAAAGCTCAGTGCAGGTGTGCTGATCACCACGCTTTAAGAGGTGAGGACGAGTCGAGCAGCTGCAAAAACTGCGGATGAAAAGCTCATAGCTCACTTAAAGTGGGCAGTTCAGTCGAACCCCGACCTCCTGCCCATGGACCAAGTTTAATGCTGCTATCGACCCACAATGAAAATAATAGTAACGCACAGTGACATGGAGAAGTAACTTTAATCTGATTACTGATTTGAAAGAGTAACGCGTTAGATTACTCGTTACTAAAAAAAGTGGTCAGATTAGAGTAACGCGTTACTAAGTAATGCGTTACCGGCATCACTGCTGCTAAGTCATCAATTTCCATACCATAAGTCAGAACAAGATCTAAGGTATGATTAAAGTGGTGGGTGGACTCATTTACATTTTGAGGAAAGCCAATCGAGTCTAACAATAGATTAAATGCAGTGTTGAGGCTGTCATTCTCAGCATCTGTGTGGATGTTAAAATCGCCCACTATAATTATCTTATCTGAGCTAAGCACTAAGTCAGACAAAAGGTCTGAAAATTCACAGAGAAACTCACAGTAACGACCAGGAGGACGATAGATAACAACAAATAAAACTGGTTTTTGGGACTTCCAATTTGGATGGACAAGACTAAGAGTCAAGCTTTCAAATGGAATTAAAGCTCTGTCTGGGTTTTGATTAATTAATAAGCTGGAGTGGAAGATTGCTGCTAATCCTCCGCCTCGGCCCGTGCTACGAGCGTTCTGGCAGTTAGTGTGACTCGGGGGTGTTGACTCATTTAAACTAACATATTCATCCTGCTGTAACCAAGTTTCTGTAAGGCAGAATAAATCAATATGTTGACCAATTATATCATTTACTAACAGGGACTTAGAAGAGAGAGATCTAATGTTTAATAGACCACATTTAACTGTTTAGTCTGTGGTGCAGTTGAGGTGCTATATTATTTTTTCTTTTTGAATTTTTATGCTTAAATAGATTTTTGCTGGTTATTGGTGGTCTGGGAGCAGGCACCGTCTCTACGGGGATGGGGTAATGAGGGGATGGCAGGAGAAGAGAAGCTGCAGAGAGGTGTGTAAGACTACAACTCTGCTTCCTGGTCCCAACCCTGGATAGTCACGGTTTGGAGGATTTAAGAAAATTGGCCAGATTTCTAGAAATGAGAGCTGCTCCATCCAAAGTGGGATGGATGCTGTCTCTCCTAACAAGACCAGGTTTTCCCCAGAAGCTTTGCCAATTATCTATGAAGCCCACCTCATTTTTTGGACACCACTCAGACAGCCAGCAATTCAGGAGAACATGCGGCTAAACATGTCACTCCCGGTCCGATTGGGGAGGGGCCCAGAGAAAACTACAGAGTCCGACATTGTTTTTGCAAAGTTACACACCGATTCAATGTTAATTTTAGTGACCTCCGATTGGCGTAACCGGGTGTCATTACTGCCGACGTGAATTACAGTCTTAACAAATTTACGCTTAACCTTAGCCAGCAGTTTCAAATTTCCTTCAATGTCGCCTGCTCTGGCCCCCGGAAGACAATTGACTATGGTTGCTGGTGTCGCTAACTTCACATTTCTCAAAACAGAGTCGCCAATAACCAGAGTTTGTTCCTCGGCGGGTGTGTTGCCAAGTGGGGAAAAATGGTTAGAAATGTGAACGGGTTGGCGGTGTACACGGGGCTTCTGTTTAGGACTACGCTTCCTCCTCACAGTCACCCAGTCGGCCTGCTTTCCTGGCTGCTCGGGATCCGCTGGAGGGGAACTAACGGCTGCTAAGCTACCTTGGTCCGCACCGACTACAGGGGCCTGGCTAGCTGTAGGATTTTCCATGATATGGGCATGTTTCTCCTACTATGGTGTTGGGCCTATATATCGCACACCAGGTATCATGGATCAGTTTAGATATGTCAAAATACTTGAAGAGGTCATGTTGCCTTATGCTGAAGAGGACATGCCATTGAAATGGGTGTTTCAACAAGACAATGACCCCAAGCACACTAGTAAACCAGCAAAATCTTGGTTCCAAACCAACAAAATTAATGTCTCGCAGATGTGAAGAAATCATGAAAAACTGTGGTTATACAACTAAATACTAGTTTGGTCTTGTTGGATTTGTGAGAATCTACTGAATCAACTGGTACCTTGTTTCCCATGTAACAATAAGAAATATACTCGAAACCTGGATTAATCTTTTAGTCACATAGCACTACTATTATTCTGACACTACTGTATGTGTCGTACTGGTACCTGTCATATGGTCCTGCAGTGCCTGTCAGACAGAATATATTCAGATTGGCTGCTGCGCGTCCACATAAACTGTAGCTCCGTACCAGCTGGACCTGTCAGTGTGCACACTCTCCAGCCCGTCAACAACGCAATATATGTTTTTATGTTTTCGATGTGAAGTACAGGCAAGGAACGCACACATGCGTGTGTCCGTCAACCACACGTGTGTTCTGGCGGGTCTGATGTCCAGGTCAGAGATGTCACAGCTGCCACGTCCCATCCATCTCAGCACAACAGACCAAAAGTGTCCTCTGTGATCAGATGAGATGCGTCTGGGCCTGCAGGGGCTCAAACCACAACTGCATGCACGTGTTGGAGGGGGCGAGGAGCACGGCGACAAACCAGCTCCCAGCAGGCACGTGCATTAGTCGGGGGTGCGATCCGGACGGCAGCCCACATCTCGATCAGATCCACAAGTCATGTGGAACTTTGACAAATTTCACTCCCAGTAATGACAGTGATTGTCTGCAGTCTGTTGTCGTACCAAACCTGTGACTGGCCCACATTTTCTAAGTGTCATGTGAGCAGTGTGTAGATGTTCATTGCGTGTCCCTGGAATTTGGCCGACACCTGCCGCGAGAGGGTGCGATGTGTTCGCACAGCACACACTTTGTCTTTCAGGGGTTTGTGTGCACAAATAGTTGTAGCAACAGGTGTATGAGGCGTTCGAGGCAGGGACGACATTACACGGTTTGCACATGATACTGCGTCATGTGCACTAAGTGTGCACTTTGTCCAAACATCACACTATGTGTGAAGGGGCCTTAAACTGAGTCAAAAATTGCTACAATGTAGTCTGTGATGCCATGCACAGACTTCGTATACTCAAAAAAACAAACTCTGGCTATGTTTAGCTAAAACACTGCCCCCAGTAATGTGAGCATGCACAGTGGTCGGGGCATGCAATAACACATTTCATATACCACCAAAATTGCATGCTACAACCCCTGGCAAAAATTATGGAATCACCAGCCTTGGAGGATGTTCATTCAGTTGATTAATTGTGTAGAAAAAAAGCAGATCACAGACATGACACAAAACTAAGTCATTTCAAATGGCAACTTTCTGGCTGTTAAAGAAACACTATAAGAAATCAAGAAAAAAAGATTATGGCAGTCAGTAACGGTTACTTTTTTAGACCAAGCCAGAGGAAAAAATATGGAATCACTCAATTCTGAGGAATAAAATTTGAATCACCCTTGTAAATTTTCATCCCCCAAAACTAACACCTGCATCATAAATCACATCTGCTTGTTAGTCTGCATCTAAAAAGGAGTGATCACACTTGGAGAGCTGTTGCACCAAGTGGACTGACATGAATCATGGCTCCACACGAGATGTCAATTGAAACAAAGGAGAGGATTATCAAACTCTTAAAAGAGGGTAAATCATCACGCAATGTTGCAAAAGATGTTGGTTGTCACAGTCAGCTGTGTCTAACTCTGGACCAAATACAAACAACATGGGAAGGTGTTAAAGGCAAACATACTGGTAGACCAAGGAAGACATCAAAGCATCAAGACAGAAAACTTAAAAGCAATATGTCTCAAAAATCAAAAATGCACAACAAAACAAATGAGGAACGAATGGGAGGAAACTGGAGTCAACGTCTGTGACCGAACTGTAAGAAACCGCCTAAAGGAAATAGGATTTACATACAGAAAAAGCTAAACGAAAGCCATCATTAACCGCTAAAACAGAAAAAAACAAGGTTACAATGGCTAAAGAAAAGCAATCATGGACTGTGGATGACTGGATGAAAGTCATATTCAGTGATGAATCTCGAATCTGCATTGGGCAAGGTGATGATGCTTGGAACTTTTGTTTGGTGCCGTTCCAATGGCTTTATAAAGATGACTGCCTGAAGAGAACATGTAAATTTCCACAGTCATTGATGATATTGGGGCTGCATGTCAGGTAAAGGCACTGGGGAGATGGCTGTCATTACATCATCAAATAAATGCACAAGTTTACGTTGATATTTTTGGACACTTTTCTGATGTTTGAGGATGATGAAATCATTTGTCAAGAAGATAATGCATCTTGCCATAGAGCAAAAACTGTGAAAACATTCCTTGCAAAAGACCACATAGGGTCAATTTCATGACATAGGGTCAATGTCAACGAGCAGATGTGATTTGATGCAGGTGTTAGTTTTGGGGATGGAAATTTACAGGGTGATTCCATAATTTATTCCTCAGAATTGAGTGATTCCATATTTTTTCCTCTGCTTGGTCTAAAAAAGTAACCGTTACTGACTGCCACAATCTTTTTTTCTTGAGTTTCTTATAGTGTTTTCTTAAAGCCAGAAAGTTGCCATTTGAAATGACTTTAGTTTTGTGTCATGTCTGTGATCTGCTTTTTTTCTACAAAATTAAACAACAGAATGAACCATCCTCCGAGGCCGGTGATTCCATAATTTTTGCCAGGGGTTGTATAAAGAACTATTGCACAGTGAAACACAATGGCAAATTGTACGATAATCTCCATGTCATGTGACATACACCAACCAATCAAATGACAAGGATCCACTTAGGCCATGATATAAAATATATTATTGTTCACAAATGTGCTAACTTGTCTTTTTTGGCATCAGCTACATTGGAAATTGATGACTTAGCAGGTTTTATTTTTCAGCTTCCCTCCAGGTCACTTGTACAGTGGATCCAGTACAGGGCTTGCATTGTCATTTGTGACCTGTTTTACACCCGATGTCCTTCTTGATGCAACTCCAGTTCTATATGGTGAAATGAGCCATTGTAGCTAGGTTGTTCAAGTCAGATCGGAGAACAATTGCTGAAACTGCATTTTGCTGTATTCACACAAGACAGACGTCATCTAGGGTCCTGAATGGTATCTGTCTAAGCAGGCAACCCATTCCCATTGGCCTTTACCAGTTGCTGGGCTCCACAACTCTGAGGTACGTGTGTGTGCTAGATCATGCCCAGAGAAATATGCCTCATGGACAAAATGTCATTGTGGATCTTCCTGCAATGCAAGTGATACCCTTATTTAAGTCTCCTTCAGTAACCATGCATTTGACACAAAGTTATCCCAGCTACACAGAAGGATCCCCTGAAGAGAACTAGTACCAAAGTCATTGCCTTAGGTCATAGGTTATTGTTTAAAGCCTCACAACCATACCAACACACAGAGACTAAAGACTTGGATCTTTGTTTCCTGAAAATATATCAGCCTCACCAAAAGCCTCTGTCCAAGGACCTCATGACTCCATAAGCTCGTCCCAGGGGTCTCCCAATTTCAGAAGTTGAGACCATAGAGAATGTGATCGTCATTCACTGAATGACCAGATTCAGAGTAATTTTTTAAATGATTCCACCAGTGTTGCTTGTGAAAGTGGTGTTGCAATCAGAAACAACCCAAGACAGGTGCAGCCATGATGACTATGCAGTTACTGGATGGGAGGACAACTCAGATTAGGGGCTGTTCAGATGGCACCAACAGGAACTCCTGTCAAAAGTAAAATTTTAACTTGTCCTGCTTACTACACCTACACGGACACATCCAGAATAACAGATCCTGCTAATATATTATTGCAGTGTGCCAGATTCAAGAACACTGGTTGGAAAATACCCTTTCATGCACATGGATATTGTCATTGTTCATCTGCATGCAATCAACAAAAAGTGCTGCTGCTGCTGCTACCTCCGTCATTGGAAGATGGAGATTTCAGAAGAGTCAAATTCTGCAGCGAGTACTGGTAACACTTGAAAGCATGTGACATTTTACATCCAGATCTGATTATGTGATCACATTGTGGAGAACATGCCCTACAGCTTTGGCACTCTTCATTTTAGATTAAATAACAAATATTTTGCAATTTAGCACAGTGGAGGACAAACTATTATTCATTTTCACAGATTTCTTGATTTTGGTTGTTTTAATACATCTTTTTTAACAAGTTTGTAACTCATGTATTTTATCAAAACAATCTATGCACCATCACTTTAGCGAGGTGAGAAAAGAGGCACCAACTCACTTTTATTCAAATATGGATAACTCATGAAACTTTTATGCATGATTTTTTATACAGTACTTTCTGCTGCTACCCATTACCAGGCTTGACATTTGTCTTGTTGCTCCCACAACATAAATTGTTCCGAGCACAAAATCTGTGCTCAACATAGTGCAGGTAATGGTTGCTGCTTTGCCTTCATACTAAGCATCAGTGGAGACAGAACCAACAATATTCTTTTAAATGAGGACAGTCGATACATTACACTGAAAATTGTGAGTCTCTACCAGAACGTAAAGGCTCATTCTTTGCAATCAAACATCCTTCACATCAACATTAACATATCTCCTTTGGAAAATCCTTTTTTGCTCGTTCATGTGTAGCTAAGGGCTAGAGTAACTTAGGGCCATCTCCTCCATCTCACCACTGGAGCTGTGAGGAAAATAATGAGCATACCGGTTCTGTCAGGATTTTTTTTTCCCCATGGAGGAGGTGAGATACATAGGAGAGTGATATATTATGTTTTTCCAGCTAAGCTCTGGTGATTGGGTCCAACATAAGACAGCTCATGATAACAATGCTCGTTAGATTCGGGGTTCGAGGATATTACTGGTCAATTAATCGCTTTGTTGGAATGTGATGATGCTACCAGACTGCATGTACAGGAGGCTGCTGTTGTAAAAGCAGTCAGAGGAGATGACCACAAGGTTGTCCTTGGTAAGGCCAAACTAAGACACCAAGTAAAAACATAAGATAGAATCAAATTAACCATGCAAAGAGTTGTGTTACAACGTGAGAATGCATGAAGGTCACTACATCAGTCACGTGACCGCAAAGGTTGTAAAGGTTACTGCCAACATTGATATTGTTATCACAAGACATTAAAAGGCGATTTCATGGTTGTCTGCCAGGAGCCCATTCCATGGTGTGATAGATACTGGGATGTATGGTACGAGACACATGCAACCATTCTTGACTACATGAGAATTGTGATCGCACAGTGGCTAAGGTTACTGAGACTAACGTGCTCTGGTACTGGGCTGTGATATTGAAACTTTAGTGAGTTAATATATAAAAGCCAAGTGGCCTCTGTGTGTGTGTGTGTGTGTGTGTGTGTGTGTGTGTGTGGGTCTGTGTTTGTGTGGTGTGTGTGTGTGTGTGTGTGTGTGTGTGTGTGGTGCCTTCGATCACAGAAACTGGGAAGAGCTAACATTTGCCATTTGGTATGCTTATGTATTTTTGGTTAAGGAAATTTGATCGAGGCTAATATTTTTGGAGAAACTACGAATATAACTAACAACATGGACAATAAACATTGATAACTGCATTCTGGGCTCACACGCCATTTCTGCAGTGAGTGGTAATCATCTATATATTAATGCGAAGTATCGTCTCTGTATGTGTATGTGTGTGTGACTGCGTGATTTTATTAAGTTCAATGTAAGTACAGTCGTCCCTCATTTATCGCGGGAGTAACGTTCTAAAAATAAACCGCAATAGGCGAAATCCGCAAAGTAGTCAGCGTTATTTTTTTACAATTATTATAGATGTTTTAAGGCTGTAAAACCCCTCACTACACACTTTATACACTTTTCTCAAAGAGGCATTAACATTTTCTCACTTTTCAAACCTTAGTAGAAAAATAAGGCCAGTATTACAGAATGAAACCAAAGATCAAAACCTGTTTTCAGGACCAAACATTTGTTTGAGAAATAGAAACAGACCGTTTTCCTATAAATAATTATGATGGCGTTTAGAACTAACAAATTTAATTTTAACAATCAACCTAAAAGGTTGGACACATAAGAAATTATTAATAGTGACTGACCAGAATTTCACAGTTCCTCTGATCGTGCCTCTGCGTCCTGGCGCTGCTCCCCTGTAGCGTCTTTTTCCACTGAAGGCCTCGGTGCAGGTGTCTTTTCCGAGTGAAGAACACAGTTATGGGTAGTTGTTGGCGCTCTTTTTTTCTTCTGGGCAAGAAGATTCTTATAAACAAAATTGTCAAGCTGACCGCATTCTGTACTGTACAGGAGACACTGCACGGAGGAGACTGATTAACAATGGTGTACAGTCCCTTAGCCAATCAGGATGCAGAACACAATGCGTGTGCTCTCCCTTAGCCAATCGTGGTGATGCCGACCACTGCCGCGACCGTCCTGCCTGATGAGAAAGCAGAACACAATGCGCTGTAAAAAAAAAAAAGCATGCAAAGTTGCACTAAAAAAATCCACGAAACTGCGAGGCCGCGAAAGGTGAACCACGTTATAGCGAGGGACCATTGTACATATTATAATTGTAATTACATTATTTCCTTTGTGGTCCTTTTAAAAATCAAATGACAAAATAGAAGTTATAATAATAAAACAAAAAAAATTATAGTAATAAATACGAGTGAAGCGCTGCACGGGGGTTGGGGGGGGGGAGGAGGGGTCAGAGCAACCACAGAAGCTGAAAGGCAAAAAAAGAAAAATGTTTAAAAGGCAGGTGCTCCCCCCTCCCCGAAGCTGAAAGGTTTTAGCCATGCTAATGTATGACTTCTTTGTGACTTCTTGTGAAGTCATTTTGCACAAGCACAAATATTTTTTTCTGACCAATATGCTTTAGATCATCCATTTAGGTTTCTTGTTTGTTGAGATACTGTCGATAAAAGGTGTTTTTGGGACCATGTTTACTTTAACCTTGACCTTTGACCTATGACCAAACTACTCCAAAATATAATCACTTCTAGATATCTTCTAGAAACTTGCATGATATCTATCTTAGTATTCCCACCAAGTTTGGAGGACATCTGTCCAATGATTTTTTAATTCCCTTGACCACAGACACGTACATCCCCAATTCCAGTGAAGTTAGGACGTTGTGTAAAATGTAAATAAAAACAATACAATGATTTGTAAATCCTCTTCAACCTCTATTCATTTGAATACACCACAAAGACAAGATATTTAATGTTCAGACTGATACTGAAACTTTATTGTTTTTGTGCAAATATTTGCTCATTTTGAAATGGATGCCTGCAACATGTTTCAAAAAAGCTGGGACAGTGGTATGTTTATCACAGTTACATCACCTTTCCTTCTAACAACACTGACGACACTAATTGTTGAAGCTTTGTAGGTGGAATTCTTTGCCATTCATGCTTGATGTACGACTTCAGTTGTTCAACAGTCTCTGTTGAACAGTCTCTGAACAGGGTCTCTGTTGTCATATTTTGTGCTTCATAATGCGCCACACATTTTCAATGGGCGACAGGTCTGGACTGCAGACAGGCCAGTCTAGTACCCGCACTCTTACTACGAAGCCACGCTCTTGTAACACGTACAGAATGTGGTTTGGCATTGTCTTGCTGAAATAACCAGGGACGTCCCTGAAAAAGACGTTGCTTGGACGGCAGCATGTGTTGCTCCAAAACCTGGATGAACCTTTCAGCATTGATGGTGCCATCACAGATGTGTAAGTTGCCCATGTCATGGGCACTAACAGACCCCCGTACCATCACAGATGCTGGCTTTTGAACTTTGCACTGGTAACAATCTGGATGGTCTTTTTCCTCTTTTGTCTGGAGGACACAACGTCCATGATTTCCAAAAAACAATTTGAAATGTGGACTCATCAGACCACAGCACACTTTTCCACTTTGCGTCTGTCATTTCAAATGAGCTCAGGCCCAGAGAAGGAGGCGATGTTGATGTATGGCTTTCGCTTTGCATGGTAAAGTTTTAACTTGCACTTGTAGATGTAGCAACGAACTGTGTTAACTGACAATGGTTTTCTGAAGTGTTCCTGAGCCCACGCAGTAAGATCCTTCATACAATGATGTCGGTTTTCAATGCAGTGCCACCTGAGGGATTGAAGGTCACAGGCATTCAATGTTGGTTTTTGGCCTTGCTGCTTACGTGTAGAAAGTTCTCCAGATTCTCTGAATCTTCTGATTATATTATGGACTGAAGATGATGGAATCCCTAAATTCCTTGCAATTGAACATTGAGAAACATTGTTCTTAAACTGTTGGACTATTTTTTCACGCACTTATTTACAAAGTGGTGATCCTCACCCCATCTTTGCTTGTGCCTTTTGGGGATGCTTTTATACCCAATCATGGCACTCACCTGTTTCTAATCCTGTGTTCTTTGAGCATTCATCAACTTTCACAGCCTTTTGTTGCCCCGTCCCAACTTTTTTAAATATGTTGCAGGCATCCATTTCAAATGAGCAAATATTTGCACAAAAACAATAAAGTCTATCAGTTTCAACATTAAATGTCTTGTCTTTGTGGTGTATTCAATTAAATATAGGTTGAACAGGATTTTCAAATCATTGTATTCTGTTTTTATTTACATTTTACACAACGTCCCAACTTCATTGGAATTGGGGTTGTACACAACAGTGAAAACAATACCTTGTTACTGCCACTTTACCATCTGGCAGGGTAATAATGTGAACTGCTGCTATGTTATATGAGCCAGAGGTGGGACAAAGTCACCAAGTTACTCTCAAGCCATGAAACTGCAAGTCCCAAGTCAAGTCTCAAGTTATAATGACCATCAATTGTTTGCAAGCTGACTTGAGACTTGACTTGGGACTTGCAGGTTGATGACTTGACAGTGACCTCATCTAACCTCTGATATGGGCTTTCATGATCCTATAAATTTGAATTTAAACCCCTCCCAAAAATGTTTTCATATCAGTTCATGGCAAAAACAAGCCTTTTTTTTGCAACTTTCAACTAAGTGAACCAATAGCTTCAGAAGATGGATCAATGTTTTAAATTCCTTGAAACACTAAATGAAGAAATTGCCAATTGCATTACAGTAGTTTGATGTGTCCAAATTGTAATACTTTATTACTTTATTATTACTTTATTTTGTATGAAGTATCACTGACTTCTGCATCATATTTTGTGTGTTTATAACTCATTTTCTATGCATTAGATTGGATAAAAGTGAAATGATGATGAATGAAATGAATTTATTGTGCAGCACACAGATCAGTAATGACAAAAACTCATATAAAGAGCAGCGTACCCATGTGGCCGAAAGGCTGTAGGCAGATACCCACCCCTTATAATATATATATACACAAAAATATAAACGCAACACTTTTGGTTTTGCTCCCATTTTGTATGAGATGAACTCAAAGATCTAAAACTTTTTCCACATACACAATATCACCATTTCCCTCAAATATTGTTCACAAACCAGTCGAAATCTGTGATAGTGAGCACTTCTCCTTTGCTGAGATAATCCATCCCACCTCACAGGTGTGCCATACGAAGATGCTGATTAGACACCATGATTAGTGCACAGGTGTGCCTTAGACTGCCCACAATAAAAGGCCACTCTGAAAGGTGCAGTTTGTTTTATTGGGGGGGATACAGTCAGTATCTGGTGTGACCACCATATGCCTCATGCAGTGCAACACATCTCCTTCGCATCATCCGTGAAGAGAACACCTCTCCAACGTGCCAAACACCAGCGAATGTGAGCATTTGCCCACTCAAGTCGGTTACGACGACGAACTGGAGTCAGGTCGAGACCCCGATGAGGACCACGAGCATGCAGATGAGCTTCCCTGAGACGGTTTCTGACAGTTTGTGCAGAAATTCTTTGGTTATGCAAACGATTGTTTCAGCAGCTGTCCGAGTGGCTGGTCTCAGACGATCTTGGAGGTGAACATGCTGGATGTGGAGGTCCTGGGCTGGTGTGGTTTCACGTGGTCTGCGATTGTGAGGCTGGTTGGATGTACTGCCAAATTCTCTGAAACGCCTTTGGAGATGGCTCATGGTAGAGAAATGAACATTCAATACACGAGCAACAGCTCTGGTTGACATTCCTGCTGTCAGCATGCCAATTGCACGCTCCCTCAAATCTTGCGACATCTGTGGCATTGTGCTGTGTGATAAAACTGCAGCTTTCAGAGTGGCCTTTTATTGTGGGCAGTCTAAGGCACACCTGTGCACTAATCATGGTGTCTAATCAGCATTCGTATGGCACACCTGTGAGGTGGGATGGATTATCTCAGCAAAGGAGAAGTGCTCACTATCACAGATTTCGACTGGTTTGTGAACAATATTTGAGGGAAATGGTGATATTGTGTATGTGGAAAAAGTTTTAGATCTTTGAGTTCATCTCATACAAAATGGGAGCAAAACCAAAAGTGTTGCGTTTATATTTTTGTTGAGTGTATATACACGAAGTCCATTAGAAAAGTATCCAACCTTATTATTTTTTTTCAAAAACCATATGGATTTGAATCACGTGTGATTGCGTCAGCCAAGCTTGAACCTTCGTGCTCATGCGTGAGTTTTTTCATGCCTGTCGGTTGCGTCATTCGCCTGTGAGCAGGCTTTGAGTGAGGAGTGGTCCACCCTCTCATCGTTTTTTTCATTGTTTAGGAATGGCTCAGAGAGTGCCGCTTTGCTTGTTCAAAATTTTTTCAGAAACTGTGAGGGACATCAAAGTGGACACCATTCGAGAAATTCAGATGGTTTTTGGTGAAAATTTTATGGGCTTCAAAGAGATTACGAGTGTTACTGTCGCTTTAAGGACGGCCCAGAGTGACTGGTGGTGCGCCGTGCTCCGAATCTGCCATCGACAGCTGAGCGACCATTTCATTTCTAAACGGATGGCTGTATGGATCCGTGACCATCGTGTGCAATTTCTCTGGTTATCACAAGAGCTGGACATCAACCATTTTCTGGCAGATTTCACTTTTAACAAGAGATTTTGTCATGGAAAGCCGAGCGGAGGCTTCGCGTCATGATGGATTCGCTGGATTGTCTGGATGAAACCACCTCCATTTTGGTCTCACAGGACGGCTTTGAGATGGCGTTCAGACAACTGTCGGTGGTTTTTCCATCGAGTGATTATCCAAGAAATTGTGATGTGCCTGGACATGCCAGAACATGTCCTGTGAGGCTTCATCACGGCGTTGCTTTGCACCATGCGGCACCACCGCGACGCGCGGAATTCCTCCGCACGTCTGTCTCAGTGTGCTGAAAAAGTGCTGATGTCCACGTCTTTTCACAATTTCTGTGCTAGCCAGATGACATCCCGGAAAAATACAGCGTCCAGTTTGGAAATGAACGGCACATTCCACTGTTACAGGAGTTTTTGTCATGGAAAGAGGAGCGGAGGCTTCACGCATCGAGACTTCAACACAAAGGTGCTTTTGCTCCGCCGTCAGCAGCTTCAGCACGAATTTCACAGCCACTCTTTTCATGGCCAAATCTTCTGTCACAGTGGAATGTGCCGAAAAGTGCTGATGTCCACCTCTTTCGCAATTTCTCGGATAGTCACACGATGGTCCCGCATCACCACAGCGTTCACTTTGGAAATGATCTGGTCATTTCAGCATGTTGATGGCCGACCGGAGCGTGGCGCACTCTCCACCGTTGTGCGGATGTCTTTAAACCGGTTGTACCGCTCCTTAATCTGTGTGATGTGTCTAACAGGTTTAGACAAAATTTTGATCAAACAAAGCGCCAGTCTCTCAGCAACTTCTCAGACAAAGGAATTCCGATGAGGGGCTGGACGATTCCTCCCACAAGGAGTGCTCACAGGCGAATGACGTCACCGACAGGCGTGGAAAACTCACGCATGCACACGAGGGTTCAAGCATGTCTGATGTAAAAACATATGAATGAAATCCATATAGTTTTTGAAAAAAATAAAAAGGACCTATACTTTATTGACAGACGTCGTATTTATTAAAGTGGTCAAACTTTACTGGCATCTATCTGATATGGGAGAAAGCCTGAGTCCATATGGACATTTAATTCCATGCACGGCCTCTTTCACGCTCAGGAAATTAAAACAAAGCCTGCAGAGCCAAAGGCCGCCAGCTAATTTTTTTTTTGTGGAAAATAGCCCATTTTTCATGTCTACCCCTTTCATGTGTTGGTTGGGATTTTCAGTGAGGGTACTGAACTGGAACACATCCGCTTTTTTTTCTTCCTTTTTCTGTGTATAATTGTATTTATGTTGAGAGTTTGGAAACACACATTTGGGCCATAGCATAAGCAACCACATGATGACAACACCCAGTGATGACACGGTAAACACTGAGCCTGTCCTCGTTAGCACTTGTGTGCGCTTTGGGATTTGCATCACTCAGCTGTAAAGTTCTGTGCTGATCTTCAGCCCATAATCCAGTCAGTGACACAGCTCAGTTACAACCCAATGTGGCTTCTAGACCTGGGGCCTCATGTACCAAGATGAAAGTGGACTTTCGACTAAAAGTTGGCGTACGCCAAAACCCTGAATTGACATAAGCACAAATATATTCAGATGTATGAAAGTGTGCGAAAGCATGAATCACACACGTTCTGTTTGTATATCCCACTGAACATGGAATTTAGCATGGAACCAAACTCCTCCTTGGTCATGCCCTATTTAAATATGCAGTTTCATGTAAATAGGTCCTTGGAGCAGAGAGTCCCCACGACATGACATCACACAACATGAACACAGGAAGGAAATTATACTATAGATGACTGGAAATTACATGGAGACACGCAGGGACAGTTTATTCGGTACGCTGTTAAACGGATTAATCGTGAAACTTGTGGGAGTTACCAAGCTTGTGTGTGCTGTACATCCACACGCAGAACAGGGCGCACACACTGACGTCAAAAGGTGAAGTGCACCTCCACTGACCATTCGCAATTTACATGCACATTTATTGACAAATATTGAACAAAGGAAGCCTGTTAAGAAGCTCTGCACCTCACCATCAAGCAAAAAAAAAAGACAATAATAAAAACATTTGAATGCGCACATGCCCAAATGTGTCCGTGCTGGTTTTCATTCGGAAAAATTACACAAATAAACTATTTAAACACAAGCTCCCCCCCCAATCGTGCACTGTGCAGCCTCCACATATGATTTGAACATTCATCACGTGATGGCGCCTTTATAGCAAAATAGCTGTGATTACATTCAGGAAACTGGCTCTCGCTGAAAAATGCGCTGTAATGTTGGAATGTACCTGATGACATTTGGATGATTGCGGCTTGGCGCCATGTTGACTGGCACACGCCTGACCGATCAGCCAGGTCACACTGGAATAGCCATGATGCCAGGATGCACAGCATGATCAGCACCTGTGTGGGAAAAGACAACTGCTGGGTCCTCGCCGTATTGCGATCTGGGCTGATCGCAGTACTGTGTGCAACTCCAGTAAGCGAGGTCTTGGTAATCGAAGCCGCTTTATGAGCCAATTATCCTCAATTGGATGTAAATTCTCGCACGCTCACATCAGATTGCACCAGTTGCAAGGTCCTCTAACAACACCATTGTTAGTGCCAGTTTACGCATGACTTACGCATGCTATATCCATCCATATAATTGCAAACACATGCGACAAAACTTTTGAGAGTATTAAAGCTATTTAAAACAATTTTGTCAACCTTTTAGTATAATTGCCATAACGGAAACTTGGCTTGCATACGTTGATGATACAAATTATGAATTGGAGGGTTATGATTTCAATTATTTGAATAGACAAAATAGAGGGGGAGGAGTGGCATTGTATGTTGAGAAAAGGCTTAAATACAAAACTAAAGAGCAAATGACAATGGCAGTAGAAAATATTTTGGAATGTATCATAATTGAAATATGTATGGAAAAATGTAAAAATATAATTATTAGCTGTATATATAGAGCTCCGGGCTCCAAGATTGAAGAATTTTAAAACTGGATAGAGAGGTATTTTTCACAGATGTGTAATAAACGAGTATTTGTCTGTGGAGATATAAATATTGATCTCTTAAATCCATATCAGCATAGAGTGACAGAGGATTTCATTAATACCATGTATAGCTTAAATTTATATCCAAAAATTACTAGGCCTTCAAGAATAACTTCACATTCAGCTACACTCACTGGTAAAATATTTGCTAATCATAGACACCAAAACATTAAGTGGCTTACTGATCAATGATATTAGCGACCACTTACCAATTTTTATAGTACCTGGTCTAAATTTAAAAAGAAAATGTAATGAGAAAATACGATATCGTACAACCCCAATTCCAATGAAGTTGGGACGTTGTGTAAAATGTAAAAAAAAAAAACTGAATACAATGATTTGCAAATACTCTTCAATCTATATTCAGTTGAATACACCACAAAGACAAGATATTTAATGTTCAAACTGATAGACTTTATTGTTTTTGTGCAAATATTTGCTCATTTTGAAATAGATGTCTGCATCACGTTTCAAAAAAGCTGGGACAGTGGTATGTTTACCACTGTGTTACATCACCTTTCCTTCTAACAACACTCAATCAGTGTTTGGGAACTGAGGACACTAATTGTTGAAGCTTTGTAGGTGGAATTCTTTCCCATTCTTGCTTGATGTACGACTTCAGTTGTTCAACAGTCCGGGGTCTCAGTTGTCATATTTGTGCTTCAAAATGCTCCACACAATTTCACTGGGTGACAGGTCTGGACTGCAGGCAGGCCAGTCTAGTACCCACACTCTTTTAGTATGAAGCCACGCTGTTGTAACACGTGCAGAATATGGCTTGGCATTGTCTTGCTGAAATAAGCAGGGACGTCCCTGAAAAAGACGTTGCTTGGATGACAGCATGTGTTGCTCCAAAACCTGAATGTACCTTTCAGCATCTATGGTGCCATCACAGATGTGTAAGTTGCTCATATCATGGGCACTAACACACCCCCATCCCATCACAGATGCTGACTTTTGAACTTTGCACTGGTAACAATCTGGATGGATCTCTTTTGTCCGGAGGACATGACATCCATGATTTCCAAAAACAATTTGAAATGTGGACTCATCACAACACAGCACACTTTTCCACTTTGCGTCTGTCCATTTCAAATGAGCTCAGGCCCAGAGAAGGCGGCAGCGTTTCTGGATGTTGTTGATGTATGACTTTCGCTTTGCATGGTAGAGTTTTAACTTGCACTTGTAGATGTAGTGACGAACTGTGTTAACTGACAATGGTTTTCTGAAGCGTTCTTGAGCCCATGTGATAAGACCCTTTACACAATGATGTCGGTTTTTAATGTAGTGCCGTCTGAGGGATCAAAGGTCACGGGCATTCATAGTTGCTTTTCGGCCTTGCCGCTTACGTGTAGAAAGTTCTCCAGATCCTCTGAATCTTCTGATTATATTATGGACTGTAGATGATGGAATCACTAGATTCCTTGCAATTGAACATTGAGAAACATTGTTCTTAAACTGTTGGACTATTTTTTTCACACAGTTGTTCACAAAGTGCTGATCCTCTCCCCATCTTTGCTTGTGACCCGCTGAGCCTTTTGGGCATGCTCCTTTTACACCCAATCATGACACTCACAATTAGTGTCCTCAGTTCCCAAATGCTTATTGAGTTTTGTTAGAAGGAAAGGTGATGTAACACAGTGGTAAACATACCACTGTGCCAGCTTTTTTTGAAACGTGTTGCAGGCATCCATTTCAAAATGAGCAAATATTTGCACAAAAACAATAAAGTTTATCAGTTTGAACATTAAATATGTTGTCTTTGTGGTGTATTCAATTGAATATAGGTTGAAGAGGATTTGCAAATCATTGTATTCTGTTTTTATTTACATTTCACACAACGTCCCAACTTCTTTGGAATTGGGGTTGTAGACCTCCAAGACAGAACTGTCTCAAGGCACAAATCCGGGGAAAGGTACTGCTCTTTTGAATGTCCCAATGAGCACAGTGGCCTTCATCATCCATATGTGGAAGAAGTTCGGATCCACCAGGACTCTTCCTAGAGCTCACCACCCATCTAAACTGAGTGATTGGGAGAGAAGGGCCTCAGTGGGGGAGGTGACCAAGAACTCCATGGTTACTCTGTTACAGCTCCAACATTCCTCTGGGGAGAGAATAGAACCTTCCAGAAGGACAAACATCTCTGCAGCATCTGCTGCACCATCTGTTTTTTTTTTAAAGAAATTTGCAAACATCTAAAAACAAAACAAAACAAAAAAAAAAAACAAAGACTTGTCATTATGGGGTATTGCGTGTAGACGTTTGAGTAAAAAAAAAATTTCATATATTCTGTATGCACTGTAGTCTGCAGAATTAAAAATTTAGCATAAAATTGCTTTGGTACAAGTCCGTTGAGTCATGTTAAATCATCACATTGCAATGAGGTTGTGTAAATTTCCATTTTGGATGAAAGACATAAATAAAAAAGGAAGCAAAAGTTTTGTATTTTACCCCAAAGTGTATCAACTTGAAAGTAGAGACTTGTCTATAAGGAATATGTTGGGGGCAGAATAACAGGACAGAATTTATGCTACTGTAGCAAAGAAAGAAAAAAGAAGGGGCTGTGAGATATGTCAAAGGGACTTTAAATATACACACCAACATCATCGCAACAAATCAAGCTTGGGCCGAGGTCACAGAAAACCTCAAAAGGCTCCACTGGCAGCAATGTTTTCTTCAGCCAATGCTACAGATGCTTTTGATGCTGTGAATAAGAGCAGCATTATTAAACTTTTTTTTAGATAATGTTGAATATTTCTTTGTGAAACTGAAAGTAAAGAAACCTTATAGATGGAGCTGCTCTGTTTACTCGTGTTGACTGCGTGACGGCGCATGAATTTATGTGCAGGCATTTTATCTGAAATATATAAACAGCCACAATTGCCCCCGTTGAACTTTTCCTCTCCCCTATTATCGACCGCCTTTATTCCCTATTCTCTCCCGCTACTTGCTTTGCTCTAGGGCGCTGCTAATGTGCTGGAAAACTGAAGGCACCCCCGGAAAGAGTGCCTTTCCTGTGCATTCTTGGTGGAAGTGATTAAGAAGGGATTTCTGCTGGGAGGGTTGGGATTGTTATCACTGCATTTGATTTATCACCCTGAGCTAAGGTGGCGGGGGCCTGTTGCTGCCGTAAGAAAATCATAAATTCCAGGTGTACTCGGCAGCCGCAGATTCTCTAGCGTGGAGGAAACTGTGAAGCACATGCGGTGAGGTCCTTCAATCCCAACACAAACATATATTACATGCACTAACAATTTCTCACATTTATTTTATGTACTGTCTTGTCTGGTGGCCTTGCAGCCAGAATAGATAGCTGAAGTGGACAAGTGGAGAGTTTCACCCTTGCACAACGTACAAGTGTATCCTGAAAATAATTAAGGGTTAGACACACAGAATGTTCAAAATAAAGTTTGTTTGTGAAGTTGAGTGTAATAGGCAGGGCTGGAAGCTGGGTGCTAACCCCCATTACACCTATATGTAACATCACAAGTGCAGTTTTTACAGCATTTCATAAAGCCAGTGGTGGAAGCCAAAACCTACCCAACTGAGACTATACAGTTATCAGTATACAAATAATGAATGGTTATGAGTTCAATGGTACGCGTCGCCTCATGGAATTGAACATTCCAGCTTTCACCAAATTAAATATTCATACCATTGAAAGAATGAAAAAAAATTCATTATTTGTTTTATATAACAGCTAAAATAGATCCTTGTCTTTTGATATTTCATTAATTTCTTAACAACAGAAAAGGGACTTAGATTTTGGTGTTCCACTGGTACTTAACAGTCCAGTACAAACTTTATGGCCCCTTCACTCATAGTGCGAAGTGTGGAAGAAAACGGCAAAACAGCCCAAAGCAGTTTGAAATTAGCACACCATGAAACATCGAGCCAATGAGCAGGCATGCACGACACCAGCACAACGGTTTGTGCACGCGACGGTGTCTGTCGAGCAGGAACAGCAGCTTACGCTGCTCCAGCTACTCGCATTGTGTTCCATGGGATGAGCTGCACCACATCGCACTACTGATTTGGAGGAAAATGAAATTAAAACCAGCTGTATAATTAATGAATATCACTGGGTTGATATAAATAATACATAAAGGGGGACGCAATACAGAACCCCACAGTTTAACAACCCTGGTTAAAAAAACAAAAAAATCACAACATTATTAGGATTTGAACCATGTGTCCTAATTACCAGACAGCAACTCTACCACTGCACCACAATTACTGTCTTGTAAAAGGAGCATGAAATGGCTAAAATAAACAAGCAGACAAACGTACATATTTTCTCAAAAAAAGAAAAAAAAAAAAACCGCTGTGATTGAAAGTAGTGTTCAGAATAATAGTAGTGCTATGTGACTAAAAAGATTAATCCAGGTTTTGAGTATATTTCTTATTGTTACATGGGAAACAAGGTACCAGTAGATTCAGTAGATTCTCACAAATCTAACAAGACCAAGCATTCATGATATGCACACTCTTAAGGCTATGAAATTGGGCTATTAGTAAAAAAAAAAGTAGAAAAGGGGGTGTTCACAATAATAGTAGTGTGGCATTCAGTCAGTGAGTTCGTCAATTTTGTGGAACAAGCAGGTGTGAATCAGGTGTCCCCTATTTAAGGATGAAGCCAGCACCTGTTGAACATGTTGAACATGCTTTTCTCTTTGAAAGCCTGAAGAAAATCTGACGTTCAAGACATTGTTCAGAAGAACAGCGTAGTTTGATTAAAAAGTTGATTGCAGAGGGGAAAACTTATATGCAGGTGCAAAAAAGTATAGGCTGTTCATCTACAATGATATCCAATGCTTTAAAATGGACAAAAAAAAACAAACAAAAAAAAACAGATGTGTGGAAGAAAATGGAAAACAACTATCAAAATGGATAGAAGAATAACCAGAATGGCAAAGGCTCACCCATTGATCAGCTCCAGGATAATCAAAGACAGTCTGGAGTTACCTGTAAGTGCTGTGACAGAAGACGCCTGTGTGAAGCAAATTTATTTGCAAGAATCCCACACAAAGTCCCTCTGTTAAATAAAACATCTGCAAAAGAGAAATGGAGGAATATACTGATGAGAGGAAAATTGTTCTTTTGGGTCCAAGGGCCGCAGACAGTTTGTGAGACGACCCCCAAACTCTGAATTCAAGCCATAGTTCACAGTGAAGACAGTGAAGCATGGTGGTGCAAGCATCATGATCAAATCAATCAAATTTTTTTTATATAGCGCCAAATCACAACAAACAGTTGCCCCAAGGCACTTTATATTGTAAGGCAAAAGCCATACAATAATTACGGAAAAACCCCAACGGTCAAAACGACCCCCTGTGAGCAAGCACTTGGCACAGTGGGAAGGAAAAACTCCCTTTTAACAAACCTCCAGCAGAACCGGGCTCAGGGAGGGGCAGTCTTCTGCTGGGACTGGTTGGGGCTGAGGGAGAGAACCAGGAAAAATCACTATTTTCAATCACTATTTTCAAATCACAATCACTAATGATTAAATACAGAGTGGTGCATACAGAGCAAAAAGGAAAGAAACACTCAGTGCATCATGGGAACCCCCAGCAGTCTAAGTCTATAGCAGCATAACTAAGGGATGGTTCAGGGTCACCTGATCCAGCCCTAACTATAAGCTTTAGCAAAAAGGAAAGTTTTAAGCCTAATCTTAAAAGTAGAGAGGGTGTCTGTCTCCCTGATCCAAATTGGGAGCTGGTTCCACAGGAGAGGAGCCTGAAAGCTGAAGGCTCTGCCTCCCATTCTACTCTTACAAACCCTAGGAACTACAAGTAAGCCTGCAGTCTGAGAGCGAAGCGATCTATTGGGGTGATATGGTACTATGAGGTCCCTAAGATAAGATGGGACCTGATTATTCAAAACGTTATAAGTAAGAAGAAGAATTTTAAATTCTATTCTAGAATTAACAGGAAGCCAATGAAGAGAAGCCAATATGGGTGAAATATGCTCTCTCCTTCTAGTCCCTGTCAGTACTCTAGCTGCAGCATTTTGAATTGACTGAAGGCTTTTCAGGGAACGTTTAGGACAACCTGATAATAATGAATTACAGTAATCCAGCCTAGAGGAAATAAATGCATGAATTAGTTTTTCAGCATTACTCTGAGACAAGACCTTTCTAATTTTTGAGCTATTGCGCAAATGCAAAAAAGCAGTCCTACATATTTGTTTAATATGCGCATTGAATGACATATCCTGATCAAAAATGACTCCAAGATTTCTCACAGTATTACTAGAGGTCAGGATAATGCCATTCAGAGTAAGGATCTGGTTAGACACCATGTTTCTAAGATTTGTGGGGCCAAGTACAATAACATCAGTTTTATCTGAGTTTAAAAGCAGGAAATTAGAGGTCATCCATGTCTTTATGTCTGTAAGACAATCCTGCAGTTTAGCTAATTGGCTCTGGCTTCATGGATAGATAAAGCTGGGTATCATCTGCGTAACAATGAAAATTTAAGCAATGCTGTCTAATAATACTGCCTAAGGGAAGCATGTATAAAGTGAATAAAATTGGTCCTAGCACAGAACCTTGTGGAACTCCATAATTAACCTTAGTCTGTGAAGAAGATTCCCATTTACATGAACAAATTGTAATCTATTAGATAAATATGATTCAAACCACCGCAGTGCCTTTAATACCTACGGCATGCTCTAATCTCTGTAATAAAATTTTATGGTCAACAGTATCAAAAGCAGCACTGAGGTCTAACAGAACAAGCACAGAGATGAGTCCACTGTCTGAGGCCATAAGATCATTTGTAACCTTCACTAATGCTGTTCTGTACTATGATGAATTCTAAACCTGACTGAAACTCTTCAAATAGACCATTCCTCTGAGATGATCAGTTAGCTATTTTACAACTACCCTTTCAAGAATTTTTGAGAGAAAAGGAAGGTTGGAGATTGGCCTATAATTAGCTAAGATAGCTGGGTCAAGTGATGGCTTTTTAAGTAATGGTTTAATTACTGCCACCTTAAAAGCCTGTGGTACATAGCCAACTAATAAAGATAGATTGATCATATTTAAGATCGAAGCATTAATTAATGGTAGGGCTTCCTTGAGCAGCCTGGTAGGAATCGGGTCTAATAGACATGTTGATGGTTTGGAGGAAGTAACTAATGAAAATAACTCAGACAGAACAATCGGAGAAAAGAGTCTAACCAAATACCACATCACTGAAAGCAGCCAAAGAGAACAATATGTCTTTGGGATGGTTATGAGTAATTTTTTCTCTAATAGTTAAAATTTTATTAGCAAAGAAAGTCATGAAGTCATTACTAGTTAAAGTTAAAGGAATACTCGGCTCAATAGAGCTCTGACTCTTTGTCAGCCTGGCTACAGTGCTGAAAAGAAACCTGGGGTTGTTCTTATTTTCTTCAATTAGTGATGAGTAGTAAGATGTCCTAGCTTTACGGAGGGCTTTTTTTTTATAGAGCAACAGACTCTTTTTCCAGGCTAAGTGAAGATCTTCTAAATTAGTGAGATGCCATTTCCTCTCCAACTTACGGGTTATCTGCTTTAAGCTGCGAGTTTGTGACTTACACCACGGAGTCAGGCACATCTGATTTAAGGCTCTCTTTTTCAGAGGAGCTACAGCATCCAAAGTTGTCCTCAATGAGGATATAAAACTATTGACGAGATAATCTATCTCACTCACAGAGTTTAGGTAGCTACTCTGCCCTGTGTTGGTATATGGCATTGGAGAACATAAAGAAGGAATCATATCCTTAAACCTAGTTACAGCGCTTTCTGAAGACTTCTACTGTAATGAAACTTATTCCCCACTGCTGGGTAGTCCATCAGAGTAAATGTAAATGTTATTAAGAAATGATCAAACAGAAGGGGGTTTTCAGGGAATACTGTTAAGCAGTGTTGCCACAGTTGCTTTGAAAAAGTAATCCAATTACTGATTACTGATTACTCCTTGAAAAAGTAACTTAGTTACTTTACTGATTACTCAACTGTAAAAGTAACTAAGTTAGATTACTAGTTACTTTTTTAGTTACTTTTCCCAGCTGCCGACAACAACCCTGCCACCTCAACATGACAATGATACCTGTTTTGCCAAAACTCACTTATAGTCACCCTTTCTTGACTTCAATGAAAATAAATACTTGTTTTATAAAAAGTAAAATAAAGACCCTCTTTCTTGACCTCATATTTAACTGTTGACAGCACTGTAACAGTAAAACTTGCAATTTTGAACCTACATGTTTATAAATGTAACTATTAAATTCTAACATTTTTCTAACATTTAAATTCTCTCTAAACATTTTACTTGTCGAAATTATTATTATTTTAAGCAATATTAGTAGTTGTAGTAAAAAACAGCTTCAAAACTGGACCTTTAATCTAGGGGTGTTGTGGGGGAGGGGGCACATCCTTGCCCACGCCCCCATTCCATCTGGATTCGCCCCTGCTTTGGCGTTTGAGCACAAAGAATGGATAACATTTATTTATGCAGAAAACATGACCAGATTTACAGGTAAGAAAGTTTTATTGCGTTTTCACATCATGTGGTCCTCAGAAAGAGAGTTTAGGTGCATTTGAGTGGAAAATAGTGTTAGTTGTTGACGCGTCACGGAGGATCAGCTGTTTTTAACGACCAGATACAGAGCGGCTCAGCTCAGAATTCTAAATAAAGGAGGAAAAAAGTATAAAAAGTCTTTGTAAAGCTCAGTGCAGGTGTGCTGATCACCACGCTTTAAGAGGTGAGGACGAGTCGAGCAGCTGCAAAAAACTGCGGATGAAAAGCTCATAGCTCACTTAAAGTGGGCAGTTCAGTCGAACCCCGACCTCCTGCCCATGGACCAAGTTTAATGCTGCTATCGACCCACAATGAAAAATAATAGTAACGCACAGTGACATGGAGAAGTAACTTTAATCTGATTACTGATTTGGAAAGAGTAACGCGTTAGATTACTCGTTACTAAAAAAAGTGGTCAGATTAGAGTAACGCGTTACTAAGTAATGCGTTACCGGCATCACTGCTGCTAAGTCATCAATTTCCATACCATAAGTCAGAACAAGATCTAAGGTATGATTAAAGTGGTGGGTGGACTCATTTACATTTGAGCAAAGCCAATCGAGTCTAACAATAGATTAAATGCAGTGTTGAGGCTGTCATTGTCAGCATCTGTGTGGATGTTAAAATCGCCCTATAATTATCTTATCTGAGCTAAGCACTAAGTCAGACAAAAGGTCTGAAAATTCACAGAGAAACTCACAGTAACGACCAGGAGGACGATAGATAACAACAAATAAAACTGGTTTTTGGGACTTCCAATTTGGATGGACAAGACTAAGAGTCAAGCTTTCAAATGAATTAAAGCTCTGTCTGGGTTTTTGATTAATTAATAAGCTGGAGTGGAAGATTGCTGCTAATCCTCCGCCTCGGCCCGTGCTACGAGCGTTCTGGCAGTTAGTGTGACTCGGGGGTGTTGACTCATTTAAACTAACATATTCATCCTGCTGTAACCAAGTTTCTGTAAGGCAGAATAAATCAATATGTTGACCAATTATATCATTTACTAACAGGGACTTAGAAGAGAGAGATCTAATGTTTAATAGACCACATTTAACTGTTTTAGTCTGTGGTGCAGTTGAAGGTGCTATATTATTTTTTCTTTTTGAATTTTTATGCTTAAATAGATTTTTGCTGGTTATTGGTGGTCTGGGAGCAGGCACCGTCTCTACGGGGATGGGGTAATGAGGGGATGGCAGGAGAAGAGAAGCTGCAGAGAGGTGTGTAAGACTACAACTCTGCTTCCTGGTCCCAACCCTGGATAGTCACGGTTTGGAGGATTTAAGAAAATTGGCCAGATTTCTAGAAATGAGAGCTGCTCCATCCAAAGTGGGATGGATGCTGTCTCTCCTAACAAGACCAGGTTTTCCCCAGAAGCTTTGCCAATTATCTATGAAGCCCACCTCATTTTTTGGACACCACTCAGACAGCCACAATTCAGGGAGAACATGCGGCTAAACATGTCACTCCCGGTCCGATTGGGGAGGGGCCCAGAGAAAACTACAGAGTCCGACATTGTTTTTGCAAAGTTACACACCGATTCAATGTTAATTTTAGTGACCTCCGATTGGCGTAACCGGGTGTCATTACTGCCGACGTGAATTACAGTCTTAACAAATTTACGCTTAGCCTTAGCCAGCAGTTTCAAATTTCCTTCAATGTCGCCTGCTCTGGCCCCCGGAAGACAATTGACTATGGTTGCTGGTGTCGCTAACTTCACATTTCTCAAAACAGAGTCGCCAATAACCAGAGTTTGTTCCTCGGCGGGTGTGTTGCCAAGTGGGGAAAAATGGTTAGAAATGTGAACGGGTTGGCGGTGTACACGGGGTTCTGTTTAGGACTACGCTTCCTCCTCACAGTCACCCAGTCGGCCTGCTTTCCTGGCTGCTCGGGATCCGCTGGAGGGGAACTAACGGCTGCTAAGCTACCTTGGTCCGCACCGACTACAGGGGCCTGGCTAGCTGTAGGATTTTCCATGATATGGGCATGTTTCTCCTACTATGGTGTTGGGCCTATATATCGCACACCAGGTATCATGGATCAGTTTAGATATGTCAAAATACTTGAAGAGGTCATGTTGCCTTATGCTGAAGAGGACATGCCATTGAAATGGGTGTTTCAACAAGACAATGACCCCAAGCACACTAGTAAACCAGCAAAATCTTGGTTCCAAACCAACAAAATTAATGTCTCGCAGATGTGAAGAAATCATGAAAACTGTGGTTATGCAACTAAATACTAGTTTGGTCTTGTTGGATTTGTGAGAATCTACTGAATCAACTGGTACCTTGTTTCCCATGTAACAATAAGAAATATACTCGAAACCTGGATTAATCTTTTTAGTCACATAGCACTACTATTATTCTGAACACTACTGTATGTGTCGTACTGGTAGCCTGTCATATGGTCCTGCAGTGCCTGTCAGACAGAAGTAATATTCAGATTGGCTGCTGCGCGTCCACATAAACTGTAGCTCCGTACCAGCTGGACCTGTCAGTGTGCACACTCTCCAGCCCGTCACAAGCAATATATGTTTTTATGTTTTCGATGTGAGTACAGCAGGAACGCACACATGCGTGTGTCCGTCAACACACAGTGTGTTCTGCGGGTCTGATGTCCAGGTCCAGAGATGTCAACAGCTGCCACGTCCCCATCCATTCAGCACACAGACCAAAGTGTCCCTCTGTGATCAGATGAGATGCGTCTTGCCTGCAGGGGGCTCAAACCACATGCATGCACGTGTTGGAGGGGCGAGGGAGCACGCGACAAACACACCCCACACACGTGTTGTGGGGGGAGCCGACGGCACGCCACCATCTCGACAGCTCCACAGTCATGTGGACTTTGACAAATTCACTCTCCCAGTATGACAGTGATTGTCTGCAGTCTGTTGTCGTACCAAACCTGTGACTGGCCACACATTTTCTAAGTGTCATGTGAGCAGTGTTAGATGTTCATGCGTGTCACCTGGAATTTGGCCGACACCTGCCGCGAGAGGGTGCGATGTGTTCGCACAGCACACACTTTGTCTTTCAGGGGTTGTGTGCACAATAGTTTAGGCAACAGGTGTATGAGCGTTCGAGGCAGGGACGACATTACACGGTTTGCACATGATTACTGCGTCATGTGCCCTAAGTGTGCACTTGTGTCCAAACATCACACTATGTGTGAAGGGGCCCTTAACTGGAGTCAAAATTGCTACAATGTAGTCTGTGATGCCATGCACAGACTTCGTATACTTCAAAAACAAACTCTGCTATGTTTAGCTAAACACTGCCCCCAGTAATGTGAGCATGCACAGTGGTCGGGGCATGCAATAACACATTTCATATACCACCAAAATTGCATGCTACAACCCCTGGCAAAAATTATGGAATCACCAGCCTTGGAGGATGTTCATTCAGTTGATTAATTGTGGTAGAAAAAAGCAGATCACAGACATGACACAAAACTAAAGTCATTTCAAATGGCAACTTTCTGGCTTTAAGAAACACTATAAGAAATCAAGAAAAAAAGATTATGGCAGTCAGTAACGGTTACTTTTTTAGACCAAGCAGAGGAAAAAATATGGAATCACTCAATTCTGAGGAATAAATTATGGAATCACCCTGTAAATTTTCATCCCCAAAACTAACACCTGCATCAAATCACATCTGCTTGTTAGTCTGCATCTAAAAGGAGTGATCACACCTTGGAGAGCTGTTGCACCAAGTGGACTGACATGAATCATGGCTCCAACCGAGATGTCAATTGAAACAAGGAGAGGATTATCAAACTCTTAAAAGAGGGTAAATCATCACGCAATGTTGCAAAAGATGTTGGTGTTCACAGTCAGCTGTGTCTAAACTCTGGACCAAAATACAAACAACATGGGAAGGTTGTTAAAGGCAAACATACTGGTAGACCAAGGAAGACATCAAAGCATCAAGACAGAAAACTTAAAGCAATATGTCTCAAAAATCAAAAATGCACAACAAAACAAATGAGGAACGAATGGGAGGAAACTGGAGTCAACGTCTGTGACCGAACTGTAAGAAACCGCCTAAAGGAATAGGATTTACATACAGAAAAGCTAAACGAAAGCCATCATTAAACAGCTAAACAGAAAAAAAAACAAGGTTACAATGGGCTAAGAAAGCAATCATGGACTGTGGATGACTGGATGAAAGTCATATTCAGTGATGAATCTCGAATCTGCATTGGGCAAGGTGATGATGCTGGAACTTTTGTTTGGTGCCGTTCCAATGAGCTTTATAAAGATGACTGCCTGAAGGAGAACATGTAAATTTCCACAGTCATTGATGATATGGGGCTGCATGTCAGGTAAGGCACTGGGGAGATGGCTGTCATTACATCATCAATAAATGCACAAGTTTACGTTGATATTTTGGACACTTTTCTGATGTTGAGGATGATGAAATCATTGTCAAGAAGATAATGCATCTTGCCATAGAGCAAAAACTGTGAAAACATTCCTTGCAAAAGACACATAGGGTCAATTTCATGACATAGGGTCAATGTCAACGAGCAGATGTGATTTGATGCAGGTGTTAGTTTTGGGGATGGAAATTACAGGGTGATTCCATAATTTATTCCTCAGAATGATGATTCCATATTTTTTCCTCTGCTTGGTCTAAAAAAGTAACCGTTACTGACTGCCACAATCTTTTTTTCTTGATTTCTTATAGTGTTTCTTAAAGCCAGAAAGTTGCCATTTGAAATGACTTAGTTTGTGTCATGTCTGTGATCTGCTTTTTTCTACAAAATTAAACAACAGAATGAACATCCTCCGAGGCCGGTGATTCCATAATTTTTGCCAGGGGTTGTATAAAAGAACTATTGCACAGTGAAACACAATGGCAAATTGTACGAATAATCCATGTCATGTGACATACAACCCACCAATCAAATGACAAGGATCCACTTAGCCATGATATAAAATATATTATTTGTTCACAAATGTGCTCAACTTGTCTTTTTTGGCATCAGCTACATTGGAAATTGATGACTTAGCAGGTTTATTTTTCAGCTTCTCCAGGTCACTTGTTACAGTGGATCCAGTACAGGGCTGCATTGTCATTTGTGACCTGTTTTACACCCGATGTCCTTCTTGATGCAACTCCAGTTCTATATGGTGAAATGAGCCATTGTAGGCTAGGTTGTTCAAGTCAGATCGGAGAACAATTGCTGAAACTGCATTTTGCTGTATTCACCACAAGACAGAGTCATCTAGGGTCCTGAATGGTATCTGTCTAAGCAGGCAACCCATTCCCATTGGCCTTTACCAGTTGCTGGGCTCCACAACTCTGAGGTACGTGTGTGTGCTAGATCATGCCCAGAGAAATATGCCTCATGGACAAAATGTCATTGTGGATCTTCCCTTGCAATGCAAGTGATACACCTTATTTAAGTCTCCTTCAGTAACCATTCATTTGACACAAAGTTATCCCAGCTACACAGAAGGATCCCCTGAAGAGAACTAGTACCAAAGTCATTGCCTTAGGTCATAGGTTAGTGTTAAAGCCTCACAACCATACCAACACACAGAGACTAAAGACTTGGATCTTTGTTTTCCTGAAAATATATCAGCCTCACCAAAAGCCTCTGTCCAAGGACCTCATGACTCCATAAGCTCGTCCCAGGTGTCTCCCAATTTCAGAAGTTGAGACCATAGAGATGTGATCGTCATTCACTGAATGACCAGATTCAGAGTAATTTTTTAAATGATTCCACCAGTGTTGCTTGTGAAAGTGGTGTTGCAATCAGAAACACCCAAGACAGGTGCAGCCATGATGACTTATGCAGTTTACTGGATGGGAGGACAACTCAGATTAGGGGCTGTTCAGATGGCACCCAACAGGAACTCCTGTCAAAAGTAAAATTTTTAACTTTTCCTGCTTACTACACCTACACGGACACATCCAGAATACAGATCCTGCTAATATATTATTGCAGTGTGCCAGATTCAAGAACACTGGTTGGAAAATACCCTTTCATGCACATGGATATTGTCATTGTTCATCTGCATGCAATCAACAAAAAGTGCTGCTGCTGCTACCTCCGTCATTGGAAGAATGGAGATTTCAGAAGAGTCAAATTCTGCAGCGAGTACTGGTAACACTTGAAAGCATGTGACATTTTACATCCCAGATCTGATTATGTGATCACATTGTGGAGAACATGCCTACAGCTTTGGCACTCTTCATTTTTAGATTAAAATAACAAATATTTTGCAATTTAGCACAGTGGAGGACAAACTATTATTCATTTTCACAGATTTCTTGATTTTTGGTTGTTTTAATACATCTTTTTTAACAAGTTTGTAACTCATGTATTTTATCAAAACAAATCTATGCACCATCACTTTAGCGAGGTGAGAAAAGAGGCACCCAACTCACTTTATTCAAATATGGATAACTCATGAAACTTTTATGCATGATTTTTTATACAGTACTTTCTGCTGCTACCCATTACCAGGCTTGACATTTGTCTTGTTGCTCCCACCACATAAATTGTTCCGAGCACAAAATCTGTGCTCAACATAGTGCAGGTAATGGTTGCTGCTTTGCCTTCATACTAAGCCATCAGTGGAGACAGAACCAACAATATTCTTTTTAAATGAGGACAGTCTACATTACACTGAAAATTGTGAGTCTCTACCAGAACGTAAAGGCTCATTCTTTGCAATCAAACATCCTTCACATCAACATTAACATATCTCCTTTGGAAAAATCCTTTTTTTGCTCGTTCATGTGTAGCTAAGGGCTCAGAGTAACTTAGGGCCATCTCCTCCATCTCACCACTGGAGCTGTGAGGAAAAATAATGAGCATACCGGTTCTGTCAGGATTTTTTTTTTTCCCCATGGAGGAGGTGAAGATACATAGCGAGATGTGATATATTATGTTTTTCCAGCTAAGCTTCTTTTGATTGGGTCCAACATAAGACAGCTCATGAATAACAATGCTCTTAGATTCGGGGTTCGAGGATATTACTGGTCAATTAATCGATTTGTTGGAATGTGATGATGCTACCAGACTGCATGGTACAGGAGGCTGCTGTTGTAAAAGCAGTCAGAGGAGATGACCAACAAGGTTGTCCTTGGTAAGGCCAAACTTAAGACACCAAGTAAAACATAAGATAGAATCAAATTAACCATGCAAAGAGTTGTGTTACAAATTGAGAATGCATGAAGGTCACTACATCAGTCACGTGACCCGCAAAGGTTGTAAAGGTTACTGCCAACATTGATATTGTTTCACAAGAAATTAAAAGGCGATTTAATGGTTGTCTGCCAGGAGCCAATTCCATGGTGTGATAGATACTGTGATGTATGGTACGAGAACATGCAACCATTCTTGACTACATGAGAATTGTGATCGCACAGTGGCTAAGGTTTACTGAGACTAACGTGCTCTGGTACTGGGCTGTGATATTGAACACTTTAGTGAGTTAATATATAAAAGCCAAGTGGCCTCTGTGTGTGTGTGTGTGTGTGTGTGTGTGTGTGTGTGTGTGTGTGTGTGTGTGTGTGTGTGTGTGTGTGTGTGTGTGTGTGTGCCTTCGATCACAGAAACTGGGAAGAGCTAACATTTGCCATTTGGTATGCTTATGTATTTTTGGTTAAGGAAATTTGATCGAGCTAATATTTTTGGAGAAACTACGAATATTAACTAACAACACTGGACAATAAACATTGATAACTGCATTCTGGGCTCACACGCCATTTCTGCAGTGAGTGGTAAATCATCTATATATTAAATGCGAAGTATCGTCTCTGTATGTGTATGTGTGTGTGACTGCGTGATTTTATTAAGTTCAATGTAAGTACAGTCGTCCCTCATTTATCGCGGGAGTAACGTTCTAAAAATAAACCGCAATAGGCGAAATCCGCAAAGTAGTCAGCGTTATTTTTTTACAATTATTATAGATGTTTTAAGGCTGTAAAACCCCTCACTACACACTTTATACACTTTTCTCAAAGAGGCATTAACATTTTCTCACTTTTCAAACCTTAGTAGAAAAATAAGGCCAGTATTACAGAATGAAACCAAAGATCAAACCTGTTTTCAGGACCAAACATTTGTTTGAGAAATAGAAACAGACCGTTTTCCTATAAATAATTATGATGGCGTTTAGAACTAACAAATTTAATTTTAACAATCAACCTAAAAGGTTGGACACATAAGAAATTATTAATAGTGACTGACCAGAATTTCACAGTTCCTCTGATCGTGCCTCTGCGTCCTGGCGCTGCTCCCCTGTAGCGTCTTTTTCCACTGAAGGCCTCGGTGCAGGTGTCTTTTTCCGAGTGAAGAACACAGTTATGGGTAGTTGTTGGCGCTCTTTTTTTCTTCTGGGCAAGAAGATTCTTATAAACAAAATTGTCAAGCTGACCGCATTCTGTACTGTACAGGAGACACTGCACGGAGGAGACTGATTAACAATGGTGTACAGTCCCTTAGCCAATCAGGATGCAGAACACAATGCGTGTGCTCTCCCTTAGCCAATCGTGGTGATGCCGACCACTGCCGCGACCGTCCTGCCTGATGAGAAAGCAGAACACAATGCGCTGTAAAAAAAAAAAAGCATGCAAGTTGCACTAAAAAAATCCACGAAACTGCGAGGCCGCGAAAGGTGAACCACGTTATAGCGAGGGACCATTGTACATATATAATTGTAATTACATTATTTCCTTTGTGGTCCTTTTAAAAATCAAATGACAAAATAGAAGTTATAATAATAAAACAAAAAAAAAATTATAGTAATAATAATACGAGTGAAGCGCTGCACGGGGGTTGGGGGGGGGAGGAGGGGTCAGAGCAACCACAGAAGCTGAAAGGCAAAAAAAGAAAAATGTTTAAAAGGCAGGTGCTTCCCCCCTCCCCCGAAGCTGAAAGGTTTTAGCCATGCTAATGTATGACTTCTTTGTGACTTCTTGTGAAGTCATTTTGCACAAGCACAAATATTTTTTTCTGACCAATATGCTTTAGATCATCCATTTAGGTTTCTTGTTTGTTGAGATACTGTCGATAAAAGGTGTTTTTGGGACCATGTTTACTTTAACCTTGACCTTTGACCTATGACCAAACTACTCCAAAATATAATCACTTCTAGATATCTTCTAGAAACTTGCATGATATCTATCTTAGTATTCCCACCAAGTTTGGAGGACATCTGTCCAATGATTTTTTAATTCCCTTGACCACAGACACGTACATCCCCAATTCCAGTGAAGTTAGGACGTTGTGTAAAATGTAAATAAAAACAATACAATGATTTGTAAATCCTCTTCAACCTCTATTCATTTGAATACACCACAAAGACAAGATATTTAATGTTCAGACTGATACTGAAACTTTATTGTTTTTGTGCAAATATTTGCTCATTTTGAAATGGATGCCTGCAACATGTTTCAAAAAAGCTGGGACAGTGGTATGTTTATCACAGTTACATCACCTTTCCTTCTAACAACACTGACGACACTAATTGTTGAAGCTTTGTAGGTGGAATTCTTTGCCATTCATGCTTGATGTACGACTTCAGTTGTTCACAGTCTCTGTTGAACAGTCTCTGAACAGGGTCTCTGTTGTCATATTTGTGCTTCATAATGCGCCACACATTTTCAATGGGCGACAGGTCTGGACTGCAGACAGGCCAGTCTAGTACCCGCACTCTTACTACGAAGCCACGCTCTTGTAACACGTACAGAATGTGGTTTGGCATTGTCTTGCTGAAATAACCAGGGACGTCCCTGAAAAAGACGTTGCTTGGACGGCAGCATGTGTTGCTCCAAAACCTGGATGAACCTTTCAGCATTGATGGTGCCATCACAGATGTGTAAGTTGCCCATGTCATGGGCACTAACAGACCCCCGTACCATCACAGATGCTGGCTTTTGAACTTTGCACTGGTAACAATCTGGATGGTCTTTTTCCTCTTTTGTCTGGAGGACACAACGTCCATGATTTCCAAAAAACAATTTGAAATGTGGACTCATCAGACCACAGCACACTTTTCCACTTTGCGTCTGTCATTTCAAATGAGCTCAGGCCCAGAGAAGGAGGCGATGTGATGTATGGCTTTCGCTTTGCATGGTAAAGTTTTAACTTGCACTTGTAGATGTAGCAACGAACTGTGTTAACTGACAATGGTTTTCTGAAGTGTTCCTGAGCCCACGCAGTAAGATCCTTCATACAATGATGTCGGTTTTCAATGCAGTGCCACCTGAGGGATTGAAGGTCACAGGCATTCAATGTTGGTTTTTGGCCTTGCTGCTTACGTGTAGAAAGTTCTCCAGATTCTCTGAATCTTCTGATTATATTATGGACTGAAGATGATGGAATCCCTAAATTCCTTGCAATTGAACATTGAGAAACATTGTTCTTAAACTGTTGGACTATTTTTTCACGCACTTATTTACAAAGTGGTGATCCTCACCCCATCTTTGCTTGTGCCTTTTGGGGATGCTCCTTTTATACCCAATCATGGCACTCACCTGTTTCTAATCCTGTGTTCTTTGAGCATTCATCAACTTTCACAGCCTTTTGTTGCCCCGTCCCAACTTTTTTGAAATATGTTGCAGGCATCCATTTCAAAATGAGCAAATATTTGCACAAAAACAATAAAGTCTATCAGTTTCAACATTAAATGTCTTGTCTTTGTGGTGTATTCAATTAAATATAGGTTGAACAGGATTTTCAAATCATTGTATTCTGTTTTTATTTACATTTTACACAACGTCCCAACTTCATTGGAATTGGGGTTGTACACAACAGTGAAAACAATACCTTGTTACTGCCACTTTACCATCTGGCAGGGTAATAATGTGAACTGCTGCTATGTTATATGAGCCAGAGGTGGGACAAAGTCACCAAGTTACTCTCAAGCCATGAAACTGCAAGTCCCAAGTCAAGTCTCAAGTTATAATGACCATCAATTGTTTGCAAGCTGACTTGAGACTTGACTTGGGACTTGCAGGTTGATGACTTGACAGTGACCTCATCTAACCTCTGATATGGGCTTTCATGATCCTATAAATTTGAATTTAAACCCCTCCCAAAAATGTTTTCATATCAGTTCATGGCAAAAACAAGCCTTTTTTTTGCAACTTTCAACTAAGTGAACCAATAGCTTCAGAAGATGGATCAATGTTTTAAATTCCTTGAAACACTAATGAAGAAATTGCCAATTGCATTACAGTAGTTTGATGTGTCCAAATTGTAATACTTTATTACTTTATTATTACTTTATTTTGTATGAAGTATCACTGACTTCTGCATCATATTTTGTGTGTTTATAACTCATTTTCTATGCATTAGATTGGATAAAAGTGAAATGATGAATGAATGAAATGAATTTATTGTGCAGCACACAGATCAGTAATGACAAAAACTCATATAAAGAGCAGCGTACCCATGTGGCCGAAAGGCTGTAGGCAGATACCCACCCCTTATAATATATATATACACAAAAATATAAACGCAACACTTTTGGTTTTGCTCCCATTTTGTATGAGATGAACTCAAAGATCTAAAACTTTTTCCACATACACAATATCACCATTTCCCTCAAATATTGTTCACAAACCAGTCGAAATCTGTGATAGTGAGCACTTCTCCTTTGCTGAGATAATCCATCCCACCTCACAGGTGTGCCATACGAAGATGCTGATTAGACACCATGATTAGTGCACAGGTGTGCCTTAGACTGCCCACAATAAAAGGCCACTCTGAAAGGTGCAGTTTTGTTTTATTGGGGGGGATACCAGTCAGTATCTGGTGTGACCACCATATGCCTCATGCAGTGCAACACATCTCCTTCGCATCATCCGTGAAGAGAACACCTCTCCAACGTGCCAAACACCAGCGAATGTGAGCATTTGCCCACTCAAGTCGGTTACGACGACGAACTGGAGTCAGGTCGAGACCCCGATGAGGACCACGAGCATGCAGATGAGCTTCCCTGAGACGGTTTCTGACAGTTTGTGCAGAAATTCTTTGGTTATGCAAACCGATTGTTTCAGCAGCTGTCCGAGTGGCTGGTCTCAGACGATCTTGGAGGTGAACATGCTGGATGTGGAGGTCCTGGGCTGGTGTGGTTTCACGTGGTCTGCGATTGTGAGGCTGGTTGGATGTACTGCCAAATTCTCTGAAACGCCTTTGGAGATGGCTCATGGTAGAGAAATGAACATTCAATACACGAGCAACAGCTCTGGTTGACATTCCTGCTGTCAGCATGCCAATTGCACGCTCCCTCAAATCTTGCGACATCTGTGGCATTGTGCTGTGTGATAAAACTGCAGCTTTCAGAGTGGCCTTTTATTGTGGGCAGTCTAAGGCACACCTGTGCACTAATCATGGTGTCTAATCAGCATCTTCGTATGGCACACCTGTGAGGTGGGATGGATTATCTCAGCAAAGGAGAAGTGCTCACTATCACAGATTTCGACTGGTTTGTGAACAATATTTGAGGGAAATGGTGATATTGTGTATGTGGAAAAAGTTTTAGATCTTTGAGTTCATCTCATACAAAATGGGAGCAAAACCAAAAGTGTTGCGTTTATATTTTTGTTGAGTGTATATACACGAAGTCCATTAGAAAAGTATCCAACCTTATTATTTTTTTTCAAAAACCATATGGATTTGAATCACGTGTGATTGCGTCAGCCAAGCTTGAACCTTCGTGCTCATGCGTGAGTTTTTTCATGCCTGTCGGTTGCGTCATTCGCCTGTGAGCAGGCTTTGAGTGAGGAGTGGTCCACTCCTCTCATCGTTTTTTTCATTGTTTAGGAATGGCTCAGAGAGTGCCGCTTTGCTTGTTCAAAATTTTTTCAGAAACTGTGAGGGACATCAAAGTGGACACCATTCGAGAAATTCAGATGGTTTTTGGTGAAAATTTTATGGGCTTCAAAGAGATTACGGAGTGTTACTGTCGCTTTAAGGACGGCCCAGAGTGACTGGTGGTGCGCCGTGCTCCGAATCTGCCATCGACAGGCTGAGCGACCATTTCATTTCTAAACGGATGGCTGTATGGATCCGTGACCATCGTGTGCAATTTCTCTGGTTATCACAAGAGCTGGACATCAACCATTTTCTGGCAGATTTCACTTTTAACAAGAGATTTTGTCATGGAAAGCCGAGCGGAGGCTTCGCGCGTCATGATGGATTCGCTGGATTGTCTGGATGAAACCACCTCCATTTTGGTCTCACAGGACGGCTTTGAGATGGCGTTCAGACAACTGTCGGTGGTTTTTCCATCGAGTGATTATCCAAGAAATTGTGGATGTGCCTGGACATGCCAGAACATGTCCTGTGAGGCTTCATCACGGCGTTGCTTTGCACCATGCGGCACCACCGCGACGCGCGGAATTCCTCCGCACGTCTGTCTCAGTGTGCTGAAAAAGTGCTGATGTCCACGTCTTTTCACAATTTCTGTGCTAGCCAGATGACATCCCGGAAAAATACAGCGTCCAGTTTGGAAATGAACGGCACATTCCACTGTTACAGGAGTTTTTGTCATGGAAAGAGGAGCGGAGGCTTCACGCATCGAGACTTCAACACAAAGGTGCTTTTGCTCCGCCGTCAGCAGCTTCAGCACGAATTTCACAGCCACTCTTTTCATGGCCAAATCTTCTGTCACAGTGGAATGTGCCGAAAAAGTGCTGATGTCCACCTCTTTCGCAATTTCTCGGATAGTCACACGATGGTCCCGCATCACCACAGCGTTCACTTTGGAAATGATCTGGTCATTTCAGCATGTTGATGGCCGACCGGAGCGTGGCGCACTCTCCACCGTTGTGCGGATGTCTTTAAACCGGTTGTACCGCTCCTTAATCTGTGTGATGTGTCTAACAGGTTTAGACAAAATTTTGATCAAACAAAGCGCCAGTCTCTCAGCAACTTCTCAGACAAAGGAATTCCGATGAGGGGCTGGACGATTCCTCCCACAAGGAGTGCTCACAGGCGAATGACGTCACCGACAGGCGTGGAAAACTCACGCATGCACACGAGGGTTCAAGCATGTCTGATGTAAAAACATATGAATGAAATCCATATAGTTTTTGAAAAAAATAAAAAGGACCTATACTTTATTGACAGACGTCGTATTTATTAAAGTGGTCAAACTCATTTACTGGCATCTATCTGATATGATGGAGAAAGCCTGAGTCCATATGGACATTTAATTCCATGCACGGCCTCTTTCACGCTCAGGAAATTAAAACAAAGCCTGCAGAGCCAAAGGCCGCCAGCTAATTTTTTTTTTTGTGGAAAATAGCCCATTTTTCATGTCTACCCCTTTCATGTGTTGGTTTGGGATTTTCAGTGAGGGTACTGAACTGGAACACATCTCCGCTTTTTTTTCTTCCTTCTTTTCTGTGTATAATTGTATTTATGTTGAGAGTTTGGAAACACACATTTGGGCCAGCTATGCATTAAGCAACCACATGATGACAACACCCAGTGATGACACGGTAAACACTGAGCCTGTCCTCGTTAGCACTTGTGTGCGCTTTGGGATTTGCATCACTCAGCTGTAAAGTTCTGTGCTGATCTTCAGCCCATAATCCAGTCAGTGACACAGCTCAGTTACAACCCAATGTGGCTTCTAGACCTGGGGCCTCATGTACCAAGATGAAAGTGGACTTTCGACTAAAAGTTGGCGTACGCCAAAACCCTGAATCTGACATAAGCACAAATATATTCAGATGTATGAAAGTGTGCGAAAGCATGAATTCACACACGTTCTGTTTGTATATCCCACTGAACATGGAATTTAGCATGGAACCAAACTCCTCCTTGGTCATGCCCTATTTAAATATGCAGTTTCATGTAAATAGGTCCTTGGAGCAGAGAGTCCCCACGACATGACATCACACAACATGAACACAGGAAGGAAATTATACTATAGATGACTGGAAATTACATGGAGACACGCAGGGACAGTTTATTCGGTACGCTGTTAAACGGATTAATCGTGAAACTTGTGGGAGTTACCAAGCTTGTGTGTGCTGTACATCCACACGCAGAACAGGGCGCACACACTGACGTCAAAAAGGTGAAGTGCACCTCCACTGACCATTCGCAATTTACATGCACATTTATTGACAAATATTGAACAAAGGAAGCCTGTTAAGAAGCTCTGCACCTCACCATCAAGCAAAAAAAGAAAAGACAATAATAAAAACATTTGAATGCGCACATGCCCAAATGTGTCCGTGCTGGTTTTCATTCGGAAAAATTACACAAATAAACTATTTAAACACAAGCTCCCCCCCCAATCGTGCACTGTGCAGCCTCCACATATGATTTGAACATTCATCACGTGATGGCGCCTTTATAGCAAAATAGCTGTGATTACATTCAGGAAACTGGCTCTCGCTGAAAAATGCGCTGTAATGTTGGAATGTACCTGATGACATTTGGATGATTGCGGCTTGGCGCCATGTTGACTGGCACACGCCTGACCGATCAGCCAGGTCACACTGGAATAGCCATGATGCCAGGATGCACAGCATGATCAGCACCTGTGTGGGAAAAGACAACTGCTGGGTCCTCGCCGTATTGCGATCTGGGCTGATCGCAGTACTGTGTGCAACTCCAGTAAGCGAGGTCTTGGTAATCGAAGCCGCTTTATGAGCCAATTATCCTCAATTGGATGTAAATTCTCGCACGCTCACATCAGATTGCACCAGTTGCAAGGTCCTCTAACAACACCATTGTTAGTGCCAGTTTACGCATGACTTTACGCATGCTATATCCATCCATATAATTGCAAACACATGCGTGCATTAAATGTACATCAGTGTGTCTCTGATGTGCACATCACTCTGATGACTTCTTGTTTTCACACTGTTAACGGTTCCCTGCGTCACCTGCACATGTCGGAGAGCACAATAGCTGTAGAAATGTGCATACGCCAGCCAGGATTTTTGCGTGACGCACCGCACATTTCCACGCTCAAGTCACTTTTGATACATCTGCACGTAGATGTGGAGAGGGGCGTACGCCAGGTTTTTGGGTGTACGCACGCTTTGTACATGAGGCCCCAGATCCTCCAAACATAATATGACATTTCTTGACAACTGAAAATCTCGGTGCAACTCTGCTACCCAACTGCCAAAGTGAAATATTAAAATATTATACAAACAACACTGGGCAGGCAAAATAAATAAATGTTAACACTAATTTGAAACAAAACCCAGGAGTCTATGAGCTCCTTCCAATTTGCAGACAGAAGAATGTCTGTCTTCCAAGCATTTGACTCGGAGCCAATCTGCTGCATACAGTTGAAGCCCCTCACCACCCGACCTTCATGCAGTGTTGTAATGTAACAAAGTAGAAATACTTCATTACTGTACTTAAGTAGGATTTTGACAGATCTGTACTTTACTTCGTTATTTACATTTCTGGCGACTTTCACTTTTATTCCACTACATTTCTTCAGTAAAATGTATAATTTTACTTCGATACATTTCCCTTAAACATCTTTGTTACTCATTACTACAATATAAAAGTATAAGAAATTTGATTGGCCAATGCCTGTTTGCAGAGGTGAAAGCAGTGGTGCACTGTATCTGGAAGAGACGTTCTCTTCAGCCACAGCAGAGGGGTCCTCCTTTCACCCCTGCAGCAAGTAACATGTTTGACATAAAAAACAAACAAACAAACAAAAAAAAACAACAAAAAAAAGTTGAATCTGCACCCCCGCTGAGGAAGAGGAAACTGGAGGGTGAAAATGGGGCCATCTGCGCTTTGGACTCCAAACACGCACACGCCGACGCACCACACATACACGGATCAGCTCCCGCTGGAATTAGCACACGCATTTAACACACGCTTAGTACTGACAAAACTGACCAGCGTGGATGTTTTGTTTCATTTATTTTATTTGAAATTTCCCCAGCAATGCGGTGCATAAATGCAGCGCCACGTTTTGGATTCAAGAGCGCAAAGAGCGCTGTGTTTGGTTGCTTTGCAGTGGTTGGTGATGACCCTTAAATTTGGCACAACTGTACTCGTCTAGCTAAATGACTGTTCTGTTTCACAAGAGCCTGACTGTTGTGTTTGACAGAAAAGTGTGTGTGTGTGTGTGTGTGGTGTGTGTGTGTGTGTGTGTGTGTGTGTGTGTGTGTGTGTGTGTGTGTGTGTGTGTGTGTGTGTGTGTGTGTGTGTGTGTCTTCCAGGACAAAGAACGGCAGCTTTATTTACAGTTATATACATCCACCTGTTGCTCACTCATCCCGACACCAACATCAACTGCTCTGCCAGAGGCGGATCCAGCCTTTTATAGGGGCTGAGGCCCCCTCCTGGTTTCTCCAGACACCACACTGGCTTTCTTTTCATGTCACAATTTCACTCTCCACTCATTTTGGATGTACTTTTACTTAAAGTACATTTTATATGAGAAATTTACTTTTGACAATTACAGTAATTTTCAGATACTTTAAGACTTTTACGCAAGTAATATTTTTAAAGGAGACTTTTTTACCAAAGTAATTTTATGGTAAGATACTTTCACTCAAGTATCACTTTGACTGCCTTCATGATGTCTTTTCACTTCTGCAAAGATACAATCTCACACATGCTGCTGTCCATCTGTAAATTCAACTCATGATTAAATAGTGGCCATTAGTCATTGAAATAATTACTTCAAATTTGTCAGTTAACTTCTACAAAAGTGCACTCTGTGTTTGTGTATTTGCATGTGTCTGTAAAAAAAAAAAATATCTGGTGTGACCACCATTTGCCTCATGCAGTGCAACACATCTCCTTCGCATAGAGTTGATCAGGTTGTCAATTGTGGCCTGTGGAATGTTGGTCCACTCCTCTTCAATGGCTGTGCGAAGTTGCTGGATATTGGCAGGAACTGGTACACGCTGTCGTATACGCCGGTCCAGAGCATCCCAAACATGCTCAATGTGTGACAAGTCCGATGAGTATGCAGGCCATGCAAGAACTGGGACATTTTCAGCTTCCAAGAATTGTGTACAGATCCTTGCAACATGGGGCCGTGCATTATCCTGCTGCAACATGAGGTGATGTTCTTGGATGTACGAGGTCTATTAGAAAAGTATCCGACCTTTGGCCGGGGGAAAAAAAACTGGCTTACCTGGAGGGTTGGAAACCTAATCACCCTCGAAGTACACTCCTTGGGACTCCACACACTTCTCCCAGCGGTGTCGCCACTGTTGGAAGCATTCCAAAAACGCCTCTTTCGGGATGGCGCGCAGCTCCGCCATCGTTGCAGCCATGATGTCCTCCCTCATCTCAAAACGTGTTCCTTTTAATGGTCTTTTAATTTTTGGGAACAGCCAGAAGTCACAAGGGGCCATGTCAGGAGAGTATGGAGCCTGTGGAACCACAGGAGTTTGGTTTTTAGACAAATAAGTCCGAATCAAGTTGGAGGAATGAGCTGGCGCGTTGTCATGTTGAAGGCGCCAATTTCCTGTGGCCCACAATTCCGGTCTCTTGCGCCGTACAGCATTACGGAGGTGACGGAGGACATCCCTGTAATACTCCTTCGTTACTGTTTGACCCTGTGGTGCGTACTCGTGGTGTACCACACCGCAGGAATCAAAAAAACCAGTCAGCATTACCTTCACATTGCTGCGCACTTGGCGCGCCTTCTTCGGTCGTGGCGACGTGGAATGCTTCCACTGTGACGACTGGAATTTCGTTTCCAGGTCGTACCCGTACACCCAGGACTCATCGCCGGTGATAATAGTGTCCATAAAGCTGGGATCAGTGTGAATGGAGTCCAGCATGTCCTGTGAGACTTCCACACGGAGGTGCTTTTGCTCCGCCGTCAGCAACCTCGGCACGAACTTCGCAGCCACTCACTTCATGCCCAAATCTTCTGTAACAATGGAATATGCCGAAAAAATACTGATGTCCACTTCGTCCGCAATTTCTTGGATGGTCACTCGACGGTCCCGCATCACCACAGCGTTCACTTTGGAAATGATCTCGTCATTTCGACACGTCGATGGTCGGCCGGAGCGCGGCGCGCTCTCCACCATTACGCGTCCGTCTTTAAACCGGTTGTACCACTCCTTAATCTGTGTGGTGCCCATAGCGTCATCCCGAAAGCCGTCTTTATCTTTCGAATGGTTTCCACTTGGCTGTCACCAGGTTTCTGGCAAAATTTGATGCAGTAGCGCTGCTCCAATCGTTCCGCCATTTTCCTTGCAAGAAAAATCCGCCGAGCGCACAGGACCACTCCCCATACAAAGCCTGCTCACAGGCGAATGACGCAGCCGACAGGCGGGACAAAACTCACGCATGTGCACTAAGGATCAAGGTTGGCTGATGCAATCTCACGTGACTCAGATCAATAAAGTTTTTTAAAAAAATAAAAAGGTCGTTTTTTTTTTTCTAATAGACCACGTATGGGACAACAGTGGGCCTCAGGATCTCGTCACGGTATCTCTGTGCATTCAAAATGCCATCAATAAAATGCACCTGTGTTCTTCGTCCATAACAGACGCCTGCCCATACCATAACCCCACCGCCACCATGGGCCACTCGATCCACAACATTGACATCAGAAAACCGCTCACCCACACGACGCCACACACACTGTCTGCCATCTGCCCTGAACAGTGTGAACCGGGATTCATCCGTGAAGAGAACACCTCTCCAACGCCAGCGAATGTGAGCATTTGCCCACTCATGTCGGTTACGACGACAAACTGGAATCAGTTCAAGACCCCGATGAGGACGACGAGCATGCAGATGAGCTTCCCTGAGACGGTTTCTGACAGTTTGTGGAGAAATTCTTTGGTTATGCAAACCGATTGTTTCAGCAGCTGTCCGAGTGGCTGGTCTCAGACGATCTTGGAGGTGAACGATCTTGGAGGTCCTGGGCTGGTGTGGTTTCACGTGGTCTGCGGTTGTGAGGCTGGTTGGATGTACTGCCAAATTCTCTGAAAAGCCTTTGGAGACGGCTTATGGTAGAGAAATGAACATTCAATACACGAGCAACAGCTCTGGTTGACATTCCTGCTGTCAGCATGCCAATTGCACGCTCCCTCAAATCTTGCGACATCTGTGGCATTGTGCTGTGTGATAAAACTGCACCTTTCAGAGTGGCCTTTTATTGTGGGCAGTCTAAGGCACACCTGTGCACTAATCATGGTGTCTAATCAGCATCTTGATATGGCACACCTGTGAGGTGGGATGGATTATCTCAGCAAAGGAGAAGTGCTCACTATCACAGATTTAGACTGGTTTGTGAACAATATTTGAGGGAAATGGTGATATTGTGTATGTGGAAAAAGTTTTAGATCTTTGAGTTCATCTCATACAAAATGGGAGCAAAACCAAAAGTGTTGCGTTTATATTTTTGTTGAGTGTATATATATATATATATATATATATATATATATATATAAAGAAGAAATGCCTGTGTGTATGTATGTGGCTCACATATCTCTCTATTTGTCAGATCGATCTCAGCTTTTGAATATGGCTTGCGCATAGCATGATGATGTGCATCCTTTATTATGAACATTTTTGGGATTCATTTTCAAAACCTTTATTTTGAAACCTTTATTTTGATTAGCATTATAAAACTTCCAAGATGGCATGGCTCACTGTTGTTACTGGTAGCAAAGTTAAACAACATCACATAGCTTGTGTTGCTCGCACCATTTCACAATAAAATGTTTAATGTGAGCATCCCAGCAAATACTTTTACTGTGAAAGGCATGCTGTCAGTGTTCCTTGCGACTGCATTTAACTTGACAACACTGATGAGACATTAGCTAAAATCCATTTTTTGATAACCAACAAATTTCCCAGTATTTGTACAGTGTCTCAGTAAGTACACAAGCTGAATAAAATATAATTTCCCACATTTTGTACAACATTTCATTAAGTACAAAGCTGAATAAAGGTATATATTTGCTGTGAGTTCAAGTTTAAATAAACTGTGTTCAGGAGATGGGGCACTGATTTGCTGTTTTAAATATTCTAATGGTTCTGAATAATTTTGTCTGACTCTTCCAATAATCTGTTTATTATTTTTTTTTATTTTCATATAATTGATGATAAAACTGATTTTAAAAACAATATGAAATACTGTATTAAAATGTATAATATAGCATAAATAAACATTTGTACATCCCACCTTCAAACAGCCTCATACAACCATCCATGAGAAATTTGCTTCAGCTCCCAATTTTCTATAGGAATACAAACTTCCTACACTGCACTAGTGTGTGTGTGTGTGTGTATATATATATACCACAGACAGAGTGCACTTTTAGAAGAAGTTAAATTACCAAAGATGTGAAGTAATTATAGTCCCCTCCAAAAGTATTGGAACAGTAAGGCCAATTTCTTTGTTTTTGTTGTTGACTGAAGACATTTGGGTTTAAGATCAAAAGATGAATATGAGACAAGAGTTCAGAATTTCAGCTTTTATTTCCTGGTATTTACATCTAGATGTTTTAAACAACTTAGGACATATCAGCATTTGTTTGAACCCACCCATTTTTCAAGTGAGCAAAGCTACTGGAACATGTGATTGACAGGTGTTTCTTGTTGCCCAGGCTTTGCCTTTTAGGTTGATTGTTACCTCCGCCAAGGAGGTTATGTTTTCGGTCGAGTTTGTTTGTTTGTTTGTCTGTCTGTTTGTCAGCAGGATAATTCAAAACGTTTTGAATGGATTTTGATGAAATTTTGTGGAGTGGTTGGAAATGACAAGAGGAACAAGTGATAAAATATCCAGGAATTTTTTAAAGGATTCTTCACCATTGCAGGATAGGGGGAATTTTGACATTCTAGTTTCTAACTCCACAAAAACAAGGCAGAAAGGCTTGAAAAAAATTAGGGTGTAACATAGTCAAATGTTCTATCAATCAACAAAATTTGGTGATGATCAGATCCGGATTCCGGATCTGGTGATCCAGAATATGCAAAAATATAGGGAAAATAGAAAATGTGTCAGTGTGAGGTGACAAATGAATCTAGAGATGCACAACTAACACCAAATTGTAACTGAATCTGTACTGATTCAGTAAGGTGTCATCAGATTTGATGTAGCTTCAAATGTTATGGAGCTAGATCCAGAAGAAAACCGCCATTACCGAAAAATAACTTTTGAACTAATAAAGACATAAAAGTGATTCCAAGTTCTAGTGGTATGTTTTCATGGTCAAGGATGTCAAATATAAAGGAAAGAAAAGTGTATGTATCATAGTTTTGGTTGTAACACTGAATTGTTGAATAGATCACTGTGCCAAGGAGGGAATCTCTTTAGGGTCAGTGACCCTATGGCCTTGTGTAGCACATGCAACACTTAAAAAATAGTTCTATTTCAGAATTTACTGTTATTTATTACCCCCGCCAAGGAGGTTATGTTTTCGATCGAGTTTGTTAATTTGTTTGTTTGTCTGTCTGTCAGCAGGATAACTCAAAAAAATTTGAACGGATTTTGGACAGTTTTTGGACAGTTCATTCGTCTGGCATAAATGTTTTATTATTGCTGTTAACAGCTCTCCCTGCATCCCACAATCAAATTTTATGTCTCTTTTTTCAGGGCAACCTGTACTTTCAAAATATATATTCTATAGTTGTGTTTTATAAGTGCAATAAAGGTTTACAATCAGAAATAAGAAAGGAAAAAGTAAAGCAGAAAATAATTTTCCACACACATTTATTCAAAACACACAGCAAACAACTGTTTTGACACTTTATAAAGGTAATTTGGGCTCTTGTGTGAAAGACTGTACAACAAAAAGGTTCAAACAATAAACACAAATGCACATTTTGAACAATATATACAAAATGGTCGATGCATTTTGTTTGTCTTCATCTCAAAGCAATTTCTGTCTGCTATTACACAAAGGTCACATCACAAACTTCTATGAAGTTGACTGTGTGTTTGTTCTCTCCTGCTCTAAAAGCAACATTCACACCTCGAGGCTCATTTAGTTTGAGGAGCAGCCCCTGCCCCTCGCTCCATTGATAAGGTAAACAGTGCTTTACGCTGGAGCGAGACAGCTTGCCACAGGCTTATCCAGTAACATTCACAGGAACTACTCGCGCAATCCTGATACTCACACACTGTTTGAGCACCTGAGATTGTATGAGAGGCTCTCCGTCTGCTCACTTTCACTTTCACTGTGTGTAATGGTGAAGGGCGCATTGGAGCAGCCAGGGGGCTATTCAAACGGGCCAACTAGTAACACATCACTCCTAAAAACAATCTTTGGTGTGTTATGTGAGGTGAATCTGCCCTACGATTGGATTTTGGAAAACCATGTGATGATGAACCAATTCTGATTGGACACTCACATTGCTCACGTCATCACACAGCTTCTATGAGGAGTAGATAGATGGTGGACAGTGACTCGAAAGTCTGCGGAGTTAACTTTTCAGCAAAAAAAAAGAGTAAGTTTCTATCTCATATCATTAAAAAATTATTTATAATTTAGTAAAGCTTGGTCTCACCCATCGTATACAATGGTGTCGGACCCAGAGGGTTAACTCTATTTGGACTGGGACCAAATGTTATCCCAGCAGAGTAAATTTTACTCTGCAAAATTTACTTTGTGCAAACCACTTATCAGGAGTAAGAATCGGAAGGCCATATTCAAATTTTTAAAGAAGTACAGAGGTGAGCCACAAATGTTCTGGAACACAATCTTATAGACTGATGAGACCAAAATTAATCTCTACCAAAGTGATAGAAATGCCAAAGTGTGGAGAAAGAGAGGAACTGCTTATGATCTGAAGCATACAAGGTCATCTGTGAGGCATGGTGGAGATAAGGTCATGGCTTGGGCTTGCATGGCTGCTTCAGGAACAGAATTGTTAAGATTTGTTCATGATGTAACTGATGACAGTAGCAGCAGAATGAAGTCAGAAGTGTACAGAAATATTTTGTCTGCCAATTTACAGAGAAATGCACCTAAACGAATTTGGAAGAAGTTTATCAAGCAGCACAACAATGACCCAAAACACATTGCTAACAAAACAGAGGACTTCATCAGGGCCAAAAAGTGGAAGGTTTTAGACTGGCCAAGTGAATCACCTGACCTTAACCCAGTAGAGCATGCAGCTTCCCTCCTGAAGGGGAAACTGAAGGGAGAAACCCCTCCAAAACAAACAAGAATTGAAAGAAGCTGTGGTAAAAAGTACAGACTGGCTCATCCCTACACTGAAAGGTACTGAACATCTACACACCAATCATATGCTTTTGCACAGCCCCCCTGTTATATTTATTTAGCAGTGAACATAGTCTTGCCTATTTGTCTATTTGACACTTTACTTCCTACAGAAGTACTTTTTCTTTTTCTTTTTTTTTATTATTGTTGCTTATGCACCAATAACACCAGATCAAATTCCTTGTATGTGAGAACTTACTTGGCAATAAATTTGATTCTGATTCTGAACAGCATCACAACAGTTTGGTGATGTCCATGGGTCACAGGCTTGCAGCTATTGAGGCAGCAAGGGTTATGCAACCAAGTATGAAATGTTATTGATTACTTTTGCTCACCTAAAAATGTTGCGGTCTAATACAAAGGTTATTGGAGGGGACTGTACATACATAAACACACACACACATATATATATATATATATATATATATATATATATATATATATATATATATATATATATATATATATATATATATATATGTGTGTGTGTGTGTGTGTGTGTGTGTGTGTGTGTGTGTGTGTGTGTGTGTCTGGCAGTTCTGACAGTAGTGCACCTGATCCTACAACATCTGGAAAATCCCAGGGCCTATGCCAGACTTTGACTTGACTTTAGCTCTGCATTTAACACCTTGCTGCCACACCTTCTCAATAAGCTCATTCAGTGGTCTGTTAATCCAGTGATTCTCAACCGGGGTGCCGCGATCGATCGTCGGGGGTGCCGTGGGTATTTTTCATATTCGCGATTATTTTTCATATTCGCGATTACCGTGAATTATTTATTTTATCCATAAAGCATAAAACGACTCAGAATCTGATGTCAAACGTGCTGCAGCCTCGCTCTCGTCTTAAGGCGGGACAATAACAAGGAGGCTGACGGCCGATTAAAACAGTGCCGTCGCCTCTCCAGTTTCTCCACTCACAGAAGCCAAACGTTCTTCCAGAGTTGTGTAATTATACTACAATAGTAGAATATAAAGAAGGGGAAAAAAAGAAAAAAAAAATAGACAATATATTCGTCAATTGCAATTATTTGTCTGACAATTAATCGTCTCCAGAAATTCCTAATCGTGACAGCCCTACTTGAGATCAGAGCGCAAAATGCTTGGGGATTTTCGAAATGCGGTGTTTTCTGTATCGATTTTCTATTGCAATAATTGGTTTTGCGCAAAACCAGAGGTAATAGCATTATAATATTATTTTGGTTGGTGGTGTGCCGCAGGATTTTGTAAATATAAAAAGGGTGCCGCGGCTCAAAAAAGGTTGAAAATCACTGTGTTAATCCATATATCATCAGATGGTATCACTCTTTTCTAACCAACAGGACTCAGCAGGTCAGAGTGAACCATACATTATCAGATTTAAAATCCATCAACACTGGAGCACTGCAGGGCTGTGTCAGCTCGCCAGTTTTGTTCACGCTCTATACCAACGACTGCACCAGCAGACAGCCATCTGAGGACTCATGGACACAAATACGGCTACATCAGTGTACACATCAGAGGTGGAGAACTTTGTGCAGTGGTGTAAAGTCCATCATCTCACTGTCAACGTCAAGAAACCTGAGGAGGTTGTTTTTGACCCAGGACATGTGGGACACCACACCCCGCTCTGTATTGACAGCGCTGAGGTCGCTTAGGTCCATTCTTACAATACCTGGGTGTTTACATTGACTCCAGCCTCCAGTGGGACGTCCATGTGACCTCACTCTGCAGCCGGGTTCAACAGAGACTGTACTTCCTGCACGGACTGAGAGTGTTTGGTGCTGAACAGAAAATTATGCTTATTTTTTATCAGGCTGTTGTTGAAAGTGTTATTAGGTATGAAAAGTCTGCGTGGTTCAGTAATCTGTCAGTCAAAACTAAATCAGAACTGATGTGGCTGGTGAGCACGGCATATAAAGTGATGGGAGTAAGAGAGTATCCATCATTACAGCAGATATTTGAGGAGGCTGTTATTAAACAAGCGAGGAAAATAACCTCTGACCCCTCCCATGTTTTTTACCCTCAACATGAGCTGCTTCCATCTGACGCCGCTACCGAATTCCATCTAAAAACAAAAAGAGATACCTAAAACAGGTATAAAAACTCATTCCTCCCTATATCAGTGAACCTCCTGAATTCAAACCAAAGAGCAGGTTGCTAATGTGTCACTGTGATTGTAGTGTATTGTCTGGGTCTGTCTTGTCATGTCTGTACTTGATTAGTGTATTTTATGTGGCTGCCTACGTGTCCAAGACAAATTTACCCTTGGGGACAAATAAAAGAATCTTGAAAAAAAAAAAAAAATAAATAAATATATATATATATATATATATATATATATATATATATATATATATATATATATATATATATATATATATATATATATATATATATATATATATATATATATATATATATACACACACACACACACCCCATTTGCACATCGGAGGACCAGGCCAAAGCATCAGTCCAGCCCCCTTTTTAAGAAAGTTGGTTTAACGTCCATCTGAAATTTAATTAAATGACATGGAATACATTTAATACATGAGAAAAGAACAAAAAATGGACACAGTCAGGTGAGTCATTTGTGATGTGTTTTTTTATTTGTAATGAAATGACACATTTCATTGAAATTGGCATTCCAATGTACAGTGATCCCTCGTTTATTGCAGGAATTACATTCTAAAAATAACCCGTGATAAGCGAAATCCACAAAGTAGTCAGCGCTATTTTTTGCAATTATTATAGATGTTTTAAGGCTGTAAAACCCCTCACTACACACGTTATACACTTTTCTCAAACAGGCATTAACATTTTCTCACTTTTCTCTCCTGTGTAAACACTCTCTTTTTTATTTTGGGCGAGAAGATTAGAAACAGACACATGCAGAACTCTCCCTTCGCTCACTGCCTCCGGAGGTACGGATGCGGGAACCGCAAAAGAATTCAAGTCCTCTCTCGGTGGCCACGGAGCTCTGCGGCTGCGGTCAACATCCGCATCAAAACAGCGAGCGTAGTCTCTGGACCTGTTGCCAGAACATGCAAAATTGCACAAAAAAAAAAAAAATCCACGAAACTGCGAGGCCGCGAAAGGTGAACTGCATTATAGCGAGGGATCACTGTACATGATAATGGCCATGCTCAAGCATCAGCTCACCGCCTCTTCACGCAGAATTTCGCATGGACAGCCTTGGGCCCTCTGATAGGGGAATGGGTTTTATATATATATATATATATATATATATATATATATATATATATATATATATATACACTCAACAAAAATATAAACGCAACACTTTTGGTTTTGCTCCCATTTTGTATGAGATGAACTCAAAGATCTAAAACTTTTTCCACATACACAATATCACCATTTCCCTCAAATATTGTTCACAAACCAGTCTAAATCTGTGATAGTGAGCACTTCTCCTTTACTGAGATAATCCATCCCACCTCACAGGTGTGCCATATCAAGATGCTGATTAGACACCATGATTAGTGCACAGGTGTGCCTTAGACTGCCCACAATAAAAGGCCACTCTGAAAGGTGCAGTTTTATCACACAGCACAATGCCACAGATGTCGCAAGATTTGAGGGAGCGTGCAATTGGCATGCTGACAGCAGGAAGGTCAACCAGAGCTGTTGCTTGTGTATTGAATGTTCATTTCTCTTCCATAAGCCGTCTCCAAAGGCGTTTCAGAGAATTTGGCAGTACATCCAACCAGCCTCACAACCGCAGACCACGTGTAACCACACCAGACCAGGACCTCCACATCCAGCATGTTCACCTCCAAGATTGTCTGAGACCAGCCGCTCGGACAGCTGCTGAAACAATCGGTTTGCATAACCAAAGAATTTCTGCACAAACTGTCAGAAACAGTCTCAGGGAAGCTCATCTGCATGCTTGTCGTCCTCATCGGGGTCTTGACCTGACTCCAGTTCGTCGTCGTAACCGACTTGAGTGGGCAAATGCCCACATTCGCTGGCGTTTGGCACGTTGGAGAGGTGTTCTCTTCACAGATGAATCACGGTTCACACTGTCCAGGGCAGATGGCAGACAGCGTGTGTGGCGTCGTGTGGGTGAGCGGTTTTCTGATGTCAGTGTTGTGGATCGAGTGGCCCATGGTGGCGGTGGGGTTATGGTATGGTTAGGCGTCTGTTATGGACGAAGAACACAGGTGCATTTTATTGATGGCATTTTGAATGCACAGAGATACCGTGACGAGATCCTGAGGCCCATTGTTGTGCCATACATCCAAGAACATCACCTCATGTTGCAGCAGGATAATGCACGGCCCCATGTTGCAAGGATCTGTACACAATTCTTGGAAGCTGAAAATGTCCCAGTTCTTGCATGGCCGGCATACTCACCGGACATGTCACCCATTGAGCATGTTTGGGATGCTCTGGACCGGCGTATACGACAGCGTGTACCAGTTCCTGCCAATATCCAGCAACTTCGCACAGCCATTGAAGAGGAGTGGACCAACATTCCACAGGCCACAATTGACAACCTGATCAACTCTATGCGAAGGAGATGTGTTGCACTGCATGAGGCAAATGGTGGTCACACCAGATACTGACTGGTATCTCCCCCCCCCCCCCCATAAAGCAAAACTGCACCTTTCAGAGTGGCCTTTTATTGTGGGCAGTCTAAGGCACACCTGTGCACTAATCATGGTGTCTAATCAGCATCTTGATATGGCACACCTGTGAGGTGGGATGGATTATCTCAGCAAAGGAGAAGTGCTCACTATCACAGATTTAGACTGGTTTGTGAACAATATTTGAGGGAAATGGTGATATTGTGTATGTGGAAAAAGTTTTAGATCTTTGAGTTCATCTCATACAAAATGGGAGCAAAACCAAAAGTGTTGCGTTTATATTTTTGTTGAGTGTATATACGAGGGCTGTCAATAAAGTAACGGTCCTTCTTATTTTTTTCAAAAACTATATGGATTTCATTCATATGTTTTTACGTCAGACATGCTTGAACCCTCGTGCGCATGCGTGAGTTTTTCCACGCCTGTCGGTGACGTCATTCGCCTGTGAGCACTCCTTGTGGGAGGAGTCGTCCAGCCCCTCGTCGGAATTCCTTTGTCTGAGAAGTTGCTGAGAGACTGGCGCGTTGTTTGATCAAAATTTTTTCTAAACCTGTGAGACACATCGAAGTGGACACGGTTCGAAAAATTAAGCTGGTTTTCAGTGAAAATTTTAACAGCTGATGAGAGATTTTGAGGTGATTCTGTTGCTTTAAGGACTTTTCACGGTGCGAGACGTCGCGCAGCGCTCTCAGCCGCCGTCATCAGCCTGTTCAAGCTGAAAACCTCCACATTTCAGGCTCTATTGATCCAGGACGTCGTGAGAGAACAGAGAAGTTTCAGAAGAAGTCGGTTTCAGCATTTTATCCGGATATTCCACTGTTAAAGGAGATTTTTTTAATGAAAGACGTGCGGACGGATCCGCGCGTCGGGACGCAGCCGACGCGGTGCGGCGGCACAGGAAAAACACCTCCGTGTTGATAACCATTTGTAAAATCCAGGCGGCTTTTGATGGCTTTCAGTGGAGTGAGTATATGAGAAATTGTTTAACAGGCAGGACATGTTCCAACTTGTCCTTAAGGCTTTCAACAGAGGGCTGGACGACTCCTCCCACAAGGCGTGCTCACAGGCGAATGACATCACCGACAGGCGTGGAAAAACTCACGCATGCGCACGAGGGTTCAAGCATGTCTGACGTAAAAACATATGAATGAAATCCATATAGTTTTTGAAAAAAAATAAAAAGGACCGTAACTTTATTGACAGCCCTCGTATATATATATATATATATATATATATATATATATATATATATATATATATATATATATATATATATATTTGGCAGCAGAGTGGCTTAGTGGTTAGCACTGTTGCCTCACAGCAAGAAGGTCATGGGTTTGATTCCCACCTGTGGCCTTTCTGTGTAAAGTTTACATGTTCTCTCTCTGTTTGTGTGGGTTTCCTCAGGGTGCTCTGCTTTCCTTCCACAATTAGACATGCAGGGTAGGTGAACTGGAAACTATATAAATGGTCAGGTCCCCCTTGCAAAAGAAGTCTCAATCACAATGGGACTAACCTGGTTAAATAAAGGTTAAATTAAATTAAAAATAAAGCTGACCGTGTGTGTGTGTGTGTGTGTGTGTGTGTGTCTGTGTGTGTGTGTGTTCACTATACACAGCCACAGTACTTAAGCAATCCACATCAAACTTGCTATGGTGACTGGGGCACGAAGGGGGAGGTCACTGGGGCTCTTAGGCTGTAAGCATAGGTGCGCAAACACACACACACTGGAGCCCTTATTTTCGCAGTCACGTGGTAATCAGGCCATGCAGCAAGCATCACACTTTAATTACTACATAGTAGCGACTGGCTACGATGCACTTTAAATCCAATCCGAATGGGCCAGCACGTGCCGTGTGCCAAATAGAGTGTGCATTTTTTTTTTCATTTAAAATGTACCTGCTGTGTATGACATGCCAGAGCATTGCAGTGATATGACATGCTATCACCGTTTATCATCATTTACTTGAGTCTCATGAATGTCACAAATTGCTCTATGAAAATTAATGATGACAACATACACACAATGCAACCACACCTTAACTAAAGTGACAGGAAATATACAATGACATGGCTCAAATTCAACTCTATTATCTGTGCTTAGAAAGAGTCACTCAGCTAGTATGTATTTTTACACATTAGCCTAAGCAAAAGGGACAGCTAAAATACTGATCAAAATATTGATCTAATATTTTGGGAGGTTTCTGATGGATGGCACCTTTCTTACCGACCAATCAGGTAGCAATGTCCACATTAATAAACAAATTTTTTCCCTCCTTGTCATGTTTGTCTTTCCTGTTCATTACAGACACAGTATAAGTACATAGCCAGAGAGGTCAGGGGATTAAAGTCTGCACCTCATGTTCAAATATGAGAGTGAATGGGGCACATTTGATTTAGATATAATGTAAAATATACATTAAATGGGGCTTTCAATGTTAAATTTAAATGACCACAAACTCTGTAATCTGGATTAGATCTGGATCAAATTCGACCAGTTGATAAAGGATACCATCCTATGTGACACTCTCAAAAATGAAAGACATTTGATCTTTTTGACAGAGTTGTGAATTTTTGAAAATTTGTTCAATGTTAAAGATAGGGATGTCTCAAATGTCCAAGATTTTTCCTGACTATGACCTTTGACCTATGACACTGAAACTGAATCAGTTCTTGTCTACGAATCTTCAGTAAAAATTTCATAAAGACATATGAAAAAATGTGGGCTCCAGGCTGTTCAAAAACAAACAAACAAACAAACAAGCAGGGGCACTACTACAAATACTGCTCATCTCCTTTTGATGATGTCATATAGGCTACTGCTTTGCCTGTGGAGTGTTTTTTTACTCTTTGGAAAATAGCAGTAGGGACAGAGAACTTTATCAAACACTCTGTGTTGTGTGAAGGCAAACTAAGGACAAACAGGGCATCTTCCTCTTTGCACAAGCACAATTAGAATGCCTTCATTGTGCACACACACACACACACACACACACACACACACACACAAAATACAGTTTAATGTACAGTGACTAATGTCCCCAAACCAGCACAAATTGTGTTTGCTTGGCCAGTGCTATTTTTCCAGCAAAATTTAATTCAAAACAACACAAATGGGCAGGAAACCACCCAATCTAGTAACCAGTGTTGCCAAACTGTTTCAGCCTTAGATATTTAAGCATGACAGAAAAGCCTTTTTTTTTTTTTTTTTTGCGTTTTAAGGAAAGAGAGTAACGTTGTTTTGACCACTAAGTTGAAGAAAATTAAAAACAATAAAAAACACTTTGTGACTTTCAAACGCTGGATGTTGGATGGTCTTTTTGCACTCCCCCCCCCCCCCCCCAAAAAAAAAAAAAAAAACACCCACGCACACACTTGGTGCCCCTGCATACAATCATGTTTTTTATCAGTGGTTGTCAATACGGGCTAGCTGTCAAGTGATTTTTATTGGAAGGCAAGTGTCTACCTGATTGATGACTGATATTGATCACATACTACACATAAACTGCCCTTCAATAAATAAATAAATCTTTAAATTCTTCTCTTCCAGCATGTTACAGCCACAAACTCCATTATGGCCCAGTGGCTGCAGCTTTAGTCTACATCCTTCTCATTAGCCAGCAGTGGGAAACGAGGATTCAGTAAAAAATACACAGTGTCATTAAACACTGTAAACTGCACGCTCAGAATGGCAAAAGAGCCTGTAAAAGGGCTGGAAGAATGCCAGAGAACCTATTTAATTCCTCCAGCTGCAGGTTTGAGCTCCTGCAACAAATCACTGACGCTACACATCTAATTGGTAAAAGACAACAGCGTAAAACATATACAGAGCATAAAATGTCCAGTGAACAAAGGCAGTTCATCTGCACTGAGATATATGAGACTTGGTGGAACTAATACCTGCCAGAATAGTAATTCTGCTTGCTTTCATGTTTTCAACCCACAACACCCTGAGGATGTACAATTAAGATAGAAACATTGACTTAAATTAAATGACTAAATGAATGGTTGGTGATTAAGTGAAAACTTATGACTAAAAAAAAGTGGACTCTCGAACACCTGCACCTCCTTAGACTCTGCACACATCCGCTCTTTTTACTTGTATCAGTCCACAGTTACAGTTGGAAATGGGATTTTGTTTTTGTTGTTTTGCGGCATTTGAACGGATGGGAGTAGAGTAGGGAGTAGTACTCAGTGGACAGACGCCTAGAAGCCTGTAAACACATAACAGCAAAATACACACACTCACAAATGAACTCATTTTTGTTTCATGGGCGGATCCAGAGGTGGCCTTGTGTGGCGCCTAAACCTCTGTCACATCACTCATATGTGTTCTGAAGAGCAGTTTTGAAGTGCAAATAGATGAGTTCCAAATGTCACCATCTTAGCAGCGCCTGGCTAGACCAAACTGACAATGAGACTGGCGTGATTTGGGCAGGATGAATGAAGCCTGAACACAACACTTTCTTGCACTTCTCAAACATGGAGATAACTTTGGCTTGAGTGTTTGTTTAATTAATATTTTTTGAAGTGGGTGGCCAAGCTGTGTATCTACCCTTGGAAGACAGATGAAAAAGAACCAGCTATTGCTGACAAAAAACAAAAAGAAAAAAGGCAGTCAGAGATAGCAGACTTCACCCCCTTCATGCAGCTATTGGGATATAACAATTAACAAAAACAATTTTTATCAAATAATTTGTGAACATAAAAAAAAGTAAAATTTTACTTCCAATGGCTCATCCCACAACATGTTATGCGCATTGGTGAAATGTTGTTTATATTTCATCAATGATGTGTCATCAGCCAATACATGTCACAACATGCACAGCAGTCCAATGACTCATGGACACAGGATCAGCGAGGAAGGCCTCCAAAATGCATCAGCTCTTTGAATGCAGGTTTAATATTTAATATATGTTATGATACAGTTATCATTATTTAGAGTCAGGTTGTAATCCATGCTGGCACCACATGTTGCAACATGCTCTGAGATGAGTCATTGGACTTTCCTATTTATGTTGTGACATGTCCAGGTTGAGTAAAATACATGTATATCAATGGAGGGCTGACTGTGGAAAATTTGTACAACCCCAATTCCAATTAAGTTTGACGTTGTGTAAAATGTAAATAAAAACAGAATACGATTTTCAAATCCTCTTCAACCTATATTCAATTGAATACACCACAAAGACGATATTTAATGTTCAAACTGATAAACTTTATTGTTTTTGTGCAAATATTTGCTCATTTTGAAATGGATACCTGCAACACATTTCAAAAAAGCTGGGACAGTGGTATGTTTACCACTGTGTTACATCAACTTTCCTTCTAACAACACTCAATATGCATTTGGAAACTGAGGACAATAATCGTTGACGCTTTGTACATGGAATTCTTTCCCATTCTTGCTTGATGTACGACTTCAGTTGTTCAACAGTCCGGGGTCTCCGTTGTCGTATTTTGCGCTTCATAATGCACCACACATTTTCAATGGGCAACAGGTCAGCAGGCCAGTCTAGTACCCGTACTCTTTTACTACGAAGCCACGCTGTTGTAACACGTGCAGAATGTGGCTTGGCATTGTCTTGCTGAAATAAGCAGGGACGTCCCTGAAAATGACGTTGCTTGGATGGCAGCAAGTGTTGCTTCAGAACCTGGATGTACCTTTCAGCATCGATGGTGCCATCACAGATGTGTAAGTTGCCCATGCCATGGGCACTAACACACTCCCGTACCATCACAGATGCTGGCTTTTGAACTTTGAACAAATGAGGAAAAAGACCATCCAGATTGTTACCAGCACAGAGGACACGACTTCCATGATTTCCAAAAACAATTTCAGTTGTGGACTTAGACCACAGCACAATTTTCCACTTTGTGTCTGTCCTTTTCAAATGAGCTCGGGTCCAGAGAAGGTGGCGGCATTTCTGAATGTTGTTGATGTATGGCTTTCGCTTTGCATGGTAGAGTTTTAACTTGCACTTGTAGATGTAGTGATGAACTGTCTTAACTGACAGTGGTTTTCTGAAGTGTTCCTGAGCCCACATGGTAAGATCCTTTACACCAGGGGTGCCCAAGTTCAGTCCTCGAGATCTACTTTCCTGACACTCTTAGTTGTCTCCCTGCTCCAACACACCTGAATCCAATGAAAGGCTCATTAAAAGCCTGCTAACGCATCTTTAATTTGATTCAGGTGTGTTGGAACAGGGAGACAACTAAGAGTGTCAGGAAGGTACAGGGAACCTATAGCTGTCGGGGATAATAAATTTTAATAAACAACACTATAAAACAAATAATTAATACTCTGCGCGGTAGGTGGGCTGGGGGAGGCATTCCCTCATCTACATGCATTTAGGATATCCAGTTCAAATTTGCAGATATTATTTTTTGTTTAAGATTTGATATGCACAAGACAATGTGATTGATGCAACCACAGACAGATGCATTGACATACCCATTACTTTGTCTTAGTTTTTCTACTGCAAGACTGCATGAAGTGGGTATGATGAGATATTAAAAAAAAATCTGCTTACTTAATTTTTAAAACTTTTAAACTTGACTTGACTTATGGGCAATCACATGATTAATCGTGATTACATATTTTAATCTATTGACAGCCCCAGTAGTAACATGGCATGGATGTGTCAAAAGTAAGTAAGTTCTTGTCCATGCTCCACCTCTTTGCCCATATATGGGTTGGCTGAACGAAAGGTGAAGTCAGAATCTGCCAAGATGGCAACATTTGCAACTGCCCCATCAGAGCTGCAGGTCCACTCATCAGAAATCCTATGGGTGATGTTATGGAGGGTTTGGCCAGTATTTTTCCAGTAACATTAACCAGATTTCACACAAAATAAGTCAGGAAATTCCCAGTTTGAGACAGTTTGGCTTTTTCCACCTCATTAAGGGCCCCTTCACACAGTACGAATTAGTACAAATCAGGGCAAATCATGGCAGAACAGCTCATATGAATGAACCACGAAAACTCCGAGCCGATGGGCAGGTGTGAACAAACCCACTGCGACGTTGTTGTGCACGCAACGGTGCCACCATATGACGGCATCGTGCGAGCAGGAACACAGTGCGAGCAGCTGGGACGTGGTGTACCACATCGCGTCGCCGATGTGGAGAACAATAAATTAAAAACCAGCTGTATAATTAGTGAATATCACTGGGTTGATATAAATAAGAAATAAAAGGGGACACAATACAGAACTCTGCGGTTAAATGAGCCTGTGCTGTGATAACTCACCAAACGGCATTTGTTATGGAATATTTCTGCTGATATGTGACTGAAAGTGGCATATTTGTCACACTGTTTGCTTGTCATATAGTCCTGCGCCACTCACAGGACACGCATATCAGGCCAGGCCCACGCACGTGTCTCCGGTCTGACATGTATGTCCTGTCAGACAGATGTGACATTCAGATTGCCTGCTGCATGTCTACATGAACTGACAGTCCATTTCTCCAGCCCATTACAAAAGCGACATATGTGTTTTTTATGTATTTCCATGTGAGAACAGTAAGCACACACATGCGCGTCTGTCAAAACATGATATGTGTTCTGCAGCTGTGATGTCAAGAACCAGAGATCTCAACACCTGGAGCTGTCAGCGGACATCCCCCTCCACCCCAGTCAGTCCAGCGCACACACCAACACACCATCTGTACATCCATATCAGCAGCTCATGCAAGTGTCCTCCCGTGCTCCCCCCCGGCACCCCACATGTTTACGGATGGGGAGGGAGCATAACACACACACGATTGACACGCACCACACATGTGTGTGCAGGGCAGAGCCGACACTCTGGCACCTCACGTGTGTTGCTGTTTCACAAAGCCACACTCATGGGGGCACTTAGACACATTTCACCACCAGCTCAAAAATGATTGTCTGCTGACTGTTTTCGTGCTAACAGTGCGAATGGCCGCACATTTTCTAAGCCAAGCGAGTGGTGTTAGATGTTCGTGTGTGTCAGCTGGAATTTGGCCGACACCTACCGCGAGAGGGATCGAATGGGTTCTCACAGGGCACACGCTGTCTTTCAGCCACTGGTGTGCGGAAATAGTTGTAGCAACAGGTGTACAAGGTGTTGGAGGCAGCTATGATTTTAAACTTATTGCATACGCTGACTGCTTCATGCACAATTCGACCACATTTCCTGCTATATGTGAAGGGGCCCTAAAATTACAGCTGTCTGAAAAAACTGAAAATGAAATTATGGATATTTTTGTCATTTTGACAATTACAAAACTGTACAGAGCACCCTTGGAAGCTAGGTTACAGAAAGCATTTGTACATGTCAGTTTAAATAAAGGAAGACCGCACAGAGAAAATTCTATTTTGAGTGGACATAAATAGCAGCTCTGTGTGCACTTTTAGCTGATGTGATTGGACCACAGACAGATCCGAGCGCTCTGGAAACTCTACCAGAGTATTTAACTTGGAAGGGTGAGGTGCTACGAGACTGCCTGTGTGCTCAGAGAGCGAGCTTACCTCACCCTGCCAGCCATAAATTCACAGCTTCTTCAGTCATTCACATGCTGTGACGCCTTATCCATTTTCCACATTTGAGTGGAGATGAGATTCTTGCTGCAGAATGTGGCTTAAATGGTTAGTTATGTGAGTGTGATGTCAAAGTGCAGCACGAGACACCGGAAAACAGAGCAAGGGACCAAAAATTAAGCCTTGGACAGCCATCCCCCGCAGGCTGCCTTATAATAAATTCTGCTCCCGAGAGCATATTTCCACGTCTGCCATTTGTCGACTTCACTTTGCTTTTATTTTCATTTAAGTGAGGGCACAATAAAACCTAGGTTGCCTCTTTCCCTTCAGAACTCTTTATTTCAGGCTTATTACCTAAATCACTGGAGGTATGCTGGAAAAACTGGACACCCCATAAAACCCTGAAAAAGGCCTCCTGGTTTAACATTCGCGAAGGGAACTGAATCAGAGCCTTTGTGCAAAGAGCACTTGTGCTGGATTGAAAAACAATGAAATAAGAGAAAAAAAAAACTCAGTTTATTGTCCTTTTCTGTGCAGTGTTACCCCAAGAAAACACAAGCAAGCTTTATGACATCACACAGAGCCTTTCTATACTTTATTACAGCTTTAACTTTGAGGTTAAACGTGTGATTGGATAGTGGCTAACGAGGCCAGAGGTTATTGAAGCTTAAAATGACAAGCTCCCCCTGCTTCCATTTTGTTGATTGACAGATGGCTCAACATATGCCCCATTGATCTTGTTGTCAGAGATCAGTGTGAGGTAATGTCCAAGAAGAGAAAGAGACAGAAAAATAAAAGCACATTAAGCTGGACAATGTGACATCATGCAGGTTGGAGGACATTTTACTAGTAGCACAATCTTTTAAAGTGCTTTGTTCGATTGCTTATTTTAATATCATGGGATAATTGTTGAGAGGGTTATGTTAATGTATTCTGGCATTGATGTGATGCCAGAATACTCTGGCATCACATTATCTGCTATAAAGTCCAAAAGAACCATAATTTTTGGAGTATACTTTTTTATTCCAGGTTTTTGGAGGTTGTGCAACTTATACTACTTTTTATTATTATCATCATCATCATCATCATCATGAATAATATGTTTATGCTTGTCCACTGCCCCCCCTTGCATCACTGTGTGACAGGTAAACCCATTGGATCACTTTGTGATAGGCGGAGAGATGCATTTTGGTGTTGTTTTTTGGTTGTTGCTGTTGTTTTGTATTTTTGACAACATCACACAGAAATATCTGCTTCATGTCATCGGAATATATTCATTTATGTTTTGATTATGGTTATGGGTAAGGATAGGATTAAAGATGGGGTTTGGGTTAGCATTTCCCTGCAAGTCACATAGTGATGCAAAAGGGCTATATATTGATATTTGGTCAAAATGAACCTTTTGTGTGAAAATGTGAGGAGCTGGGGTGTGAGACTGTGTTGCAAAGGAATAATCCTCTATGAAAGAGAGAACAAACCACCTGTCCTGTGCACCAACAGCATTTCTTGTATATTTGTCCGTGAATTGTTCTGTAATTTATGTTTGTAGCATGGCCCAAGCAGAGGGCCCTTTGAATCTGGTCTGCTTGAGGTTTTTTCCTCAGAGGGAGTTTCTCCTTAGCACTGTTGCTCTGGGGGTTTGTAAGGTTAGACCTTGCCTGTGTGAAACGCCTTGAGGCAACTCTGTTGTGATTTGGCGCTATATAAATGAAAATAAATCGAATTGAACAAACGCAAAGAATTGTCTGAAAATCGCCTAGAAATTACATTGGAGTTAATTTCAATTTATTTTCATTTTAAAACATTATACTTTTAAAGCATTTTATATATAAGTATATATAATATAAGCATTTTATATATATAGTGGATCCTTGTCATTTGATTGGTGCTTTGTATGTCACGTGACATGGGCTATTTGTTCCATTTGTGTTGGGTTGCATTTACCATGCAAATTTGGTTCCATATGTTTTGTACATTGCACGCTGCGACCACCGCGCACACAGTAGTGAGGGTGGCATTTAGCTAAACATGGCGGAGTTTGTTTTGCTGATGGAAGAGGATTTGAACGAGCTAATTGACGGTGCTAATTCTTCTAACACAAAAAAATAAATCCACTATGCTGTAAGCCATCTGGAGGCATGATGAGCTGTTAGGATGAAAAGGATGAAAACCTGGACAAATTTATGATGCAATTTTTCACTGGACTAAGGAAGTACACAAAATCAGTGCACAACATCACGGACTAGATCATCAGAATTATTTTTGAATTATCTGATTGTTTTTGAAAGTTGACTGAGAACAATTTTGGACTCCACTTTAGAGGTTGTGTTGGACTGTTGATGTCAAAGCAGCAGTGACGTACGAAAATGTAAGTCCCTTTTCTGTTATTTATAAATGAATAAAATATCAAATGACAAGGATCTATTTTAGCCATTATATAAAACAAATAATGAATGTTTTTTCATTTGGTGAAAGATTGAATGTTCCATTCCACAAGGCGAATATTTGTACCATTGAACTCATAAATATTCAGTATATGTTTAATAATGCTATAATAAACATGCACTATATCCCACTTTTTAACTGGGGCTTTTTTTCAGGGTGTTATTTGTTGTAGTTGTTTTCATTTGTTTTTTTGTTGCTGTCCTTTTTTTCTCTTGCATTTCCACTTGATTTGTCATGTAAATGCTTTCAAAGTTACACCTAAACTCAACCAAAAACTCTAACCAGTTAATGTAGGTACGTTATAAGTCCATGTACATCATATTTCAGCGCATTTTGTTATGTGTCGGATGCAGCTCGGAGAACTGACCAGCGTTTGAAGGATCCAGTATGAAATAAGCAGAGCACGGTACAAAGGCTAACTGAATTTAATACATAACAGTGATAATAACAAAAAGGTGCGGCCTGGCGTGGTGCGCTCCCAGCAGCGCTAACGGTCCGGAGCCAGAAGCTGTTTCGGACCCAAGGACCCCGCCGACACCCCCCAGGTGGCCGCAACAACCGAGTCTGTGAAAGAAGGAACCATTATGTGAGTCCACACTCTACACACAGAACACTTAAAGGTGTACAAACAGCAAACACTTCCTGGCTTGATTACTGATCAGCTTCCCAACCTGCAGGCATGGAACATCCAGTTCACAAAACTCCACCGCAGTGGGAGCTGATACATGACTAACAAACAGCTCAATACAATAAGGTGTGAGGGACACCACATTTACTGACTGTATAACTGTTAGTCACAAAATCTAACGTACCTCAGGAAGTGTGCTGACGAGCGTGAGACCTCACCCCCTCCTCTTTCACAGACTGTGCATCAAACCTGGACGTTCTCAGCATCCGCTGTTGATGAGATGGCTCCCAAGACGACGATCTCACCCGTCTGGTCACAAGGTCGAGTCTCTGGCAAATACACACTGTGCACTCCAGTCTTAAATGCCAACATGTTCCAATCCATCCAGATGCACCACAGCTGTGAGTCCTGACGAGTCGCAGGTGATCAGGGTGAGGTCCTGACAGCCTCAGCAACACAGCCACTCAGTCCCAAACGCAAGCCACCTGGGAGGAAAACCAAAAAACAGAAACAAACCGGCAGCCAGGCCCCCCCAGCCATATAACAGTACCCCACCCTCACGGGAAGCCTCCCGGCGACCACACACACCTGGCCCAGGAGAAACACCCCCCTCCAGGGACCATGGCTGGAAACCGCGTCTGCGTTCATCCTCCAACAGACTGGTTGAACTGGCTGCATCTTTGCCCTTGTTTCTGACAGTCTCTTAGCACAGGTGTGGCCAGGAGTTCTTACACCTGTGCGGTCAGCCTTTATCCAAACATGTGTGATTAGTCATAAAACAAAACAACCAAAACACCCCCCCCTCCCCAGGGGACCGTCCCATCAAACCCCAGGGAAGGGGAGAAAGGAAAAACAACCCAAACCCAAGCCTACAAACAAAAATACTAAAACACCCCCCCCCCCCCCCCCCCCCCCAGAGGACCGTTCCATCAAACCCTAGGGAAGGGGAGAAAAGAAAAACAACCCAAACTTGAGCTCACAAACAAAAATGCCAAAATACCCCCCCTCCCCCCCCCCCAGAGGACCGTTCCATCAAACCCCAGGGAAGGGGAGAAAAGAAAAACCCAAACTTGAGCTCACAAACAAAAATGCCAAAATACCCCCCCTCCTCCCCCCAAACGACACGTAGGGACCAACACCCCCCAGAGGGCCACCCGCCAGCTCCAGGAGCAATAACCACGGCCGAGGTCCCTCTGGGATCCAACGTCACCCATGGGGACTACCAGCGCCTCCCAGAGGACCACTCGTCAACCCCAGGAGACGCCTCCCCTCATGACCAATGGACCCAGCCCCGGCCGTCCACGGCTAGATGGACCCAACGCCCTTTCCCCCCCAGAGGACACCACAGTCAAACCCTGAGGGCGGAAACTGGGGGGGAAAACAAAAAGACACCCCAAACCCCCCCCCTCCCCTCCCGGGTGCAGAGGCTACCTGGGAAACGCCCAGCACAACCTAACTGCACCCCTCCAGCAATGCCGACACTACGGCACACCCGGCTGGAGTCAGAGGAGAAGAGAGGGCATAACAAAAAACAAAGAGAAAAAACAACCCAAGTACCACCCCATCACCCCCCAGGGGACCGTTCCATCTAACCCTGGGGATGTGAAACAAAAAGAAATAAAGAAAAAACAAACAGACCAACACACAGTTGTTTGGGTCCTTTTTTTTTTTTTTTTTTTTTTTTTGTTCTTTGTCAGACAGGCTGCAGGGTCACAACCCCAGACAAATAGTGGACAACAAAAAAATAAAATCCCACACAAAAACCAACTCAAAAAACACCCACACAAAATGAACTAACACAAAACAAATCAGTGAGTTATACCGTCAAGCTCAACCAAATGGAACACACCTGTTCCTACTCAAGAGCTTGACGGTAACGTGATTCAGTCACCACAAGGGGGAACCAGAGTGCAAAAAATGAAAAAACCCCTTTGGCGACAGAAAAAACAAACGAGCTGCTCTTATGTGCGCAGCTGAGTGCAACACACAACCAAAATGTGCTCAACTAAATAACGCCGGAGCTGATACAACAGACGCAGTAGTTACCTTTGTCCGGGGAAACGGGGCTACGACTGTAACACAGGAAGCCCAGCGACCCGTGCTAACAGAGCTCCGCCGTGCGCGTGAACCCATTACAAACGCACTCTTGCAGCTCCCGTTTACACCTCTTATCCGGTCGGAGTGTGACGCGAAGCCGTCGCCAGTCACACTCCACCACGACCCACGGATAAGGCACAACACAGGAACACGGCTGCAAGAGAGCACAAATCAGTATCCAGTAATGGGTCTCAAACACGCACCTTCCGGGCGGAGAGCCCCGCAACTGATCCGGATAACCACTGAACGTCTGCTGCCGCCTTCCCGGCGCGTTACCGTCTCTGCTACCGCTGGGTCCGTGATGTTTGGCCAGAGACTACTGTTATGTGTCGGACGCAGCTCGGAGAACCGACCAGCGTTTGAAGGACCCAGTATGAAATAAGCAGAGCACGGTACAAAGGCTAACTGAATTTAATACATAACAGTGATAATAACAAAAAGGTGCGGCCTGGCGTGGTGCGCTCCCAGCAGCGCTAACGGTCCGGAGCCAGAAGCTGTTTCGGACCCAAGGACCCCGCCGACACCCCCCAGGTGGCCGCAACAACCGAGTCTGTGAAAGAAGGAACCATTATGTGAGTCCACACTCTACACACAGAACACTTAAAGGTGTACAAACAGCAAACACTTCCTGGCTTGATTACTGATCAGCTTCCCAACCTGCAGGCATGGAACATCCAGTTCACAAAACTCCACCGCAGTGGGAGCTGATACATGACTAACAAACAGCTCAATACAATAAGGTGTGAGGGACACCACATTTACTGACTGTATAACTGTTAGTCACAAAATCTAACGTACCTCAGGAAGTGTGCTGACGAGCGTGAGACCTCATCCCCTCCTCTTTCACAGACTGTGCATCAAACCTGGACGTTCTCAGCATCCGCTGTTGATGAGATGGCTCCCAAGACGACGATCTCACCCGTCTGGTCACAAGGTCGAGTCTCTGGCAAATACACACTGTGCACTCCAGTCTTAAATGCCAACATGTTCCAATCCATCCAGATGCACCACAGCTGTGAGTCCTGACGAGTCGCAGGTGATCAGGGTGAGGTCCTGACAGCCTCAGCAACACAGCCACTCAGTCCCAAACGCAAGCCACCTGGGAGGAAAACCAAAAAACAGAAACAAACCGGCAGCCAGGCCCCCCCAGCCATATAACACATTTCATGTAAATTTCAGCAAAGAAACCATTCTGATTGCTGCTAGATGTCTTCTGGTTTATCCCATGCAGACAAATCCCCTTATTCATTACTTCTCAATTGACAATCCAAACCATACCATTCCTTCGGTCACATCAGGCCTTTGTTTAAACCCAAGAAGCAGCATCAGATCCACCCTCTGTATCCCAGTGCACCAGTACAGTGGGGACGCTTTTGTTTCATGCGGTAACTATAAATCATGCCTCAAGCTCTTGCAACAATCCTCCTCTTAACCACAGCGTTTCCCTCTAAACACTTAACAAGGGACAATTACAAAGTTATTGCAAATTATGGCCGAGTACATTTGGGAGTTGTCAGCTGACATGAGTGGCTGGAAAACCGAATATCACTTGATATATTTCCATTTATCCAGGCAAGCGGCCGTTGGGAATAGCAACTCGGAAATGACAAGGTTGAACAGCAATGAATAAGTAAGAATTGTCTTCGCTATCTCTAAATTGTTCCTTCTTGGTTGAGCATTGATGCAAACTGCAGAGTGCACAAAGTCACAGGGGATAATCAAATCTGGCAACCTTGCACTCACTTATCAGGTTTTTTAGGGGGGCGTGGGGTCGTTGGTGGTGGGCAGCACTCGATGTGCAGATAATGGATTCCGGCATGAAAAGCACAAGATCGATATTTTTGATTGCCTGGTGATATGTTCTTAACCACATTAAAGACACCCTTGGTGTCTCAGCTTAACCCTTCAAAACCTTCACGTGTATGATGTGCCCCCAAGTCAGATTTATTCCCCTGGTTATTGTATGCACGGAAAATATGACATGGCATTTGGACTGCAATTCTATTCCAAATTTTGATCCAATGTAGACACACATCATTCTTTGTGCTTTACATTCACTCATTCATAGACACACACACACACACACACACACACACACACACACACACACACACACACACACACACACACACACACACACACACACACACACACACACACACTCTCCGATGTCAGCATGCTGCCATGCATAAAGATCAACTGCATACTGGGAGCCACTTGGGCATTCAGGACCTTGACCAAGGAACTTTAATGATTTTCCTGTCAGGGAATTTAAAGTAGGATCCTCTGCTTTTAAATCCACCTATTTAACCTCAACACCAATTATTCCCAAAGCAAGGGCCGCTCCCCAGTGGTGGGTCTGGACATTTCTGAAGGTAGGCTGTGGTCACAGTACAACTTTGCACAGTATGATTATAGACACATACTTATTTGTTTCCATAAGTCACCAACATTTTATCTCATGTCCACAGTCTCTGTGTCACTGTAGTTTCATGATCTGTGTAAAAGGAGGCGTGGTCTTCTGTCTGAGTGCAGGGAGTGTGGCCACTACCCTCTGCCTATGGCGGTGGAAGTCAAACAGAAGAAAACAGTGAAGCAGCCACATGAAGCGAGCAAGTGGATTAGTTCAGTCAGAAATTTTAGAAGCATGAATGGAATCGGTTACTTTATCTCTTTCTTCCCAAATATGGTGGACGTAAAAGCGAAAATGTATCAATGTCACATTTGGGTAACACTTTATTTTAACTGCACACTATAAAGCATTAGTAAAGCATTTATAAAGTGTGAGTAAATGCTTAAATAACTATTTGTAAAACATTTACAAAGCATTCTTCTTTATTAGCTACTCGTTGGTAAGAACATGAATAGATGGCTTAATATTTATAAATGATTTTATAATTCTCTATAAACCATTTAAGAATCCCACAATAACGTCTTCTCTCTGCACCTATTATTTGTTCATCACATTCCTCTTCTGTTATTTTAGCTGCTGCCTCCTCTCTGCTCTCTAATTCTTTCCTCTTTTCCTTTTTGGCTCTCTCAAATACTGTACCTCTGGTTAAGGAGGTCCTCATATTGAGCTTTTTCCCAGTGCTATCTTTTTAAAATTATTATTAACATTAATATTATTATTTATTTTATTTTTTATGATTATTTATTAGTCCTTATTTTTATTTTATTTTATTCAGTTCCTTAATTTAAATTTTTAGCACCCAATTGTTTATTTATTTTATGTTTTATTAATTAACTTTCTTAATTTTAAGCACCCAATTGTTTCTAGGAATATAAAACTCTTGTTTTTCAAACCAAATAAGATGTGATTTTATTTACGTCCCAGACAAATGGCTGCAACACCAAGTACAAATGATACTACATCACCGACAGATGGCAACAGCTCACACAATTGTTCAGCAAATTAAAGTGGCGAGGAAGACATCCTACGGCACTTCCTGTGTCTGTTCTCATTCACGACGAACGTCCGAGGAGAAAGATTAAAATGAAAAACTGGTTTTAACCATTTTTCATATTGTATGGACTAATGCTCCTTAATCATTGGCATTCTCACACACACTTCCAGTGGACACTTCACCGAAAACAATGGTTAATTGGCTATGCGCGTAAGGGTTAGCGAAAGCTAAGCTAAAGCTAAATTGGCTAACTTGTCGTACCAAATCTACCTGCTTTACGGTTTCTAAGGTTGAAAATCATCAAGCGGACACTTTGTTTCCATCCGAGAGGCTACCCCCTGGATCGATGTGAATTTATATTGTCGGATGTAGAACATCGTTAGTCTTTTAATACCCATTATCCAATTAGCCACTATCGCTTAGCGGCTAATGGCAACCCGTTATGAGCCCACGTTTAGCTGTCGGTTAGCAACTAATGACGGCACAATTACTCGCAAATCGACACCACCTCCTAACCGAACATCACTTTAACATTTAGCAATGAATGTACCCGCACTCCTTGTCTAATACCACCGTACCAATTCCTCAAAACAAAATATGCATTGATAAGTATTTATGAATGGATATATAAAAGTGAATTGGTCAGCTGTTTGTGACTCTGCATAACACATATAAATAGCATATACAAATGAGTTATAATGCTAGGCTCACACCAAATACTTTATTAACAGCTTGTGAAGGCTTTATAATAGTATTTTTAAGTTTATTAATACATTATAAGCATTTATTAATGGACATATAAAAGTGAATTGGTCAACTGTTAGCGAACGTGATTAAAATAAAAATTAAGCATATACAAATGAGTTATAAAAAAAATTTAACCGTCACATTAGTTAAGCTCACACAAAATACTTTACTAACAGCTTGTAAAGCCTTTATAATGATATTTTTAAGTTTACTAATGCATTGATAAGCATTTATAAATGGACATATAAAAGTGAATTGGTCAACTGAGATTGTGTTTAAAATATATATTAAGTATATACAAATGAGTTATAAAACAAATTTAATCACCAGAAGGATATTACAAAGGCTTAGCTAGTACTCAGTTAAGGTTTATTGGTACATTGAAAGAAGAATTCATACATACATAAAGTCTTTAATACTGCATACTTGGGAACGAGACTTGAGCTTTGTACATTATTAACAAATGATACACAAAGTATTGAGTATTGATAATCTTTACAAATATTATAACTGATACATTGAGCATCAACTAATGGTTTATCAATGCTTAGTAAAGGCTTAATAATTTGTAAGGAAAAAATGTAAAGACAATAAAAATATTTCTAAAGTATTTTTATCAATAATGAATAGTGTCTGATTTTATGTTTGTAAATGATTAACTATAAATGATCAACTTTTCTTAAATGGTTTATAGAGAATTGAAAAATCATTTATAAATGTTTTATTAAGACATTACATATTTTGTTCTTAATAATTATTAAGCCATCTATGTTGTTACCAATGACTAGCTAATGAAGAAGAATGCTTTGTAAATGTTTCACAAATGGTTATTTAAGCATTTACTCACACTTTATAAATACTTTACTAATGCTTTATAGCGTGCAGTTAATATAAAGTGTTACCCACATTTGTTGTTGAAACACTGTTTCCAGATAAGATGAGATCACATTTGAATTAAGAACGTACCCATTTCTGACACTACTTGATGTTTTAGCGAAATCTCTGTAAAATTTCATTGATGAGAAGTTCACCGAATAACGGCAATGATTTCAAATCTGTGCAGAGTGAGGTTTGATGCCATCATTTGCACAAAAGTAAAAGAAAGTTAAAATGGGCAAAATTTTGATAATCTGGCATGATGCATTGCAAAAAAGACAACACAACACACTGCACACGAAATTCATCCCAACACGAATGACAAGTGATGAAATCCAATTCAGAAATATTTCATGAAAAGAAAGTTTGCATTTACACTTTGTCTCACAGTGCTAAAGTGGCTGACAGCAGCTCTCTGCTGCTCACAGATTACAGGTACTGTACCAAACTCTGACAAAACCATTATGTCTAAACACAAATATGAAGTGAACCATGCCTTATGTGTATAGTGACACCCTGAATATATATCAAGCTTGGGTCCTCTACCAGAGGCCTAGGAGTTTGAGGCTTGAGGGTTTGACGCAGTATCTTAGGATTTCCTAGGACTGCACTCTTCTGGACAGAGACTTCTGATGATGTGCCTGGAATCTGCTGGAGCCACTCTACGAATCTGGGGGTTACAGCCCTGGGTTCTCCTATTACCATTAGAACCACTTTGGACTTTACTTTCTACATTTGCTCCAGTTGCTCCTTCTTTCTGATGTTGCTGTCAGCTGGGGTTGCCACATCGATCACACCTGCGGTTTTCTTTTCCTTGTCAACCACCACTATGTCTGGTTGGTTGGCTAGCAGCTTTTTGTCTGTCTGACCGGAATTTGAAGTCCTACAGGACCTAAGCCCCATTGTTCTCAACCACCTTTGGTGGCATCTCCCATCTGGACATGGGGACTTCTAATCTGGAGGCAGCACAGATGTTCATGTACATGTACATCCTCGTTCGTTTTGCAAATAGAAGGTACAAGGTTGAACTACTCAAAGAGGGAAGTTGAAAGGCACAAACGTTTATATCAACGAACATCTTACTAAAAATAATGCAGACATCACCAGGAAAGCAAGGCTGCTTAAAAACAGGGCAAACTAAATTCAGTCTGGGTCATAAATTGTAAGGTTTTTTTTTTTTAATCAAACTGAAGGATCCACCTGAAAATGCCAGAGTACTGTGCATTTGGAACATAATTCAGTTGGAATGCTTTGAATAAGGATGTTTCATTATTTGTTAAGGGACTAATTTTGAGAGATTCTACACCATGTTTGGGTTTACACCGGGAACTTAGTTTTGCTGTATTGCTTTTCTCAGACTGTGGATGACGTTTCATTTAATATGACAACCGAGTTATCACAACTTACTCCTGCACAGGAGTTCAATTTAAAAAATTTTGAAGACACCGAATATAGATTTCATAATATCGAAAACAATATTGATCCTGATTGTTTTGTTTTGTTTTGTTTTTGGGGGGGGGGGGGGGTGATATTATCCATCACTGTAAATACTTTAATGAAGAACAATTGAAGAATTATTCTTTGACAAATGGGATTTTCTCCATAATACATTTTAATAGTAGAAGTCTTCTCATGAACTTTTCAAAATTTCAGGACTGCTTAAAAATATCCAATAAACATTTTTTTCTATTACTGCAGTTACTGAGACTTGGTTGAGAGAGGAGTCAGTTGACTGTGTCCAGCTTGAGGGATATGATTTTTTTTTGCCACAAATAGGATGAAAAAAACGGGGCGGTGGCGTGGCACTTCATGTGAAATCTTAAGTGAAATTATACAAAATGTAATTTTCTTTGGAAAATATTGTGGAATGTGTCACAGTGGAAATTAAATGTGAAAAATCGAAAAACATAATTATGAGGTGTGTTTATCATGCGTCGGGATCAAATATAGATATTTTTGTAGATTAATTGACTGAAATGTACAACACAATTAATAATAAGCTTTTATTTGTCTGTGGAGACTTTAAAATAGATTTCCTGAATCCTCATGGTCAGTTACAAATAACATAATTCATAAACTCTGTTTTGTATGGGACTGTATCCAGTGGTCACACAGCCAAATAGGATAACTATGAATACAATGACACTTATTGACATTATATTAACAAATGTTACTGTAGGGAACATAACAGGTGGACTGCTCATTAGTGACATCAGTGATCATTAGCTGGTTTTCATAGCTTTCAAATCATCAGTTGATAAAAATGAGCAAAAGGAAACCGAAAATCTCAAAAGGAAAATAACTGATGTTACTATTGAGAACCTCAGAAGGGACTTAATACATCAAGATTGGTGTGACATTTATAGTGAGGATATTGATAAATCAAATTAAGAATTTATTTCCATTAATCTAACTTGTATGAAAAACATTGCCCATTTGTGCCAAGAACTGGAAATATGCAAAAAAAAAGTGATTGGGTTACAAAGGGACTCCAGAATGCATGTAAAAAAAAAAATATATATATATATATAGGGAGTTTCCTTGGTATATTCCACACTTAATGGTGACTTGTACGATTGCCTTGGAGTTGGCCTCCGATGACATCTTCCACAGTCACACTGAGTTTTTGATGAAGGTTATCAGTGCACTGTCAGCCTTGTATAGTGTCAAGCGCTTCAGTATCCAAGGGTGAGGCACTGAGTCATAGGCCTTCCTGTAGTCAATCCAGGCTGTGCTCAGGTTGGTCTGCCTGGTCTTCAAGTCCTGATGTACTGCGCAGTCAACCAGGAGCTTCATCCCTCTGGTATTGTTTCTAATGCCCTTCTGAGGGATGCTCATGTGTTGACTCATGTGCCTACGCAATGCGGTTGCTATGATGCCTGATAGGAGCTTCCATGTGGAGAGGCAGGTAATTATCCGGTAGTTTGAGACTGTCATACACTTATAGGGGTCCTTCATAATCAGGATTGTCCTGCTCTGTCTTAGCCAGTCTATTGAGTACCTGCTGTTAGTAGCTCACCCAGTTGTACTGTCAGGCACATATGGAGTGTTGTTAGCTTCTTCAGCCAATAGTTGTCGATCATATCTATCTGTGACAACTCACTGCACAGTACATTCCTGAATGTTTAATGAAAAGAGTAAGCTTACACAATTGTGCAACTATATATATATATATATATATATATATATATATATATATATACACACACACACACACACACAGTTCATCGTGGTCTCTTGTAACAATCAAAATATTATTTCGACTTTGAGTTCGCCCCAGACTATTTAAAGGTTTCAAGGTGGACCAGAGTGTTCTTTAATTTATTTACATAAAATGGATTTGATTTGCATCTGCTTGAATCTTCTGCAAAAATGGTGAGAATCTATCGGTGGGCCCCACATGTGCCTCCACACCTGTGCTGTAAACAGACATTGTCTTTGGCCTTGTGTGTAGCTATAGCTCAGCGTCAGGACACATCTCTGAGACACACACACACACACACACACACACACACACACACACACACACACACACACACACACACACACACACACACACACACAGCTGAGCTATAGCTAACATGCACCAGATGCCCAGGCTGTGGGAGAGTGCAGAGTCAGTGGGCTGAAAAGAGAGGAAGTCAAGTGTAGTGTTTTTTACTCTCCTGCCATGCCACTTTTCTTTATTTTTTTTCCAGCTTGGCCGGGTCCTGTTGTGGCCCGTGATGCAGAGTCCCGAGGGCCCAGCGGTGAAATAGTAATATGGACCATCTGACACCTGTCAAAACAGCCCTGTTAGTTGAGCGTCAAGCCCTGTCAGCTTGCAGAGGAAAGTGCTACGCAGCCTCTCAATTTTCCTCCACCCCCCCAAATTTCTCCATCTCTCTTCCTCTCTCCCCCTCTCGCTCCAAAACTGGTGTAACGCTCCTTCATCTCCCTTTCACTCACTGGTCTCTCATAAATTACTTCATTCCCTTTCCTCCATCTATCTGTGTTTTTTGTTTTCTGTCATCTCTTGTCACATTCTGACACTTGACTTCCCCCATTCATCTTTCTTACTCATGGGGTGTAGTCACATCGCACACTAACATGGTAAATGTCAAATTTCTTCTCACTTCATCATCAGCGTCTACAACCACACCAGGATACAACAATTTCAGACACCAGTATAGTGAACTAACCATGAAGAAGTCATCCAATATATACACTCAACAAAAATATAATCATGGTGTCTAATCAGCATCTTGATATGGCACACCTGTGAGGTGGGATGGATTATCTCAACAAAGGAGAAGTGCTCACTATCAGAGATTTAGACTGGTTTGTGAACAATATTTGAGGGAAATGGTGATATTGTGTATGTGGAAAAAGTTTTAGATCTTTGAGTTCATCTCATACAAAATGGGAGCAAAACCAAAAGTGTTGCATTTATATTTTTGTTGAGTATATATATCCTTGTCATTTGATTGGTGCATTGTATGTCACATGACATGGATTAATTCATCCCATTTGTGTTGCATTGCATTTAGAGTGCAGCTTGGTTCCATTTAGAATGCAAATTTGGTTCCATACGTTTGGTACCATTGCACTCTGCACACACACACACACCCACACACACACAGCCACACATGCTCGTGCATGCACACACACACACACACACACACCAGGCGTGCGCACATGAACACACAACACAAATCCACTGCGCTGTCTGGAGGCTGTTAGTAGGAAGAAAGAATGAGAAGCTGGACTAATTTCTTCTGTGATTTTTTTATTCACTGCACTGAGGATGTACAGTCTTTTTGTTGTGTGTTGGGGGGGGGGGGGGGTTTGGCTGGATGTTTTTGTGTTGTTTTATTTTCTTTGCTCTCCAGGTGGTATGCAAACTGGTTTTTGTCTGTGGAGAAGGTGCTGGCAGAAGAGTCCTTCACCCTCATCAGCATTATTAGCTGCACCTGTGGAGGATGTTCACATGCAGGCCTACTGACTCGCAGCACCTGTGGATGATGCTCATGTGCAAACTTAAAGACTTTCAGCTGAAGCAGATAATGAGATGGCGTTCTGCATTTAAGCATGACTGGTTCAAGCAGAATTGCCGGGAACTCGACCTTGTGACGTTCGCTTGTGAGACGCTGAGGACCACGCCAGGGTTTGACACATCGTGCCTGTGAAGGAGGACGGGTGAGGGACACATGCTGTCAGCACACATCAGAGGTGATTATTGTCTGAATGATCATTAATAGTAATTTGGCATTCTGTTACGCAGTATATTTGAACATTGATGAGAATTGTGCAGTTTGCTTCTCACTGCCGTGGCGTATGGACTGATGATCCTCCACCTGTTGTGAGAAGCTGCTCATTTACATAAAGCTTAAATTCAGACCTGAATGTGTTGCTGATAGTGTGTGCCTTTTGAAGGATATTTGCTGTAGCTCTGTTGACTTACCTCACCTTTTTCCATCCTTCACAGAGTCAGTTTGTCGTGTCCACCTGGGGGGTGTTTGGCGGTGAATCTGAGTCCAGAAGCGCCGAGGCTTCGATCCTTTTGGGCGCTGGAGAGCGCGCCGTCCTTCACTCCGCCAGACAAACCAAATATTTATGTTGTAACTAATTATTGCACTGGAGGGGGAAATAAAACCGTTTTGTTTGTGGAACCGCTTTCTGGTTATTTAGTGCTGGGTTCGGTCAGACGTTGGTCCGCTCCTCAACCTGCGTCTGCACATAACACTTTTTTTGGTAGTACAAGCGAGCACAAGTGCTGATCCGGTTGCATGTGTGTGTGCATGTGCGCGGGGGACAACAACGATTTGATTGAGCTAACTGACTCTGCTAATTCTTGTAACACACACACACAAAATCCACTCCACTGTAAGCTGTCTGGATGCATGAAGAGATGCATGTTCCGATGAAAAGCTGACAGGATTTTTGTCTGGACTGAAGAACTACACAAAGTCTTTCTTTTTTCTTTTTTTAATTGAAGTCCAAAGTCAGTTCACAGCATCACTGGACTATACATCACAATTTGGACTTTAGCAGCAGTGAAACACCAAAATGCAAGTCCCTTTTGTGTTATTTATAAATTAATAAAATATCAAATGACAAGGATCTATTTTTTGCCATTATATAACACAAATAATGAATGTTTTTACATTCTTTCAATGGTACAAATATTTCATGAGGTGAAATATTCGTACCATTGAACTCTTAAACATTCATTATTTGTATAATATATGTGCATACACCACAGAGCTCATAAGTTTATATACCCTTGCAGATTTTGTTTTTTTTTTTGGCCATTTTTCAGAGAATATGTCTTGGACTTTATTTTCATCAATTATGATGAAATACAAACAGTATGGCACTCTATGGTAAATCTGCATGGAGTAGGCAGTTCTCAAAAACAGAGTGACTGTGCAAGAAGGAAAGGATTTTGGAAAGCCACCAAGACACCCAGACAACCCAGAAGTGGTTGTGGCTTATGTGGCTGTGATTGCAGAAATTGTGCACAGTGCATATTTTGCATTTTGCATCGCCACTCTTAGGGCCCTGTCCCACTGGCGTTTATAGTTTCATAGTGGTGTAGAGCAGAGAAGGATTTTCTTTCATCAAAACAGATCAAATCTAGGTTTGCATGTCAGATGTACCTTTTAACAATTTGTAGCTTAGCTAAACTTTCAGGTCTTGTTTTTCACAAAATCCCCCTCTATACCACTTCATCATGAAGCTGTATAACTGCTGATACAAAATGCAAAGCTTGCACTGTGCAGAATTTCTCCAGTCACAGCCACATAAGCCTGTAACTTCTTCTGGATTGTCTGGGTGTCTTGGTGGCTTTAATCACTCTTCTCCTTCTTACACAGTCACTCAGTTTTTGAGAACTGTCTAATCCATGCAGATTTACCATAGAGTGCCATACTGTTTGTATTTCTTCATAACTGAAACCATTTGCAAGATTAGCAGGCTTTTGGTAATGAAGCCATGAGTATAACGTAAATAATATAGTGGAATAACTGCTTCAAAATTGGGCACACATCAGTGGAGCGCAAAGCATCTTCCGTTAGGTCATCCACAAGTGATATCCAAGTGAATGACAAAATATGGATTTTGGTCATGGATGACTTTGTGTCACCATTCAAGAACTTGGCAATGATGTGAGGAGAAGCACAGGTTCAGTTCATTCCATTTTGATGGAGAATTTTGGCATATAGAAAGTGTCAGTTACATTTTTGCTGAAGCTGCTAATGGTTGAACAGAAGCAGTTGCATCTGGAAGTCTTATAGGTGCTGCTGAAATGTGCAAACAGTGACCACAAATTCTTGAACACTGTCATCGCTGGTGATGAGACACAGGTTTACAGGTACAACCATCCATCCAGTTTCTTCTGCTTTATCCAGAGTCGGGTCGCGGGGGCAGCAGCTCAAGCAAAGCCGCCCAGACCTCCCGATCTACACACACCTCCTCCAGCTCCTCCGGGGGAACCCCAAGGTGTTCCCAAGCCAGCCGAGAGATGTAGTCCCTCCAGCGTGTCCTGGGTCTTCCCCGGGGCCTCCTCCCAATGGGACGTGCCCGGAACACTTCTCCAGCGAGTCGTCCAGGGGGCATCCAGAAAAGAAGCCCAAGCCACCTCAACTGACTCCTTTCGACGTGGAGGAGCAGCGGCTCGACTCTGAGCTCCCAGAAAACAAATTTCAGTCATCACAGTGGAAACATCGAATACAGTGGGGTGGTGCATCATGACTATGCATCAAAATGGCAAAATATTAATTGAGAGTATTATCAGCTGTCCTGTGTCACCTTCACGATGCTGTGCTCCACAAACAACCGGATCTGTAGCTGGCAAAATGTTGGCAGCTCCATCATGACAATGCACTCACCCACTGTGCTCATCTAATTCAGGCTTTCCTGGTCAAACACAACACTATTGTGTTCCATCAGGCTCCCTATTCTCCTGACATGGCTTCCTCTGATTTTTTTGCTGTTCCCCAAGATCAAAATGACAAGGACTTGATCTGAGTCACAAGAAGACATCATACAGAATGTGAGTTACAGAAATGCTTCCAACAATGGCAGAACCGCTTGGAGAAGTCTGTGCAGTCTGAAGGAGACTCCTTTGAAGGGGATTAGGGTTTCTGACCCCCATGTGAATAATTGTATTTTTTATAGCCAACTGTTGGTTACGTTTTGAATGCATCTGCACCTCTTTTACGACGCAACTCCACATTACATGGAGAAATGTGGAGGTGGGATTTAAACCTGGAACCTTCTGAACTGAAACCAAGTGCATTAACCACATTCAAGCAAAGACATAATGTGTTGACTCTTGATTTCTTTTCTGTAACATCTGGCTGAATTTCTTATGTCCACTTGTGGTTTGTGTCAGTCTGTATCAGGTAAATGATTATCGCTACTATCTGCTTACATTGGATGTCTGAAATATATTTCAGAGTGTATAAGAGGAACCATGTCCGGGGAATTTATTTTTGTGTGGTCTGCTTTCTCGTTTGCTCCCAAGTCATATTTAGTCTATTATACATAAAGCAACGGGGTACATTTGGGGAAACATTTAGATTTTATGTCAAAAACCAACTTTGATAAACTGTTACAAATAGAGCAGCCAGATGGTTTCATTCCCGCAATAAGTAAAATAGATGTTCTGATACAACAATGAAGTGAAACAGTGTTTTGTAGTTTGCTGAAATACAGGCGAGACTGATCACTGAAGTTATTGCGCTCTGTTCACAAAATCAAGCATGGAAGAAACAATATTTTATATGGTGTGTTAAATAAAACTGGGTCAATTTATGTAAATTATGATAAAACAGTGAGAAGAAAGTCATTTTCATACAGACTCTGGAAAAAAAAATGTTTGGGATATTTTCAAATATTCCTCAACAATGTTATGATCTTGCCATCATTAATTTGCAGTATCAACAAATGTTTTCTTGGGTGGCACAGTGGCTTAGTGGTTAGTACTGTTGCCTCAGAGAAAGAAGGTTGTGGGGTCATATCCCATGTGGCCCTTTGTGGATGTTCTAAAGACATGCAGGTTAGGTGAATTGGAAACTTCAAATTGACTGCAGGTGTGGATGTGTTTGACTCTCTATATGTGGCCCTCTGATAGACTGGCGTTCTATTCATGGTATACCTCGCCATTTGCCCTATGACTCCTAGGATGGGCTCCAGCCCCCCGTGACCCTTAATGGAGTAAGAAAATTAATGAATAATTGTTCTTGGCACCATCCCCAACTACATGTACTATTAATTCTGTAATTCCATTCTGTATTTTCCTGTATAAGGGGCACATGAAATCTCTCCATGGCTGCTGTGTCAAATTGTTAGCTGGTGCTGATGTGAAGGAGGATGCTAGTGGGCAAAGTACATTGATGAAAGCATGACTTGCCACATAAATTAAACCACATATGTTCATAATACATTATAATGCACACCATCATCAGCAACCAAAGGAGCCTCTTTAACCACAGACTGCTCCTTCTCAAGTGCAGGACCAACAGACTGAAAAACTCCTTTGTCCCTCAGGCCATCAGACTGTAGAACTCCTCACTCAGGGGGAGGAGGAGTAACAGGAAGACAGAGGACAGGAAGGAGAGGAAGAGTAGCAGCCAGTAAACCAGTATTGATCAGTATGTCTGGTATTTATATTGATATTTGCAAAGTGTTTTTTTTTTACTTTCACTTTTGATACTCTATGTGCTTCTTACCCTGTGTGCTGCTATACAATGCTGCTGGAACCTTAATTTCCCTGAGGGAGTCTTTCTAAAGGGATCAATAAAGTTCTAACTTAATATAATCTAATTGGGTCCAGCATACACTAACCATCCATCAGGTGGCAGAAATGTCTATGAGATACTACATAGTCAAACCAAAGTCGCTTTTGGGACTGTTCTGGTGCATCAAAGTTCATCACAAGCTTTTTATAGTTTTTTTGTTTTGTTTTGTTTTTGGGGGGGGGGGGCACAAGATTACAATACACCAGCCACTGATCTGTAGGGCTTGGCCAGCAAAGATGTATTGTTACCAGTTTCGATAATTGGATGAATGGCATAACCTCTACACTCTTCTATCAGAGTTAAAGAAGAAGAAAAACAACTACCTTCTGTTTTTCCAGTCTTACTGAAAACATACTTAAATAATCAAATTAAAAAGTTCATTTGGATTTGCTAATAAAGGATCTAAGGGCAACTGCTTTTAGTCAAAATCCTTAGAATGCCTAATGAGCCTTGGGTAGTTGATGGTGATGTTTTCCTTTTCTTTCATTTTCAAGTTGTCCTTCCTGGTCACCCCTGTCAGATTATCAGGCTTTGTAACACGAAATGGCTGGATACAAGTGCTAGGCTCAGATTCAGAGTGGAGTTGTTTAAAAAAGGTTTACTGGTGTAACAAGCAGGGTTGGATACACAAAAATGCAGTCCAGAATAAGCAACAATAACAATTTCATCAGGCATAGGCATGGTCCAAAAAACAAGCAGGTGGTCATGAAAACACAGAGAGGCAAGCAGTATGAGAAAAACACAAAAATCAAGGCTGGAAGCTAACGCATGGAGCACAAAGATCTGGCAGGGAACAGGTGGACAAGGGGAGGTTTAAATACAGGAAGGTAATGAGCAGAAAATGAGGAACAGGTGTGAGATAAAGATCCAGGGCGTGGGAGTAGAAAGAAAGAGGGATACGCCCACCACCGAGCACCAAGTGACAGACAAGAGAAATAGAGACAGAAAACCTCAAGCAGAAAAAGACAAGATAAATCACCACACAGAACATGATCAGAAAACACTCATGCATAATACAAAAACAATAACCCAAAACCCCCAAACCCTGACACAGCGTTGGTGGTTATTTTGTATGTTGTGGTGATTTTGGTTACTAAAGTGAAATTAAAGAATACCATTGCATTCTTACTTGCTAAGTGAAAATATTGACAAAATGTCTTGCGTCCATTGTTGACTTTGAGCAAAACACTTGCACTGATTGGAATTCTCAGTGGCATTGATTATGACTGACATGGGGAATGCTCAGGATTCTCATTCACAGTCTGTCTGAAGCGCCACCACTTGGTGTTATACATTTGTATTTCTCATCATTGCCTTGCATCAACTCAGAAAATCAGAAGAATGAAACTGCACTTTTGGCAGCATCAATAGTTTGAGTACCCAATACCAGCGAGCTAATAAAGCCTTTGTCGCATAATGTCAGTTGTGCTTGATGTGGAATGTTTTATAACAACATTCATTTGCTGCACATGTATTCTCTGTTACCCCCCCCCCACACACACACACACCAAAGTGATCTGGTGGTTGCAAAAGTCCCCCATTAATTAAGGCAGAATGGTTGCAAGAGAATTCACAAGCACCGGCAAAGGGGAAATGGTCCACGTTAGATTGAAAGTAATTGCTCGGTTAGACACACCAAGAACCACATGAGAGCTTTCAGTTCCACCCCCCTCCCCCATCTCTTCTCCACACCAATCACGCCACTTTGCCACTTTGTGAGAAGATATTATGTATCATTCTATAGCCTAGTTACATTTAAGTACCTGCATTTGTCCGCCAACATAATGGAACTTGGCATTTAGATGTATGAGGCATATCTGATCCAAGTGGCTGGGCTGGTTCGGACGGAGGTAGCGGATGGAGCGTGGGATGGAAATGTGTCCTCCTAACTTGGCTTGAAACATTATAGCACAGACAAAAATAAACCGCATCCTTCATAAGTGCTGAGGAATAATAAGCATAACCCCAATCAAACATTAATGATGTTGCATTAAATGTGTTTATTGAGAGAGAAGGACACAACAGCTGTCACACCTTGCTTTCAGTAGAGGGTAAGTAAACACAACGTGTAGCTCGGTGGCAATTATAGGCTTGCAAGTTGACAAAAACGAGAGTGGGCGTCATGCCGAAGGGTCTGTAAGTCTGCAAGAGATGATGGGGAGAGATTGTAAAACTTCACTCCATAATAATGTTGCATATACAAAGCCGGTGGGTGAAAGTATCTGCTTCCTGTTCAATGTGCATCAAGGGCGATTGAATTAAGAGTGTCATCCATATTCAGCCAGGACGTTTATGGCGGAGCAAACAACTCACAGAGAACCTATTTCAGAGTGAGTGCGTATTTGTGTATTTAACCCACAAAAAAAAGATATGACCAGTTTCGTTGACATTACGTGTTGAAATTGCAAATGAAGCCATTCCAGAGCCAAATTCATACCAGAGAGCTTTGTTTTGTAACATCTTTCAGAATAATAGGATGGCAGCTCTTAGTCAAATGGCACTGTTGTTGCTGTTAGTGCACATCAGTGGTGTTTGGTCTGTTTTAAATGCATTGCAATGTGCATTTCTGAGGAGGAAGTAGCACATTTATTGGGTTGCCATTTTTTAGTATGTCTCGGGTGTCTGATGGAAATAAGGGAAAGGGCTAAAAGCAGAGAATGGGAGGTGTTTTTGGAGTGAACTGCAAACATTTCAAGGGAACTGGACCTCTCTTCTTAGCTCCACCTGGCACTCGACACAGATGCGGCTTCAGGTCCATACAGTGCAAAAACAAAGACATGGCACTGGATATTTTCTTACTCGTTAATGATGTTTGCCATTAGCCAGAAGTTAGTATTTACTGAGATGACTCATCTTATTACTAGTCTCCTTAAGTATGAGATTTTCTCCAGCTCAGATTTGGCTTAGAGTCTAGCAATCTCAGGGATTAATAGGAGACATTCTAAGAGTAACACCCCCCCCCCCCCCCCCCCCAAAAAAAAGTGCCTGAAATACAACGTAAAAATTAAATGACCTTTTAAGCATCATTTCAACTTCGTCTCTGCTTCTCCTGCAGGATTGGGTTGAATCCAAGGTCAGCCACAAAAATCTACATCCACCTAGGGAACAATTTAACAATTTAACATCAAGACTTCCATTTTTTTCCTCTTACACTTCAAAGTAGAGTCAGTTCTGCTGCATCTATGGTCTTGAATTCTAGCACGACATCATCTTGAAGTGTTTCCAGCCCTGAAATAATGTACGTTCACACTATATCCAATTACCTGACAGGTACTATTTTGATTTTTGGTCAAAAAGAACATTATTTTCCACTATAATAGCATAATCTCTCAGCAGTGACTGACAGCAGCTTGGACCATGGTTTTTACTTGTATCATTTTGTCCTTGCTTGAGTGCATGAACATGTGAAAGGATTGACTGAGAAAATATGTTGACAAATTGAGTGCAAGAGCAGATTTACTCAGGTTTATTCAGAGCCAAATACAAAGTAGGTGTCAGTGTCTTTTTAATCTTCATTTGCTGCATGAAGTTAGAGAATGAAGGAAAAATATGTTGAAGAAGAAAAAAAATTCAAAATCTAGCTTCTCATGTCTTTGCAACTACAGAGAGTTAAGTTTTTTTTCTACTTTTTGTATTTTTTAAACTGTTATGATGGTTATGCGTGATAGTTCTTCTGCCAGTGTTTGCAGCTTTTTTATGTGATGGTAAAAAATGCACAACTGGGTTCACTGTACTGCTGCAGTCTGATTATTTTTTGTCCACTGAGCACAATCATTGAAGCAGCATGAGGTGACTGCTTTGCTCATGGACACTAATACATATTGCAGAGGAAGAGAAGATTCATCCTCATCCTTCGTGTGTGTGTGTGTGTGTGTGTGTGTGTGTGTGTGTGTGTGTGTGTGTGTGTGTGTGTGTGTGTGTGTGTGTGTGTGTGTGTGTAAAATTATTACTTGATAAAATTACATAACTTAAAGTCGGAAACTTATAACAAATTAAGTTTTTTATTCTAAATCTACTTTGTCAGAGTTTAATCATTCTTTAAAAATGGAATATGAGTTGACATGATCATTGATGATTGATTGAAACAATAAAAAATGATTTATTTAACTAAAATTAGAGTGTTTTGCTGAAACATTGTGAGTTTGGTGGCAGAATTGAGGAGCAGTGGGCAAAGCTGAGATGGGGTGAGTCCCCCCACCCCCAACCCTTCTGGTCAAAGGCCACCAAGGAAGAAAGGAAAGCTGTGGTGGTGACGGAGGTGGGGAGAGCCAAACAGGGATGCTACAGGGCTAAGGGAGTGTTCCAAGGCCAGCAAAAATTGCCATGGCATGACCTGCGGAAGGTTCCTCAGGTCAGGCTTAGCTTCCATATCAGAGTCACCAATGACACCTTAACTTGTCAGCAAAACCTCCACAAGTGGTTTGCAGAGAGAGGTTTTGTAGCCTGTGTAATGATGCCAATGGCAACCTCCAGCACATCCTTTTGAGACAAATGTTAGCCTTGTCCCAAGGATGCAACTGGATTGAGGCACAACTACAACCCCTGGCAAAAATTATGGAATCACCGGCCTCAGAGGATGTTCATTCAGTTGTTTCAAAAATTATAGAATCACCCTGTAAATTTTCATCCCCCAAATTAACACCTGCATCAAATCAGATCTGCTCATTGACATTGACCCTATGTGTCTTTTTGCAAGGAATGTTTTTGCAGTTTTTGCTCTATGGCAAGATGCATTATCATCTTGAAAAATGATTTCATCATCCCCAAACATCCTTTCAATTGTCCAAAATATCAACATAAACTTGTGCATTTATTGATGATGTAATGACAGCCATCTCCCCAGTGCCTTTACCTGACATGCAGCCCCATATCATCAATGACTGTGGAAATTTACATGTTCTCTTCAGGCAGTCATCTTTATAAATCTCATTGGAATGGCACCAAACAAAAGTTCCAGCATCATCACCTTGCCCAATGCAGATTCGAGGTTCATCACTGAATATGACTTTCATCCAGTCATCCACAGTCCACAATTGCTTTTCCTTAGCCCATTGTAACCTTGTTTTTTTCTGTTTAGGTGTTAATGATGCCTTTCGTTTAGCTTTTCTGTATGTAAATCCCATTGCCTTTAGGCGGTTTCTTACAGTTCGGTCACAGACGTTGACTCCAGTTTCCTCCCATTCGTTCCTCATTTGTTTTGTTGTACATTTTTCGATTTTTGAGACATATTGCTTTAAGTTTTCTGTCTTGACGCTTTGATGTCTTCCTTGGTCTACCAGTATGTTTGCCTTTAACCTTCCCATGTTGTTTGTATTTGGTCCAGAGTTTAGACACAGCTGACTGTGAACAACCAACATCTTTTGCAACATTGCGTGATGATTTACTCTCTTTTAAGAGTTTGATAATCCTCTCCTTTGGTTCAATTGACATCTCTCGTGTTGGAGCCATGATTCATGTCAGTCCACTTGGTGCAACAGCTCTCCAAGGTGTGATCACTCCTTTTTAGATGCAGACTAAGGAGCAGATCTGATATGATGCAGGTGTTAGTTTTGGGGATGAAAATTTACAGGGTGATTCCATAATTTTTTCCTCAGAATTGAGTGATTCTATATTTTTTTCCTCTGCTTGGTCTAAAAAAGTAACCGCTACTGACTGCCACAATCTTTTTTTCTTGATTTCTTATAGTGTTTCTTAAAGCCAGAAAGTTGCCATTTGAAATGACTTTAGTTTTGTGTCATGTCTGTGATCTGCTTTTTTTCTACAAAATTAAACAACTGAATTAACATCCTCCGAGGCCGGTGATTCCATAATTTTTGCCAGGGGTTGTAGGTGCTGAGGAAGCTCGCAGAGGTGCTAGAGGCATGCAGTCAGTGTGCCAACAACAGGTTTGCTGTCCCAGTCAAGCAGTCAAAATGCATGGCAAGACTCCTCTCATCTGGCAAGGAATAGAACTTGAGAGCTGATATCGGGAGGCAACTTCATTTCCCAAGAGCAATCATGGCAACACAACTACTGCTTGACATTGTTTTGTTGCTGGAGCTCACAGTGCCAAGGGAAGATGGGCTGGAGGCAGTCCATGAGTGGAAGCAGGAAAAGTACTTGGATTTGGTAGCTGAGTGCAGGGAGGCTGGTTGGAGTGTAGTATATGCTCAGGGGGAGTGGGATGCTGGGGGTTGGTCGGTTCTTCAGGACTGAATCTGCTATGTGATGTGGGGGTGGCAGGAGCAGCATTTTGAAAGGTGATGAAGGAGCTGGTTGAGGAGGCTGAGAAACACAGCTTGTGGTTGTGGTGGAGGAGGAGGCATGGTAGTTGGAGGCCAGGCAAAGCCTAGGGCAACAGCAAGAGGTGGCAGTGGGAAATCCCAGCCATCGCTCCACCACCGGGAGATGTACTGAGAGCAAGATATAGGTGGTGCCAAGGTGTTTTTTTATGGGCTCCTAAAGAGTAGTATACTGGGGAGTAGTCTCAGGCACCGTTGAAGGTGCCTCAGGTAGTGACACCAAGCAGGTCAACTGGCAGCCTGTATTTCATATGGAAACATCAAATTAGATTTTCAGTTGACAGTGACTGAAACACTCCCCTTCCCTGGGGTCGGGAGTTCATCCATGGGTCATGTACATAGATGTCTGGAAAATGTGATGAAAAATACACAAGCCAGACATGTTCTTCCCCTTGGGACATAGGAGCAAGACAGGTTTTTTATCACAGTTCCACTGAAGTGATAACCAAGTCCTATTTATTTTGCTGAAAGCTGCTAGCGCAGGAGTGTGGGCCCTGATTGCTACAGAAGCAAGTAAAGAGGACCTGGGAGGAAGATACATTGCAAACTCAATTTTCATTGGGTGATATTACATGATACATTTTAGCATAAAAATGTTAAGTTTTCAACCTAATTGTCATAAACTGCAAGATGAAAAATGGAAAATGATTTTTTTTGCTTTTACAATGGCTAAATGGGGGTATTACTGTATTTACTCCATTAAAAGGGCCACACCCTATTAATCCCCCCCCCCCCCCCCCCCCCCCCCCCGATTTTTTTGGCACATTGTATGTAGCCAAATTGTGAATTCCTGAGAGAACAGAGTAAAATGAAAATGAAATAGTCCTACCTCATTGCCACAAAATCTCAAGTTTGTTCTGGTTTCCATGTTGCTTATGCAGCCATAGTGCCCCGTATTTCAGACCCTTCCCTGTTCATGAACACCTGCTGTTCTCCTTTCCTGGAACCATTTTATCAGCTCCTCTTCAATGTCCTGGTAAGGCACTTTCCTCCCCCCACCAGGCAGCTGTTTCGCTGTTTTGGCCAGGGTTGCAAGCTTATCTTTGTTCCTACACTACTCCCAGAGGCATTTCCTATTGACTAGGAAAATCCAAGCAGCATGGTGCTTCCCCTTCTCTTCTGCTTCTTTCGCGACTTTAACTTGAACACTGCCGAGTAGCAGCGTTTGAGTGGAGCCATTTTACGTAATTGTGTAGGAGCTACTGCATGAAGAAAAACAGCATTCATTTTGAATCTGCGCTGCTTCTCTTGCATGCAATACATGTCCATACGTACCGTAAGGCCACACTGTGTACAGCATGCACGCAACCAATCGCAACCAAAGCAAATTGCAGGACCCCGGGGTGTTTAATAGAGTAAATACAGTAATTATTAATTTCAACAAATATTGTCCTACATCCAAGAAAGATTGATGATAATCTCCTTTTATTCTTCTTATGTCTTTTGCTACGAGTACACATTTTGCTGTCAAAACTGTCAAGATATTTGCTTGAATACAGGCAGATGACACTCATAAACATCATACGTGAGCTCGCAGAAAGACAAAGCAGTTATAAAATCATATTTCATTGGAGCTTTTTTTGGTTGATGTCAAAAGTTATATATATATGTGTGTGTGTGTGTAGTTTTAACTTTGCTATTGTTTGCTAACTTTGCTGACTCCAGAAAGTGGGCTCTTTCATTATAAGTACACCAACCAAAACAGACCAAAGGGAGAAGATTTGTGCTCCAGAGATCTGTTCCAAGTTTCACTTATCCAAACAACTTTGCTAATTAACAGCCCAGAAACCTTGGTCCCAGTGCTAGTGTTTCTTCAATCTGCCATAGGGCCTCGAAGCACAGTTGGAGTCAGGGGGCCACCAAAGACGTGCAAGGGGGCTTTTATGGCTGTGTCACATATAGCAGGTCGCTGTTTTTAACCCAACAACATCTTTAACCCCCACCCCCACCTCCCCGTCCCCCACATAAGGGTCTGCTGCTCACACAAATTAAAGGGCAATTAAGGCACTGAAACAGCACAGATATCAAAGCAAGACACTGGCAGAAAAGCGACTCTGGAGAGTAAAACATTGGAAAAAAATCAGCACCAGCATTGCTCAGTAAGAACCTGACCAATAGAAATGTGTCGTATTGGTTTCTGTTATTTCCAAATACAACAAACGACGGGCTGTTTTGTGGGGTTGATATATTTTAACCACTTTAGCTAGTGGCGGCGGCAGCGTAGTCTATGTGCATATCAAATGAAAGAATAACTATTGTTTGTTTTTATTTGGGCAAAGCACAAGGGGATAACACAATTTTTCAACTCGTCAAATATGAGAGATCAAACAAAGAAAAAAATTGTATGGAGTCAAGTTTGCAGAGAATTTTTTTATTTTTTATTTTTGCAGTTCAGAGCCATAATTGAGACTCCTGAATCCGTACTAATTTCCGTCTGCATGCCAACGAAGAGAAACAACAAACAGCAGCCTTCTTCATACTTCACTTTCATTTGCATGCCTCCTGACTGACAGTAACTAATCTCAGACTAAACAGTTTCTTCGGTGAGACGGGCTTCATGGATTAAAATGTAATTTGCTGCAGTTAATGAAAATGCATTTTGTACAAACACAGGAGTGCTTATTGAGTTGAGGTTTGGGAGGTTGGGGCTGGTTTTAAACAATGAAAACCAAAGGTCTTTGTAGAGAGGCTGTCTGATGTTTGCAGATGCCTGCTGCTCGTGGGAGAAATGAGATAGCGTTGGCTAATTTAATTCTGATACGAGTGTAACAGTATCTGCCTGAGTGCATGTGGCCTTGTTACCACTGCAACAGATGCAGAACCAGGACTGGTGTATGGGGTTGTGTGGATTCTTGTGTGCACGATTCATATGCGACTCCTTGCAATGTGTACACACTTGCATGTGCTTGAGTAATTGTAAAATGTTGTGCATGTGTTATTCCAAAAAAAAAACAAACCCACCTGTTCCGCCACTACTGGAACAAGCCCTGGCTTGATATCATACACTCACAAAAATGACTCATTGGATGAACTCAACTCAATTATGTGCAGTATTTACATCTAATAAATATATGTAGCCCCAACTAAAATAAAGCGCATTCATGCAAGATAATGTAATTTAATTTAGTTGGGACTACATATATTTATTACATGGAAATCCATTCCAATTATTCGTTTTTTGAGTGTACTATAGATTGAGAAACGTTGTTTGTTCCCCTACTTGTTCAAGGTCCTTTGGTGGATACCCCCCAAATTTGGTGTGTAGATTAAGGAACACCAGAATTGCCCTGCAAGGAATTGTTTTGATAAATGTATGAGGCAAAATTTTGGTTTGTTACTCTGTTTGTTCCCCAACTCATCCAAGGCCCTTTGCCCATTATCCACCAAACTCTATATATGAATGACAGCCAACTCCAGATTTGCTCTGAAAGGGTTTGTTTTGGCAAATCATTGGAGTCAAACGTTAAAATTTCAAGTTTTACCCTGCATATCAGCGACAACGGGGTATTGTTTTAACTTGTGTGTGAGTGTGTGTCTGTGGACAAGACATCTCAGAAAGAGTTAGATGGATTTATGTTAAACTTGAGAATATTACTTGGATAGCTATCTACATGTGTTTATATTTTGGAGAAGCTTGGTCAAAGGTCAAGGTCAAGGAAAACATGGGCTGAAAAACACCTTTTTTCAAAAAGTCTAAATTGATCGAGCATGGTGGGAATATTACTTGGATAAGGTGTAGTCACACTGTAATGGATTGAGCAAATGGACTGAAATAACTTTTCCGGTGGCAAAAGTCTCCCAATCCATCAGTCTGTGGCAGATTTGGGGCTCTGATGGAATAAGTGGATAACCATCAAATGCGAGTGTCCAGTGCTTCTGGACATGAAAAGAAGATAAGTAGATAATGCATGGATAAATCTAATGTCTGCTGGATGTCCTCTGGCAAGTTATGAACAAGTACATGACAAATCAGTAAACAAATGTGCAACCACCGGGAAAGCTCTGCACCTGATGTCCGCTCAGAGTTTTGATCATGCACAAAACGAATGAGAAAAAAAAATTGTATAGCACAAAAACAGACCGGAACAGATATTAAAGTTTCATATCCGTTACGCATACATTTCCTCAATCCGTCACAGTGTGACTTTGACTATAGGTATCTATAGGTGATTAGATTTGAAAGTAGTTTGGTCAAAGCTCAAAGGATAAAATCACAGAAAATAAGTTCCAAACTAAAACTTTTTACATAGCTCATTAATCATGTGGATCAAATGTGGTCAAAACATTACTTGGATAGATATGTAGAGGTCAATTGATTTTGGAGGAGTTTGGTCAAAGGTCATAGAAAATATGACCTGACAAACATGATTGCTTGCAGATTTCAACAACCAAAAATCCTACTAAAGCGAATATTCACTGGACCTCTCTCAGCAGTCAGAGGGCAAGAAGCGAGGTACACCCTAGACAAGACTACAGTCTATCCCAGGGCCTAAAGCATATATTGCTCAGTAAAATATTTGTGAATGATTGATATTAAGCCTTCATAATGAAGTCATACACAAGATATATGATGACATCAGATATAGCCAAAAACACCATTATGGACATAAGTACATATACTTGTACATTTATACTGTTGAGTGTAGGTGCTCTACACTCAACAGTATAAATGTACAAGTACCCAAGCAGGGTATGAATCAGCCCTCTTATGCCTTTCAACCACTCTGATATCCCCGAACCTGGCACATGTGTGGGTAGGTTCTGAGATTGCCCAGAGAAGATCAAATTTACCAGGTAAATCACTGGGGTCAAAGGTCGTACTTTAAGTCGTTCACTCTGAGGTGCACCATATGTGGCACACATATGATGGTGGAGGGTTCCACAATTGCCCGACAAGGTCAAATTTTCCAAACACCATTCGATCAATTTCCTGATTTGTATCCATTTGTTATGTCCGTGAAGGTTGGTACCGAAAATGCTCTGAAAGTATTCATTTTGGTAAAGGTCAAGAGGTTTGAGTTTCAATATGATTTCGAACAAATGTGACACACACTTAGGTAAATTCCAGAACTGCCCTGAGAAGGTCAGCTTGAGATCAATCATATGGGTCAATCAATCATTTTTTTTTCTCTCTGTCCGAGACGTGGCTGGATCCACGTGCTGGATTGGATGATTTCTGTGACAGACTTGGGACAGACAGTGCTGTAGGAACAGATCCAACGAGTGGCTTGATGACCCCGACCCTCGCCAGCAGTTGACTGGATTCCTGCATGGACTCTTGTCAGTTGTTGTGTTGTGTTCTGTATTGTAAACCTTTTTGGTACAATGGCCTAAGCAGTGGGTCACCCCTTTGAATCTGGTCTGCTTGAGGTTTCTTCCTCAATATCATCAGAGGGAGTTTGCCTGTGTGTTTGCTCTAGGGGTTGGTAAGGTTAGACCTTAGTTGTGTGAAGTGCCTTAAGGCAGCTTTGTTGTGATTTGGCACTACATAAACTAAATAAATTGAATTGAAATTGGTTCAAGTTCAAGGTCACTGGGGTCAAATGCCAGATTGCCACAGCCCTTACGGTCTTCATCTTTGTGCATGGTGTGGATATATTTATCCCAAAGCACAGGAGATCTGAGTGGGTGAATATTTTCTGGTTAAGTTAATGTAAGGTGCTCTGTAAAATGCTTTCCTGTCACCTCAGGGGGCGTATAAACATAAATTTGTAGACACTGCTCTCATCAGAGCTGAACTGCTATACAGAAGCAATGCAACAGGTTAAAGGTTATAGAGTCCATCTGTTAGGAAGTTGTCTGAGTGTGGGTCTCTGCCGTGAATAGTATTTGGGCCTTGCATTTGCAAATCTGTCTGTCTGAATGTCCTTGTGCTTGTCTGTGAAGAAGCAACTTGTGGCATGTCTCGTCATTCTGGCGTGAGGAGACCTTTGCATCGCTAAAGGGAAGAATGCTACTCTCAAAGTCCTCTGAGTAATTTGTTTAATGTTTAATGATGGCTTTAACAGTTAACAGTTCATTCATTCTGGATCTTTAAACCACAGTATGCTCTATAGTCATTGCTTGCTGTCACACTACAAGGATGGAATGGGCAAAGTAGTGCCAGTAGTATGCCTACAGAAGTAATAAAGTCATATGATGAAACAATGAAATGCACATTTATTGAAAAATCCTTTTAACCAGCTATGGATCAGTAAACTGATTGCAAGGCAGGTCGATCCACCAATCCCCTCGTGATACTGTGATTGGAATCTGACGCCTCTGTGCCTTGAACATAAGTTAACACCTGCTGACGTGCAAACCCAATCCTGCATTAGGTTTAACTTGGCACATGCTAAGTAATGACATATCCTCAGCAGTCATCTGAAGTGGAGCAGACACAGACATATTAAATATTCACGTGTTGGACAGAGGATGAAAGGTTTCTAAGTGTTGCCACTTTGGTCTTTGTATTGACTTATTGCCTGCTTAATGCTCAGTGTTTGACAACGTCAGTGTGAAGGGGAAATCTGATAAGCCGGCCACTCAGAACAAGAAACTCAATCCCTTCTCTGCACTTGGCCCCATTAAAATTTGAGTGGAGCAATCAATAAGGATAACAGATGTATGAATTAAGTTATAAACAGCACTTGCGTCCAAATCATGCAAGAGTAACGTTCTGAGCTGTTTTTATCTGAACTCAATCCAGAGTCTGATCTTTGGCTGGAACTGGGGTGAACTGCAGGTTGTGAGTCTTGTGAATGTGGAGGGATGTTGAAACCGACAACATTGTCTGGACACAAGTCTTAAAATAAAGCCATTAACCCTCTGGAGCAAGGGGAGTTTTCTGTTTTACCATACTTTCACTTATTCTACTTTTACAGTACTTTCTTTTACTATAATATCCATGTGTTACATATCAAAATGTTCACAACAATCTCAGCTTTCAGAATATGTGTAACATATTTGTCTGGAACACTGTATTTAAAAATAATTTAATTAATTAAATAATTTAATCTAAATCTCAGAAAATAAAATGCACTTTTCGAAAATTCCTCAAATCTTCATTGAAAATACAAATATTCATGTGGATAAAATATTTTGTTTATAGAAATGGGTTCACTGAAATCTTTTGCTCACAAACGTAAAGTAATATATGAAGAAACTTGGAGGTCAGTGTAAAATGAATGTATAATAAAATCATTCACCCTTTGCAGGTAGATGTTTTCTATCTTCAAACCATCCAAAAATGTCCATAAGCATGCTTTAGTGGATGAAAAGCCCTCACAAAATATGCAAAATGCCCCTTTGCTATGTTGTGTGTGTGTGTGTTGGGGCGGAGTGGGGGAGCTTGTATTGTATATCCTGGAAAAAAAGCTCATCCATGTGTTTTTCACAACAACATTCTTTGTTTGATTAACATATATAATATATATATATATATATATATATATATATATATATATATATATATATATAATATATATATATATATATATATATTTAGAGAGAGAGAGAGACCACAGTGGAAAAAAACTGTCAAAGTCTTCCAATAAAAAGAGCTCCTTCTGCCTGCATAGTTGCATAACCAGGATGTCTCTGCACTTTCCTGCATTCATCTTTGCCTCATACCTGACCAGTTTCCCCAGTTCCTTCTACTGAAAAACATCTCCACAGCATTATGCTGCCACCACCATGCTTCACTGTAGTGATGGTGCCTGGTTTCCTCCAAACATGACATCTGGCATTCATAACAAAGAGTTCAATCTTTGTCTCATCAGACCATAGAGTTTTGTTTCTCATGGTCTCAGAGTCCTTCAGATGCCTTTTGGAAAACTCCAGGTGGGCTGTTATATGCCTTTTGCTAAAGAGTGGCTTCCATCTGGCCACTCTACCATACAGGCCTGACTGGTGGATTGCTACATAGATGGTTGTTCTTCTGGAAGATTCACCTCTCTACACAGAAAAATGCTGGAGCTCTGACTGAGTGACCATCAAGTTCTTGGTCACCTCCTTCACTGAGGCCCTTCTGTTGTGTGGGCCGCTGAAGAGGAGGTACTGCTGGCCCACCACCACCAGAGGGCGCCCTGCTTGGAGTGCGGGCTCCAAGCACGAGAGGGCGCCAGACCCAGAAGAAGTGACAGCTGTCACTCATCCTCTGCACCAGCTGTCACTCGTTATCATCACTACCATAAAAGCCGGACTGCAACTCCACCTCCCCGCCCGAGAAATCGACTACCAGAACCAAGGTAATTTCTCTGCTGACTAATACGCTGTCTAACTTTGTTCTGTGTGCAGTCGCATTCCTGTGAAGACCCAGAAGAGGGACAAACAGGAGCTGCACGAGTGTGTGTGATTTGGAGGTGGAGGTTCTCCCTCCTAACGGTATCTGGACTATAGATTACTGAGTGTGCGGACTCACACTCACACATCATATTTCTGCTTTCTGCCAGCAGTACCAGGGTCGACAGTCGAAGACAGAGGCCACCTGGGGACTCGGGACTTGGCGGCTCCGGTGTTCTTCAGGGCCGTTGGTGGTGGAAGCCGTGTGGGACGCGGCTTCTCTCTCGTCGGGCGTCTTCTATCTTCGAGCCTGCCCACACTTCACCTGGTGTTTATTGACTGTGAAATTAAGACACGTTTCGTTGTGTAATATCACAACATTAAATTGTTACCTTTTGGCTTACTCATTGTCCGTTCATTTGCGCCCCCTGTTGTGGGTCCGTGCTACGACACCTTCCCAACACCTTCTCCCTGATTGCTCAGTTTAGGCATTGAGAGAGCTCTAGGAAGAGTCCTGGTGGATACAAACTTCTTCCATTTATGCATGATGGAGGCCACTGTGCTCGTTGGGACCCTCAAAGCAGCAAAAATGTTTCCATACCCTTGCCCAGATTTGTGCCTTGAGACAATCCTGTCTCAAGGCACAACGGCAATTCTAACGACAATTCTAACTGCTTAACGACAATTCATTTGGCTTCATCCTTGGTTTGTGCTCTGACATGCACTGTCAACTATAGGTCCTTACATGTCGACAGGTGTGTTTTCTAAATCATGTCTAATCAATTGAATTTACCCCAGGTGGACTCCAATTAAGATGTAGAAACATCTCAAGGATGAACAGTTGGAACAGGATGCATGTGAGCTCAATTTTTAAGCTTTATGGCAAAGGCTGTGAATACTTACGTACATGTGATTTCTTCATTTTTTTTCATAAATTTACAAAAATGTAAAGAAAAAAAAAAACTTCACATTGTTATTATGGGGTAACCAACTGTGACCAACCCAAGCTCAAGAACTCCTTGAGCATGTACAGATTCAGTGAGCACAGCCTTGCAGTGGAGAAAGGCTGCCACAGACAGACCTGGCTCCCCAAAGAAGACAGGTGGTGCACCCACTGCTCACAACAAGAGGTGGAGACCGAGCTCCACTTCCTAACCTCCTGCCTGCTGTCCCAAGACATCAGAGACACGTACTTCTCACAGATCACAAACACCCAAAAAGACCTTGACAGCATGACCAACATCGACAAACTTCCATATCTGTTCGGTGAAGTAACAATGTGCAAACACAGCAGCAAGGTTTGTGATGGAACAGCAGACATAAACCACTGTAAACCCAAAACAGGAGATTAAACTGCTATGTCACTTTAACGATGATAACACATTTTATAGGATAGTATGTTGTTACTTCGAAAGGATAATTTTTACTATTATTTCAGTCTCACATCTCCTGTTACACATTTATTTATTGTAGAATATTGCTAACTGTATGTACACCTCCTTAATTTTTATTTTTTGCTCTGTGTAACTTGCTTTGACAATGTAAACGTATGTTTACCATGTCAAAGCTCCATTGAAATGAAACTGAAATGGGAGAGAGAGAGATACTCTTCTCCAGACTCTAGGTTTGGCTGTGAGGTAAAAATCATCTAAAACAAGGATTTAAATAACAAGTGACATTCTGTTGTTTCAGAAAGTGTTCCAATGTAGTATCTGTGACAATCTGTTTCTGATTTATTAACAGACTACTGTTAAATTACAAAAAACTGAGTTGGACGTGCTTGCCCATCCATCAACTCCAGAAGGTAAATAAAGACTTCTGAGGTGAAAGATCATGAAGAAAAGAACCAGGATAAGAAGCTTTCTGTTGGTGTACCCAAACATACTGAGTTGTGTATTTTAGAATGTTGTGTGACACTTTCTGTATATCAAGTGACCTGTAATACCTAAACAAGTATTTATGTTGCAGTTTTTCAAAAGAAAGCTTTTTCAAATTGCCCGAAAAACCAGATAGATAGATATTTTATTCAGAAGTCTGTACCTCAGAAGTCTTCATTTACCTTCTGGAGTTGATGGATGGGCAGGCACGTCCAACTCAGTTTTATTGTAAAAAAAATAATAATAATTTTGCCTCTATATGCCACCGTAATGGAAATGGAATCATAAAATCACCACATTGTTGAAGTGTAGATTTTCAGCCTCCATTAAAATGGATTAATAAAAACGGCATTCATAAAGCTTATGATTCTTAAATTTTGCAAACTAACAGTCCTAAATATTAGTATTTTAATATCAAACTGAATTATAGTTCATGGCTTTGGAAGGTTTCTGCACTAAAATGGTGGAGAAAAAAAAGCATAAAATATGTCTTTTAGTGCACCATTTCAATGACAACATTTCAAAAACTCCATGTGGTTAGCGGTTTGTGGATGAGGTCAGTGGATGCTGTGGTTTTTTCCTTCGTTATATTGTACAATTGCTCAATTGTAAGTCAATCTACAGTGGTTATGAATGTTGTGAAGCTAAGATCACTTTTCTTGTCAGACTTAAAGACCTACCATGTGGAGTTGAAGGGTCTGTTCACTTCGTCGTCCTACTTTAAGCTATTTGAATGGTGTAGCCAAAAATGGAACTTGTTGCAATAACGATCAAAGAATTGTGGGGAGTTGTAGACTTTCATCTGTTTTCATGCTAGACAAGCTTGAACGTTCGTGCGCATGCGTGAGTTTTTTCACGCCTGTCGGTTGCGTCATTCGCCTGTGAGCAGGCTTTGTGTGAGCACTGGTCCACCCTCTCGTCGTTTTTTTATTGCAAATAAATGTCTGAATGATTTGGAGCTTTGCTGCATCAATTTTTTTCCAGAAACTGTGAGAGACCTCCAGGTGGACACCGTTCGGAAAATTAATATGGCTTTCAGGGACGATTTTATGGGGATTATACAGATTAAGAACTGTTACTGCCGCTTTAAGGATGGCCCACAAGTACTGAGAGCGCGGCGCGCTCCCAGCACCGATCGACATGCTCAGACCCTGCTGAAACAACCAGATCATTTCCAACGTGAAGGCTTTGTTGATCCGGGACCTCGTCTGACTTTCACAAAAAGGCAGAAGGCATGGATATCAGCACTTTTTCGGCACATTCCACTGTTACAGTAGTTTTTTTCATGGAAAGAAAAGCGGAGGGACGCGCCACGGAGCCGTTCATTGCGTGGGACAAAACCACCTTGGTGTTGGTCTCACAGGACGGCTTTGAGATGGCTTTCAGATGGATTCCGGTTGCTTTTCAGTTGGGTGATTATCCGATTGTGATTGTGCATGAGCTGGACATGCCCCAACATGTCCTGGAAGGCTTCATCACGGCGTTGCTTTGCGCCATGGTGGAGCCGCTCCTCTTTCCATGACAAAAACTCCTGTAACAGTGAAATGTGCCGTTCATTTCTAAACTGGATGCTGTCTTGATCCGGTATGTCGTCTGGCTAGCATAGGAATTGTGAAAAGACGTGGACATCAGCACCTTTTCAGCACATTAAGACAGACGTGCGGAGGAGTTCCGCGTCACGGTGGAGCCGCATGGCGCAAAGCAACGCCGTGATGAAGCCTTCCAGGACATGTTGGGGCATGTCCAGCTCATGCACAATCACAATCGGATAATCACACGACTGAAAAGCAACCGGAATCCATCTGAAAGCAATCTTAAAGCCATCCTGTGAGACCAACACCGAGGTGGTTTTGTCCGTGGCGCGTCCCTCCGCTTTTCTTTCCATGAAAAAAACTCCTGTAACAGTGGAATGTGATGAAAAAGTGCTGATATCCACGCCTTCTGCCTTTTTGTGAAAGTCAGACGAGGTCCCGGATCAACAAAGCCTTCACATTGGAAATGATCTGGTTGTTTCAGTGGGGTCTGAGCATATCGATCGGCGCTGGGAGCGCGCCGCACTCTCAGCAGTTGTGAGCTGTCCTTAAAGCGGCAGTAACACTCCTTGAACTGTATAATCCCCATAAAATCGTCCCTGAAAGCCATATTAATTTTCCGAAAGGTGTCCACCTGGAGGTCTCTCACAGTTTCTGGAAAAAAATTGATGCAGCAAAGCTCCAAATCATTCAGACATTTATTTGCAATAAAAATCCGACGAGAGGGGTGGACCAGTGCTCACACAAAGCCTGCTCACAGGCGAATGACGCAACCGACAGGCGTGAAAAAACTCACGCATGCGCACGAAGGTTCAAGCTTGTCTGATGCAATCACACGTGATTCAAATCCATATGGTTTTTGAAAAAAATAAAAAGGTCCAATACTTTTCTAACAGACCTCGTATAGAAGTAAAGGACAAGACTAAACTTAATACAAGCTTTTCTTTACATGTTACATTTATATGGGACACATCCTTGGTTGGCTTCTGCCCTGTCAGCAGGGAAGTGCAAAAGCTCTGTTCGCCCACCTGTTTACTCTTCTGCTGCTCAGGGGCTTTTTCGTTGGGCATTATACCATCTCCACATCCAGCCTGATGGACCTTCAGACCAATGAGCTTTCAGATCAGTGATACTTGGGAATATTGAATAGTGACCCCAGTACAGAGCTGCACTGGGGTTTGACATTTGTTTGCCAGATGCACTTCCTGACACAACTCCAGTTTTCCTGAAGAAACACAAGAAGGTCTGTGGTCTTCCTAAGATGTCTCCTAACCAAGTAATAACCAGGACCTACCCTGCTTAGCTTCTGACAGGATCAAGGTTACATAAAGTAGAGCACCTGCAGGTTTTGAACTGTTAACTCTTTTAAATTTTAATTTGTTATTGTTTTTGTGGTGGCCAAAGAGGGTGGACACCGAACTGAGCCCAGCTGCTAATGCTGGACCTTTCTTTTGTGAAGCACCATTGGATGAGCTATATAAATACAAATTAAATTGTGTCATGCGTCTCATTCACTTTTGAACATGAGCATTTACAGGTTGACTGGAGTCGACTAGTTTGTTGGCAACATGTGCTTCAGACCAAAGCCAAATGCATAAATGTAAATGGAGGCAACATAGTCAGATATCAAAGACAGAAGTGGAGCAAAGGCGTCACAGACAGTGAGAGGGTCCACACATTCCACACCCCCACTCGAACATCACATCGGCATCACAGGCCTATCCATCTTATTGACAGCTTGGTGGCGTCACCTGCCACCGAGTGTCGCACTGCTGACACTGGAGTGTGCCACACACACACACACACACACACACACATGCACTCACACGCACAGACACACACAAACACATTAATGAAGCTTCCGCGTGCCTTCCTGACTCACATCTGGACTTGGGGAACTTGATCTTTGTCTACAGCTTGGGGGGTCATTGCCGGAAGGACGCGTCGGGGCCCTTTCACTTAATGCTGATCCCTCCCTTGCAACCCTGTGGCACTTTCATATGAGGTCAAGATCGTAAAACTTCAGAATGTACAGTTGCTGGCTTTGCTGATTGCAGGCGGGGCAGGCAGGGGGCAGTTGGGCTGAGTCCAAACCTATTTGTATCTGTTGGTGTGTCAACATGTCTCTGCGTGCGTGAATGTGCCAAATTGCCCTGTAATGTGTGGACAGTGGCAGACGGTTGTGACTCACGTTTTCTGCGCCATTTCAGTCCAGTTTATGTTTGATGTAATTTATACTGGTATGACTTTTGTAAATGTTTATGTGTGCGGTAAATGTTGGGGTGTGTGGGGAGGGGGTGGCAGGGCCTTCATGGGACCAGGAGGTCTTGGGGCAGCTGAGACTTTGGCCTCCTTCTCAGGCAACTTCAGCTGACCATATCAACCACATTCATCCTTGTCATGCGGATGGTGTTGCATTCATGTGTCTGTTTGACTTAAGTCCGTAATGAAAATTCCACATGTGACACATCAGACATGGTCAAAGTTGGCTGTCCTCACTGCTCATCCTGGTCAGAGTGTGCACACGTCATCCTCTGAGAAAAATGACAGTTTCTCTGTTTTGTTACTTTGGACAGATGCATTGACTGGCTCAAATGGTTAACGTTGCTTTTTTAAACGTCTCAGATAATCTCAGGTTTTCATGCCACTGCTTTCCTTGAACCATTAAAAAACCAATAGACTAATGACTTCAAAACCTCTTTCAAAGCACTCACACTCATACACACATTTGAAGTTCTCAGCACTGACTTTCATGTCTCTTGATCCTTGAGATCGAAATGCCTGGGAATAGCTCATAGAGTCATAATGTTGCTGAATAGAGATCCTGGTGCTACCAATCTTACTGAATGGTTGTGAATTTGTATTGTCAAATGTGTCGGTCACATGGCCCAAGCAGAGGGTCACCCCTTTGAGTCTGGTCTGCTTGAGGTTTCTTCCTCAAATCATCAGAGGGAGTTTTTCCTTACCACTGTTGCCTGTGTGCTTCCTCTAGGGTTTGGTAAGGTTAGACTTTACTTGTGTGAAGCACCTTGAGGCAGCTTTGTTGTGATTTGGTGCTAATATAAATGAAAGAAATTCAAATTAGCAACTGATGTCTTTTGTACTAGTTTTTTTCTGAGGATCCTTGGGTACTATTGGAATTGCTCTGTGCCAAACAAATGGTTCCTTAGGGAGACTAAGATAAGGAGTATCACTTGCACTGTGAGGAAATGGCAGTTTTGACATTTTGGCAATGTGTCATGTTTCTCTGGGCATGGTCCAGCATGCATGTAGTCCAATGGTGAGGACCCCAACAAATGGAAATGACTAAGGCCACACCCACATTTCACCTGACAGTAGCAGATACACTGATTAGCCATAACTTGGTGATGACTGACAGGTGAAGTGAATAACCTTGATTATCTCCATACAATGCTACTTGTCACTGGGTGGGATATATTAGGCAGCAAATTAACACATTGTCTTCAAACCTGACTGAAAAAAGGTTGTTGCATAAAGACTTTCGGTCATCCAAGTCATGGTATTCAAGTAAGTTGATTCAGGTCAACTGGACTTGTTTAATTCCTTGAAAACATTTTCCTCCTCATACAGAAAAGCTTAATCTGTTCAGCTTTGACAAGGGCCAAATTGTGATGGTTCGATGACTGGGCAATGGCATCTTCAAAACTACAACTCTTGTGGTATAATTTCAGTCTGTAGTGGTCAATACATACCAAACATGGTCCAAGGAAGAAAATCCAGTGAACCAGTGACAGGGTCAGGGGTAGCTAAGGCACACTGATGCAAGTGGGGAGTGAACGCTGGCTCATAAGGGTTGATCTAACATGGTGTGCATCATGTTGATGCACACCTTCAGATGGCTTGTGGAATCCATGCATCTACTATCTAGGCTGTTTTAGTTTCAAAAGTGACACCTACACAATACGAGGCAGTTGGTCACCATATTATTGGTGCCTGAGATGACTGTATGGGTGGTTGCCTTCAAGGACACAAAGAAGTTCCATAACATGGAACTTCACACCTGCGCATGTTCCTAGATGTGACCTCACATTTGACGTGAGCTTCTGTGTTTGCGAGAGTCCATTTCAGAGATGTTAAAATGTGTTTGTCGATATGCCTTCATTATGCGTAATCGATGGGACAGCAAGGGGATTGCAAGACACATTCCATCGAGCTACAAATCAACCAAAGCCAATATCCAACAAGCATAGGGTGAAAAAAAGATATGCTCGTATAATTGTGAGCGAACATATTCTGACACAAAGAAACCCATGGTTCTGCAGAACACTTTGAAAATTGTGTTGATTTCAGTATTGTCCCCCTCTTCCTTCCCTTGTCACTTTCCTTCTCGTTCTCTCTTTCTCTCACTGTTTGGTTGGCCGTGGATGATGATGACGGGATGGGATGGATCTTTAATAGATTTGTCTCTGGCAGCACAATGGGAGGAGGGATCGTTGTTAACATTATAACGTATCGATCGCTTTGACTCCATTTCCCAAGGCCCTGTCAGACAGGAGCCATTACTCACAGCAGTCAACTCCAGCTCCCCCTTGTACACCCACACATCTCACTGTGACAGTGCCTGTCTACACTGCTCTGCTATGTTCATGTCTCATGACCTCTTTAACCCTCCCCGTGTCTTGCTTCTCTAAATTTGTACTGATTTCGTTTGACATTCTGGGTGTGGAAATAGTTCTGAATTGAACCTATGAGCGTGGAAGTCAAATGTAAAGCAAGGTCATTCTAGTGGGAAATGGACAAAAAAGACAGATAGGAGGAAAATATTTTTTTGTGAAAAGTCCTCAGCGGGTGGTCCATGAACCAAAGAGTCAAGGAATTAATCACTTATTGACATGGAGAAAGTCTGCTTCAGCAAGACATTGTACCCTTAAACCCTTAGGGCCCCTTCACACATAACACGATTTAAGCCGACGATCACACGAAGGAGGAATTGTATGCCATTCATGAAAAATCGGAGCTGCCTCCAACGCCTCATACATGTGTCGCTACAACTATTCGCGCACACCAGCAACTGAAAGACAGAGAGTGCCCTGTGAGAGCCCATTCAATTTCCCTCATGGCAGGTGTTAGCCATATTCCAGGTGACACACACAAACATCCAATGCTACTCACTTGACACTTAGAAAATGCGTGGCCATTCGCTGAACTGCCAGGGGGCGTGTCCGCCAACAGCAGCAGCTGTTAAGATCTCTGGTTCTGGACGTCCCAGCTGGGGAACACATCCCGTGTTTTGATGGACATGAACTAACAATTGTCCACTGTAACTCACGTGTGTCTACTTGCTGTCCTTATGGACATACATAAAAATATATATCGCTGTTGTGACAGGCTGCAGTGAGTGAGCGCATGGCGCGCACACTGCCAGGCTGTCCCAGGTGAAATGAACCGTCAGATAATAACACGCAACGGGCGATGTGAATGTCACATCACCCACGTGAGCTTTGTTCGACATGATGCGGTGTCTGCCCTGTGGCACGCCATCCAAAGGACACGCGTATCGGGCTGGACACGTGCACGTGGCCGGCTGGACACACCGGGCTAGCAGATGCGGACATAAACAGTGCATGAACTGCTTCATTCATGTCAATTCATGACTGTACATCTGTGACCATGGGTCATCTACAGAGGAACAGATGGTTCATACTTGTTTTGTCCATTCGATAAGATGGATTCACTATAATGCACTGTTTTTTAGTGGTTTGATTTTTTTTTAATACACTTATCTCCTTGTTGAGTTCAGGCATTTTACACACTTTTTATAGGACAGTGATGGTAGCACAGTGGTAAAGTTTGTCAGTCAGAGCTTTCAGTCAGCAGCTGCGCAATGTCTTTCCATATGCTCCAGCTGTGTTCCCACCTGCCCGACTCTGTGTTCCTCCTGACGTCCACTCGATGTTTTCGTGCAGGCTGTTTCACCATGATTCGCCCTGATTCCTACTTATTCATGCTATGTGTGAAGGACCCCTTAAAGATGCATAGAAAGACGTGGTGGAGTACTGTGACCAAACATTTTGGAACATTAAATAATTTTAGAACTTGAAAAACCTCAGGTCAGATACGGTCTGGGAGTACTGCAGGTGTCACTGCATCACCAAACTATGGAATCATGTTGGTTCCTTAACTGCAACCACCCAAACAGACAACTGTCTCTCTGTTGCAGCCATTTATAGTTTAGTTGTCCACAATGGCCTTCTCTAGTCTTTGGGGTGCTCAGCACTGGTGCTGGATCATGCCCAGAAAAAACACACCAGAATGTGACAACTGATGTTACTTCACAATGCAATAGCTATGGTGAGACAACATTTTGGGAGGTGACTGCTGGTCTGCCTAGGTCGTGGGTGGGGAACAAGGGCCAAGACAGTGTAGGCTTTCTTTGCAACCAATTACATTTGCAGAAGGTTTTACAGATGAGCTCCCCCTTCAACTTAAAGTCTTAATCATCTGTGAAATCACATACTGAAGAGATTGGCAGCAAATAAAACTTGCACTGTTTTGCCCCTTCAGGGAAAACTATTGGCCAACCCTGGCCTAGGTGGTTGCCAACCACCTGGTCCCATAGTATTCCACCATAGATGTGCAATCCCAGTGTGAGCTCCCAGTTTTTGGTTGCCACTAGTTACACAGCGTCATGACAGTGGACTGAGTGCAGACTCACATATATCTAATGTATGCAGTGCATATAGGTTTAAGGTGTGGCTATAAGGTGTTATTGACTAATGCAAAAGTAAGAAGTAATGTAACAAGTTAAGCTCCTTGGAGTTTAAAAAAGTAATCTACTTCATTTAATGTACTACAGTGCCTCAAGTGGAGGAGTTTAAGTATCTCGGGGTCTTGTTCATGAGTGAGGGATGGATGGAGCGTGAGATCGACAGACGGATCGGTGCAGCATCTGCAGTGATGCAGTCGCTGTATTGGACCGTCGTGGTGAAGAGAGAGCTGAGTAGGGGGGCAAAGCTCTCGATTTACCGATCGATCGACGTTCCGATCCTTACCTATGGTCATGAGATTTGGCTCATGACCAAAAGAACGAGATTGCGAGTACAAGCGGCCGAGATGAGTTTCCTCCGCAGGGTGGCTGGGCGCTCCCTTACAGATAGGGTGAGGAGCTCGGTCACTCGGGAGGAGCTCGGAGTCGAGCCGCTGCTCCTCCACATCGAAAGGAGCCAGTTGAGGTGGCTCGGGCATCTTTTCCGGATGCCCCCTGGACGCCTCGCTGGAGAGGTGTTCCGGGCACGTCCCATTGGGAGGAGGCCCCGGGGAAGACCCAGGACACACTGGAGGGACTACGTCTCTCGGCTGGCTTGGGAACACCTTGGGGTTCCCCCGGAGGAGCTGGGGGAGGTGTGTGTGGATCGGGAGGTCTGGGCGGCTTTGCTTGAGCTGCTGCCCCCGCAACCCGACTCCGGATAAAGTGGAAGAAAATGGATGGATGGATGGATGGATGTACTTCATTTTTTTTAAGTAGTGTGCAATGTGTAATGCATTTCCTTTTTGAGTAACAATCCCAACTGTAATGAATGCAAACAACACTGTGTATAATGTCTTCATCAACTTTAAAAATTCATTATTTCTTTGAAGTGAAAAATCTACTCAGTTTGCATTTGGTGAGAATTTATTTATTTAACAAAAAATGTGGTGTGCTCAGCATAATTTATTAGATCTAATGACAGATTAATTTGTTTTCAAAAGATAAGCCTGACATCACTGCACCAATGATCCCACAATTGGCCGTAATGTTGAAAACATCCCATTTAATGAATACTGAGGCATATCTGCTTATTTGACAACAAAGTAAAGAAGAGTGAATGAGGAAGGAAGCACGGTCTACTGTGGGGTTCAATCACATTTTTGAAATATGCCTGAAGCATTTGAGGTGTCTAATAAGCAGACAACCATAACAGATGATGTCAGTCTGCAGTCTGTCTGCTTTATGAAACAGGCAGCAGGGCCATTATGAGTATTATGCATCGTCACGCAATCCAGTTTATAGCTGTTATTGAAATATGAATTGCTTGGGTGTTGAAACAGTCAAGACTAGATATCTGTCAGCAAGCTCATAAAATGATAAGCCCCCAACCACTCCCCCAACATACACACACACACACACACACACACACACACACACACACACACACACACACACACACACACACACACACACACACACACACACACACACACTGCATATAACTGACAAATATGATGTATTAAAAAAAGAACAACAAAACTATCTATCTTGAGATTAGACTGAAATTCTTTTTCTTCATGCACATTAAACAAAATTCCTATGATCTCTCCTTGAAGAAGATTAACTGAAATTATTTTCCTTCATGCACCAGTCCATATGTTGTGCTACCATGGTGTAAAGTAAATCCAACATACAGTGTAAGAGGAGCTGCGCTAAAAAAACTCATGGACGGACAGGGTGATTCCTACATATATTCCCAAATTGTTGCTTCCAGGGGGTAAAATTATGTCACTGAAATTTGGTGCACACAATACCAAAAGGAGAGCAATTGATGATGCGTATGATGGCTCAAATCCAGTTATGTGACAGCCCCTGTATATACTTAAGGGCTTTTCTTGTGCAATAGTCAAACCTGTGCAGAACTCTTTTAGATATCAACACTTCAATGCACACAATTCAGCTGTTCTTCTAAAAGGACCGTATCAGTGAAATACAGATGTGGCGTGAACAGGAGAAGACGGTTGTCTTTCTGCATTGTGGATGTCTCTCAGCTTTACGGGCTGAATGGGATGAAACTGACAGTCCTGAGATGGCCAAAGACAATTGGCTTCAGAAGAACTGTCTGAGCTAATATCCAGGGCAATGGATCTTCTCAGATATTCATGAGCCGAGATTGTTATTCTAGAAGCTTGACCTTGTTTAGTGGCACAGTACTCCATGTGTGTGTGTGTGTGTGTGTGTGTGTGTTTCAGCCCCTCAGTGTAAAGCAAAAATGCTTTGTATTCCAATCAATGCTCTTCTTTGCTTAAGACACCAAAAACATGCTTCCTGACTCACAAATTTGATATTTTATCATCTGAAAGTCTTTCTCTCCCCTTTCTATGATCTTATAGAAAATACAACCTGCCTAGGAGCCAGCAGTAAATCCATCATGATGGGTAAATCCAATTGCTTTGGCCTTCCCTGTCGGTGCCTATTTGATGTCCTGCTCAAGATTGATAAACAGAGATCTGGAGGGTCATTTGAGATACTTCATCTGTCCCACCAACATCATCTGTGATCGCTCTCGTCTTTTCTTGTCTTAATCTTTAGGGTACAAAAAATAAAATGGGTTGCAAGGAGTCATGCTTCAGTGTCAGGTTGAGGTACCTTGACACTTGCACGAATGTGATCCTCTCACTTGCAGGCAATCTGCCGTGCCAGACAGTAAAGTCATTGTAAGCTCATTGTAAAGTTGTTGTAAACTGTGCGTGACTGCGTGCAAGTGTGCAAAGAAAATTTTGAAATGCTCAGAATCTCTGGCATGCATTCATTTTGTGAACTACACGTGAACATTGCACAAACAATTCAAAAACACTGTGGGTCACTACGAGTCATTGCGTCAGCGCAGCACATCTGAATGATTATGACGAGATGTTAAATCTATAATGAACATAATTTTACAGATACTCATAAGAAGGAATTTATGCAAGTGTTTTACCAAGCCTTTACAATATAAATATTATAAATAATATATAATATAAATAATAATTATGAATAATAACTTTTGTGATTCTTCCAAATGCGTTCTCCATGTCATGAGCCTACTAGCTATAATTTAATTTTACTATTCGTCTACAAACTAAGTATACGTATACTTCAGTCTTCTCCTGTATTAATATTTTAGTGTTAATATTTAGGTTTAAGAAGCTTACTCCTATAATATTACATAATAACCATATTTCTTCTATATGTTGTTGATTACCCTTATTATATAAATATCACTTATATACATATATTCTATTTTCTTATTATACAGTATGTCTTATGATGTTATTATGATATGTCCATATTCTTGAGCCGCTTAGGTGTGTAGGGAGAGTTCCCATGGGATAAAAAAGCTTTTCAACCTGCCATCCCTGGTTCTCAAGACCAGGCACCTAAGTGGCTCTACTTTACTCTATTCTACTCTTCCTTTTTTAGATATATCTTAAGGTGCGTTTACACATAACCAAGACGCGTTATGAATGTCATTTTTCTGTCATTCGTGACACATTCCTGACATTCTTAATGTGACTTAACGCATCTGAATAGGTTTCTTAATAGTGCGTGTTGGTGCGTGATATTCTTGATATTCGTGGAGCATGTTTTTGCCTGTCAAAAAATCTTCCACGAATGTCACACACCACCCTCATTTCGTCTCACGTCGTGGAGGTCGCAACTGAGCGTATTGAGCCGTCTTGATGAGTAGTGATCCTTAATAGAACGTGACAACGTTCGTAGTGGTTCCTGTGATGGTTCTTGGAGCCCAAACTGTCACACGTTATTACAAAGTGACACGGAAACTGTCAAGTTTTGACACGACTTGTAACATGGCGTCACATTTCACTGCGCGCCACGACGAATCAGTTTTCTGTTACGTGCGCACAATTAAACTCGGCTCCAAATGTCATTCCACAGTTCCTGCTGAAGCTCCTCAGGACGCTCCTGCAGGTGTTCCACCTGCTGTTGTAACCGATGAGCGGGAGAACAAGTCTGAACCAGAGGAGCGAGAGGAGACTCACGTGCAGCCAGACATCTCTGCACCTCCTCCAGTCCGGCGGAGGAAGAAGCGCGCGCACAATTAAACCCTGCTGCACCACATTCAGTTTGATTGCTGACACCAAGTCGGCTAAAAGTCTAATTTCAGTGCTCTTCAGCGCGCTCCTGCAGGTGTTCCACCTGCTGCATGTGCCTGATGTTTGGGAAAACGCATGAGACGAGAGCCGCATGAAGCCACACATCTGGCTATGTCCGTCTCCTCCTCTCTGCGCCACTCCATGGCACTGAGCCCATCTAAGAGTGATGACAGTATTTTTTTAATTATTATTTGAACATATATATATATATATATATATATATATATATATATATATATATATAGACCACAAAACCAAACCAACAACTGATCTGAGAAACGACACGAGACAGTAGATTAACCCCACATACAGCCCTCCATCACAAGCACAAACACAGCACAATTGGGCATGTGCACCACTCTATGGCACAGAGCCCAACTACACATGCAATCACAAAGTTCTTCTGAAAAACTGGAGCGATCTGAATTCGGTTGGATGAATATGGGTGTGTGTGTGTGGAGACACTTCACCTCGTTCACAACGTGACAGAACTTAACGATGCGCTGTTACGTGCAATAGCGCGCAACAACGCGGAACACTATTCTTGACCATCTCGTAATGGTTCCTGATAATTCTCCAGCAACACGTTCCATTAATCGTAACGTGTGGTAACAGGTTGCAGCAGTTCCTGAGGACACCTGACACCTCTGCCCCAAATCATCACATTCGTGATCAGCGGCCAAGAATGTGTACTTCGTGGCATCCGTGACTTGTCGTTATGTGTAAATGCAGCATTAGTGTACACTAGTAGAGTTCTACCTTAGAAATGGAATATATTCTAGAAGACATACCTTACTGAATTTTCATGAAGCACACGAGAACAGCTGCAGCTGCAGAAAATAAGCGAAGTGCGCAACGCATCTGCGCATGAGTGGGTCAAATGGGTGCAAAAATTCCAACTACCACACACACCGCTCCCATTGAATTTCTTATACAGTAGCATTAACGGACTGTAAAAGTTAAGGCTTACAGGGATTGTTTCAAAGGCTTTAAGCCTTAAGTGACGCATACAATAATGACAGGGGCGCATTGTGCTCTTTTCAAATGCTCGAACGGAATTTATAGGCTTGAAAGTTGGCTGAAAACACACGATTGCAAAGTTTCTTACACACATTTATTTTGTCAATATCCTGAAACTGTGCCGAATTATAATGTGTCTGATGACGCCATTTTCGTGCATCGGCTTATGACTGTAATGTCGCGCCATGAGTGACGTGGCACATAATATTGCAAAATTGACATGATCTATAAACAAAATGCATGCATGCACATATCATTGTATGTCTGTCAACTTATCAAAACAAACCTGACACCAAAGAGGTTATATGTGAGACTCACTGTCATTGTTGTCATTACGAAGCCGGCAGAGTAGCGATTTCTCATCCCTGCTTAGCAAATATTCTGCAATATCCACAGTTTCAGTCTCTGGACTTCCTCTAACCATCCGTCAGTTGCCTTCAAGGGGTCAGAAATTTGTTTGTCTCCAACTATCAACAAGGACTGCTCATTTTTGACAGCAGCGCTCTCTTCCTCATTCGTTGGCACCAACGGTAGTTTCTGTAACGATGCAGCACACGCAAGCACAGCCAGCTCTTCTTTCCATTTCTGTCCACTGCTGTATGTAGTCCTGGTTGTAACAGGCAATCCGCGGGAGCTTATAAAAACGCTTTAAATCGTGAACTTTCCAGCGGTTGAAATAATCCAAATCACAGCACTCCTCGCTGCTTTCCGCCGTCATAGCTTGCGGATTGGTAGTCGAAAAATTTAGCGTACCCATAATGCACCGCGCCGCTCGAGATGTGCACTTCACTTATTCCTCTGTGATTCCGGAGCAATTAGAGGAGGTTTCATCAGTCAAATTCTGAGAGCAAATGATTAATCCGTGACAAAATAATTATTTTATAAAACGCAGCATCCAGCGGCACAAAGTGCAGCATCCAGTGGAACACAGCGGGTGGCATTGGCACGATGAATTGCGCAGTAGTGCGGAGGTTAAATGTGTGCAAGTGTCAAGGTGCCTTAACATACATAAGCGTAGTTAAGGTTACACTCACGGTGTTAAAAGTGCCTGATCAGCTCTCTGAGGCTCAGATTAAAGATAATGTATGTGGAATACAGCAGCAAAGGATAAATCCATACAATATCAATTTGTTTTAACATTGTTTATGACTAATATATAACACATGAAATTAAATATAAAAAATATTAAGAATGCATCATATTTAAATTTAATTGGCTTACAATAGATATAACATTACAAGTTTATTTATTTCATTTTATTCTGCTTTGCGTTAACAAATTTCTTGCCATTTCTGAACTTGCAAATAGAATAAGTAGATCCAACAAAAGTTTAATTTCAACAGACCTGCACCCAGCATTGTGGATTTGCGTGAAAACCAAATGTCATTGTCAGGTAATGATAACATTCATTATTTCAGATATGTGAAACACCATATTGACAGAAATGGTAATAAAAAATATATATATATTTTTTTTAATCAAAAAGCTAAAATGTCTTCACTGAAATGAGACTAAAATACACTGAGTTCTCTTTGAACTATAACTAGACTAAAATTAACACAGACTTGTAGTCGACTAAGACATATGAGTAAAACTAAAAAGGACATTTGACAAAGATGAGTAGAAACTGTTTCTACTAGTCGTAGTCACTAAGTTTTCTTCATAGTCTGAGCCAAATTAACTTGCTTTAATGCAATTGTCTAAATGTACCAGTTGCTTCAGAAAATGATTTGGTGTTATTAAACTCTTAAAAATATGAATGATGAAAAGTGTTTACAAAAAGCTTCCATTTTGAAATGCTTTAGACAGTAAATGAAAGATTCTTCAGAAAATGATTTTTTTTTTTTTTTTTTTTTTTGAAACGCTCAGAAATCTAAATGGAAAAAAATAACGATTTTAGAAAATGCTTGTTATTATTTTTTTTAAATGTTTAAGACAGTAAATTAAACAGTTTCGTCAGAAAATTATTCTATTTAGAAATATACATGATAAATAATGCAAATGCTTCCAAAAAATAGTTCCTGCTTGTGAAATGCTTAAAACAGTAAACACAAGTGACTCAGACATTTTTTCATAGTTTTGTAACACTCAAAACACAAAATTAACTAATTGCTTCAGAGAATAATTCACTATTTCAGAACCAATCAATTATATTTGAATTTTTTTTTTCATAAAATACCTCAGTATTTTTAAAATTTCAATCAATTAAAATAAAGCATTGATTGCGAAAACTAGTTCAAAAGTACTCAGGGAAGACAGCCAGGGTTGGGAGGGTTACTTTAAAAATGTTTTCCGATACAGTTACTAGTTACCTGTTGAAAAATGTAGTCAGTAATCCAAGTACCATAATATTAAAGTAATGCAATTTGATTACTTTCAATTACTTCTGGATTACTCCAATATCAAATATGCTAATACAGACAAAATAAACTAAATAGAAATAGTCTTGACTACATAGTACAGTTTATTAAGCAAAATAAAACTGTTTCTTTTACATGGCATGCTCTGTTTTACGTCACATTATGAATTAAGAGCACCCACAATATAGTTTTAAACACACCCAGTGTTCACCTGCTAAATTTTCAACAAAAAATGCCAAACAAATGAAGGATAATGAAAACTCAGGTGTGTGCGGATGAATTTGTAATTAAAAGTGGCTTGCAGAACAATATACAAAACAAAAAAAGTCTACTACTTGTTTAGTAAATTCGCACCATGTTTAACATATCAGTCTACTTATTGAACTTTCAAAATAAGAACAACAGCATAATGAAAACCATTAAGTAAATCCTGTCAGTAAGGAGGCGTGATCGCCATTTTAATTCCGGGCAAGTTAGTGATTTGCGTGCATAGAAGTTCAAGAAACAGGTGGAATATGCCGGAAAGCTGCACATGTTGGCAAAGCCACAAACGGAGGAACAAGGGAGACAATATTTCCTTCCATAAGTAAGTGGTTTTGGTTATTCTTGTCACTTTGTCCGTGATATTTGGATGATAAACAGCTGTATGTTTCCTGCCGTACCTGTGTCGCCCGATGACACGGACCATTAACTCTTCACTTATGTCTAGTTGATATTTTCCACTGCTAGACCAATGTCTAGTTAAAATACTTGTTGTTAGTGATTAAAATTGTTCGACGAGAATGGGGATTTTTTTTAATTTGTACCTTAAAATAATGAGATTATAATGATCTGCGCACTGTGCCGCTCACAGTCACACCCACACACAGAGATGTGTACACACACCACTGACTTCATGAATCAAACTCGGTCAATAAAGGATAATTGTGTAAAAATATAATATGTATATAAATGTATTGTAATGGTTTTACAAGCTGCGTTGAACAGCAGCTGCAGGACACCTCAGCTCAGCAGCTTGAACAGCGCAGATCCGTGTAACTTTCAACACGAATGTGTGTGTGTGTCAGAGTAAGTTTAATACTTTCCTGACATAATTGAATCTAATTTAATTTTACTGGCTCAATATCCAGGTCAAAATGGCATTTTTTAACATGTATTTTGCGAGCATTTTTCTGAGAGTGTCCAGTCGTGGATCTCCACTGAAAATGCATTAACATACGGGTACTTCATCAATATTTTGCCCGGTTAGGAGACGTCATGTTGCTGTTCATGAAGGGACGTTTTCGTTTCAAAGAAAAATAAATTATTATATACAGATAACAGGGTTCTAGCTAGGATAAAATTTCAGCGTAGTGGTAATGTCGAGGGAGCGAAGCGAACGGGGGGGGGGGTGCGGAAGGGGGGCAGCTTTTGAGAATTCAAGCAAAAAATTGGCCATTCTAGGGGTACCCAAAGGGGAAAAGCCAGGTACGACAGCCCAAGTCCCTTCATCATGTCCAGAAGGCTGGGGAAGTTTGTTGAGTGGGCAATCTCATTCTGGGTTTGCCAGTACTCAGTGAGGCAGTCGGGGTCCGCGGACATTTTTAAGTCAAGACTTAAAACCTATTTTTATTCTCTTTCTTATGAGTAGTTTTTATTTTGTTATGTTGTATTCTTTTACTTCTGTTTTTAATTAGGTATTTGATTTTTTTTAATTTTTATTTATTTATTTTAATTTTTTATGTTGAACTGTTCTGTGTGAGGCACCTTGAGACAGCTTTTGTTCTAATTTGGCGCTTTATAAGCTGATTAAATTGAAATTGAACAACATTTTATTGAGTCTTAAAGTAAATAAATATGAAATTGGTTACTGGATCCTTAAACTCTGGACATAATAAACTCTACATGGTGGATCCTTGATCTCTGGACATGAACAGAAATAAAATCTGTTAGTTTTTGTCAACAGCATTTCCTTTCAGACATTATTATTGGCGTGAATGTATTTGCATACCTATGAGCTGAGCTCTTGCAGATGTGCTGCTGCAGGTCAGGTTTATAAAGAATGCAACACGTCTCATTTTGGGAGGAAAAAACGTTTTAGTCGACTGCAGTTTATTGTCTGTATTGCAACGTTTGTAAGAGGTGTCATTTTATTTAAAGCGGCGATTCATTTTGAAGTTATTAATTTCGAGTGGACTCTGTCTCAGAGAGACAGTTAGAGAGCCACGCAGCATTTGAAGCTGTGATAAAACGGAGACCAATTATCATTTCTCGACTGCAACAAGACCAGAGATTACAGACACTGTATTGAAAATCATAACGGTCCAAAATAAGCGTAACGGTCCAAAATTATAGCGTAATGGGCCGTAACACAACTTTGTGCTAGCTAGAACCCTGGATAATATCATAAAATGCATTAAAATTGTAATCCTGCGAAGTAATCCCCATTTTTACTAAATATACCTGTAATCTGAATACGTCTTTTTTTCTGTAACTGTAGCGGAATACAGTTACCTTTTTTTGTATCCTAATTACGTAACGCCGTTACATGTATTCCGTGACTCCCCAGGCCTGAAGACAGCAAACCTACTTTTAAAAGTATCAGGCACATAGAAAAAAATGGTGCACAGGCTTTTTAACAGTCAAGTTCAATAGCAATAAAATATTTGACATCATTTTCACAAATTAGCTTTTTTCCTAATTAGCATGGGGATAGAAATTTGACCTTGAGCCAAGGAGAATACTCGTATAGTACCAAGAGATGACACAATAGAACGCCACATAGCAACAGATTCCCCCATGGCTTTGTTCTATCGCCGCCATGTTGGACTGTTTAAACCAGTCAGACATACACAGTGTATGATTAGACCACATGATGTGGCTGACAAACAAAGCCAAAATGGCCGTTGTTACAGAGCTGAACTTTTTTGTTGTTTATTCCTCATACTTTCATACTTTGAATAAGTAAAATAAGTACATTCATACATGAATAGCCTTAACACATTCATAAAATATAATGTAATGAACACTTCAGCCGTAACGTCACTTTCACTGATGGTGTCAAATCTGATGTATTGGAATAATATAGTTTGACAGCACAAAAATAAGCATATTACATCACAGACAAACCAAACTGTACACACACTCTATAAAATCAACCACTATGGGAACAAGTGATGTAAAAAATTGCATAGATTTTTTTTAAGTTATTTCAACTTAACTAAAATTATATCATCTGAGAGGTCTTGTGGCATTAACGTAGTTGAAAGTTGAAATAACTAAATTTTAATAACTTTAAAAATACAAATTGTTACATCAAGTTTTCTCGTTGAGACAGCAACTCCTTTTTTTTAGTGTGCATCCACAAAATGATGATCTGTTGTATGAGGTCTGTCAATAAAGTATAGGTCCTTTTTATTTTTTTCAAAAACTATATGGATTTCATTCATATGTTTTTACGTCAGACATGCTTGAACCCTTGTGCGCATGCATGAGTTTTTCCACGCCTGTCGGTGACGTCATTCGCCTGTGAGCACTCCTTGATCCAGGACGTCGTGAGAGAACAGAGAAGTTTCAGAAGAAGTCGGTTTCAGCATTTTATCCGGATATTCCACTGTTAAAGGAGATTTTTTTAATGAAAGACGTGCGGACGGATTGCAGCGTCGGCTCACAGCTGCTGTGACGCTCCGCCACAGGAAAAACACCTCCGTTGGAAGCCTTAAGGACAAGTTGGAACATGTCCAGCTGTTAAACAATTTCTCATATACTCACTCCACTGAAAGCCATCAAAAGCCGCCTGGATTTTACAAATGGTTATCAACACGGAGGTGTTTTTCCTGTGCCGCCGCACCGTGCCGGCTGCGTCCCGACGCGCGGACCCGTCCGCACATCTTTCATTAAAAAAACTCCTTTAACAGTGGAATATCCGGATAAAATGCTGAAACCGACTTCTTCTGAAACTTCTCTGTTCTCTCACGACGTCCTGGATCAATAGAGCCTGAAATGTGGAGGTTTTCAGCTTGAAACAGGCTGACGACAGCGCCTGGGACCGCTGCGCGACGTCCCGTTCTGTGGGAAGTCCTTAAACCGACAGTATCACCTCAAAATCTCTCATCAGCAGTTAAAATTTTCACCAAAAAGCAGCTTAATTTTTCGAACCGTGTCCACTTCGATGTGTCTCACAGGTTTAGAAAAAATTTTGATCAAACAAAGCGCCAGTCTCTCAGCAACTTCTCAGACAAAGGAATTCCGACGAGGGGCTGGACGACTCCTCCCACAAGGAGTGCTCACAGGCGAATGACGTCACCGACAGGCATGGAAAAACTCACGCATGCGCACGAGGGTTCAAGCATGTCTGACGTAAAAACATATGAATGAAATCCATATAGTTTTTGAAAAAAATAAAAAGGACCTATACTTTATTGACAGACCTCGTATTGACAGCATTGTGACTCTGCCTCAGAAATCAAAGCTGACATTTGAAGATTACGCTTTACTTTGCATTTGCATTGCATTGTGTTGGTTATTAGAGTGCAACTTTTCTGAACTGTGGATCATGTCTGTCTGTACCTGAACTGAACCCTATGCTGTTAATGTCTCTATTTCCATTCCAAACTCATCCCCGACCAGCGAACAGGAAGAATTGCTGTTAGATCCTTTATTTTATTCTTCTTTTTAAATGAACGAAAACAAAGTTAACATAATTTGAAGGAGACACAGCACACAGAGAAATCCTGTTTTTTTTTTTTTTTTTTTATCTGACCTGCTGGAAGAACACAGAGTAAATTAAGTGTTTTTTTATTAATTTATTTTTTTTTAAAATCTGATCTGTTGGTGTTGTTTGGGTGTTTGGGGCGACGCCCCCTCACGTCATCAACCCCACCCCCTCGGATGTGAGAGTTAACAAAAATAAAAAAGAAAGAAAAAGAAATACTGGAAAATATAGCAAAATATTAGTTATTCAATAATATCATGTATTTAACAAATAAACCAAATTAATTAACTAAAGTAATTAATTTTAAAACAAATGGATATGGTGTGTGTCTGTGTTCAAGCGATTTGATAGGTTGAGGGTTGCGTTTGTCTGTGCGGCAGAGGGCAAGGATCCTGAGTCCAGCGATTATGGCAAGGTGGACGAACTAATGCATGCTCGATTTATTCAAGCAGTGTCAGAGCTGGAGTTCCTGGGATTCGTCAAGTCCACCAAGCAAAAGGCAGATCATGCAGCACGACTCACTTGGGGAGGGTGTTAATGCTGCGTTTACACATAACAACGACACATCATGAATGCCACGAAGTACACATTCTTGGCCGCTGATCACGAATGTGATGATTCGGGGCAGAGGCGTCAGGTGTCCTCAGAAACTGCTGCAACCTGTTACCACACGTTACAATTAATGGCAAGTGTTGCTGGAGAATGATCAGGAACCATTACGCACGGTCAAGAATAGTGTTCCGTGTTGTTGCGTGCTATTGCGCGTAACAGCGCATCGTTAAGTTCTGTCACGTTGTGAACGAGATGAATTGTCTCCACACACACACACACCCATATTCATCCAACTGAATTCAGATCGCTCCAGTTTTTCAGAAGAACTTTGTGACTGCATGCGTAGTTGGGCTCTGTGCCATAGAGTGGCACACATGCCCAATTGCGCTGTGTTTGCGCTTGTGATGGAGGGCTGTATGTGGGGTTAATCTACTGTCTTGTGTCGTTTCAGTTGTGTCAGATCAGTTGTTGGTTTGGTTTTGTGGTCTATATGGGTATATATATATATATATATATTGGGTCTATATGTTCAAATAATAATAAAAAAATACTGTCATCACTCTTTACTCTTACTCAGTCAGTCTCTTACAACGGTGTAGCCTAAATACATGAGCTTTCCAGGAGTGCACCCAATTCATTACACATGCTCAGAGGCACGTCCCCTCCGGTGCGCACCTTTTTTTGGGGGGGGGGGGGGCAACCCCACCCCCTGTGATAAACTCATCGCCCCCTTAATATTTTTTTTTCTGGCGCTGGGCTTGCTAAGGACAAATACGTGAGAGAGCACAGAACATTACAAGAACAATTAATGTACTGTTTAAATGTAAGACAATCTGATAATGATTCCATTCTCACTGTAATAAAATAAACAAAAAAATAAATAAATAAACAACAACTACAAAAAACAATTTACTGTGACTGTTTCGGCACTCTGGCAAAACAATTTCCTTTGGGATTAATAAAGTTCCCCTTATTATTCTTATGATGTGTTGGAAATGACAGATCAAATGAACTGCATTTTGTCTGGTAAAATATTTAATTCCTGGTATAAAGAGCAGGCAATACAAGAATTAACCATCTGGGGTCTGAGGGCATTTTTTGGACAGTTCACTCGCCTGGCATAAATGTATTATTATTGCTGTTAACAGCTCTTCTTGCATCCCACAATCAAGTTGTATGTCACTTTTTTCAGAACAACCTGTACTTTCAGAATATATATGCTATAGTGGTGTTTTATAAGTATAATAAAGGTTTACAATCAGAAATAAGAAAGGAAAAAGTAAAGCAGAAAATAATTTTCCACACACATTTATTCAAAACACACAGCCAACTATAATAAACAACTGTTTTGATACTTTATAAAGGTTAGTTGAGGTCTTGTGTGAAAGACTGTACAACAAAAAGCTTCAAACAATAAACTCAAATGCACATTTTGAACAATATACAAAATGGTCTATGCGTTTTGTTTGTCTTCATCTCAAAGCAATTTATGTCTGCTATTACACAAAGGTCACATCATAAACTTCTAATTCTGTGACTGTGTTTTTGTTCTCTCCTGCTCTGAAAGCAGCTTTAACACTTCGAGGCGCATTGTAGAGAAGCTTGAATCTTCGACTGGACTGGGTTGCTTGACGCGAGGACGTTTCGCTTCAAATCGCAGAAGCTTCCTCAGCTAAAATTCTTGCTCTGGAAGTCTGACTTCTGTCTGACTCTTGTAGAGAAGAATAAAACAGAAGCCAACAAAAGCTGGAGTTTTAAACCTAACCAGACCCCTCCTACTGAGAGGCAGACTGCTATAGGCTAGTGACTAAACAATAGCTCTAATTAGCAACTATTGTGCTGTAGTTAGCACACCTAATGGCAGGACAGCTGTCCCTCTAATGATGGGATGGATGCCTTTCTGATGGCTCCCTTGATGACATGAATGACTCATTACCATGAACAAAAGACTGAAACTCCTTTGACCTGAGTACCCCATTGTAAACAGGGGATAAAGTGTGTCTCAGACCCCCTCCCCGGTTAAGGCTGGGTTTCAAACATTTCACAAAGAATGCCTCCTTGACCCCTCTCTCAAACCATTTCTTCTCTGGCTAATATTTTAACTTTCTTGTCCTCAAACATGTGGTTAGTGTCTTTAAGGTGGAGGTGAACCGCAGACTGAGGTCCACTGGTGCCCTCTCTGCGGTGCTGGTATAGCCTTTTGTGTAAAGGTTGCTTCGTTTCACCTATGTAGTGTTCGTTACAGTTTTCCTGACATCTGATAGAATACACTACATTGCTCTGTTTGTAACTAGGGATCATGTCCTTAGGGTGAACTAATTTCTGTCTCAAGGTGTTAACCGGTTTAAAGTAAACTGGGATTTTGTGCTGTCTGAAGATCCTCTGTAGTTTTTCCCCTACTCCTGCTAAATAAGGGAGAGACACTCCTCTTCTTCTTGTCTCCGTCTCCTGTCTATCTGGTCTCTTTGTTCTCTGGGACTTCTGCACTTTGTCCAGGGACCATCGTGGGTACCCACATACTGTGAGGGCTTTCCAGACACGTTGTTGTTCTTTAGCCCTTCCCTCTGCAGTTGTGGGCACCTGTAGGGCTCTGTGTTGAACTAAAACTACAGAGGATCTTCAGACAGCACAAAATCCCAGTTTACTTTAAACCGGTTAACACCTTGAGACAGAAATTAGTTCACCCTAAGGACATGATCCCTAGTTACAAACAGAGCAATGTAGTGTATTCTATCAGATGTCAGGAAAACTGTAACGAACACTACATAGGTGAAACGAAGCAACCTTTACACAAAAGGCTATACCAGCACCGCAGAGAGGGCGCCAGTGGACCTCAGTCTGCGGTTCACCTCCACCTTAAAGACACTAACCACACGTTTGAGGACAAGGAAGTTAAAATATTAGCCAGAGAGAAGAAATGGTTTCAGAGAGGGGTCAAGGAGGCATTATTTGTGAAACGTTTGAAACCCAGCCTTAACCGGGGAGGGGGGTCTGAGACACACTTTATCCCCTGTTTACAATGGGGTACTCAGGTCAAAGGAGTTTCAGTCTTTTGTTCATGGTAATGAATCATTCACGTCATCAAGGGAGCCATCAGAAAGGCATCCATCCCATCATTAGAGGGACAGCTGTCCTGCCATTAGGTGTGCTAACTACAGCACAATAGTTGCTAATTAGAGCTATTGTTTAGTCACTAGCCTATAGCAGTCTGCCTCTCAGTAGGAGGGGTCTGGTTAGGTTTAAAACTCCAGCTTTTGTTGGCTTCTGTTTTATTCTTTTCTACAAGAGTCAGACAGAAGTCAGACTTCCAGAGCAAGAATTTTAGCTGAGGAAGCTTCTGCGATTTGAAGCAAAACGTCCTTGCGTCAAGCAACCCAGTCCAGTCGAAGATTCAAGCTTCTCTACTATGGAAACCACCTGGACAACTGAGAGCCTACACAGAAACTTCGAGGCACATTCACACTCTGAGGAGCAGCCCCTCCCCCTCGCTCCATTGATATGGTAAACAGTGCTTTACGTCAGAGTGAGAGAGCTTGCCACAGACTTATTCAATAACATTCACAGGCAATGACTGATGGAGCATCTCTGAAACTCACACACTCTGTGTTTGAGCACGTGAGATTGTATGAGAGGCCCTCCGTCTGCTCCCTCTGCCCACTTTCTCTGATCGCTGTGCGCAATGGCGCAGGGCGCATTGGAGCCAGCAGCCAGGGGGCTATTCAAACAGGTCAGCTAATAACACATCACTCCTAATTATCACAACATCACTGTTTTATCACCTGAGGTAAATCTGCCCTACAATTGGATTTTGGAAAACCATGTGACGGTGAACCAATTCTGATTGGACACTCATATTGCACATATCATCACACAGCTTCTATGAGGAGTACAAAGATGGTGGATGGATGGCTCGAAAGTCCACAGAGTTAACTTTTCAGCAAAAAAGTAAGTTTCTATCTCATATCATTGCAAAGTTATTTATAATTTAGTAAAACCTGGTCTCAGCCCCAGAGGGTTAACGTCGCTCTGTGTCCAGTGTGCAGTGCACCGTAGGACACCGCATCATGGGGACTATCACTCATGTCGTGGTCATGACATTTGGATCGTCAGCTGAGCGTTCATATGGTCAGACAGATATATTCACATGGAGCAGCCAGGCTGATCGCGTGTGCAGTGATGTGCTGCTAAAGGCATTATGTGTTTAGATTTTTTAACCACCTCAGGAAAGGATACCAACACGTGTGCCTCACAGTGTATTGTTAAGAGGTGGTATTCTACTTGGCATGATATGTGTTCTCCAGCTGTGAGCAGCGACAAAACAGAGCTGAACTGCTGCGGCTCATAAGCGACACACCCACCTGTCTGGTGAAAATCACAGCTGCAGAACACATATCTGCCATTGACTCCTAACATGTCACAGCAATGCACCTGTGTGTGCGGGTTCTCATGACATGCTGACCATTGTGTTATTATAATTATTTATTGTTTTATATTTTAGTTTAACACATTGTGGTCACCCTGTCAGTGTCAGTTGAGAGAGTGAACCTGAGCTGGACACACCCCTCTGTCTGCAGAGCGAAGCAAAGACATCACACATGAATAAGCTCCTCATTGTTTGTATTTTTTTAATTTACCAATGTTTCTTTTATTGAACACCTCGCTGTCACTCACATTCTCATCTGACAACGTGCATGTTATCGGAGCCTGTGCTGACATGATCTGAGTGACACACCCCCTTGGGCTCATAGCTGGCTGTCACTCAAAGTCCAATGTTGCAATTACGTGTCACGTGGCTGTCCGAGCGATGGCCATGCTGGCCGTGGACTGAGTGTTTTTTTATTTTTAACTCTGTAGTCCCTGCATGTGTGCACTGCTGCGCAGTGACGTGTGGTGAGATTGATGGCTGGTGAGGCATTGATTTCATCACAGTCAGATTTACAAACATATGAACCCCAGTAGCTGATTGGCAACAGTTAACGGGCTATGTTTAAAATCTCATATTAGTATTCTTTACACATACAAACTGCAGCACACAAAAAAGCACATTTGATTTTAAAAATATAAAAAATTTATAAATGAAGTCCATGTGCCACTCCTTCTCAAAGTCAAAATCAAAGTCAGCTTTATTGTCAGATATGCTATACATGCTCGACATGCAGCACAGATGAAATTTCAGTCCTCTCAGCATCAAAAGCATTGATAACTTGTTTGTAGAAGTGTTTGCCATCTTCCTTCAGTTTTAAAAGTCACTGTCTCAGTAGAGATCACTGCCAGGAAGAAAGTTATCTATCAGTTCTCTTCCGAATGTGTGTTTTGAGCCTTTTCTGCCTTTGAATGTGAGTGGTCGACTGCTCATGTTTGATGAGACTTCTTTGCAAATTGTTCAGGTCACAATATCCCATCTGAGTCCAACCATTGTCACAAATTGAGAAAATAAGGCAGGAAAAGCAGAAAAGGCAGTTCCTTGCTGGACATCCACACAGCCAGCCTCTTAGTGTGTACCACTCTGAAAAGAGCGGGTCTTCTGTCACGTAGTCTGAAGCAAAACTTATAGCTCCATTGTTGGTCTTCCTTTAATTATTACCACCAGCTTGATTGAAAATGCAGTTTAGAAAATAGTTTCAGTTTGGATATGTAATCCTCCATTCTGAAAGTAAAAGCCAGGTGAGAGGAAAAAATAAATGAACGGCCAATCTTGTAGCTTACTGTCACTTATTCTGCAGCTGAGAAGAATCCCTGGGATCACAAGCGCCCCCTACCATGAGGCAGGAGAACTGCATGCTTCACCTGGTGCCTTTTACAGCTGTTTTGTGATTGCTCAGCACACGAAACATGTTACACACACATACAGCTGTTGACAAAAAAAAAAACGCTGTACATTATGTAGATCAGCTAAATTATGGGATTTAAGTTCATACTGCCAACGTGTTTGACCATTTTAATAGCGACATACAGAGATACAGTAATACAGTCTCACTGCACAGCATGCCAAAATGTAGCCCAGTGATTGTGCAACCTACGGTGAGGCACGGCTGGCTGCTGTAGCGACTTTGGTGTTCCTAAGACGCCGCCTCTCGTCGAGTGGTTCAGACAGTTAATAAGTGAATATTATAATATTTACAATTAAAATGAAGCTAGATATAAATGTGTTGACCCCCTACTTATGTTTGTAGGGGAGTTCAAAACTTAACACAGCCCCCTTCCCCAGTACCCCCCTAATTTAAACCATGAAAGCATGCTAGAGTGAGATTAAATCAGTGGTGTAGTCTACGTGGAACGCAGGTAGACGCCGTCTACTCACCTAAAAAGACCCGGAATTTCCATCTACCCACTTCAAATTGCCCCGGGGAACGTGACGGTGTAAATAAAATGAGTGCTTATTGACTGTAATTTTATTTTCTCCCTTTAAAAGACAGCCATCACTGCAGAGTGCACCGTATGTGCCCCCCCCCCCCCCCCCCCGCTGGCTCTGCTAGATAGGGGTTTTAATTGGCTCATACATAGATGGGGACTAGACTACCAGCTAATCAGCGCGAAAGCTAGAGAAAGTATCGATGGTGATTATTGCCCCAGAAAATGAAAAGAAAACAAGTCTTGGTTTTAGATTTTTTTCGAAAACGTCCACCTGCTGCTTCAGGGCCGATTGATGAAGTTTGCACCCTGAGTGGAGGAGATAAACCTGGCACTGTCTGCACTGCTGGTAAGTGGGCTAGCCTACGACAGCTAGTTTTTTATTTGTTCACTAAGCTAATGGGCCTTTCACACTGAATATGTCAGACTCGTCAAATGTGTCTAAAAACGGTCTAAAAAGCATTATTTTCAATGAGACGCGTTGCTTTTTAGATGCATCAGAAGCATCACGTCAAAAGCCAAGCTAAACCGACGCTTCTGACGGGAGTGTGCATTGTCGCTTGTCAGCAGGCTGACGCGTCAAAGTTCAATCCAATCCAACTTTCGATGCTCTGAGCCGTGAGTCAGGCCAAAACACGGAAGACTAGTGGTAGAAACCACTGATCTGTACAAAATGGATCGGTGTAGAAACCACTGATCTGTACAAAACGGATTGGTACAGAAACCACTGATCTGTAAAACACAAACGTTTCACAGGACTGCTCAGTCAGTAATGGAGCAGTTTTCTGAAGAAAAATCCTTGGAAATGTTTTTTGTTGTTGTTTGTTACCTCAGAATTTCTGATTACTGTTAAAAAAAAAGTTTAGAACACTTGTAATTAAATTAGCTAAATAAATCAATAAATGGTTCTTTAGAAACCTTTCATCTGTAAATTAAAACCACCTGTTATTTCAGATTAGATCATTTCTTGCTTAACAGAAGGAACCTCGGACATTTATTTTTAGACAAAATAACATGGAAATTTGTACATTTGTTTTTAAGTCTGGTAGATTATTTGTATCTCATTTCAACCAGAAAAACAGACACTGTAAATAAATACAAATGTTTATTATAAATACAACAGGAAATAATTTAACAATGACTGCAGTGATTGTAAAGTTGGATTTCTGTGACATAAACCTCATGATGAATTTTTTAATGGTTATTTCAACTTGTAATTTCGCCAGAATATGTAATTGCCTTTAATGTTGTTATCAGGACAGAGTCATTTCTAAAATATGAATTTGAGCACAATAAGTGGAGAGCTTCTACCTGTGCAGATGTCTTTTGACTTTGATTCGTGGACATTTTTAATGATCCGTTCATTTATTGTTAAAATATAAAATGAAACAGCTTTTTAAAAATAGAGAGAGACAATAATAGAGTTTTGCCGGTAATCTACAGATGTCTCTTGAGCTTGAGTCCCGTTGGCTGTTGGATAGTGTAGTTTTAAAATGACTGGAATTGGTAAGTGGCATAATCTCTGGTATTAGCTGCATGGTTGTCTTCATACTATACTTTTGTGCCACTGATTTGGCCTACAATGTTTTTGTCATGGGTTGAAAAGGTTTCTGCAAAGTAAAGCATCTACCATATTTTCATTGTATGTGAATATTCTGAGAGCTAGCTTCTGTCCTTCAGCCTAGCTGCTGTTTTAATGGAACTTAACGTATACTAATACTAGCTTGTTTATACTGGGTAGGTTTCCTTATGGACCATAAAGCCTACAGGTTCCAGTTCCCCGTCTGGACCTGGTGATGGACTGTCAACTTCAACAGAGATTGTGGTAGGAGGTGTGAGGCTCTGCAGCCAGTGCATGCTCATGTAGACCGGTGTGTTCTGTTTTGTTTTTGTTTATGCGTCTAAACTGTCCACAAACAACGTGGGGCCATGCAGATTATATGAAGGGTGAATCTTGCAGCTGCTGAATTTGACAGTACAGGCTCATATCTGATACTAAATAGAGGGAGGAAAAGTGAACTCTTGCAATATACTTAGTTGGAGGCAATAATATGCTCCTTATTATTGTTAAGTGAACTTTTCTTTCTTAATAACAAAGAGGCATACAGTCATGTTTTTTTTTTTTGAGTGACTGTGACTTAACCCTATAAAGCCCACCCCGTGAAAGAGGAGTCTTTATTGAACCTTTTAACAAACCCACCAAAAAAACAAAAAAACAAAACTTTTGCATATATGAGCTTTTATTTGTATCATATTTGCTACATTGGGCGTTCTAGCATAAAAACATCCATTTTAAATCCAGAACAAACATAACATTTCAAACCTATAAAATGCTGGAGTTTCTTGGGGACATTGCTGCAGGCAGCCATTTCGAATGTCTCATCTGAAGGCCCTCTGATGCATAAGATACTGACATCTGGTGGTCTGCCTGTGCACTACAAGTATCTCATTGTATATGATGTTTTTTTTTTTGTGGAAGAAAATATCACACTGATGATGTAGACATCTCAGAAAATCCTGTATCAAATATGATACACTTGGCGTTATAGGGTTAAAGTTGTCTTATTTACTGTTAAACAATGCACAGTAGCTTGCATATGATACTTTTGGCTGGATTTAAACATTGTTTATTCCTGGTTTATTACCTGATTAAATGTCTTTGTTAAATTAGGTTTTCAGATGCCAAAAAAGAAATGTATTTGATCTTTCTATTTTTTAATCACTCTTTTAGATTTACTGTTGTATACTGTATTTTGCAATTGGTGCAAATTACGTACTTACATTCTGACACATTTCTCACTTTTATAGTGGCAAATATGGAATATAAATGATCAGATGGAAAGTATAGATCTATTTGTTGTTATGGTGTTAAAAATGTTAATAACTGGGGGTGCATATGTACGGGGTTGATGACGGGCAAAAAACACAGTCTACCCACTTCAAAAATGTAGACTACACCACTGGATTAAATGTATGTAATTGTACAACGCAGGAGTGTCTCACTATCAGGCTGTATGAGAGGTGATTCTGCTCCAACACAGCGCAAAGAGCAATACTTCACCCTCGTCCCAGTTCCGAGATAATTAAAGGCTATGAAAAGGAAACACTGTTCCTGCTTTTTTGCAAAAGTGCTCCCTCTCCCAGGACATGTTCTACTGCAGATCTTTTGTAGATCAAGAGATGCACAAAAGGCAGAATGAGTGATGGCACAGCAGGGTTTTGATGCTGACTGCAGAATGATTTGCTGAACAAATCACACAAAAGGGTTTAACTTCCCTGAACAGATCGCATACAAAAGCCCCTTTGAGATACAAACTTTATTCTGTCAATTTACCCTCAGTTTGACCCCATGCCACCAGATATTGCAGTCACCTCAAATGTACATAAACACTGCAACTGGCCAAAATGATTACAGATCTGTTTCTATCCATGATGAGGCAGATACATTTGAGCTGCTTAATTAAACATCGAAAAAGTGAGACAACTTGGCTTTGTGTAGCTTCCGGTGTTGACAAAATTAGAATTTCCAATGGTGAATGTTGTGCAATCATTAGTGTTACAACCGTAAAGGTCCTATAATCTTTAAAGAGAGCTATAAAAGGAACTTTGTGGCATAAGCACAGCTTCTTACGCAACTGTATAATACAAATCACAAAGTATTACATTCCTAAAACAGAGCACCACATTCGTAGAATGCAAACCTCCACTACCACTAGATTCCAATTCCACAAAAATTTACCTTGGAAAAACTTTTCAAGGTCAAAGTCCTGTTAGAAGTGGCTCCCCTCCGGCAGATCCCGAGCAGCCGGGAAAGCAGGCCGACTGGGTGACTGTGAGGAGGAAGCGTAGCCCTAAACAGAAGCCCCGTGTTCACCGCCAACCCGTTCACATTTCTAACCGTTTTTCCCCACTCGGCGACACACCCACTGAGGATCAAACTCTGGTTATTGGCGACTCTGTTTTGAGAAATGTGAAGTTAGCGACACCAGCAACCATAGTCAATTGTCTTCCGGGGGCCAGAGCAGGCGACATTGAAGGAAATTTGAAGCTGCTGGCTAAGGCTAAGCGTAAATTTGGTAAGATTGTAATTCACGTCGACAGTAATGACACCCGGTTACGCCAATCGGAGGTCACTAAAATTAACATTGAATCGGTGTGTAACTTTGCAAAAACAATGTCGGACTCTGTAGTTTTCTCTGGGCCCCTCCCCAATCGGACCGGGAGTGACATGTTTAGCCGCATGTTCTCCCTGAATTGCTGGCTGTCTGAGTGGTGTCCAAAAAATGAGGTGGGCTTCATAGATAATTGGCAAAGCTTCTGGGGAAAACCTGGTCTTGTTAGGAGAGACAGCATCCATCCCACTTTGGATGGAGCAGCTCTCATTTCTAGAAATCTGGCCAATTTTCTTAAATCCTCCAAACCGTGACTATCCAGGGTTGGGACCAGGAAGCAGAGTTGTAGTCTTACACACCACTCTGCAGCTTCTCTCCCCCTGCCATCCCCTCATTACCCCATCCCCGTAGAGACGGTGCCTGCTCCCAGACCACCAATAACCAGTAAAAATCTATTTAAGCATAAAAATTCAAAAAGAAAAATAATATAGCACCTTCAACTGCACCACAGACTAAAACAGTTAAATGTGGTCTATTAAACATTAGATCTCTCTCTTCTAAGTCCCTGTTAGTAAATGATATAATAATTGATCAACATATTGATTTATTCTGCCTTACAGAAACCTGGTTACAGCAGGATGAACATGTTAGTTTAAATGAGTCAACACCCCCGAGTCACACTAACTGCCAGAAGGCTCGTAGCACGGGCCGAGGCGGAGGATTAGCAGCAATCTTCCACTCCAGCTTATTAATTAATCAAAAACCCAGACAGAGCTTTAATTCATTTGAAAGCTTGACTCTTAGTCTTGTCCATCCAAATTGGAAGTCCCAAAAACCAGTTTTATTTGTTATTATCTATCGTCCACCTGGTCGTTACTGTGAGTTTCTCTGTGAATTTTCAGACCTTTTGTCTGACTTAGTGCTTGGCTCAGATAAGATAATTATAGTGGGCGATTTTAACATCCACACAGATGCTGAGAATGACAGTCTCAACACTGCATTTAATCTATTATTAGACTCAATTGGCTTTGCTCAAAATGTAAATGATTCCACCCACCACTTTAATCATATCTTAGATCTTGTTCTGACTTATGGTATGGAAATTGAAGACTTAACAGTATTCCCTAAAAACTCCCTTCTGTCTGATCATTTCTTAATAACATTTACATTTACTCTGATGGACTACACAGCAGTGGGGAATAAGTTTCATTACACTAGAAGTCTTTCAGAAAGCGCTGTAACTAGGTTTAAGGATATGATTCCTTCTTTATGTTCTCTAATGCCATATACCAACACAGGGCAGAGTAGCTACCTAAACTCTGTAAGTGAGATAGAGTATCTCGTCAATAGTTTTACATCCTCATTGAAGACATCTTTGGATGCTGTAGCTCCTCTGAAAAAGAGAGCCTTAAATCAGAAGTGCCTGACTCCGTGGTATAACTCACAAACTCGCAGCTTAAAGCAGATAACCCGTAAGTTGGAGGGGAAATGGCGTCTCATTAGCCTGGAAAAAGAGTCTGTTGCTCTATAAAAAAGCCCTCCGTAAAGCTAGGACATCTTACTACTTTGATCCGCTCGCTACACACTTACAAAAGACAGGGCTATTCACGCACCTGGTACGATAGTAGACAGCAGGCGATCACATTCGACCTGTCTGTGAAAATTGTCAAAGTGCAACCCACCCACCCACACACACACAAATTGCGTGTGCAGTGTGTCGTTGTCGTCTGCCCCCCCAACACAAATGGCTTGTGGAGTATGTCACCCCCCTCACCCCCAACTCACACTAGTGTGCTTTAATTGAGAGAGTGGCAATATAACGAGTCAAAAAAAAAATGATCGCATGACTCACTGTGCCATCTTGGGTTCAAAATAGCATTCAATGTTAATCTGTATGAAAATCCATCTTTTTTTTTTTTTTTTATTAATGCGCTGAAAATGATGGGTTACTGTGCTTTTGGATGCACAAGTAGACACAACAAGGGCTTCAAGATGTACAGATTCCCTTCAGATCCAAACAGAAAAAAAAAAGGGAAAATAAAGTCAGCCATGTGGGATGGAAGCCGACATCATCGTCAAAGTTTTGAGCAGTAAATTTATTGTTCAGTCCCATGTATAGTAAAACTCACCTAAATTGTCATCATATAAAACAGATATTTGTAGTCACCGGACAAAAAAGTCCCAATGTGTTTGTATTGTTTTCCATCTAATAAACACCATATATAACAGATTTTGTACAATGGATTTTCACTCACATCGGATTTCCATTTCCATTAAAAACCCTGAGCAGTCTGGACATGCACAGTAACAGAGGTACAAATTAAAGTTCAGTGCTCTGAAACTCGCCGATTTGAGGAACGTTGGACCAGAGTCATTTTCCTGATTAAAAGTCTGACCATTTATTTTTTTTCACACCATGCTCACACTCGGACCTGCAGCCTGGACGTGCACAGTAACAGAGGTACAAATTAAAGTTCAGTGCTCTGACACTCGCCGATTTGAGGAACGTTGGACCAGAGTCATTTTCCTGATTAAAAGTCTGACCATTTATTTTTTTTCACACCATGCTCACACTCGGACCTGCAGCCTGGACGTGCACCTGTTAAATTTAGATTTTCTTCCAGTTTCTGCATCTTTGATGTTGTGTGTGAAGGGGCCCTTAGATTAGATAGTATTTATAAAATAGGTAGCTGACATTTTTCAAGGGTGGTAATAAATTGTGCAAAGTTTCTATAATGAGTTGGAATGTGTGTGATTCCAGAATGTTTTTAGGGTTTAGGGTTACCCAAAATACATTACCATACCAAACAGCAAATGTCAGCTCTCCCCAGTTTGTGCATGATCAAAAAAGCACACACTCGTGCACTCACACACTCACACATGCACGTATGCAGAGCTTTTGTCTTTTCTGCATTCTGCTGTAAGCAGGTGCTTTTAATTTCTCAAACAGAGACTGTAGCAGAAGACATCAAATGCACTCCACTTTTCACTTATGGTACCGGGAGAATGACACTTAAGTCACTCATGGTAACAGCAACATAACACTTAACTAAACTGACTAAACCAACTGAGCTACAAAAACACAACAAATCAATAACACTAACAACACTGTTAAACTAACATGAACAACAACAACATTTAAAACCCCAAAACCCTGAACTCCCATGGTGTATTATAGCACAATGTCCATTGTTTACTGGTTAGCTAAAATCACTAGTTTCTCAAAAAATATTTGTCCTGTCAACTTTCCCTTTCTGTAACATTCATCATTGAGCCAAAATCCATAACCATATCAAACACCAAATTTCAGCTCTCCCCGGTTTCGCCACAATCAAAGCCATACACATGCAGAGGCCACTTGGCTGTTATATTATAGGTTGAAATTTAAATGGAATTTCCTGTAGTAATAAGTATTAGAATATATTTCAAATATCCATGTTGAGAAGAAACTTGTAATATGATTTCAAACACCACTAAAGTGGGTAATACCAGTTGTTAGACATCTCATTTGCTTGTGTCACTCCAGTCATTGCAGTAACTCATTTAAATATATTGTCCATTGCCAGGCACAAGACAAAGGATACTGTCATAGGTTCACATAGGTAGTTGTCTAGCTTGTTTAAATAAACTTTGCTTTCTTAATTTCGGATATTTCAATGACATTGAAGAGAAGTGTCTGCAGATGAGTGTTAATGCTAGCTTGTGTAACCTTTGCCTTATAATTTACAGTTTAGTTAATGAACGTGAACTAGCTAAAGCTAACATTTGGATTACCTTCCATAAGCTATCTAATATTATATGTTTAAGGACCCTGCCCCTGATTGTCATTGTATCATTTGTACTCTTGTGAAACACACATGGACAACCAAAATGCAAGAAAGCACACCAGTGCCTTTTTCTGTGGAAACCTAGAGCTTCAGTTTACAGATAAGGATCTTGACAGTCGTCCACAGATCACTGATTAGGGAGCGATCTGAGCTGTACACTTAGAAAGCCAAATATATCAACAACTAATTGGGTTATGGTTAAATGAGGGACTAGAGCTGAGACTAACAAGACAAATGCAACATCCAAAATTAGAGCAGCCAGATGTCCACAGGTAAAGGACTGCAATGGAAAGGTATCTGTAAATTCAAAAATAACAAAATAAAAAACAGAGCATATGTTGAGGCCTTGATGATGTTGATGTAGACAAGAAGTGTATGTGTGTGAGACAACAGGCAGGGTACAGGAATGTGAAATATACAACAAAAGGAAGCGGTTGGCTGGGAATATTGGAAATAAAATGGGAAGTCCATGAAAAGAATCAAACTGGTATGTTACTTGTTTAAAATCGTTATACTTCCTGTTGTGTCACAGGTTGCATTTTGATGTGTTATGCTTGATCATATAAATTACAGCGTAGGAAGAAGAAGAGATACTTTCACTTGTAATATGTATATGCCACGGACATGAACGAGCAAAGCTCTTAAGCATCTCACCATGACATTTAGGTCCTTCAGACTGTTTTCAGTCAATGATTCTGGAGAGCATTAGCATGGCTAAAAATCTTCAGCTTCTGGGGGGCTTTGACCCCCAGGCCCCCCAACTACGGCCCTCTTAACCCCCTGCCACTTGAAGCATTTTCTTTATTTGCATCCTCACATGTCTGGAAAAAGAGTCCTCACCATCTTATTTTAGGTCTGTCACACTTTATCTTCAGGAAATATGCTGGGAGCTCCTGACAAAAATCTTCTGCTTCTTCTGTCCCCCAACTACAGCCCACTTAACAACTACAACTACAACTAACAACCCCCAACTACAGCCCCCTGCCACTTTAAGCATTTTCTTCCTTTGCATCTTACATGCCTGGAAAAAGGGTCCTCACCATATAATTTAGGTTCTAAAAATCTAACCCTAACCCACCCAACTACGCCCCTCTTAACCCCCTGCCACTTTAAGCATTTTTTTTATGTTGATATAAATTCAGATTTTAACGTTTCAGCTACTTCACAGTAGGGCTCCACAATATGACCAAATTAGCTTTACTTTCAGGTCTTCTTTTTAAGAAAAAACACCTCTACACCACTCCATCATGAAGCTGTATTTTATTTTTTCATTAAATTTATACCAAGTTGTAGAGAATTCCTATCAGTTTGAGTTTAAGGAAGATCATTTTAGACATTAGAAAGCGACTGTTTACTCACTAATACTAGCGGTCTGTGTTTCAGACTATGTGTTCAAATTCAAAACTGGCTTAAAACATTTTTCTTCTACTAAGGTGGATTAGAACTTTTCTGTGGAACACAGCACCAACGACTGTACAGGATGGTGTGGTGCTGTGACATGTCAGTCACACAGGCAGCACATGGGGTGTAAAATCAGATTTTCAGGTAAGTCCAGTGCAACCCAGCTACACCCATGACAGGAAGTGTTCAACATTTAACATTTACTGTTTCACTGTGGTCTCATAATTTGGCACTTCCTGTTTCAGTGTGATCTTGCAAGACTCCATGAGATCTCATTTGTCAATCCAGGAAGTGTCGATCCAGAAATTCTTTGACATTTCCTGTTTCACTGTGGACTCAAAATTTGGCACTTCCTGTTTCAGTGTGAACTTGTAGATTCCATGAGATCTCATCTGTCAATCCATGAGATCTCATCTGTCAATCCAGGAACTGTCAATCCAGAAATTGTTTGACATTTCTTGTTTCACTGTGAACTCAAAATTTGGCACTTCCTGTTTGGGACTCAGTGTACCATGAGCGAGCTTCACGTCACTTCACGTCGCTCCACTTGTATAACTTTGTGCTGTTGACAGGAGTGAATTTTGCTATTAGTGTCATGGATGGGTTAAATCATGATTAAGAATGGAAAATCATCTCTGTTTACTGTCTAACCGCAAACCATAAAGGACCATATAACATTCTGTTGTGTCAGTGGCTGGATGTTTTAGTTGCATCCTGCATCGTAATTCAACAGAGCATCTAATTTTCACTTGTTCCGAGGTGATTCTTCACACTTTCTTCCACTCATTTGTTTGAATATGCCAACAATATCCCATATCTGCTTTTTAGGAGCTTCTGGCAGGCAGAGCAGCAGGAACCCAGAGCAATTACAGGACTGCTGTTCTGCATAGTTCTCACATTAATTCTTTTATCTGCACTTTCCTGACCACTCCATCTCAATAACCTCAAGTATCCGTCTGACAGCATATCTCCCTCTCTGTTTTATCCTTTGTATTCTCTCTTTTTCATATTTCCTGCAATGCATCTGTGATGAGAATAGCCAACCAAATGCAAGGTTTGCGTCGAAAGACGGATGGATGTCCACAAAAATAATTATTTGTTCCTTTGTAGTCCATTTTACCATATCTCAGAGTCACGCATGATCTAGACTTCACTTGGATCAATTGTCTTTGGCAACACAATTGATCTTTTTTTTTCTTTTTATATGATTCTGAGAGAACAACATCTGTGGTTGATTCACAAGTGGACACACACATGCACATGAGCCTAATTTTTCGGTATACGAGGTCTGTTAGAAAAGTATCGGACCTTTTTATTTTTTGCAAAAACCATATGGATTTGAATCACGTGTGATTGCATCAGCCAAGCTTGAACCTTCGTGTGCATGCGTGAGTTTTTTCACACGTGTCGGTTGCGTCATTCGCCTGTGAGCAGCCTTTGTGTGAGCAGTGATCCACCCCTCTCGTCGGATTTTTATTGCGAATAAAATGTCTGAACGATTTGAAGCTTTGCTGCATCAATTTTTTCCAGAAACTGTGAGAGACCTCCAGGTGGACACCATTCGGAAAATTCAGATGGCTTTCAGGGACCATTTTATGGGGATTACACAGATTAAGGAGTGCTCCAGCCGGTTTAAAGACCGCCCACAGCGTCTGAGAGCGCGGTGCACTCCGAGCGCCAATCGACAGGCTGAAACAACCAGATCATTTCCAACGTGAAGGCTTTGTTGATCCGGGACGTCGTCTGACGTCCACAACAGGCATAAGACGTGGACATCAGCACTTTTTGGCACATTCCACTGTTACAGGAGTTTTTTTTCATGGAAAAAGAAGCGGACGGATGCGCCACCATGCCGCTCATGGCGCGGGACAAAACCACCTCCATGTTGGTCTCACAGGACGGCTTTGAGATGGATTTCAGATGGCTGTCGCTGGCTTTTTAGTCATGTGACTAGCCAAGAAATTGTGCATGAGCTGGACATGCCCCAACATATCCTGTGAGGCTTCATCACAACACTGCTTTGCGCCATGCGGCTCCGTCGCGACGCGCTGAATTCCTCCACTCCTCTTTCCATGACAAAAACTCCTGTAACAGTGGAATGTGCTGTTCATTTCTAAACTGGACGTCCTCTGACTAGCACAGAAATTGCGGAAGACGTGGAGATCAGCACTTTTTCGGCACATTGAGACAGACATGCGGAGGAATTCCGCGCGTCGCGGCAGAGCCGCATGGCGCAAAGCAACGCCATGATGAAGCCTCACAGGACATGTTGGGGCATGTCCAGCTCATGCACAATTTCTCGGATAGTCACACAACTAAAAAGCCACTGACAGCCGTCTGAAATCCATCTATCTCAAAGCCGTCCTGTGAGACCAACATGGAGGTGGTTTTGTGCCGCGCCATGAGCGGCACGGTGGCGCATCCGTCCACTTCTTTTTCCATGAAAAAAACTCCTGTAACAGTGAAATGTGCCGAAAAAGTGCTGATGTCCACGCCTTATGCCTTTATTGTGGAAGTCAGACGACGTCCCGGATCAACAAAGCCTTCACGTTGGAATTTATCTGGTTGTTTCAGCAGGGTGTCAGCCTGTCAATCGGCGCTCGGAGTGCGCCGCGCTCTCAGATGCTGTGGGCAGTCTTTAAACCGGCTGGAGCACTCCTTAATCTGTGTAATCCCCATAAAATGGTCCCTGAAAGCCATCTTAATTTTCCGATGGTGTCCACCTGGAGGTCTCTCACAGTTTCTGGAAAAAATTGATGCAGCAAAGCTCCAAATCATTCAGACATTTATTCGCAATAAAAATCCGACGAGAGGGGTGGACCACTGCTCACACAAAGCCTGCTCACAGGCGAATGACACAACCGACAGGCGTGAAAAAACTCACGCATGCACACGAAGGTTCAAGCTTGGCTGATGCAATCACACGTGATTCAAATCCATATGGTTTTTGAAAAAAATAAAAAGGTCCGATACTTTTCCAACAGACCTCGTATAAGGCGCACCAGAGTATAAGTCACAGGACCTCCCAACCCAGAAAAACAAACAAACAAACAAAAACAGACTTATACTCTGGAAAATACACAAGTACAACTTAACTTGTCTTGTACAGTGTTATTACTGCACAAAGCAAAAATTTCCAAAACCTGCGTTACATCTGAAAGTTTCAGAGAGATATTTTGACACATTTATTCACACCTAAGTGACTGCAGGCTGAGACCGGAATTATGCCACATGTGCAAAGAATTATGGGTCCCTGAAATAGGGAATGAGGATTATGATGTTCCTTTTGTATCAAATGTGTTTGAGAAAGGTGTTTTATTCTCATGTCATTTTAGCAGCTGTAATTTGTGTTGTTGTTGAACTGTGCTCAGCAGGGATGTCGCGCATGCAAAAATTCTGTGGGTCAGGGGCCACAGTAAGTGCAGAGAATATGGGGTTGGTGGTGGGGGGGATTGTATGCTTTGCATTTCTAACTAAAATTTATTGTAGGGTAAGGTAACATGATATGCATCAATTCATAACTTGATAAATAAATGATATGTGTTCATTTAACATTCAGAGTCTGCTATTTGCCACAACAACTTCACATTTATTAAAAGGTAAGCATTATAAAGCACAAGACTTCCTCTCCCAACATTCATTAACCATTTTATATCATTCATTACTTGTTCCATATATGATATATTTATCAGGCGGAATGGTACAAATGCATGGCTAAAACAAGCAGCTCTGATTTTTTAGAAGACTTTATGGTTGTGGATAGCAGAGGTAAGCAGTCCAGAAAAAGCAGCAGTACAAAAATCATCAGGCAAACAGGCATGGTTGAAGCAACAGGCTGGAGGTCAGGTACACACAAGGAGGCAGGCAGGACTATGGAACACATATACAGAGCTGGAATGAAGGCACAAGGCACAACAAACTCGCAAGGGACAAACACACCCAGTGAGCTGATATAACCCCAGGTGGTAATCAGCAAATCAGGAACAGGTGTGCATGGAAAGCACCAGAACAAGGGCGTGGCCAGAGAGAGAGAAAAACACCCATCACCAAGAACCAAGAGAGGGAGACAAGAGAAACAGAGACAGACAGACCCATGTAGAAAAACCCAGTAAGAAAATAAAAAATAAAAACCAATGAACTGAGAAAAATAACAAACAGAACAAAGTAAAACAGAAAACCAAACTTAAACCCTAACAATATTGTCTTGAGGTTTGGGGAAATACATATAGAACTAATACTAATCCAACATTTCTGTTGTAAAATTAAGCTACAAGAATTATATTTAATAAACCATATCATCAGTCATTATTTGCCTGTTTACAATTTTTTTTTTAATTCTGGGATTTGGTTGATTACATCACATTACAAATTATCTATTAAGTTAAAAATGAACTTTTGCCTGAGCATTTCAATTTCAATTTATTTTCATTTATATAGCGCCAAATCACAACAGAGTTGCCTCAAAGCACTTCACACAGGTAAGGTCTAACCTTACCAACCCCCAGAGCAACAGTGGTAAGGAAAAACTCCCTCTGAGGAAGAAACCTCAAGCAGACCAGACTCCAAGGGGTGACCCTCTGCTTGGGCCATGCTACAAACATAAATTACAGAACAATTCACAGAACAATTCACAGACGAATATACAAGAAATGCTATTGGCACACAGGACCGGAGGATCGCCAACACGAATACAACTCCCATCTCTGGATGAAGCTGCACCTTAAACAGAGAGAAAAAACAGAATCAGGCCAGCATTAAACAACAAGAAAAACAGAGAAATACTAAGGTGATCACCGGCCACTAGCCCTAAACTTCACTAAAAGACCCACAATTTAGGTAAAGTTGAGGCCGCGGCCCACTTCAATTACTAATAAATTAATTAAAAGAGTAAAAAGTGCAAAACAAAACTGTACCAGTATGCTAGCCATATGAAAGGGAAAATAAGTGCGTCTTAAGTCTGGACTTGAAAGTCTCCACAGAATCTGACAGTTTTATTGATGCAGGGAGATCATTCCACAGAACAGGGGCACGATAAGAGAAAGCTCTGTGACCCACAGACTTCTTATTCACCTTAGGGACACAAAGTAGTCCTGCACCCTGAGAACGTAAAGCCCGGGCCGATACGTAAGGTTTAATTAGGTCAGCTAGGTAGGGAGGTGCCAGTCCATGAATAATTTTATAGGTTAGTAGCAGAACCTTAAAATCTGATCTCACTGGGACAGGAAGCCAGTGAAGGGATGCCAAAATTGGTGTAATGTGGTCAAACTTTCTGCTTCATGTCAAAAGTCTGGCTGCAGCATTTTGAACCAATTGGAGACCCCTAATGCTAGACTGTGGTAAACCAGAAAATAGAACATTGCAGTAGTCCAATCTAGAAGAGATAAATGCATGGATCAGGGTCTCAGCATCAGCCATAGACAGGATGGGACAAATCTTCGCTATATTTCGCAGGTGGAAGAAAGCAGTCTTCGTAATATTTCTAATGTGGTGGCCAAAGGACAATGAAGGATCAAAAATTACCCCAAGGTTCCTCACTTTGTCTGTTTTGTGTGTGATGTATAACACACGAGCCGAGGCTGAGCGTTAACTGGTCAAATTGATGCCGATCTCTCACTGGACCAAGAACCATCATTTCAGTCTTATCAGAGTTTAAAAGTAGGAAGTTTCGAGACATCCAACTTCTCACTGCTGCAAGGCAATCTTTTAAGGATTTCTCAGCATGTCCATGATTTGTTTAAAATGAGGGACTCCAGTTACAATTTAAGAGGAATATTATTATTTGAAAAAATAAAGATCCGAACTACTATAAAAAGTCATTGTGTTTCCATTAAAGGTGTTAATATTTGGAATAATTGTCCAGATAATATTAAATTACTTGGTACCTTAGTTGGCTTTAAAAGGGTTGAAAAAACAATATAATTACTCGTTATAGTTTGAAGAATTAGGTTTTCCAATTTGGTTATTGTGCTTTCGATTGTGCACTATTGCTGTTTGGTTGTGTCTTGAAATTTTAGTGCATTGATTAAGTTATATTGTTCAGTCACATTTCTTTTGTATTGTTGTTATGAGTATATATATATTTATTTATGTATACATTCTTTATTTTTTATGTAAGGGGAGGGTATTTATAAGTTTCGCTTCTGCCGTCACCCTTTCCAGTGTTGGGCACAGTTCCGATGATCCGATAACAGATAATTATCGAAGATAATGTTTTAATTATTGGATTATCTTTTTAGATAACTTTAAAAACCATTATCGGACCAATTATCTTCCGATTAACTTTTGTTCGATAACTTTTAGACCGATAAACAAAGCTTAACAGCGACAAGCATTTCTAAAATTTAAATGGAAAATGTTGATAATTAGTGCTGTTTTCTTAATGTCTTGTAATTTTGGAGCTTTTACAGTAAGAAAAAAAAAAAAAAAAAAAAAAAAATATATATATATATATATATATATATATATATATATATATATATATATATATATATATATATATTTTTTTTTTTTTTTTTTTCCCAGATTGTACTTTTTAGGAGCTGTGTTAGTAGGGTTACTTCAAAATATTTCAAAAAACTGCATTAATCCCAGTGCCACTAAATACAAGTAGCAATATATGATGACTTTTTGTTACATTTTGGATTACAACAGTACAGTAAAATTTTTATTTTTTTAACTTTAAATGGCATGAAGTTCAATGGAATTTTTTGTGATACACTCAGTGAAAATAATCTGTCACATCTTGTCAACATGGGAAACCAATATCAGAAGTAATTTGAATCGTCTGCCATATTCACAGAGAACAGAACTACTTCAACAGAAATGTTGCAGCTAAGCAACAACAAACCAACGAATGATGGTTTGAAAGACAATCAAGTGATGAAGACAGACTTATTGATACTGACAACAATTGAGCGAGTCTGTGTTTGTATTGATGATATTGTCAGATCAGTCATTCAAGAGGACATTTCCCAGTTTTCTTTTACATGATCATCCCCAAACTCACAGGTACATTCTGGATCCCAACAGTTCCAATGTAGACACCATATGGCCCAGTTGTAGAAGGATCTGGGAGGGATGGATAGATTGATGGATGGGTCTCTCTGGACATACGGATTGATGGATCTCCCAGACACACCCCAGACATTCAGCAGAGGGCCCTCCTTGTCTTGGTGGCTCCTTTTCACCCATAGCCACTTTCATGTCTGTGAAAAGTACATCCCTTTCTCTCTTATTTCATTTATTTCATTTTTTCTCATCCTCATGCACGCCCACCTGTCTATGCACTTGTTCTCTTTGTCAAGTTATCACCATCATCCAGAGGAAGCCACCGCTGTCCTTGTACTTCAGACAGAAAGGGGTCAAGAAACTAATTTGTTGTCTGATTTTGAAGCTAGCCAGCACAGTCGGCGACCCCGACCTCAAGCTAGCTGTGGTGAATTTTAATCACGGGTGAAGTGTGAGCTGGTTAAAGTGGGTTTTTGGGTTGTCTGTAAAGGTGGGTGGGATGGTGTCACTTTTCTCTGAAGGTCAGTCTGTGACAGCTTTCACTGCTGCTGCTGCTGCTGCTGTTGCTGTGAAATTTTTATTACATGCGTGTGGGCAGGTGACAAATGGAATCCAGCTCATGTTTTGGTAGCACAGCGGCAGAGACAAATTGACAGCTTTTACAATCCATAATAATAGACAATGTGCTAGGACAACAAGACCTGTGATACAGTGGAAACTGTCACACGTGTCAGCATGTGCATGTCATTGTACACATGATGACACACGTGCAGAGTTTGTCAGTTTGTAGGTTCTTTCACAGTCCTGAAGTGGCTTTAGCTGCATTTTTCTGAAATTTCAACTCTTCTGAAATTTCAACTGGCTCCTTCAGAAATTTGAACAAACCAATCACAGGGATTGTGGGTGTGGCTCAAGGAGTGATTAATTACCCCGCCTAGAAGCAGCTCTTACATCTGGCAGTCAGAATTGTGAGCGTTGGCTAGTTTCATCTGCTACAGTCTGATTCCTTTGATCCCTATCCTGCTTTTAATCTTTGAGCCTTGATCTATGATCCTGATTTTATAGTTCTTGGAATCAGGATTGGTCATTTGTTCAGTGATGAAGATCAAAAATTAGGATCAGCCAATTAATTCTGATTCCTGTAATCTAATAATAATAAATAAAATGATCAAAACACAACCTCTTTCAGCAATCAAAGGTTGGTGAACAGGATTAAAGAAAAACAATCAGGATCAAACATCTAGATAAAAAAAAACATCAAAGATTGGTTATCAGTATTAAAGACAGATAATTGAGATCATCTGTATCAAAGTTTGTCCATGCAGTCAGATTCTGTGGTCCTTTGACATGTCTTGGGGGTATCTTTGTTGTAATTTGGTGCAATATAGAAAAAAATGTATTGATTTGAAATAAAAGCAAGACAAACAGTAATACTCCCATCACACATAGCTAGAATGAGGCAGAATGGCGTCAGAATGACGGTTCGGCACACATCCGAAAAGTGTCCAGTTGCAGTTCAAAAACGTTCTGACAGCGATCTGTGAGAGTCCACACAGTTGGTCCCAGTCGGCCAGTGGCCCCGAGTATGTCGCACATGTAAAAAACCCTCCGGGTGCTGTCGACATGGGACACCTATCTGATGGCGGCCCATGTGCAATCTGAGCACCATCTGACCGCAATTTACATATTCTGATGGTGGCAAAACAGGATTCGAAACAATTTGAGCGCATACAAGGGAACCTTGAGATGTATCTGGCATGGCAAAGCCTGCTGGTATGATCTGCATGTGCCACGTATAATAATGTCCAACACTAATGTCTCCCCCCTCCCTCCGGAGTACAAAGGAACTGTTGATATGTATGTGGCACGCTTAATCATGTACAGTTAATGTGAACATCAAATCTGAACAGGCCATTATATCCACAATAGACCTTACAGTAGTACCGCGTCATTGCACGCATCATGTTCAGAGATGAACGGATTTCACTGCTGTAATATACAAATTTTTACCTGATCACCTTTTAACTCTGTAAGCTGCTGTGTGCTGGAATCAAACACGCAAAAATAAATCCCATGTGATAATCCAACCATTGCGGTGTGTTGCGCTGCTGAAGTGAGCCAAAACACACACAAAAAAAACATTAACGTTCCCTGGAAAGGCTGCACTTGATGCATGGGACAGCATGGTCCACTGCTAGCAGTGTCGAGTAGCTGGCAATGGCACGTACATGTGCCCCCCCCCCGGTTCGCGTACATAAAGGTGCACATAGCTTCTCATTCAGGCGTTATGAACACATGCACACCCAGCGATCATGTCATCTGTCCAGCACCTACTCTATGCACACACGTGAGGTCAGTAGCATTGGGAAGTGGAGGATGAATGCAAATGTGATTGCATGACTGAGTGAGTGACCGCACTATGCCGGCATTGAGACATATGGTGTGACTCCGGTCCATATGTTAGTTGTACTGCAATGTTCAGTACCGGCAGGGACTGTGCAATAGCTGCCTCCCACTCTGGTCCTGTGTTTGCCATCCAGATGTTTGGATATCAGACAGTCTTCAGCGCCTTTTATGGCTGTCTAACAACAGTCTGTGTCATCTCTGTCTTGTCTACATATGCTGTGGATGCCATTGTGCAGGTGTGGACAAGGTAATCTGGCTGCGTTCTGACACTGCTGACCGCGCCTCTTTCCCTCCTGACTGTGTCCGATTATGGCAGTACTTGCCGTGTTGGGCTGGTTCCTGCACATTCTTGTGATGGGGGCTTTAACAAAACACACCATCTTTCGAAGCTCAAGGACTGGTAAAAGGGTTAAAGACAACACTAAAAATGTGATCAAAGTGCTTCTAATTAAAACCTTAATTTCAGTTGTTACTTTAAACACATGACTAAACTCAGTGTCAAAATAATTGTTTCAATGTAAAATGTTATGTAAGTGGTTTAACCAATGGTAATTTATAATTTAACCTTTTTCGTTGAAACAAAAATTATTTTCATGTTAAGTTTGCTCATGTTTTTAAGGCAGCTAAAAATTTAAGTTTTCAATTAAAACATCTTGATAACTGTTATATTGAAATGATCTGGATCATCTGAAAGTTGGACATTAAAAATGGACTTTAACCTACCAGCTTGCTTGTACAGATTCCGAGTATTTCCCGACTGAGTGACTGGTGCAAAACCAGAATATCTAAGGGTGATAAAATGCAATTTGCAAGAAGTCACAAATGAAACTTTTATATATCATTATTGTTGCTGAAATCATCTAATATATTCAAGGAATGGCAAAGAGAATTTCTGCAGTGTACTTTTTGTATCATGTCCTGCCTCATCCATACTGTAACAAGGCACCACCCCTCAACTAAACTAAACACAGTACTTCTAATGATTGAGTATGCATCTGACACCAACTACCTTCTCATATGATTTTGTCCAAAGTTCATAAGACACAGCATCATAACACTGGAATAATAGGGTCAGTTTAGGTCTAGGAGCATGTGCTGGTGCTGTGAGTGACTGCATCCACCACACTATGGAACCAACTTGGGAACCAAATGGCAACCATTACAGCAGAGAGTGGGTCCATCCCCACTTCTCAAAGGTAGTCATCATGGATATCCTAATGTAATTTGATTGTATCAGTAACTGGCTCCATCAAGGCATATTCTGATTGGTCAGTATGAGATCATTTAAACCAGTCACCAAAAAGGTGTACACCCTTTCCCTCTGCTTCCCTTGCTGAAAGAATACAGAGTCATGGCTGTTGCTGTCTCACAGAGCAACAGTGCATGCTTTAAAATCAATTCAGCACTCTCTTTAAATACACAAGAAGCTTATTTTATTCACACAGATCATCAACAGTGTGCACCAGTTTTGCTGTTTGATAAGTGCAGAGCAGTCAGTAAAAGTCACAGTGAGATCTTCTAAAACATATTTCACATTGCTTCAAATAAGCACTAAATCTGTTGCTGTTGGATGGCGCATGTGATTTGACCCTCCTCCCGGCCAATCAGTTAGCGATTTCCTAAAAACAAACAACTTCTTCCTTGTTGTCATGTCTGTTTTCCTCCCATTTGCATAGACAGTACAGGAGCGTAGCCAGAGAGGTGAGGGGTTGACCCCTCACCCCCAGGTCTGATACATTTAAGACATTTTATATACTTTTTTATATATACAGTATAAGTAATAATAATAACAACAACAATAATAATATGAGAATGAATGTAATTGTAACAGTGAAAATGTCCTTCAGTCACTATTATGCTGAGTGTCCTTGTCTTGCGACTACAATTGTGCAAGTGGCATTGAAAAGACAAAAAATGTTTACTTAATTTTTCAAAAACAAATAATGAATAATCTGAGTTTGCATGTTCTCCCCGTGTTCACGTGGGTTCCCTTTGGGTGCTCCAGCTTGCTCCCACATCCAAAGACATACAGGTTAATTGAATTGGAAACTTTAAATTGTCCGTGTGTGCAGGTGTGAATTTGTTTGTTTGTCTTTATGTGGTCTTGCGACAGACTGGTGTCCAGTCCAGGGTGTACCACGCTTCACACCCTATGACTGATGGGATAGGCTCCAGCCCCCCCCCCGTGACCCTTAATTGGAGTAAGTGTTTGAAGGTGAGTAAATGAGTGAAATAATGAATCCAAACATTAATAAGGAATTTGGGGTGGAAGTGTTAATTTCTTCATGCATAGCTGTTAAACTGACAAGAAATGGATTGACTTTAATATGCTTTTATTCTGCTCTGTGCAAGTTTAATATCAAGAAAAACACAAGTATTGGATGAGGACTCATTATCAGCAGACACTTAATATAAAATGACACAGATCAGGAAAGGAGGCAACAAAATAATTAAATAATATATCCCTCATGATCATCTATTTCCCACAGTCAAGTAAAACACGGGTGTCCCCTCGGCCTTCTTCTAGACATTGGGGTTATCCACACTGAGGCCCTTGCATCCTGGATCACGCCCACAGAAACGTGTCTGATGGCCAAAATGACATAGCTGACATTCCCTCAAAATCACATCTGACACCTCACCTGTGAGCCTTTCAGTGTGTGTTCTTAATAGACACCTTAGGCCACATAGTGTCCAAGTCTCACAACTTTACAGTAAGACAGAAATACTTGACTAATGAATTCCAGAATAAATTCTGGTTTGTGTGAATACTTCGGATGCCAGGCTTTGAGTTAGTTTTTTCCTCAGTGCTGAAATGGAACACAGAAAGTGATGCATGGCAGCAGACTACGTCAGAAGAAAGAGAAACAGAACATCTTTAGGCTGGCACAGGCAAACACACACATCAAATCCTGGATTTGATGCTAATGTGAAAGTATGCTGTTTTGCGATTGTCTTAATGTGACTCATATAAGAGAAGTTTGGTTCACAGATTTTGGAAAGATTCCTTCTGGCATAAGTGGAGCAGTGATATTGTGTCATAAAAAAATAAGGGAATTGTGGTGTTGTCGTAGCAACCGAGGCACATAGGCTTCTGATTTAACTCTAAAATGTGAAAATCGGTGAGTTGTTTATGAACATATAGCACGCTTGTTAAACCGATCGCTTATTTCTTGCTGGACTTAATTGTGTTAAAGTGAACCCTGATCACAGCTGTCACTTTGAGTGGTTAGTATGAAGTCTGTGTTGATTGCACTGTGAATGCAGAATAGTTTCCTTACACCTATTTCTGTCCACCCCATGTGACAGATCACTGCCAATCCGCTCTGTTTCTGAGATCCCACAAATGTCTCCACCTTTTATCCCCTTCCATCCATCCGGTCCGCCCCCCCCCAAAACACTCAGCATTGGGGTTGTGCTTGAGTGAAGCATTATAATAGCTCAAGGAAATGGCCCTTCTTGAGAAACTTTCAGGGAGCTGTCAAAGGGAGAAGATTAATGCATAGCCAGACTCTCCAGGGGACACAGAGCCCCCCCCCCTCACTTTTCTCTCTTCTTTACCCACTTCTGATACCCCACACCCACCCAAACACCCACCAATCATGTGTGCACACAGCCAACAATGGGTTGTCCCATGCAAACAAAAGATTCAGTAAGGTTCTCACTAAAAAAAAGAGAGAGACACATTTATTTAATTTAGTCTCACTTTATGGAGACATTGTTGGTATTTTGCTGTTTTTTTTTAACCCCTCTCAAGGGACGATAAAATGCTCTGAGGACAATGCTGTACTGAAGTGCTCATTATCCTGTTGTGGATGTCTTTATTTCTCTCAGGCTGACATAATGAAGTGTCCAAATTTTCAACTGGCTGTCATTTAAGAATCACAGTCACCTTAATCTTTCAAAGGATGAAAATTTGTCTCGGTGCCATGGGGCCGGAGCTACACATGAAAAACAATCTCCTGCCGGCTGGCGTCTTTTATTTTAGGAAATTACAGAGATAAAAGCATTAAAAATATAACTAAGAATGACATCACATGAGTCACACATGTGCCCGCCATTGTCTTATTTTGCCTTTCATCACATTCAAGAGTCTGACATTGACTGAGGCCCTAGTTAGGAAATAAATAAGTTTACCATCAGGGGTTCTCCTACCTTACATTAAAAGATTCTAGCAAAGAAGATCCTCCAACAAATCTACTTTGATCAGCTTTTGTAAGTGGAGGGTCGAGTTGACCCCATTTTTTTTATTGTCTAACTGACTGTCTACTGTTATTCAACTCTTATCCCACAGAGCAGATACCAACCTGTAGACGTGGGTTGGAGCACGAGTCATGCTACCTGTGTTTGTCCTTGTACAAACCACTTCATCAAGGCATTGTCCCAGCCCACACAGCTGTAAATGGATACTTGGCTGTGGCAGTAATCTGTAATGGACTGGTGTCTTGTTCATGGGAGTCATAGACTCTCATCCACTTCTCACTGCTCCAGTCTCACGGCAGTTCGTGAGACTGGAGATTGGAGTGGTAACAGATAAACATGTGACTGGTAGGTAGGTAGGTAGGTAGGTAGGTAGATAGATAGATAGATAGATAGATGTCAACCTATATGGATAGTCCGTAAATTATACAGATTTTTCCTTGTTTCAGAGTTATACGGACGTACAAATAAAGTCGGATATTCAGGGTTTAGTCTGCAGCGGGTCTGTAATCAACCGTTTCTGCAGCACGACTCCACTTTGAAGCATGAATCAATGAAGCAATGCTTTGATCCACTATTCATTGGTTCTTTGATTCGCTGCTCTTCAGAAATGGCAAGTCCGCTTCTTAACTCCTCTCAAAGCCATTAAAATATCGTGAGTCACTTTTGTGTGGATTAAAGTCACTAACTGGGACTCTTGTCTTGTTGTAGTCAAGAAACGAGAATCGTCCTCCGTTCCGTTGGCACAGCTCCAAATGCTGCGCGGCTCTCTGCTGAGACAGAGTGCAGTCGGTACTAATAACTTCAAAATAAATTGCCGCTTTAAATAAAATTACACCTCTTTAAAATGTTGTATTACAGATACAATCGACTAAAATGTTTTTTTCTTCCTTTTTGGCGCGATTTGGAGGTTATAAAGATTTTGTGTTGATTTTATGGATTTTCTCACTTGGTAATACAGGTGGACCCGCAAAGGGGTTGACATGTTATGTAAATAGTGAGTGGAATTGATTTATTTGTGCACCAATGGCCATGTTGATTATCTTGTTGGTGGAATGCTATTATGAGGGGGTAGAAAGTGAATGTGCCACTTACCACCAAAAACATGGTTTAAAGTCAAGCACAGAGTTGTTTGATTATTCATGCGACAGTATTCAGACAACAAAACTGAACTCGAAACTGAGCTCCTGCTCTGCACATTGGCCAAAAAGCGCAGTTGCCACCGCGGGAGACAAAGTGGCCAGCCGGTGAAGCTGGAGTTTCATTTGGCTCGCTGTTTGGCGTCTGGACAATCTGTGCGCAGAATTCTGGTGGGATCTGTGCTGCCCTGGCGCCTTGTGGATGCGATCAAATCCTGCGTGGTGCCTGTGGTCGGTTTCAAGGACTGTCGGCTCGGCTGTTTACGTCTTTACCGGATTGATTTACATCAGTGGCGCTCTCGGAGCCTGGGTCTGCTTCACCGGGTTCCTTGGCAGGTTGAAGTCCATGGTCCAGTTCCAGTCCCAGCTTCACCCAGGGTTGGCCTGGTAAATGCCAGATCCCTGGCTAGCAAAACTTTTATTCTTCTGGACTTTTTTTGTTCCCGTGATCTGGATTTGTTATGTGTAACAGATGTGGCTAAATGCTGGGGATTCTGGGGAATCCATAAAATCAACACAAAATCTTTATAACCTCCAACCTCTCGTTGAGCTTTTTACCAGTGGATTGTTGTTATTTTAACTCTCCCCGGATCTCTGGGAGAGGTGGAGGCACAGCGGCTGTGTTTAAAAAGGATTTTAAATGCAAGCAGTGTTTGTCACAGTCCTAGTTTCCCAGCTTTGAATGTATTTCATTTGAGATGGGTCAGACTAATTGTCTATCACCCTCCCAACTATAATAAGAATTTTATCAATGACTTTTCTGTCTTTTTAGCTGAGATCATGCCTAATTATGATCGTGTTTTAATTATGGGAGATTTTAATATTCATGTGTGTTGTCCTTATAGGACATACTGTAGGTAAGAGACTTTTTAATTCTTCTGGATTCTTTCAATTTGGTTCAGTCTATAATTGGTCCCACACACATGATTGTGGCCACACGCTGGATCTGGTTCTTTCCTGTGGTCTGTTGGTAACTGACCTTGAAATTAGTGATGTTGGACTTTCGGATCACTTTCCTGTTTTATATTCTATTGATTTGGTACAGGCTGCAACCAAGCCCTATGCCCACCCTCAACGTCTTCGGGTTATAAACCTCTCTACTGCTGTTCAGATCTCTGCTGCTTTTCAGCAGTTATGCATTTCCTTTGAAGTTTTTGTTTGTGACATAGAAGAGCTTGTCTCCTGGTTGTATTCGTCATGCCAAGCCATTTTTGATTCGGTGGCTCCATTTAAGACTCGGCGACCCATGGCTAATTTTGAGCCGTGGTTAAATGACAGAACTCGTGAAACCAGGACGAAATGTCGCCAAGGTGAGTGGAAGTGGAAAAAGGACAGACTACAGGACTCTGTTCCAACCTTGAAAAACTGTTGGCACTGTTATCAGACCATAGTAAAGGAGGCAAGAAGGGAATATTTTGCAAATATTATTTCCTCTCATGGCCACAACCCAAGTGTGCTGTATAAGATCATTGATTCTGTACTAGATACTGCACAGAATGTATGTTTGGATGCCTCCCCCTATACGTGCAACAAGTTTGCCCGCTTTTTTATGGAAAAAGTGGATAATATTAGGGCTTCTATCTTAGTTCCTATGTCTGACCCTCCGGCCTTGGTTTCTTGTCCTGTCACTTTTACTTGAACCGGTGACTTTTTCATTTTTGGAGGATGTAGTAGGGCACATCAAATCCAGTTCTTTTTACAATCCTGTCTTTGTGGTGCACTGGGCAGCCGGTGCTGGCAATTTTAAATCGTAGCTTGTCTTCTGGGGTGGTTCTGGCAAAATTCAAACATGCAGTGGTCCTGCCTTTGCTGAAAAAAAAAAAAACAGTCTCGATCACTCTGTTTGGGCCAATTACAGACCCATTTGTAAACTGCCTTTCTTCTCTCAAGTTTTAGAAAAAAAATGCTTAGTGTTAACTAAGCAATTTTTTGAATGATAATGGAATTTTGGAAGAATTTCAGTCAGGTTTTAAGCCACTTCATAGCACAGAGTCTGCGTTACGTAAGGTTTTTAATGACATTTTTCTTGCATGTGACACAGGTAACTCTGTTGTCTTGGTTTTGCTGGATCTAACGGCTGCCTATGACACAGTTGACCACAGTATTCTATTATCCTGGCTACATCCTTTGGTGGGCATTGGTGGTATCATGCTTGAATGGTTCCGGTCCTATCGGACACACAGGTCATTTTCTGTGTATGTCGATGGCTTTGAATCTTTTGTAGTCCCTTTGGCGTGCGGCATCCCACAGGGCTACATTTTGGGGCATGTGTTTTCTTTATATTTACTGCCTCTGGGAACTGTTTCCAGAAGACATGGGATCTTATTTCACTGCTATGCAGATGATTGTCAGATTTATCTGCCGGTGGCTCAGAGGGATGGTCAGTCTTTAAAACGGCTCTTGCCGTGTTTAGAAGATATTAAAGCCTGGCTTGCCCTGAATTTTCTGAGTTTTAATGAAAAGAAAACAGAGGTGGCAGTTTTTGGATATAGTACACTTTGGGAGTCCTCCTCTGTTGTTTTGGGACCCCTGGAGGCATATTTTAAACCAGTTATTCTTAATCTTGGTTTTAAGATGGGTCGTGATCTTAAATTGGACAGTCGAATTGCAGCAGTGGTGAAATCTGGTTTTTATCACTTGCGGCGTTTGACAACATTAAAACCTTTTCTTTCCAGGCAGCATTTCAAGATGGTCATTCACGCTTTTGTATTATCTCATCTGGATTACTGCAATTCGCTTTATGTGGGAGTAAATCAGACCCTTCTCTCCCGTCTACAGTTGGTCCAGAATGCTGTAGCATGACTTCTGATGGTGACGCGGAGGAGGGAACATATGACCCCTGTCCTGGCCACACTTCATTGGTTGCCGGTTCATTTTAGGGTCCATTTTAAGATTCTTATGTTTGTTTTTAAGTCTGTCCATGGTCTAGCTCCATCGTACCTCTCTGGGCTTCTTTGGCCTTATGCACCTAGTTGGTCTTTCAGGTTGGCTGGCCAGCTGTTCCTGCTAGTGCCTAGGTCGAAGAGAAAGCTCAGAGGGGACAGGGCTTTCTCTATCATTGCTCCCAAAATGTGGAACAGCTTGCCTCTGGGTGTTAGGGAGACACCCTCACTGGCCATTTTTAAAGTTTGTTTAAAAACCTATCTTTATTCCTTGGCTTTTGACACAAATGAGGCTTAGTTTGATAATGTTTTAAGTTGCATTTTAGTGGTTCTTATCTTCATTTTATTGTATTTTAACTTGTCTTTTGGTTTTAGTGGACAGCATTTGTTCTAGCGCTGGCTGTCTTAGGGTGCTTTATAAATAAAGCTGGTATGGTATGATATGGGTGACTCAGATGAGATGTACTACTTGCATTGTGAGGGAACCTTCACTGCAAAATTTTGTCCATTGTAGTGACATTCTCTTAGCCTAATCCAGGACACAGGTGCCTGTCTTTAGGATCCCAGTTGCTGGAAAAGGCCCACATTTCACTCATAGTTAGCATATATCTGTATGCTACTACTATTTTCAAGAGGTGAAGCTGGACCGTTTGCCTCCCTTAGTGGTTCAATCGAGTACTCAAGGAAGTTCCACAGGTTCCTCTGCACACCGTCATCAGCAACCAAAGGAGTCTCTTCAGCCAGAGTGCAGGACCAACAGACTGAAACACTCCTTTGTTCCTCAGGCCATCAGACTGTATAACTTCTCACTCGGGGAGGAGGAGTAACAGGAAGACAGAGGACAGGAATGAGAGGAACAGGAGTAGCCAGTAAACCAGTATTGTATGTCTGGTATTTATATTTGTGTTTTTATATTTATTTTGCAAACTGTTTTTTTTTTTTTAACTTTCACTTTTCATAATGTGTGTGCTTCTTACCCTGTGTGCTGTCATACAATGCTGCTGGAGCCTCAATATTCCTGAGAGAGTCTTCCCAAGGGATCAATACAGTTCTAATCTAATCTCGGGTGGTGGATGTGGCACCAGCATGTGCTCTCAGACCTGACATGAACCTGACATTCATGGACATACTTTGGACGTTCACTGGACTATTGTGTATGTTCCACTGGTGTTACCACATCTTCTAGTGTTAGAATGATTTGCAAGGGACTCTGAAACCTAAACCTCAGTGATACTAAATATCGGACTGACACAACCACATTTTTTTTTTTTTACATTTTGCTGGTAATCCACCAGTTATGCCCCCTTTATTTGTAGCCCTCCAATCCTTGGATAGGACCACTATCCCTCAAATTTCTTCTTATTTTAGCAACATTTTTTTGTCTCTTGCTCCATTATGACCTCTCAGTCTGTCGGCCATTATTTGTCGACATCCTACGATGATGTAGTTGACACAAGGGTTAGCTCTCTCGCACCATCTTTTTTAACCACTACTTTCTCCCTGTCTCTCATCATCTTTTCACTTTCTGAAATGGATGCACTTGACATCTAGGTCCTGTCTGTTTGCGACCGTTGCATCTGAGCAGCAGCGACTCTGATGGAATGAGTTCTACTTCCTGCTAAACAGATGCAGTACTTTTTCTTACTGACTTTTTCTTTTTGCATTCCCTTGTGTATTCCTTCCTTTGCAATGTAGATCAGGCTGGCATTCTACTTGTTAGTACAAGTACACAGAAGAGCAAAACCACCAGAATCAATTCGGCACTCGAAGTGCAAACTGTGATAACAATCCACATTCCCCGACAACTAAATGTTCTCCGTGTTTGGCACGGACGAGCGGTACATACGTACAACTTCAATCTTCTGAAGCCCTTTTCTGGCGCACAGCTGTTGAGAAGAGACGAGGATGATCAACAACTCAAGCGTGCTTTCTTCTCGCCTCAGTCTCTCTCTCCGCACCCCCCTACCCCCTTCCTCCGCCTTCCACCCTCTTCTTCCCGCCTTTACATAGAAGCGGCGAACATCTCAGCAGGGCGCACTCTCCCTCTCTGCTCTGTTGTGGAATCATCCATCCTCCTTGGGGAGCGCGTTTGAACTTTCAGAATCAGAATTTGTAACGATATGGAGCAAAGCGCAGAAGACGCAGCCATAACAGAGCAGCAGACATCAGACTAAGGCGAGAAAGGGGCCAGATCAAACGCGCCCCTTAGGGAGTTGTGGTGCACCTCAGAGAAAAAGATCCGGTCTCATCCCCTGAAAGCTCATTGTTTTTTTGTCTCGCAGTCTGTCAAAGTTTGCGACCTCGGTCTGTAATTTGCATCCAAGCAGCATAAACAAGTGTGTTATTTGCGCTTCGTTCTCCAGCCAACCCACCCATCCCTTTGCTTTGACTGACAATCCAATGGAAGAATAAGACCCTTGGGGCGATCTATGGCTTTCTGCAGCGTACACTTTGAACAAAGAAAGCCGACCGAAACCCCTTCAAGCAGATTTTTATGAGCCAGTTTTTTGTTTCCTTAAAACCCATTTTCAATTTGCTGCTGTGCATTTCTTTTGGCTCGGTTGCGGTGACAGAGGGATAGAGATGACAGGGCTAATTACCAATCTCCGAAAATGTACAAAGTGCAACAACAACATGAGGTATTTTTTTCCTGAGACTGACTCAAGCAGCCGATGACATTGACCTCAATATCACACCGTTTTTATCCTTTTGAACCAAACCACTGTGTTGGTGCTGATTTTATGCACTAGTTCATTCAACGCAAAGCAATAAGTTGGAACAAACAGGGCTCTCCACTGTAATAATGTGGGGATCTGTAGAGCAGACATAAGTGAAATGAGGCCATTTCAACTGTAAGAGGAAAATGTCTATTTAAAATAGGCTGAAGTCCAGGTCAGAGCCTAATCTGGATGTTAAATTAACTCGCCCTGAGGTAAAGAACTTTGAAAATGGTTTTACATCTGGTCTGCTGTGGATTATGGGGAATAAGTGAGGATTTCGTATAAGTGGGCTGTGAAATCTGTTTCTGCATGCTGAAATACGTAACAATTTGTACAGCGCTCTGTGGTGGATCGTATCACTCTGTCTTTGTCTGACTGTGGAGAGATCGTGTGGAAAAGTGAATCCCTTTATAACTGCACTAGGCCACGGAAAAGTTACAGAGGTTTGGCTTATTTTTCACTGTTTTTATTTCATTTTGACGGCTCAATAAATGTCAAGCTCACTTAGATGAAACTGGTCTTGATCGTTTGAGTCGTGAACACGCAGGGCGAAAACCAATTTGCTCAAATGCGAGCATTCTGTGTGAGCATAAGCTCGCAAATGAGGTGGTTGCTAGCCCAGCGTAAACAGTGTGGTCCATCATTAGACCAGGTACCTACTATAATTTCTGGTGCTGACATCAGCTGCAGTGATGTGATTCGGGAAATAAGTGGGAAATCCCAGATGAGCTCAGCATAGTGATAAAGTGCCAACACTCCCACAGCAGAGGGGTATCGAGGCACGATTATGATAACAGACCTCATCATTTTCTGGGTCATATGAGGTGCGAGAAACATTCAAGTAATGATGCATTTCTATATTAGTGGTCAGCAGGTGATGGCAACCACTACTGGAGTGCAATAGCAACCGTTCAACTTAGTGAACTTTTTCCAAAAGTTACCTTCGTTTTCTATTAGTTAAATTCTACCAAGCCCAGGAGAGACAAAAAAAATATCCTCTTCTATGTGGATGACATAAATACATGTGCATGCCTTGGTGTGCAAGATACAGTTCATTACTACATTTTGATTAATTTGTTCCCACATTTTGATTAATTGGTGCATGCAAGATACAGGTCATTCCCACATTTTCATTATTGTTTCCATAGGTTTGATTAAGTAATGCATACAAGAATCAAGTCGATCCCACATTTTTATTAATGCTCCCATATTTTTATTAAGACATACATACGAGGGTAGGCTGAAAAGTTCTAAGGCTCCCCATGAAGGAGTAATGCATTAACTGCATTATAGTGAGCCTTAGAACTTTTCAGCCTACCCTCGTACAAGAATGAACTTATTCCCACATTTTGATTATTTCATGGATACAAGATACAGTTCACACCCGTATTTTGATGAATTTGCTCCCATGTTTTGATTAACTTGGTTCCACATTTTGATTGTTTTGTGCATACAATATACAGTTCTTTCCTACATTTTGAGTAATTTGTGCAAACACAATACAATATGTTGTTGTTGTCCATTCAGCTGGTCCCGTTTTGTGTTTGCCGTCACCACAGCAGATACAGCCAGATCCGCATTGGTAGTTGGCACAAGTTTTACGCATCTCCAGCTTTACCTGGAGAAACACACATAGCCACTGGTGTTCCAGAGAGGTTTCCCATCCAAGTACTAACCAGGTCCTGCACTGCTTAGCTTCGGAAATCTGACGAGGTCAGGCTCACACAGAGCAGATCAGCTGCAAACACAATACAATATGTCCCCACATTTTCACTTTTTGTTTGCACGTTTTGATTCATTTGTGCATGAAAAAGAAGTTCCTCCCATGTTTTGATTAGTTTGTTCCTGTGTTTTGATAATTTCATACATACAAGATAAAATTCATTGACACTTTGATATTTTTTTTTTTCCGACGTCAATTAATTTATGGATACAAAATACATTCTCACTTTTTGATTAATTTCTTCCAACATTTTTTAACATTGTTAATTTGCACACATAAAATGGACAAATTATATAATTTGCATATGTGATACAGTTAATTTCCACATTTTATTTTAATGTGCATGCAAGATCCACTTTGTCTCCATGTTTTGATGCATTTATTTTTAGGGCCCTGTGCCACTGGGGACAGGATTAATTGCGCATGAATTGAATACACAAATTGTGGGCATTCGTTGTCATCCCCAACACAAATTGCCAAAAATGACAAATGTCCCAGTATGAATTACGGATATATTAATAATATATAGCGAATATATGATGAACAATCACGGTTATATAACGCATGTAGTGAGGAAACTGATCTGACACATTGAGATTATCATGGCAGTATTACGGGTGTATTATGAATGCATCGCGCACGTGTTGTGCGTGCACGGCATCTGCATTGTGGCCATAAAAGAAGCGCACTCGGGCCGTCGGCATCACTATTCACACCAACAATACAGCCTCTGGAGCATTTGCTGGACTTTACAAGTTGATCACAGAGTTAATGTTCTTGTTGTCATGCGAGGGTTAACTGTTCATGAGTTTGGGGAGCGGGAGGGGGGAAGCCGCTCGGGGTGTGAGACGTGTTTTTTTTTTGTTTGTTTGTTTGTTTTTTTGAGAGTGTCATAGAAAACAGACTTCAGAATGAGTTGTGGCTAAACAGCAACTCTTCCTTTTGTTGGTGTTAAATAAAAGTCCTGGATTGCAGCAGCTACGTCTTTGTGGATTTACATAGCCGGACCGGCACTGACTGGCAGGTATGTCGCTTTCTGCCACATATAGTACTTTGGATTTACGTGACATGTTTGTTATGCATTCACAGATTGTCTGCAAAGCAGATGTAATAAAAACACTTTATTTGTGGCCAATTTGTATGCATTCGCTACAGCATATTTTAGTTTGTGATGTGGACATGATGGGCACACAATATATCTGTTTTACACACTGTCCCAGTCTGCTGCCAAGCCGCAAATCCCTGTCAGTTGCGGATATCAGCGGATAACGGCAGATATACAGCGCATAGAGTGAGTATGTATTGTGTATGAATTGAGTATGTATGGAGTATGTAAGGCGGATGTCATCCGCATTCAGATTTTTGAACAGCTCAAAAATCCTGGCTGCGGACATGCGTGCCTCTGCGGATGATCACGGGCGTGTTCGGATGACGGCCGACTCATACAGGCACATAACACGGATATTGCGGATGTTTGGCGAATATGGGCCAATTTTGTGCGCAATCCATACACAAATCCTCCTAAACGGCAGTGGGACAGGGCCCTTACATTTTGATTCATTTATATGTACAACATGCACTTCTTCTCAGCATTTTGATTAATCCATTCCCACATTTTGATTAAATGTCCACAACAAATGGACAATTAAATTATTTTTGCAGTGTCTAAGGGCTCAGTGACTTATTCCAGCCACTCTTTAAATTATGTGTCCTTGTAGCCCCCCCCAGCAGAGGAGTATCAAGATAAGATAAGATAAAAAATTATTGATCTCACAGAGGACAAATTCATGTTACGTCAGCTCTTAAAAAACACACAAGATGGGTGCAAGTAGAGGAAAATGTTCATCAAGGCTCTAAAATTATTATTAAGCGTTTATAGTGAATTTTTAGGTCCTGCAAAATGAATGTAGCATTTTGTTCCATCGTATATAGACACTTAAGGCAGGAAAATGCCTCACATTCACACATACGAGGGTAGGCTGAAAAGTTCTAAGGCTCCCTATGAAGGAGTAATGCATTATAGTGAGCCTTAGAACTTTTCAGCCTACCCTCGTATACTGACACACTGATGCCAGGGTGCTTCCCATGCAAACACGGCCAATGCACATGAGCAATTTGGAGATGTGTTCTCAGGGGACTGTGTGGGCACATCTCTCTATCCTCCAGTCCACCACTTACCTCAAAATCAGTCAAGAGAAGGCAGGTCTCAAATTCTGAATTCTGAATGTCTATGAGAGAGACCAGTGAGGGAAGCCATCAAAGAAACCCATGACAACTTTGAAGGAGTAAATCACTGTGATTGGATGATGTGCCAAACACAACCATTGTCTCCTTGATCACGATTAATACAAGTGTGTATACCATCGTGTTTTAGTTGCTACGAACATGCATAATTGGTACAGGTGACCTACTGTCAGTGGTCCAAAGAATGTTGAAAGCAACATTTTCAACTTAAGAGCACTGAAATACAGCTGCCTACTTGAACATGGACTTAAATTAATTTCTGATCATTTTTGTCCACAACAGCAATGATTTTACCAAACACGACCTTCATAGTTGGAGCAGCCCAGAGTTTATTGTCCTGACCTCAGCTTCTTTTCCCCTTGGAACCTTTGAGGTTAGGAGAGGTCACAGCTTAGTTAACAATGACCCCATACAGCTGGCATCAAACCGTGGTTTTGTTTGTGAGTACAGGGGAAATGCATCCACAATGCATTTAGGAATGCGATCCAATCGGCCAAATTACTTCCGGAGGTGGACAAGAACACACTATGAGCAATGTAAATGTTAAAATGTTTTCAGTCCACAAACAACAACAGCAAGGGCTTTACCAAACACCAAATATTTTAAATATTTTACTGTCGCCCTGTTATTTTACACTACTGTCTTCTCCAGCTATATGGCTGAACACAGTCATGTGTCACTTCTGGATAACAGCAGCCACAGTCTTTTTTGCAAATAAAATCAAACGTTTGACAGCAGATACGTGGGTTTGTGAATGTCTCCGGCCACTCCCAGCAGTCCTGACTGCATTCCCGCAGATCATCCTGTGGACCACAGCTGAAGCAGCTGCATAAGTCAGCATTCTCCTCTGCTTTCGTCTTTGGCATTACAGCTGCTGAAGACAGTTACTTCTCTGATATATATATATATATATATATATATATATATATATATATATATATATATATATATATATATATATATATATATATATATATATATGTATACAGTGAGGAAAATAAGTATTTGAACACCCTGCGATTTTGCAAATTCTCCCACTTAGAAATCATGGAGAGGTCTGACATTTTCATCCTAGGTGCATGTCAACTGTGAGAGACATAATCTAAAAAAAAATCCGGAAATCACAATGTACGAGGTCTGTCCAAAAAGTCAAATCAAGTCAAACCAATTTTATTTATATAGCGCCAAATCACAACAAACAGTTGCCCCAAGGGGCTTTATATTGTAAGGCAAAAGCCATACAATAATTACAGAAAAAACCCCAACGGTCAAAACGACCCCCTGTGAGCAAGCACTTGGCGACAGTGGGAAGGAAAAACTCCCTTTTAACAGGAAGAAACCTCCAGCAGAACCAGGCTCAGGGACGGGCAGTCTTCTGCTGGGACTGGTTGGGGCTGAGGGGAGAGAATCAGGAAAAAGACATGCTGTGGAGGGGAGCAGAGATCAATCACTAATGATTAAATGCAGAGTGGTGCATACAGAGCAAAAAGAGAAAGAAACACTCAGTGCATCATGGAAACCCCCCAGCAGTCTAAGTCTATAGCAGCATAACTAAGGGATGGTTCAGGGTCACCTGATCCAGCCCTAACTATAAGCTTTAGCAAAAAGTAACGGACCTTTTTATTTTTTTCAAAACTATATGGATTTGAATCACGTGTGATTGCATCAGCCAAGCTTGAACCTTCGTGCGCATGCGTAAGTTTTTTCACGCCTGTCAGTTGCGTCATTTGCCTGTGGGCAGGCTTTGAGTGAGCACTGGTCCACCCCCCTCGTCAGATTTTCATTGTCAGGGAAATGTCTGAATAATTTGGAGCTGTGTTGCATCAAATTTTTCCAGAAACTGTGAGAGACAGCCAGGTGGACACCATTCGCTAAATTCAGATGGCTTTCAGGGACGATTTTATGGGGATTACACAGATTGAGGAGTGTTACAGCCAGTTTAAAGACCGCCCACAGCAGCTGAGGGCGCACCGCATTCTGAGCGGCGATTGACAGGCTCAAACGACCAGATCATTTCCAAACTGAACGCCGTGTTGATCCGGGACGTCGTCTGACTACCACAGAAATGGCAGAAGACGTGGACATCAAGACTTTGTCGGCACATTCCACTGTTACAGGAGTTTTTGTCATGGAAAGAGGAGCGGAGGAATGCACCACTGTGCCGCGAATGGCGCGGCACAAAACCACCTCCGTGTTGGTCTCACAGGACGGCTTTCAGACGGCTTTCTGTGGCTTTTCAGTCGTGTGACTATCCGAGAAATTGTGGATTAGCTGGACATGCCAGAACATGTCCTGTGAGGCTTCATCATGGCCTTGCTTTGCGCCATGTGGCCCCATCCCGACGTGCGAATTCCTGTGGTTTTGGCTGATGCAATCACACGTGATTCAAATCCATATAGTTTTTGAAAAAAATAAAAAGGTCTGTTACTTTTTGGACAGACCTTGTATGATTTTTAAAATAATTTATTTGTATGTTACTGCTGCAAATAAGTATTTCAACACCTCTGAAAAACAATGTTAATATTTGGTACAGTAGCCTTTGTTTGCAATTACAGAAGTCAAACATTTCCTGTAGTTTTTCACCAAGTTTGCACACACTGCAGCAGGGATTTTGGTCCATTCCTCCACACACATCTTCTCTAGATCAGCCAGGTTACTGGGCTGTCGCTGAGAAACACGGACTTTGAGCTCCCTCCAAAGATTTTCTATTGGGTTTAGGTCTGGAGACTGGCTAGGCCACTCCAGAACCTTGATATGCTTCTTACGGCTGTGTGCTTCAGGTCATTGTCATGTTGGAAGACCCATCCACGACCCATCTTCAATGCCAGCTTTGTTCCTACAGCTGGCTCTTTGTCAGAATTTTTAAACTGTTGAAAAATTTGAACAAATACCGACAACAACCTCAGTTTGTCTGTAATCCATTTTGCTTTCTTTCTTGACGGTTTATCTTTTGCTTAGTTTTTGTAACATTAGCGTTTCATTTGACTTTCATCCAACTTCGTTCAACCTCCTAAGCCCAATGTACTGAACGAAGGTTGATATCTGAATGAATCAATAACTAAAACTTCGATGAGCTGAATGAAACATCTTTGTATCACAAATTAATCATCCACGTTTGGGATAAAAAAGCGTCAAGAATGTTTTAATCACATTTCAACCTTTGTGGCTGGCCTTCATGTGTAGATACATTGTTGTTGTGAAGACCAACAAAATCCCGTACCTGCATGTACATGCGGACATGCACTCTGTTTTATACCCGCTTTCGGTCGCGTCATTGTGAAATCATCAACATCAATATTTGGTTTGTTTTTCTTTTCATTTCATTTATATAGCACCAAATCACAGCAAAGCTGCCTCAAAGTGCTTCACACGGTTGGTTGGGGGGGCTTCTTCGAGCATAGTCCATTTTGCAACTCCTGCAGTCAACCTTCATTTGCTCTCATGGGTGTAGCCGCACAGGCATCAGCACCACAGGCAGGGGTCGTCCACACCATCAGTGTGCCCCCTACATGAAGACTGCGGCATGGAGCACCTGCCTCAGTCCTTCCACCTCACAGTCCGTCCGGGCCCTTCAGTTCGGAGCCATTTGTCGGTTATACCTCAGACAGAGGAAAAAAAAAAGAGCAGAATCAGTAAGGTATAATTCATCAACAGGACAGGAAAACAGAGAATTTACTAAAGTGATTGTCGGCCGCTAGCCCTATGCTTTTGTCAGTTTCACTTTTGTTTTGATCCTTTTTTCAGTCTTGATTTGCAGGCTTTTCGGTGTTGGGAAAGGTGCAGGATCTTTCGTCCACCTTTTCTCGCTTTTTTATCCTTCATCCAGTGATCGCTGTGTGTCGTGTGACCGCGCCCGCAGGCAGTGGCTGGAACAGAACACTTGGCCCAGGTGTTCCCACTCGGCCAGTCGGATGCTCTCGCTCCTGTCAACACCTGGACACAGTCAGGGGCAGAAATGAACCACATGGTTGGTAACATTCTCTGATTTCAAAGTAGAAAACAGCACAAATAACACAATAGTGGATGGAGGTGGATACTTTCTTTGCCGATGGCTCCTTTTCATCCCGTCTCCAAAGGTGATCCGCCTAAAATGGTGCATGCAAGTAAGTTGTGTGTGCTGCACCCCCACAGGGGGCTTTCATCACGCAATCCTGTACTTATGCTGACACACGTAGGACCAGAGCAAATACATTAAGCACAGAGAATAGAAGCGGGACTGATGCAACACCTGGCCAAAGACGAAGCAACAATAAACTTTTCTCGCTTTTTTTCCCCTAAAGAGAAAAGGCAGTACTTCATTATGGACATGTTTGGATGTGTGCGGCCTGCTGAATTAAGTATAGGCACCAAAATCCAAGTCGCTTTTTTTCTGACATCAAAGACGATCACTGGCAGGCAATCAGAAAATAACACAAGGATTCTTGCAAGTGTGTCAATACACATAATTGAATTTCTCTTGCTTTTCTTCTTTGATCAGCTTCTCAGTTTGATACTCCGTATATCACCTCCTGCTTTCTCTCAACTTTGCATAGTGTCAGTGCACATAATAACACGCACCTGCACTTATCCACTGTGTGTGCACCAAAAATAACTTCAACACAGATAGTCATTCAACTGTCTTTTCTTCACTCGCACAACCCACAACATGGTTTTATTTCCTGATGTCTCCTATTAAATTAATAATGTTTCCTGTTCGTTTATCCAGCCTCACAGACCCGTTGGAGACATTCAAAAGCATATGGAATGAGCTGATGGATCTGGAATGTGCAGGTCTTATTAATTTTGATAAGATTCAAACATCATGGGGAGCTACTTTGAAGAAACCTGCACGAAATGTGTAACATCCTTTATGCCGTGTGCTGATAAAGGCTCACGTGTTGTCGGTTTCTGAGTTGTTGCAAATGAAATAAAAAAGGAACGCCACATACTCATATGTTTTGGCTGTTGCTGTGGAGTAGGATTGTCACATTTTAAAAAGGGTTTTGCAAAAGATTTTAACTGACTTCAAAGCTATTGCTCAGCCTTTTTTGTGCAAACACAACAAAAAATTAAACTGTTACACTTGTGGCTTCGCGATGGGCTTTCCACATCTGATTGTTAACGACACATGGTGTCAGTTGCACAATGTGTGGAGCAAATGCACAGTGTGTTGTTCCAACTGCTCAGTGCGTGGCACCAAATACTTAGCACATGACATCAAATGCACAGTGCATGTGCACAGTATGTGTAAATGCACAACCATATGTTAATTGTCAAAGCTGGACTGATATGTTTGCTTAGATGCAACATTTATGTTGATGCATTTTCTGATAATCCTGTGTTGTACTTTTGTTCTGTCTTGTTAGTGTGGCCAAAGCAGATGGTAACCCCACTGAGTCTGATCTGCTGTAAGTTTCTTTCTGTCCTTGGCACCAAAGGCTTGACACTAACACCAAAAGAACAGAAGGTTTCATATTAAATCTGTCCTCTGCATTTAACCCCTCCTAATTACAATTCGACACAATCCAACCATTAGGAGCAGTGGGCAGCCACAGTCTGGTGGCCAGGACCAACTCCAGATCTAGAGATGCTTGTCAGAGATGGAGAAAGGAACAGACCCTAAATAAGCCTAGAGTGTGGTGTCAAACTAGAGCATGGATAGCCAACCAGGGCCCAAAGGGACCTGATGGGACCCAATGGGTCAGGCTGTGTTCGGACAGATATTTTGAAATGATGGTCGAGTTCAGTCACATCAGCACAAAGACACTGAATTTACAGATTTTTTTTAAAGAATTATGTCTTAGCGTTGCCCTCTAAGAGCCCCTTCACACACAGCCCGAATGAGCATACCACGAAAACATTGAGCAGACGTCGGGAGGGACACACGGTCACGCAGGTATGAACAATGCCACCGCAACGGTTTCTTGCGCGTGCATGAACATGGTGCGAGCAGTTTCAATGTGTTGCACCACATCGGGCTGCTGCTGTGGAGAAACAAAATGAAAACTGCACACCATATAAAACACCACAATTTCCAATATTTAATCCGTCTTATTGAGCAGACAATACAAGTATGGTTCCAATACAGGGAACCCAATACAGAACCCTGTGGTTAAATAACCCTGGTTAAATAAAAAATAAATGCCACTCATGGGATTTGAATCTTCAATTACAAAAGCTCTGATTAACAGACGGAAACTTTACTACTGCACTACAATCACTGTCTCATAACAGGAGCGTAAAATGCCTAAAATCAACAAGGAGATAAACGGATTTAAAAAAAGAGAAATTAGACGAAGAGGAAGTTTTCATCATCTTTAATTATGATGAAATATAGCTGACTTTGTTACGGTGTATTTTTGGTGATATGTGACTGAAAGTGGCATATTTGTCACACTGTTGGCTTGTCATGGTACTACGGCGCACTGCTGTTTTTCACGACTGGCATGCAATTCCTCCTTCAGTTATGTTATGTGTGAAGGGGCCCTAAGCTCTTCATGAATGACATGTTGTTGTCTTGGTCGATCATTAATATAATTTATTTGCCTTCGAAGCAGAGTCCTGAAGAGATGATGGATGGCTATGGTGAATGCTGAATGCAAATAAATGGAGCACTGTGATGTCAATAAAATAATTGCAGAAAGGACTTTCAGTTTTTAAAATAATTTTTTTTTTCTTCTTGTTACTAAAATGCCTGTCCGGTTCAGGTCGGTTCACTACTCTGTCATATGCAGTTTGGGTTCAGACCAAAATATGAAAGAAATATGAAGCTCAACCAACACTCTGTACCAAACACAGCTTCTTCTTTTTCTTTCAGCTGTTCCTGTTAGGGGTCACCACAGCAGATCAATCGTTTCCATCTCACCCTGTCCTCTGAATACTCCTCTGTCACACCAACCACCTGCATGTCCTCCCAAAGCACATCCATAAATCTTCTCTTTGGCACCCCTCTTCTCTTCCTGCCTGGTGGCTCCATCCTCAGCATCCTTCTCCCTATATAAACTGAGTCCCTCCTCTGCACATGTCCAAACCATCTCAATCTCACCTCTCTGACTTTGTCTCCAAACCGCCCCACCTGAGCTGTCCCTCTGATATGTTCATTCCTAATCTTGTCCATTGTCGTCACCCCCAAAGAGAATCTCAACATCTTCAGCTCTGTCACCTCCAGCTCTGCCTCCTGTCTTTTTGTTAGTGCCACTGTCTTTGAGCCATACAACATAGCTGGTCTCACTACTGTCTTGTAAACTTTCCCCTTCACTCTTGCTGATATTCTTCGGTCACAAATCACTCCTGCCACCTTTCTCTACACACTTCACCCTGCCTGCACTCTCTTCTTCACCTCTCTATCACACTCTCCATTACTTTGAATAGTTGACCCCAAGTATTTAACTCATCTACTTTCACCACTTGTACTCCTTGTAACCGCACTATTCCACTGAGCTCCCTCTCATTCACACACATGTACTCAGTCTTGCTCCTACTGACTTTCATTCCCCTGCTCTCCAAAGCATATCTCCACCTCTCCAGTCTAGACGTGACTTGCTCTCTACTCTCACTACAGACCACAATGTCATCTGCAAACATTATAGTCCATGGAGACTCCTGTGAGAACTCATCCGTCAACCTGTCCATCACCACTGAGAACAAGAAAGGAGCTGATCCTTGGTGTAATCCCACCTCCACCTTGAATGAGTCTGTCATTCCTACTGCGCATCTCACCACTGTCACACTATTCACACTATTCATAAGCTCTTTCTAAGTTCACAAACAGAATGTAACTCTTTTTGGCCTTCTCTGTACTTCTCCAACAGTATTCTCAGAGCAAACATTGCATCCATAGTGCTCTTTCTCGAGATGAAAACATATTGCTGCTCACAGATCTTCACCTGTTTTCTAAGCCTAGCTTCTACTTCTATTTCCCATTACTTCATGCTGTGGCTGCTCAACTTTATGCCTCTGTAGTTACTGCAGCTCTGCACATCACCCTTGTTCTTGAAAATAGGAACCAGCACACTTCGTCTCCACTCCTCAGGCATCCTTTCACTTTCCAAGATTTTATCCAACAATCTGGTTCAAAACTCCACTGCCATCTCCCCGAGACATTTTCATGCCTCCAATGGAATGTCATCTGGACCATCTGCCTTTCCACTCTTCATCCTCTTCATAGCAGCCCTCACTTCTTCCTTACTAATCTGTTGTACTTCCTGACTTACTCTCACCACATCATCCAGCCTTTTCTCTCACTCATTTTCTTCATTTATCAGCTACTCAAAATATTCCTTCCACCTTCTCAACACACACTCCTCACTTGTCAGCATATTACCATGTGCATCTTTTACCACCCTAACCTGCTGCACATCCTTTCCAGCTCTGTCCCTTTGTCTGGCCAATTGGTACAAGTCCTTTTCTCCTTCCTTACTATTTAACTTCTTGTACAGATCGCAATATGCCTTTTCCTTCGCTTTAGCCACTTTTCTTTTCGTCTTATGCAGCATCTCCTTGTACTCCTGTCTACTTTCTTCATCTCTCCGACTATCCCAAAACTTTTTTGCCAACCTCTTTCTCCTTATGCTTTCCTGGACTTCTTCATTCCACCAACAAGTCTCCTTGCCTTCCTTTCACTGTCCAGATGTCACACCCAGCACTGGGTGACACCCAGCACCCAGCTGTCTCCCTCACCACATTTGCAGTACTTTTCCAGTTGTCCAAAATTGCTTCCCCTCCATCCAGTGCTTCTCTCACCTGCTCACTAAATTTCACACAACAGTCTTCCTCCTTCAGCTTCCACCATCTGATCCTTTGTTGAGCTTTCACGCTCTTTTTCTTCTTTACCTCTAAATTCATCCTACAAACAACCATCCTATGCTGTTTAACGACACTCTCTCCTGACCACCACCTTACAGTCTTTGATTTCTTTTAGCTTGCATCTCCTATAAAGAATGTAGTCCACCTGTGTGCACCTTCCTCCACTCTTATATGTTACCCTGTGCTCCTCCCTTTTCTTAAAGTAGGTGTTCACCACAGCCATTTCCATCCTTTTTGCAAAATCAAGAACGATCTGTCCTTCCACATTTCTATCCTTGATACATATCTACTCATTACTTCCTCATCATCTCTGTTCCCTTCACCAACATGTCCATTGAAGTCTGCTCCTGTCACGTCTTTCATGCTTGGGCACACTCTCCACCACCTCATCTAACACACTCCAGAAATCTTCTTTCTCCTTCATCTCACAACCTACCTGTGGGGCATATGCACTGATGATATCTTCATCATCACCCCTTCAATTTCCAACTTCACACTCATCACACTGTCAGACACTAGCTTAACCTCCAAAACACTCAACATACTTTTCCTTTAAAATGACCCCAACACCATTTCTCTTCCTATCCTCACCATGGTACAACAACTTGAACCCACCGCCGATGCTCCTGCTCTTACTTCCCTTCCAGTCGGTCTCTTGCACACACAATATGTCTACCTTTCTCCTCTCTATCATATCAGCCAGCTCTCTCCCTTTATCAGTCATACTATCAACATTCAAAGTCCCCACTCTCATTTCCACCCTTCTAGTTTTCCTCTTCTCCCGCTGTTTGCGGACATGTTCTCCTCCTCTTCTTCGTATTTGTCCACAGTGTACAGCACATGTCATTAAAAGCACATTGTGTGGCACCAACGGCACAGCACATGCACCAAATGCACAACACATGGCTCCAAATGTACAGTGTGTGGCACTGAAGACACAAGTTGTGCCAAATGCACAATGTATTGCATATGCACCAAAGTTACAGTGCATGATGCCAAAGGTGCAGGACACGGCTTCAAATGAGTAGGAAACAGTGCTGATCATACAGAGTGCAGTGCCAAATGCACAGTGCAGAGTACTTGGCATCAAAGGCACAGTGCATACACTAAATGCACAATACATGGCTCCAAATGCATAGTGCATGGCGCCAAATGCACAATGTATGGCATACACACCAAAGGCACAGTGCATGATGTCAAATGCACAGTGCACAGCACATGATACAAATGACAACATGTGGCCTGAAAGGACAGTGCAAATTGTCAAATGCATATTGCAGCATCAAACATGCACATATATGCAAATGTGGTGCTTTGCACCAAGGTACAGCATATGGCACAAAACTAAGAGAGTAATTTCAGTTTTATACAGCAGTACAATAAGAGAGATTTTGCTGTTTTGAAGAAAATAGTGTCTCAAATATAATTTACCCTGTGTTGTGTCTATTATGTGGGGGCGCAAGTTAAAAGGGCGATCCAAGGCCCGACTGAACCCAGCCTAAAATAACTAGAAGCAGTTCCAAAGAAACTAGTTTATTGATCACTCTGTTGTGCTGTACATAAACGTCAAAATAAAATACATCTGGTGGTGGCTAAACAGGCGGCGCGCTCTCTCTGCGCCTGGACTGACCGGAGCCCAAACGTCCAGGACTCAGGATCTCCGCCGACACCCCCCCCCAGGTGGCCTTTCCCGGACTATACTCTGTGAGGAGGAAACAAAGGTGATATCCTTCAATATAAATATCAGAAAACTATTAGAGGCTTACTTATCAGCAACACGTTCAGTTTGATCTCAGCGTTATTTAAAAGAACAGCTGCTCGCAGCCGGTGGAGGATTATCACTCCGCACGCCACCGCCGCGAGGAGCAAACAAGAGACTGACTTTTAGTATTTAAATTTAACTATGCACAATTGCCATATTATTTTCATAGATAAACATTCAAAGAAAGTCACCTCTGACATGTGCTGACAGCATTTGCCTCTCACCCTCGTCCTCCTTCACAGACGTACGGTCAGGCTCTGGAGCGACCCTCAGCGTCCCCAAACGGTCGACACAACGTTGTTTTGAGCTGTGAAAAGTTGAATTCTCCGGCAGCCAGCACTCATCACTGCTGGCTTAAATGCAGCTCCTCATTTCTCTATTGACAGCAGCTGAAAGTCCTTACTCTGCACGTGAATGCCACAGGTGCAGCAAATCCTTGTATCAGAGGTGAGAGACTCTTCTGCAGCACAATTTACCCAGAGAACAGTCCCAAACCACCTGGAAAGGAAAACAAACACACAAACACCAACACAATATCCAACCCCGCCCCCCAACACACAACATCTATACCACCTAGGACTCAAACTCACAACCTCCAGAATGCTCCAACAAGGCCTCTCGCATCCATAACTAGAATATCTGTTGCAGTGGCCGTTCAACACTGAATTATTCCCCGGGCAACCCCCCTCTGAGCACCCCCCAACCTGACAACCAGCCACTTTTAAAAAGTGATTTTATTATTAATATTTTACAAGTGCCCATGAAATTGCAATTGACATGAAAAGATTTCAGGCTACAATATAACTCTAAAACAAAACATCCATGAATTGCAAATGTGAATAAATGTGCCCTTAAATGCTAAATGTCTGTCATTGGACGCTTTATTAATCTGTCATTCAGGGAGGAACAATTACCTCTTTTATTAAAAGGTGCAAATTTGTCTCAACATTTAGCTAATTATTTAGCATGTTGTTTGTAAATATTAGGCTAAATGTGTAAATATTTTGCATTAATGAATCTGCTAAAGATGCTTCTTTGACAGAAATTTGAAAATGTAGTATTTGCCATTTTTCTCCCTAATTTTTGGTCTTCATCATTAGATCAAAAGAAAATCTAAGCTGAAATGTTACTGTGACTGATACTGAAATGTGCAGGTCTTATTCATTTTGATAAGATTCAAACATCATGGGGAGCTACTTTGAAGAAGCCTGCATGAAATGTGTAACATCCTTTATGCCGTGTGCTGATAAAGGCTCACGTGTTGTCGGTTTCTGAGTTGTTGCAAATGAAATAAAAAAGGAACGCCACATATTCATATGTTTTGGCTGTTGCTGTGGAGTACGATTATCATGTTTTAAAAAGGGTTTTGCATTTATATTTTAACTGACTTCAAAGCTATTGTTCAGCCTTTTTTGTGCAAACACAACAAAAAATTAAACTGTTACACTTGTGGCTTCACGATGGGCTTTCCACATCTGATTGTTAACGACACATGGTGTTAGTTGCACAACGTGTGGATCAAATGCACAGTGTGTTGTTCCAACTGCTCAGTGCGTGGCACCAAATACTTAGCACATGACATCAAACGCACACAGCATGTGCACAGTATGTGTAAATGCACAACCATATGTTAATTGTCAAAGCTGGACTGATTATGGTTGCTTAGATGCAACATTTATGTTGATGCATTTTCTGATAATCCTGTGTTGTACTTTTGTTCTGTCTTGTTAGTGTGGCCAAAGCAGATGGTAACCCCATTTAGTCTGATCTGCTGTAAGTTTCTTTCTGTCCTTGGCACCAAAGACTTGGCACTAACACCAAAAGAACAGAACAAGGTTTCAGATTAAATCTGTCCTCTGCGTTTAATCCCTCTGAATTACAATTAGACACAATCCAACCATTAGGAGCAGTGGGCAGCCACAGTCTGGTGGCCGGGACCAACTCCAGATCAAGAGATGCTTGTCAGGGATGGAGAAAGGAGCACACCCCATATAAGCCTAGAGCGTGGTGTCAAATTAGAGCATGGATACCCAACCAGGGCCCAAAGGGACCTGATGGAACCCAATGGGTCAGGCTGTATTCGGACAGATATTTTGAAAGGATGGTTGAGTTCAGTCACATCAGCACATAGACACTGAATGTACAGAATTTTTTTGAATGATGCTGGTCTGCTCTTTGTCAGCCTGATCCTGTCAGATCTCAGAAACTAAGCAGAGGAGGATCTGGTTAGTACTTGAATGGGAGACCTCTTTGGAACACCAGCGGCTGTGTGTGTTTCTCCAGGTAAAACTGGAGTTGCGTCAGGAAGGGCTTCCGACGTAAAACTTGTGCCAATTCCCAATGCAGATCGGGTTGTATCCGCTGTGGCGACCCCGAACAAAAACTGCGAGCAGCCGAATGAACAACAGCAGATGTCAGAGTCTTGCCTCTGTAAGGGCACCTTCACATATAGCCCAAATAAGTATGAATCAGGACGAATCACGGCGAAACAACCTGAATGAGCAAACCACGAAAACACTGAGCTAACGTCAGGAGGGACATACGGTCGGGCAGGCATGAATGATCCCCCTGCCACGGTTTCTTGCGCATGCATGAACATGGTGCGAGCAGCTTCAATGTGTTGCACCACCACTGCTGCTGTGGAGAAACAAAATGAAAACCGCACACCATATAAAACATCGCAATTCCCAATATTTATTCCTTCTTATTGAGCAGACAATACAAGTATGATCCCTCTGTTCCTCTGTATATGACCCATGATCACAGGCATACAGTCATGAAATTACATGAATGAAGTAGTGCACTCTCATTATGTCTTATTAAGTCCAGCCGGGTATATAAATAATTACTACAATCATCGGATACTGATAGATTAGATATTGGCGTATAATTCATGAAAATCACTGGGTTGATATAAATAGTAAATAAAAGGGGAACCAATACAGAACCCCGTGGTTACATATCCCTGTTTAAATAAAAAATAAATACCACTCGTGGGATTCGAACCCGCAATTTACAAAAGCTCTGATTAACAGACGGAAACTTTACCACTGCACTACAATCACTGTCTCATAACAGGAGCATTACAAGGAGATAAATGTATTTTAAAAAAGAGAAATTAGATGATGTAGATGAAAAGGAAGTTTGTCATTTTTAATTATGGCAAAAAAAAGTGCTGTAATAGTTGACAAAACAGTGTTTGTTATGCTGTATTTTTTGTGATACATGACTGAAAGTGGTGTATTTGTCGCCCTGTTGGCTTGTCATAGTCCTGTAGCGTGCTGCTCACAGGACATGCGTGTCCTGTCATACAGACATTACATTCAGATCACCTGCTGCATGTCCACATGATCTGAGTGTACCTCCCCCCACACGCCACATGTGTTGCAGGGGGGGCAACACACGTAATACACACGCACGCCACATGTGTTGAGGGGGGAGCTTACACTCTGGCATGCGACATGTGTGTTGCTTGGCAACTCTAGTCATGTGGGCACTTAGACAAATTCCACAGCCAGCTCGAAAGTGGTCAATGCCACTGATCTGTTGTAGTCAGGGACTGAGGTTTGCTCATTGCACAGCACCTGCTGGCTACTGTTCCACTCCCCCCCAAAACTTCACTTCCATCCAGGTCATGGCACCTATGTAATGTAGAGTGTGTCTGTCCATCATTGGAGAGAGGCCTGTGGCCTGGAAGACAGGAATGTAAAGTGCAGGATGGAAAGTGCAGGATGGATTTTGTGTAATAGGTGCTGTCAACACAAACTCAGGTTTTAACAGTTAACGTGTTTCATAGTCTTGCTGAGTCATGTTGCCACAAACTCACAAATTGAGACATGGGAGGCGAGAGCTCTAACAAGTCGGTGCAGGGAGTGAGGTTAACTCTGCACAGAACCTGCTGGACAACATGACAATACCACCAAAAGATGGATCAGAATCTTAGGTATTGTTAATGCAAGACCATGAAGTGGTGATTCTATTCGACACACACACACACACACACACACACACACACACACACACACACACACACACACACACACACACACACACACACACACACACACACACACACACACACACACACACACACATACATATAGATTTTGCAAGTTCTCCCACTTAGAAATCATGGAGGGGTCTGAAATTTTCATCTTAGGTGCATGTCCACTGTGAGAGACATAATCTAAAAAAAAAAAAAAAAAAAAATCCGGAAATCACAATGTATGATTTTTTTAAATAATTTATTTGTATGTTACTGCTGCAAATAAGTATTTGATCCCCTACCAACCAGCAAGAATTCTGGCTCACACAGACCTGTTAATTTTTCTTTAAGAAGCCCTCTTATTCTGCACTTTTTACCTGTATTAATTTCACCTGTTTGAACTTGTTACCTGTATAAAAGACACCTGTTCACACACTCAATCAATCACACTCCAACCTGTCCACCATAGCCAAGACCAAAGAGCTGTCTAAGGACACCAGGGACAAAACTGTAGACCTGCACAAGGCTGGGATGGACTACAGGACAACAGGCAAGCAGCTTGGTAGAAGACAACAACTGTTATGATTATTTATTAGAAAGTGGAAGAAACACAAGATTACTGTCAATCTCCCTCGGTCTGGGATTCCATGCAAGATCTCGCTTTGTGGGGTAAGGATGATTCTGAGAAAGCTCAGAACTACACAGGAGAACCTGGTCAATGACCTGAAGAGAGCTGGGACCACAGTCACAAAGATTACATTAGTAACACATGATGCTGTCATGGTTTAAAATCCTGCAGGGCAGCAAGGCCCCCTGCTCAAGCCAGCACATGTCCAGGCCCATTTGAAGTTCACCAGTGACCATCTGGATGATCCAGTTGAGGCATGGGAGAAGGTCATGTGGTCAGATGAGACAAGAATAGAGCTTTTTGGAATCAACTCCACTTACCATGTTTAGAGAATGAGAACAACCCCAAGAAAACCATCCCAACCGTGAAGCATGGGGGTGGAAACATCATACTCTGGGGGTGCTCTTCTGCAAAGGGGACAGGACGACTGCACCGTATTGAAGGGAGGATGGATGGGGTCATGTATTGCGAGATTTTGGCAAACAACCTCCTTCTCTCAGTAAGAGCATTGAAGATGGGTCATGGCTGAGTCTTCCAGCATGACAATGACCCCAAACACACAGCCAGGGCAACTAAGGAGGGGCTCCGTAAGAAGCATTTCAAGGTCCTGGAGTAGCCTGGCCAGTCTCCAGACCTGAACTCAACAGAAAATCTTTGGAGGGAGCTGAAACTCCAAACCTGAAAGATCTAGAGAAGATCTGTATGGAGGAGTGGACCAAAATCCCTGCTGCAGTGTGTGCAGACCTGGTGAAAAACTACAGGAAACGTTTGACCTCTGTAATTGCAAACAAAGGCTACTGTACCAAATATTAACATTGATTTTCACAGTGGTGAAATACTTATTTGCAGCAGTTACATACAAATAAATTATTAAAAATCATACATTGTGATTTCCAGATTTTTTTTTTTAGATTATGTCTCTCACAGTGGACATGCACTTAAGATGAAAATTTCAGACCCCTCCATGATTTTTAAGTGGGAGAACTTGCGAAATCACAGGGTGTTCAAATACTTATTTTCCTCACTGTATATATAAGCAAAACTCATAAAATGTTTTTAATGTAGCAATTCAGAAGATGCACTTTAAAAGGAGACTTTTAAAAATCAAAATTTAATTTAATCATCATAGGGAATTCAATAATCTGTTGTGAGCTGTAAATTAAGGGAAGATTCTTACATTTGTAATGTAAAGTGAGTGAAAGGAGAAATGTGTCAATGATCTGCAGCACATGTGGAGGAAATTATCTCCATACCGCCACACAGGCCAAGTGTGGAACACCCTGGTTACACAAACCGCTATTATGAACATGACATCAGATGTAAAAATTGTAACTGCACAAATAATACAGATCAGACTCACTGATACTCTGTCAGTTTAATGAGTTTAATCTCATGTTATGTCCTTTTTTACATGCTTTTTGCCAGCAGTGCAATTCCTGTTTAGCAATAAAGGGCACTGAAGGAGTGCAAAATCCACATCTTACATGTTAGACATCAATTCATGCAAATTAATTCTTTGAGATTCAGTGATACCATCATGGTTCTGTATGGCCTTGATATTTGATCAGTTCAATCCCAAATTCAACAACTTTGTCCTTCAAATAGCACATAAAGTGTCCTCCATGCCTGACTTTCAGTGCACCTGGAAAGTATTCACAGCGCTGCACTTTTTCCAGATTTTGTTATGTTACGGCCTTATTCCAGAATGGATAAAATTCATTGTTTTGCTGAAAATTCTACACACAATACCCCATAATGACAATGTGGATTGTTTTTTTTTGTTTTTTTTTAGATTTTTGCAAATGTAAAAAAAAAAAAGCCAAGAAATCACATGTACATAAGTATTCACAGCCTTTGCCATGAAGCTCAAAATTTAGCTCAGGCGCATCCTGTTTCCAATGATCATCGTTGAGATGTTTCTGGGGCTTAATTGGAGTCTACCTGGGGTAAGTTCAGTTGATTGGACAAGCTTTGGAAAAGCACATATCTGTCTACATATAAGGTCCCACAGTAGACAGTGCACGTCAGAGCACAAACCAAGCATGAAGTCAGAGGAATTGTCTGTAGATCTCTGAGACAGGATTGGCTCAAGGCACAAATCTGGAGAAAGGTACATAAACATTGCTGCTGCTTTGAAGGTCCCAGTGAGCACAGTGGCCTCCATCATCCATATATGGAAGAATTTCAGATCCACCATGACTCTTCCTTGAGCTCTAAACTGAGCGACTGGGGAAGAAGGACCTTAGTCAAGGATGTGACCAAGAACCCAATGTTACTCTGTCAGAGCTCCAGCATTCCTCTGTGGAGAGAAGAGAACTTACCAGAAAGACAACCATCTCTGCAGCAATCCACCAATCAGGCCTGTATGGTAGACTGGCCAGATGAAAGCCACTCCTTAGTAAAAGGCACATGGTGGCCCACCTGGAGTTTGCCAAAAGGCACCTGAAGGATTCTCAGACCACCAGAAACAAAATTCTCTTGTCTGATGAGACAAATATTGAACTCTTTGGTGTGAATGCCAGCCGTCATGTTTGGTGGAAACCAAGCAGCATCCCTAAAGTGAAGCATGGTGGTGGCAGCATCATTTTGTGGGGATGTTTTTTTTTAATAGCAGGAACTGGAAGAGTAGTCAGGATTGAGGGAAAGATGAATGCAGCAATGTACAGAGACATCCTGGGTCAAAACCTGCTCCAGAGTGCTCTTGACCTCAGACTGGGGCAATGGTTCATCTGTCAGCAGTGACCCTAAGAACAGTGACCCTAAGCACACAGCCAAGGTATCAAAGGAGTGGCTTCAGAACAACTCTGTGAATGTCCTTGAGTGGCCCAGCCAGAGCCCAGACCTGAATGTGATTGAACATCTCTGGAGAGATCTGAAAATGGCCGTGCACCAATGCTCCCCATCCAACCTGATGGAGCTTGAGAGGTGCTGCATAGAAGAAGGGGCAAAACTGGCCAAAGTGCACCAATCTTGTGGCATCATATTCAAGAAGACTTGAGACTGTATTTGCTGCTGAAGGTGCATCAACAAAGTATTGAGCAAAGGGTGTGAATACTTATGTACATGTGACTTTGTACTTTTATTTATTTATTTTTTAATAAATTTGAAGTGCCCTGTATACTTTCCAGATGCACTGAAAATACTTAGAAACTTTAGCTTTACTTTCCATGGTTGTCAAAGATCATGTGGAGACTAGAAATATGATATATGATTTGATATTTGTGTTTAACAGTTATCATGTCCCTCTTTTAACCCATTTTAAATAATATTGTAGTGTGTTGGGCTGGGTTGTGGAAACCACCACCTTTGATGCCTTGGTTTGTTCTTTGCAGAATAAATGAATGCCCTGATTTCAGCACATGAGAAGCTGAACAAGGAATCAGAGTGTCTGGGTTTGGGATAGTCCTGGATCAGGACTAAAATCCAAACATTCAATGACTTCCTTGAGTCTGTGGTCAGAGGTTTATCTCTATGCTATGAATGTTTTGAACTTCTTGAAACATTTATGTCTCAGCAGTGACATTCATATCTCTGAGCTCTCTGCCATTGGCTTATGGAGTCATGAGATTGCTGAAGAGAGGTGTTTGACGATGGAGATAACTGTGTCAAAGATAAAGATAACAAAGGTTCAAGTCTTTAGGGTCCTGGGACCTCACCTCTAAAACATTGTTAGCATTCATACATGTGCAAACAAAAAGCAAAAATCAAATGTATGAAGCAGTTTGTCTGCACAATTTCAAGCAAAATCATCTTTATAATACTCACTCCACTTTGTCCACAGATGAATCTGCCTCATATCCCAACCTCAACATTCAACAACAAACGATCAATGCAAAACAGTTATGTCTGCTACTTATGGATTTACAATTCAGCAGCTGCGGTGCACTGCTAAATTATTAAATGAGCAGTTTAGATATACGTTGGCTTATATTTAACAACTGAAAAGTCACTGCAGAATAATTCTTGCTCACATCTTGCAATCACAATGATCATAAAGTACATGTATATGTGATGTGCATTATTATGTAGAATTAAATGTATGAGTTCTGACAACTTGCACACAGCATCATTAAATGTCTAATGCTGGTGTGCACATTTTAAGCTTCTCCAAAACATTTGTATGCATGTATCAAGATTTGCATACATATACAAAAATTTTGCCATCTAGTTTGTTTTCGTAAATCACAACATATGTATTAAAATTGTCGTGCATATCTTGTAGGTTAAATTTTGTGTGTGCACAATGGTTATGAATGAGGCCCCTGGGGCTTCCTGTGGTTGCAAGACAGTTAGTGCTAGCCTGTGTCGTAAGTCAATGGTTGGATGTCTTTGGCACTAAAATCTCTTCAGAGGATCCTTGGGTACCAGAGGAATGACTGTGCTAAATGAGTGGCTTCTTAAATGAGAAGTACAGTAGTGTTCAGAATAATAGTAGTGCTACACGACTAAAAAGATTAATCTAGGTTTTGAGTATATTTCTTATTGTTACATGGGAAACAAGGTACCAGTAGATTCAATAGATTCTCACAAATCAACAATATCAAGCATTCATGATGTGCACACTCTTAAGGCTATGAAATTGGGCTATTAGTAAAAAAAAGTAGAAAAGGGGGTGTTCACAATAATAGTAGCATCTGCTGTTGATGCTACAAACTCAAAACTATTATGTTCAAACTGCTTTTTTAGCAATCCTGTGAATCACTAAACTAGTATTTAGTTGTATAACTACAGTTTTTCATGATTTCTTCACATCTGCAAGGCATTAATTTTGTTGGTTTGGTACCAAGATTTTGCTCATTTACTAGTGTGTTTGGGGTCATTGTCTTGTTGAAATACCCATTTCAAGGGCATGTCCTCTTCAGCATAAGGCAACATGACCTCTTCAAGTATTTTGACATATCCAAACTGATCCATGATACCGGGTATGCGATATATAGGCCCAACACCATAGTAGGAGAAACATGCCCATATCATGATGCTTGCACCACCATGCTTCACTGTCTTCACTGTGAACTGTGGCTTGAATTCAGAGTTTGGGGGTCGTCTCACAAACTGTCTGTGGCCCTTGGACCCAAAAAGAACAATTTTACTCTCATCAGTCCACAAAATATTCCTCCATTTCTCTTTAGGCCAGTTGATGTGTTCTTTGGCAAATGGGGGATTCTTGCAAATAAATTAGCTTCACACAGGCATCTTCTAACTGTCACAGCACTTACAGGTAACTCCAGACTGTCTTTGATTATCCTGGAGCTGATCAATGGGTGAGCCTTTGCCATTCTGGTTATTCTTCTATCTATTTTGATGGTTGTTTTCTGTTTTCTTCCATGCGTCTCTTTTTTTTTTTTTTTTGTCCATTTTAAAGCATTGGAGATCATTGTAGATGAACAGCCTATATTTTTTTGCACCTGCGTATAAGTTTTCCCCTCTCCAATCAGCATGTTCAACAGGTGCTGGCTTCATCCTTAAATAGGGGACATCTGATTCACACCTGTTTGTTCCACAAAATTGACAAACTCACTGACTGAATGCCACACTACTATTATTGTGAACACCCCCTTTTCTACTTTTTACTAACAGCCCAATTTCATAGCCTTAAGAGTGTGCATATCATGAATGCTTGGTCTTGTTGGATTTGTGAGAATCTATTGAATCTACTGGTACCTTGTTTCCCATGTAACAATAAGAAATATACTCAAAACCTGGATTAATCTTTTTAGTCACATAGCACTACTACTATTCTGAACACTACTGTATCTCTTAAATTTTGAGGGAACATCAGCTAAGACATTTTGGACATTATACATATTTCCCTGTACATCATCCAACATGTAGGTGAATCTGTGTTAAAGACACCAACAGCCAGCAAAGGCCAAGGAGATTCCCAAGATTCAGCTGGCTGTGGCAGACAGATTGTTACTTTCCAGATGTGCGGAAGGACGGTTCTCTGTCTGGGTGGTTGAGCATACTTCTTCACTTGATCATTATCCCCAGTATCTCCCACTTTTTGACCTTGGCCTGTGCCCATGAATTTTAAAGTAAAAAATCAAGTAATTTTGTTCTTGGCTGGTCTTCAAGTTTTTCATCAATTTGGTCCAAATTGGCTCAAAATTCTTAAAAACACTCAAATGTGGTACCACTGCATGTGGATGCAGTTATTAATATTTATGCCCACATGCAGCATAATGTGAATCAGCCTAATTATGACAGAAATAGTTTTTGAATTGAGGCATGCATTTAAAAATGAATATTTCAGTTGTTTATTGCTTTTCCTGTAGCTTACAACTGTCACTGTCATTTTGTAGCACAAATAGAACCAGTAACACAAACTCAAGCAGAAAAAAACAAAAAAACAAAAGCAAAACACATCTGACTACACACTTGCAGTTGTGGTTAAAAGATGGAGATATATATTTTTTTCTTTCTTTTATTCTGTAAGACTGTCTCCGTCTGGTGAAATATTTGCATCATGCTCCACTGTGACTGTCCCAGCTATCAAAAAAATGCTATGAGACAACCAATGTGATTTACGTCAGGTCAGGTGTGGACACGATCGCCATATGCACCACAGTACACAACCACCGTGAGTCCTGGATGGCAACCACCCACTCCACAATACAAGTTAAGCCCTGGTCACACTGAATAATAAGGCCATGAATAATGAGCCATGTATGGATTTGTCAGAAATTTCAGTGATTATTCAGATAATGAACCATGCATATGAACATTGCGCAAACAATTAAAAACACTGCGTGAATGATTGCGTCAGCGCACACAGCGCAACTCATCTGATCGATTATAATGACATATTAAATCTATCATAAGCATACTTTCACAGCTGCTCATAAGAAGGAATGAACATGCAACTGTTTTACCAAGCCATGACAATATAAACATTACAAATAATTACCTTTTAGGCAGTTCCAAATACCTTATCCACATCATCCAGTGCAGGAGAGAAGGAGGAAGAAAAGCTCCAGATGAAACGGTCCTCTGTGATTCCAGAAGCAATTAGAGGTGCTTTCAGCAGCTAAACTGTGACAGAAAATGATTAATCCGCTACAAAATAATTATGTTATATACAGTGTCCAGCGCACAAAGCGAGTGGGATTGTCACGACGAAGTACTTGAGAGGGTGGAGCCAAAATAGCCTGTCCTATCCTCGTAGCCTGAGTGAGTCTTCCCAAAGAATCAATAAAATTCTGTCTAATCTAATCTAATGTAATGTAATCTAATCAAACACCTTAAGTCATGAATTAGTGTCCAAGTCTCTCAAGCATGCAGTAAGACAGGAAGCACCAGGACCCTAACAAATTGGACCTTCAGTTCTACTGCAAAGCTGTCAGCATCACTAACCACCTCTGTCCAGTGACCTGTCTCAGAGATCAGACCAGTCAACAGAATCAAACACTTTGTGAACATCAGATGATCATGAATTTTCAATAATCCCTCTGATTAAGATGACCTCAGCTATTCCATTTGCCCATGTGAGCAAAAACAAGAGGAGTATTTGGACAATAGTGTCTGCACTCAGGACTCTGTGCAGTTCTACACAGGCAGACCTCGAGGTCATAAAGAAAAATTATGGACAACAGTATCGACATGAAAAACTTTGTTTACACCTTCTGATTTACATCACCTTTTTGTGGGCTCTGCTCATTTCTCAAGGTCTGATCACCATCTCGCTGTCTTAGATTCACATGTACACACTGTTTTTACTCAAAGAACTATCAGTAGATTTATGTTTGTGATGGTATCTCTGGGTTTCACATGAATCCTGCACTGTTTTTCTCTTATTGTTGTTGTACCTGCTACACCTTGTAGATGGCGGATGACAAAACCCATACGGCTTGCGGCAACAATTTTTACTCAATGAAAAATACAGGATGGCCTAATACATTTTCCACCTTGTGTGAGGTGCATCTATTCCCTCGAGAGACAATCTGGATTAAGAGATAAGGAGGATATTTACAGGAGACTTGCTTCTCTCGAATGTTTACAAGTTTTTAAAGATTCCTATCTGGTCTCTCTGCTAGTCTCTGAAAAGCCCTGTCTGTGGCAGCACTAATGGCTGCTTCCTTTCTGTCTTTGAAGTCTCTGTCAAGGTGTCCAACACACCACAAGCGCTCATCTTTAAGGATGATTTGACTTTAACACCCCATTTGCACCAAGTCCGCAATCGAAAAATGGCCTCTGCTCACCGTCACTCTCATTGGCTCTCACCGGGGTTGCAGGCTGGTCACACTGGGGTCTCTATAGTTGGAACAAAGACCCCTCCTGGTCGCCATCACTCCCCATTGGTCTCCAACAGGTGTGTGAGTGTATTGAACTGTTTAAAACATTCGTAGCAGTTGTGTGACTGGTTAAAAGATACATGGATCTCATAATCGGTCTCGTTAACTCTCACAACTTGATCCCATTGGCCGTAACAGACTCTCAATGACTCTGCATGGGGTTGCATCACTGATCGCGGATATTATCATATATTTCACTCGTATTTGTGTAAACACAAATACCAGATCAAACTGGAGACTAGCCAAGACTTGTGAGAGTTGACAACATGTCATGGTCTTGTAACTCTTATATGGGTCTCAGTCTGGTATAAACGGGGCATAAGTACACATGGAATTGCAGATGAGAGCAGGAAGAATTGTGACCAAAGTGGTCCGGCGAGACAACCACATTTTGGGTTGGGTTATTTTTTTCAGCAAGTATCAGGCAGTTTTTGATGCTACCATCTAATACCCCTGTCACACTAGGGGCCCAATGAGGCCAAATGCTGTCCGAATGAAAATTCGACCCGTCCGAATGATGCATTCGAAGACGTTGGACAGCAGTCTGAGAGCAGTCTAAACAGTCGGCCAAGTTCCTGTGGCCGCCCCAAATGTGTTGCACATGTGCAAAACTGTCGAGGTGCAGTCGAGGCGGAAATATATCAAATGGCAGTCGCAGTGCAGTCTGACTGCAATCTAAATATTTGTACAGCTTTGAAGCAATCTGTGCCTAAATGCACCATGAGTGCAGTGTGAATGCTGCTGGAATATATTTCCTCCACCCTCAATCGGATCTCACTGGTACGGCTATGTAAGTGCATTTGTCATAATCTCACTGCATTCTGACAGCTGTCGAGGGAATCCCAATGTGTTCCACATACATTTGTACTGCATTCTGAAGTTTAATGCGCACGGTGTGTGCACCAATCATTCGGGGCGGGTGGAGGCACAGTCTGTGTGGTTGGGCGGCTGGGTTCTGCAATCCTTATTCCCTCCCAGATGTGTCACAAATTTTATTTATTTATTTTTTGGACATTCCACCTGGGTCAGCTTGATTCTTGCTAAGTGTGATGGGACCATAATGGAGTGACACAAACGCAGGCTGATTGGTGACTGCTCAAAAGATGGCGATGGAGGCTAAGGTGAATGTGAAGATTCACACAACATCTGAAGAAAAATCTGTTGTTTGTTTGTGAGAGTTTGGGAGCAATTTCACAAAGGAACAGAAAGACAAAGATGTGGGCTCTGCCCCCCCCCCCCCCCCCCCCCCCAAAAAAAACTTTTTATTGTGCAACCTGACAAAGTCAACATTATCTAACCTTTAAACAGTGAGTTTGCATTTGTTCTTCATTAATGACTTGCAGAGCAGAGAGCTCAGTAGGATGTGAGTTGGCCAACCTGGGCTCAGTTGCTTTGAACTAGTTAAGTTTTCCCATGATGGGAAACTTGACTATGATTCCGATAAAGTAAAGTAAGTCCCTTCAGCTTCTCCCTTCTTTCACTCGGAGTGGCCACAGCAGTTCCAAGGTGGATCTACATGTGGATTTAGCAAAAGTTTTAAACCAGATGCCCTTCCTGACACAACTCTACATTACATGAACAATGGGCAGAAATGATCTTGAAACTGGAATCTTCATTCCGCACAGGAAACAAGCACAGTAACCGCTTTTCCACCACCTCTGCCGCACTTACCAAAGGGAATTAACATGATGGTTTAATATTGAACTCAGTGCTCTATGGCTTTGTTCAGATTGCCAGTGCAATCTGGATTGATTGTAGGGGTGTAACGATACACAAAAATCACGGTTCGGTACGTACCTCGGTTTTGAGGTCACAGTTCGGTTCATTTTTGGTACAGTATGGGAACAAAATGCAAAATCTAAATTTGCTTGTTTAAACCAAGAATTTATTGTAACATTATACAAACAGGAAAATAAAATAATTGCAAAGTGCTTCCTGGTAATACGCTAAATGAAATGTTCTCAAATAAACAACAAATGTATGAAATATTATAAAAAATAAATTCCTAATAAACAGCTTTTAACAAAACCTTTCCACAAGTAAAGCGCAGCACAATGGTTCCAGCATGAAGCCCTGTTCAATTTTATTCAACCTTCATATTTTTTTTTGCCAGAAAAATTAACTTAAAAATTAAATTAAATTAATTAAAAATTAACACTCCATAATGAATTATTTTTAAGACAATTAATGTAAAACAGGCCCTTTACTTTTGTACAATTATTAACTGTTCATTTAATGTTTGTCAATATATCTTTTTAAATAAAGTTTTGAAAACAAAAACATTATGGGAGAGGCAAAAAAGTGAGTAAAACCACTTTAAAAATATTTCGGACCACAAATAAACTTGATTATTGGTTTGTTTATTTATTTTGCCATTACAATTGGCCATCACTTATTAAAATAAAATAACTTATGAAGGCGGGCAGCACGGTGGCTTAGTGGTTAGCACTGTTGCCTCACAGCGAGAAGGTCATGGGTTCAATTCCCGTGGCCTTTCTGTGTGGAGTTTGCATGTTCTCCCCATGTTTGCGTGGGTTTCCTCCAGGTGCTCCGGTTTCCTCCCACATCCAAAGACATGCGGGTTAGGTGGATTGGACTCTTTAAAATTGTCCTTAGGTGTGGGTGTGTCTGTGTTTGTTTGTCTGTTTGTGGCCCTGTGACAGACTGGCATCCTGTCCTGGGTGTACCCTGCCTCGCGCCCTATGACTGCTGGGATTGGCTCCAGCCCCCCGCGACCCTTATTTGGACTAAGTGGTAGAAGATGAATGAATGAATGAACTTCTGAAGGCCAGGGCTTCTCAAAGTCTGGGGACTATTTAATTACAGTGCAGCAAACAAGGTCAGTAGGCTCAGCAAGTCCGAGTGAGGAGGATTGTAGATATCCCTCCGCTCAGTGCTTTCAGGCTGCTGCAGGCTGAGGAGGAGGGGGAGACCCGCTGCCACTTGGTGACAACAGAGACTTTCACTTTCAGTCGCCAAACATCAGACATCAGTCTCCAGTAACACCAGGAAAAGTAGCTAGATTTGTCACGAGTCGCTTTTGAGAAAATAAGTCGTCAAGAGTGTTTGGAAAGTCACCAGATTTAGCAAGAAAGTCACCAAGTTGGCAACACTGAATGTAAACACATGCAACGCAAACTCACCTGTGCACAGCCCTGTACCGAACCGAAGGTCTTGTACCAAAACGGTTCAAAACAAATACATGTATCATTACACCCTTAGTTGATTGCATATTTGATTCAAATCTGATCTCACTGGTTGCTTGTCCACATTATATATACACCAAATGATGAGATTCAATTTGTGTGTCCCAGTAACAAGCAGTGGTGGGCACAGATAACCAAAAAATTAACTTCAATAACAGATAATCAGATAACTGAAAAGTTATCTTTGATAAAGATAAACCACCGAAGAATGTATCAGAAGTTACAGATAACCAATAAATTCCAGTATTGTCTCTGGTACATTTGCAACTACTAACAAGCTGAATTTGAGTTTTAACACCACGATTGCTTTTGGAAGCATCAAAAGCAACAACAGACCCAAACAATGAGCCCACACTTCTGTCTTTGAGCATTCTGCCCCCTGCTGGAAGCTCCAATTTACTACACAGCTTCCAGCACAGCAGCACGCTGAGAGCAGCCACAAAGCCAGCTCTCTACCCAATCACAATGCTTCGGTTAAAATATAACATATCTTTTAATGTTGAATAATGCACTAATTCTGAGGTTTTGTAACAAACACAGACAGATCACAAAGGATTCTGTGTAAAAGTGCCTCTGCTAAACACTGATTTTTTCAGTCATTCATTATGTAAACCAACACGTTAATGTGACGTGTGTCATGTGTTGGTGTTTATGGATAAATGTGCTTTTGTAAAATATTCCAGTTTTTATTTGTAAAAACAGGCATTTTTACGGAGCCCTGGAATTATCATCGCAAAATGTTTTGCATGTGGAGAGAATGTGCACTCATTTTATTAGTGCCATGGACACGTTTTATGATGTGTGCACATTTTATGATGTTGTAAAATGTGCACTCAATATTGTCTTGACACATAAATGTTGGCTTTACACTGTGCAAGTTTTGGCCCTTTTTCAGGTAATTTTTCATTTGTGCGAGAATTTATTTGGACCGAGTTTCAGGTTAATTGTGCGTCCTGTATTGTGTAGTGTACATGGAGTAACAAGCTGCGTTTAACATCTCACGTCCACCTCCTGACCACCTCCTGATCGCCGATCGTATGGTCAGATGAAAATCAAACCTGTTTGATATTATTCTGGTCGGCTGTCGTGAGGGTATCCTTCTGCTGAAGAGCAACAAGCATTCAACCGCTCGCACTGTGCATGTGCAAACACCACAGAGCTGTCTTGTAATGTTTTTTTTTGTTGTTGTTTTGTTTTTAAACTTTGATGTCTCCCATCGAGAGTTTTTGTAAATTAAGTTTGAAAGAAAAGCTTACGTTTTGCTTCTGGAAACACGAGTTCGACATGTGGTTTAATGAATGTACAATTTGTGTGAGAACATAAATTGGGCGCTCTGAACTTTTACACCGTGCGGTTCTGTTGTACAGTTTGAACTGAAAGCGAGTACAGTGATTAAAAATATCACACAGTGTCTGCTCAGCTTCACTACGAATACTGCCATGAACTGCCATGAACACTACTGGCCAGTAGATGGCAGTAGAGGCCTTGAAAACGTGCCAAAACAAAATTCCAGATAATCTGTGTCTGCTACATTTAAGATGCGTGGAATTTAACAGACGCAAATACAGTAACAACGTCTATAAACGCAGAGAATATATTCATGAGCGTTTCAGGCACTAGAGTTTAATGCTATTGTCTGTGCAGCCTGAACAGAGTGTCTGAAATGCATTTGTCCTGTCGTGAACGTACTGAGATTACCCTATCCTACCCATAATGCACTGCTGGGCACAGCATGTGCTCACTAAAACCTTGAAAATTAGCACTTACTTTAAAACTAAAACATATATCTGATATTTTCACTTTATAAAACTTCAGACATGACAGTAATTTTAAATAACTTGTCCAAATTTAGTTTGGTTCAAATTTGAACCATAAGTTAAAAATGTATGCCTCTGGATGACTTGGGTGATATTGGCAGTGTACCAGTATGGTGTTAAAGGCAATGATTTGTGGTGTGTGTGTGTGTGTGTGTGTGTGTGTGTGTGTGTGTGTGTGTGTGTGTGTGTGTGTGTGTGTGTGTGTGTGTGTGTGTGTGTGTGTGTGTGTGTGTGTGTGTGTGTGTGTGTGTGTGTGTGTGTGTGTGTGTGTGTGTGTGTGTGTGTGTGAGAGTGAGAGACCAGTTCTCCTTTGCCTGCAGAGGACAGAGTGGTTTCTCCTGGAAGCAGCTCTTTTCTGTTTGCAGAGGGTGGCACTACTGTATATATCTGTTAGGAAACTTTTCAATTTATTAATTTATATAGTGCCAAATCACGACAAAGTCACCCCTACTTTTAACAGGTAGGTCCTCAACTGATTTTAAATTTTAAAAATGTTTGCCACTGTTCAGCTTTGTTTACTACGTTATCGGTCTAAAAGTTATCAGACAAAAATTTATTGGAAGATAATTAGTCCGATAATGGTTTTTAAAGTTATCTAAAAAGATAATCCGATAATGAAAACATTATCTTCGATAATTATCTGTTATCGGATTATCGGAACTGTGCCCACCACTGGTAACAAGCCTCATTTAACTCACCCACATCAGGTGCTATAGTAATACAGTTACACACATAAACATGCCTGCTGTTGGTGTCATTCTGTAGTTTGCATGCAAACTACTTGTACAACAATAAACGTCACTCTGATTTATCTGGATTATGATCGCAGTTGATGGTGAGATTATGTATGTACTTTAATATATTTGTGCTGCTGTTGTGTGATGGTTGCACACACTCACATAATCAAAAAGTGTAAATCTCATTGAAAACATGGCCGCAACTCATCATGTGGAATAGACACCGTTAATGATATGGAAAGACTGAGGAGCAACCCTGAAATGCTACCTCGGGGAGGTGATGATCCAGTGGTTGAACTTGGGTCTTGAGACCAGTCGGAACATCACTAAGGGCCCTTGGGCAAGATCCTCAATCCCCCAGTTGCTCTCGGTGTGCAATTGAGAGCCTTGCACGGCAGCACACTGACATCAGTGTGTGTGTGTGTGTATATATGGGTAAATATGAGTCATCATTGTAAAACACTTTGAGCTTCTGATTCAGACGGAAAAGAGCTGTAAAAATTCAGTAATTTACCATTTATTAATTGGTCAAGGCACACGCACAACTGCTGCATGTGATGTGTGTGTTCAATGCGACGCACATACTCATGACTGTCTTTTGGACATTTTTTAATAGGTTACTTTGGCTTTTGCGCCCATGTGTGTTTTGCTGTCACCAGATTGTGAGAGGCCACTGAACACTAATTTGCCAGCAATTACAGTGTAGTTTGCTTCAATTATTTTGTTTGTATCCATTAAATGCAGGATAACTATAACTCCTGGTCTGGTTAGCTCATTCACTCATTCATTCCTTCCTAAACAAACTTTTCTAAAGAGCATTTGTCATAAGCAAATTATCAAATATGAATGGTGCACTCAGACGTTTGATTCCTAACAATGTTTGGCTATGTATGACTATTGTTGTACAAATGTAAGGCCATGTTTTAAATTCTTTAACACTGTGAGATTAGATAATTTCATGTTAACTTCCATAATACTGGAAAACTAACAGTTAAGTTCTATTCCACTGTATTCTACATCGCAAGTTTTACAATTCATATGCAAGCATGTTAATGAGTAAAACATTTGACTCTCTATTTCAAAACCTCCCATTACAATAAATCATATTCCAGCTTTGTCTCATATTTTACTGCATTTCAAACAAAAAGAAAATCTCGAGGCTTAAATGTGACATGGTGATAATAATAGGTTTATGAAAAATGCATTGTGGGTGAATACAGTTGGTCAAGACTTAACGTTGGATTCAGACATACTCACACATACACTGTCTTGTTTCCTTCCCTCACCTCCTGTCTTCTAGTACACTCTGATGCTTGGCTTTATTCCCACGTCCACACACCGCAACACCCACACGCTAAACTCGGTGCATCATTGATGCCAATCACTTGGTGTGACTTCTGGCAGATAAGCAGCCCTCAGATTACTCCTCTTTCCCATCCTATTTCCTCCAACCTTCCTGCTGATTTTATCACTTCTCCAGCCATCCAGTCATTACACATCCAGGAGTGTTCTGCTGCATCGGGATTAAACCGTTAACCAGGATGTGACAAGTTGAAGAAGCCATGGCTTTGAAATGCAAAGTGAATCTGAATGGGCGGTAATAACCATGGTGTGTTTTCTTTAACTTTTCCTCCCACTTTGCATGAGAAGTATGTAGTTTCCGTGTATCAGCGTAATTCTGGGGAATGCTTTTAGTCTCAATAGCTCTGAGGTCTGGTGTGATTTAGATTAGATTAGATAGAACTTTATTGATCCCTTGGGAAGACTCCCTCAGGGAAATTGAGGTTCCAGCAGCCTTGTATAGCAGCACAGTAAAGTAAAAAAACAAAATAAACAAACAAACAAACAAATAAACAGTTTGCAAATATAAATATAAACACACAAATATAAATTCCAGACATACTGATCAATACTGGTTTACTGGCTACTACTGTTCCTCTCCTTCCCATCCTCTGTCTTCCTGTTACTCCTACTGCCCCTGAGCGAGGAGTTGTAGAATTGTAGGAAGCTACTGATTCAATGCAGGTTTTACAGAACAACTAACATGATGCATTATTGCACCTCTACTGGAAGCATTTTAGAATATTGACCCACATGGGTTTAAATACAGTGATGAATCACATGACACACTTTCTGTGGCGATGTCATAGATGAATGGGGGAAGGGCTAGCACTATGCTACATAAGCTATTGTTAGCATCATAAAGCCAAAGAATCATGGTAGACCCTAAATTGTAAGGGAATATGTCAAAAATAAATAAATAAAGTAAGACAAGAAGGTGAATGACAGTGATGGATGCAGCTAATACACATACGTCACCAGAGTTACGGATGAGAAGAACCCAGGATAAAATCTTCACTTAACAGGAATGTTTTATTGAATATCTCCTGCAGACAGTTAAGACAACAGACACACAGGTCTGTTGTGACAATTGTCAAAACTGATGTAAATTACTAGGGATAGACCAATAGTCGGCTGGGCTGATAATTGGAATAGCCGATATTCAGCCAATAATCGGCCAAGCCGATTATTTCTCTATCCCTATAAATTTCAGTTCCAGCATTTTTAATTGGTATGCAAAAAAAAAAGTGTCAGGAGGGAAACTAAATTCCCAGTATCCACTGAATGCAGCATGGACTTCAAACCTTGCACATGTACGCATGCTTAATCCTTCCTGTCATCTGCAAGATTTCATGGCGCAAACAAATAAATACTAGCAACAGAATTATCTATAATATTGCAATACCACAGAAATAAATATAGTTTATAATAAATGGATTACAACATGGAAAAGCAAGTGTGGCTACACCTTTAAACCCAAAGAAATAATAAAAGATGGCCCTAGTTTTAAAAGAATTTTTCCTGGCTGCTGTGTTCCCATTCATCTCATTTAAAGAATGTAGTCAAGTAGAAAAAAATGAATAAATGAACACAAGGGGATCAAGTGGATTAATCCTTGAGCCTGAACTCTTAAGAATGGACCAATTTCTCCGTTTAATTACCAGTGAAGTGGCTGACATTTGACAAGGTGTTTGAAGGAGAGGTGGCATCTTAAAGCAACCTCTCTTTGCACTTCCAAACATGTTGTCTGTGTACAAATCATGTCTGCTCTTAAGTGGGGTGACAAATTGTCACAAATGGTGAGGAGTCAGAGGCTTGAAAATAGCAGACAACTTCATCCTGCGAGCTGGAGAGCTGACACTAAAACCAAAGGTGACAGATCAGGCAGGAAGCATGAGCCGTTTGGCCACCAGGACGTCCTGCGTCTGCTTATTTTACAGAGTGAGTGCTGGTGTCAGGGAGAAGCTCACCACACTAAAAATTCAAGGAGTTCATCTGTAAGCCATCAAAAGACCCCCTACACCAAAACAAGGGCCGACTTTGAATAAAGCAATTACGAGGTGCACACATATAAACATGAATAATGAATGAATGCGTGCAGAATAAATGCATTTCTGATTCCGGCACGCTGACTGGCTGAACACTCATTTAACGTGTTGAAAATCAAAATTTATGTTAATTCGCAGTCCTCGGTACACGGTTACCGCAAACAAAATGATTTGCATTTCAATGACACAGCCACACTGAACCACCACTCAGACATTTAAATCTAAAGTTGGATTTTCACTTAGAGAATTCACAATTTACGTTCCGTTTTTCTCTCTCCTGCTGGGCTGGTGTCTCACTCTGTCTGAGTGACACATGCTCCTATTGTCTGCGGTCTCTTTAACGGCATATATGTGCATTTTACTGAAAATTACGTAACGACAGCGACTGGTGCTTATTTTGAAAATGGCAAAGCACTAAAAATGCTCCTGCGCGAGCACAAACCCGGTGCCTGACTCCGGGTGTTACGCAAGAGTGACCCACGTTCAGGGGACGATGCACCTCAGCTGGTAGCCAGTGAAAAGCAAAGCAAGAACTCGGGCTGAAAGATGGAAACAATAAAAGTATATGACAGAGAGATTACAGTGTCTGATTACATGTCTGTTTTAATGTCCAGCTTTAATGTGCAGAGCAACCGGAGAGAAGAACCCGTGTCATATCCTAAAAAAATGGCTTCATCAGCGTGTCATGACCCTCAGTTTGCTTCATCGTTATGAGCCAAAAACGATATCCATCCCAGATTCTTTTTCTTGACTCCTGAAAGCATTACTTCATGTAATAAAATAAGACTATTTTTTTATTCTTTTGCCAGCAAGTTACTTTTCACATTTACGTCCCTGCTTTCACTGTGGAAATTGTAATTTAATCAGGTAGTCCATTATTTATTTTTATTTTTGTGGGGCAACATAAATGGAAAAGAGGATACAGTATGAGATGCAGAAAAGGAAAGAGTTAAGCAACTAAGGAGAAATGCATGAGAGAGAAGCGAGACATGAAGGAATTACTGATGTCTGCCATAAGGTTTTGGCATTGGACCCAATTTTTCTTGTTTGTGCAGTATCCACTGGCAACTACACACAGTAGTTTTATTTATTTTTTGTTAATGTCAGAGATAGATGGCACTGTACTCCATTTAGAATGAACCACATACTCAGACCTTATTCTGAAAACCATTTCAAACAAGGTGAGCTTTAATAGAATTAATGAAATTAAGGGTAAAACTCAGAGATTCAGAATTTAATGTTAAATTTTTGTCATTTTTAAACCAGACAATCAAGAGAAAGAAATTAAATTCTACTTGTGATTCATGTTTGAATAATGGCGCAAGTCAAGAATATAATAGATGGTTCACATTCTCCAAATACTGTAGCACCATGCAGTTACCATATTTACTCCATTACCCCCCCCCCCCCCCCATAAAAGCTCCCCTCAATTTTTCAGCACATTGCATGCAGTAAAATTGTGAATGCAAATTAAATTTATGAATTTATATACCACCAATTCACGACGGGGTCCCCTCAAGGCGCTTCACACAACACAACTTGAAATACAGAACAAAATTAATTAAAAGATTAAAAAGCACAACAAAAGAATAAAAACATAAAAAGTAAAACAAATTTAATTAAATTTAAATTAATTAATTAAATTTAAATTTAATTGGTCTTCAATCTAGACTTATGCTCCACAGAGTCCGACTGCCGTATCTGCGCCCGGAGATCATTCCACAGAGCCGGGGCACGATAAGAAAAGGCTCTGCAAATTCCCTGTGAATGCAAGGCCTGAGCTGGTATGTAGGGCTCAACCAGGTCAGTCAGGTAGGGAGGTGCCAGTCCATGAACAATTTTATAAGCCAGTAACAGCACCTTAAAATCTGATCTGAGAGAGACAGGAAGCCAATGAAGGGATAGCAGAATGGGTGTAATGTGGTCATTCCTGAACAGAACAGAGTAAAATGAAAATGAAATAGTTCTACCTCATTGCTGTGAAATCTCATCGATTCTGTTCTGGTTTCCAGGTTTCTTATGCAGCCGCAGTGCCTCATATTTTTTTACCCTTCCGTGTCGCGTGAATACCTGCCTTCTGCTTTTCTGGAACCATTTTATCAACTACTTCAATGTGCTTGTAACGCAACCCCCCCTCCCCCACCAAGCAGCCGTTATGCTGTTTTGGCCAGGGTTGCAAGCTTATCCTTGTTCCTACACCACTCCCAGACGCATTTCCTATCGAGACAAAGGAATGTGCTGCTGAAGACCAGAGAATATTCTTCATAAATTTGGACTTGAGATGGTCAGAGGTACAGTAAATGGAATTCTGTATCTCTCCGCCTACCATCAACATGGCAGCCTTATCAGCTCCTGAATGTCAAATACTCTGCTCTTCCCCCAGAAGGATCTACAGACTTGGTGAAGGAATTCAGCTCCCCCTTCTCATCTATCTACTCCCCCCCCAGCCTGCTGTTGCCTAGCAACTTCAGACTTTACACACACACGGACAGAAACTGACAGAATCTTAACTCATCTGCACATGACACATGTCTCCCTCCTTCCATCCCTATTACCCCCCCCCCATGTCTCTCCACCCCCCTCACCCTGGCTTCCTCCCTGCCACCTCAAAGGCAGTGTTTACCGCTGCAGCCTTCAATCCCCCCAAGCTGTGCTGCGGGGGCCCTACCTGCTGTGGCCTTCACCCACTTTACCTCATTTCAGATGACGGACTGCTTCAAGTTTACTGCACATAAACAATGTCAAATGTATATGTGTTGTCTTTAATTCTGATATGTGCCAGTATTACGGTAAACAAGTAATAACTGTGGTATCTTGTCTGAGGTAATTGGAGTGTAAACGTAATTTTGTTGCACTCGTGTAATGACAATGACAATAAATCTCATCTCGACAAGGAAAATCTTCTTTTCCGCTTCTTTCACAACTTTTAGCTTGAACACTGCAGAGTAATGTTTATAGCCATTTTATGTAATTATGTTGCAGCTACTGCATGCAGATCAACATTCGTTTTGAGTATGCTCTACTTCTCTTGCATGCAGTTTCTCTCGATATTGTTCTCAAATATGTCTGTAGCGAGGAATTATTTGCCAAGATAATCCATCGTACTTCACAGGTGTGGCATATCAAGATGCCAATTAGACAGCATGATTAAGGTCTGCTTTAGGCTGGATTCAATAAAAGACCACTCTGGAATGTGCAGTTGTGGTTTATTTGGAGGTCTGGATGGGTCAGAAAACCAGTCAGTATCTGGTGTGACCACCATTTGCCTCAAGCAGTGCAACACATCACCTTCTTCTTCATCAGCAGCTAGACGCCACTGAGTGTGAGCATTTGCCCACTCAAGTTGGTTATGACAAGGAACTCCATTCAGATTGAGACCCCAATGACGATGAAGAGCATGCAGATGAGCTTCCCTGAGATGGTTTCTGACAGTGTGTGCAGAAATTCTTTAGTTCTGCAAACTGATTGTTGCAGCAGCTGTCTTCAAAACACGGTACGTGTTCTCCAGCTGTGACTTCCAGGTCCAGAGATCTCACCAGCAGCAGCTCGCGCGGACATGCTCATGTGATTGAACAGCCCACAGAACAAAGTTTCAGTCTCCTTTTCTTTGCTCTGATTATTTATTTCCGTTATTTGTTATGTAATTATGTATGTAGTTATTGTAGTCTTTATTTATATACCTGTCCTTGTTGTGGTCTCTGTGTTTTTAATGTGACACATCGTGTGCACTGAGCTGTCATTTGTAGTTGTCAGTGAGTCTCTGGCCAGCAGTTGGGAGATGGCTCGCCGTACTGTGTGCGCTCTGACGAGGCTGGTTGCTCCCCATCTTTACATCCATATCAGCAGTTCCTGCAAGTGCACTACCACAGCAATCAGAAACCAGTGGCTTATATATTCCACTGCCACAGTATTCCTTGACACACGGGTATAGGATCAAGAATTCCCCCAAAAGGGAGAGCCCTCCATGGAGAAGAAGATTACAGGTCCAAATCCTGAAAGCTCAGAAGACTGTTAGCAAACTAATAGAACTACAGAAGGATGGATAAGAAGTGCAACAAGATGTCCATAACTGAGGCCCTGGAAACTGCGAAACAAAGGCTCCCAGCTCTGGCTACTCGGCTGAAAGATACACCAGAGAAGCAGATGCCAAGAAAATATACAGCCTGTTCTCCAATGACCCATCCAGGGTGTACTCCCAGCCTGAAATGGGAAAACAATAATACAAGAACAGACCTGCCCAGAGCTAGATTGAGCAATACTGGAGGAACATCTGGGAGAAAGAGGCATCACACAACACCAACGCCATAATAAGCCCATAATTCTTTGTGCTCCAGAGAGTTCTTGTGGTCTACAGCACAGAGAATCCACATGACGACAATTGTAAATGAACATTATGCAATCAAAATGTACATTTTTATGCTTTTCATCCCGTTAATAAGAGGCAGCAGCAACTCTCTGGTGCGCATAGGATTATGGGATATCTCATTTGGGTGATCTACTTGCCAGTAGATGGCAGTAGAGACCCTGAAAATATGCTAAAACAAATATTCCAAATAATCTGTATCTGCTACGTTTAATCTGAGTGGAATTTAATAAACGCAAACCGAATTTCAGACATCTGTATTACTCTGGAACAAAAAGGACAAACTCTCTGTATTACTCTGGAACAAAAAGGACAATAAGCAGAACGTTAAAAAGCAAACTTTGCTTCCCCCAAAATGACATGAACAAGAAGCAATCACAGCTCACACAACCTGAGCTTCTGGCATAAAACAAACACAAAAGACAATGTCTATAAACCCAAAGAATATATTCACAAGAGTTTTAGGCACAATATACAAGGAGTTTATTGCTGTTGTCCGTGTGCAGCGGTTAAAGTGCAGCCTGAACAGAGCGTCTCAATGCATTTCTCCTGTTGTGAAAGTTTACCCATAATGCACTGCAGCATGTGTGTCCAAACACTAAACTCTTCAAAATTAGTGCATTACTTTAAAACTAAAACATATAGCTGATATTTTCTCTTCATGAAATGTCAGATGTGATGTTAATTTAAATAACTTGTCTGGAATTAGGGTGGTTAAAATTTTACCCATAAGTTAAAACTGTATGCCTGTTGATAACTTGCGTGATATGTCAGTGAGTCAGTATGGTATAAAGAGAAATTATCTTTTTCCCCTCCTCTTTCTTCCTGTCTCTCCTGTAACCAGCTCCCTTCTGCCTGCAGAGGATAGAGCTGTCTGCTACAAAACATTTAACAGGTAGGTACTAAAATCTTTTATTTCAGACTTCACAAATGTTTCTAACTGTTAAGCTTTATTCACTATGCCTGTAAAAATATCTTAGCAGCCTAAAAATGATCAGAGCTAAATTTATCAGAAGCTAATTGGTCCACTGATGGTTTTCAAAGTTATCTGAAAAGCTAATCCAATAATGCAAATATTAGCTTCAATAATTAGCGGTTAGCTAATAAAATATAAAAGCCAAGATGATGGTTGCATAAGTAATGGGCCCCTTTGGTATAATACCTGTAAATAATATTGACAGTTTTCTTCAGACACGTCAGGGGATTGATACATGAACATTTTCAAGTCACTGAATGTGTCTTGGACTTTATTTACATCAGTTATGAAGAAAACAAACAGTATGGCCCTCAATGGTAAATCTGTATGGAGCAGACAGTTCTCAAAAATTGAGTGACTGTGCAATGGGTCAACAGTATACAAATTCTGGAATATAAAAACTAAATACATGAATAAATCTTTTAATTTTTTTAAGCTTCTGAATGAGTAATTGGCATTGGAGTTAATTGTGGAAACTACTGGCTGTATTTAAGGGTCTAATTGAAGAACCAGCACCTGATTGCTTTTATAACAGGACAAATTCTAGGACATAGTTTCTGACATCCACCAGACAAGTTCCTCATTATGAGCAACCTCAAAAAGATTAATTGTACCAAACTGTATAGTTTATTATACAAAAATGGCCAAAGCCTAGGACCATGCAGACTTTATATCCCTGAGGAATGAGACCCAAATTAACACCAAAGAATTAACAACCCTTTGTTCCAAAAGGTTCATCAGAACATCAGGATCACAGATAAGTAATTGATGAAGTTGTAAGCATCAGATAGAAATGTGACATCATCCAGCTTTTAGGGAACACTCCATCACTGTGATCTAAAAGGCTGTCGAACAAGGAGGAAGCCATTTCTCTAAAATCAACATTAAAACTACACAAAAGCTTATAAATGATCACCAGGACAAAGGCCGAGCCTTTTTTTTGTGTGTGTCATTATGGGATTAATGGGTTCCTCCTTCAACAGTCTTTCAGGTCATAATGATGGAGCACCCTCTTAAAGGTGGATTTCTATCTCAAGCTGCCAACTCCATCAGTTCCTTAGTTGTGATCCTGCATTTCTTTGGGACCTTGGAAACAAATGTTTAATTTCTGTGTATAAAATTGTGCCTCCTTCCTCAACAGTGTAAATTTTGAGATAGAGTAGGAGGTGTGACTGGAACAAGGCACTCGACTGGTTCACCACGCAAACCTTTGGTGGCCCTCCTGTAAATGGATTTACTTGCATACTTTTGTGCTTTGTCCATATCAGTTTCCTCCCCAGAAAACCTCTCACTTGAGTTCCCCATATAAATGTAAGGGTTAGCTGAAAAGTTTTGTCTCCAATGCAGTTATTTCATTAACAAGCAAAATATCAAAGTGAAACTAGTACGTGAATACGTATTTCTTGACTTATTGACTATTCCATCACCAAATGGTTTTTGCCTGCAAGTTCAGGCATGCACAGAAATCACCTTTGAAATAATGTATTTGTACAGTAGTTGGTTAAAAAAGGAGATGTACATGAAAGTGCATTTGAAACAATGTGCAGTTACTGAATTCTACAAGATGGGGCACCCATGGGCATTCATTGGCACATGAGTGTTGTCTATGGTAGAAGTTCTCAATCCAGTCCTCAAGGACCTCTGAACCTGCACATTTTCCACCTCTCCCTGCTCTGCCACAAGCTAATTCGCTAATTGAGGTGTCTGTTAGGAGTTAATTGACTGTGCACAGAACCGGAAGATATCCATGGAATTATAATTTAATTTAACCTTTATTTAACCAGGTTAGTCCCATTCAAATCGAGACCTCTTTTACAAGGGAGATTAGGACAATTATAAAGATTCCAATTCACCTAACCTGCATGTGTTCAAATGTGGGAGGAAACCAGAGCGCCCAGAGGAAACCCACACAAACACAGGGTGGGACTCAAACCCATGACCTTCTGCTGTGAGGCAACAGTGCTAACCACTAATTCACTGTAATGACATTATGCCCAAAACACACCCATGAGAAATTAATAGACTAAATGCAACCCCTTTGTGCCAGTCACTTTACTTGGTGCTCAGATTACACACCATTTTAATAGAAAAGTTATGATGACCCGCATCAAATGCACTTGTGTTAGACTGACATCCATTTGTCTTAAATAATACTGTACATGCTTTCTAAGGATCTAAAAGAAATTCTGTACCTTCCCTTGTCAGACGAACTGACACCTGCTTGTTTCTGCTGTTGAGCTGATAAAGATCAGTTGCATCACATAATATATCACTGCCTACAGTACACTCTCACATGTTTGCTACAGCCCCCAGAAAAAATCCCTTGAGATATCATCTGTCTGACAAAGTCAAAATGACAGTTTATCCCAAAGTCCCAGAGACAGCATTGATATGTGGGATTTCTTTGTCATCCTATAGTGAATCTGACTGTGTTGGCTCTTCATGTCTTCAGTCTCATCCATTATCTACTCATCTGATTGGACCCTCATCTATCAAAGGACCCACATTAAGCCCGTGTAATCAATTGTCATTCACCAGATTAATTTTATTGCCATTGAGGAGGAAAAAATATCTGTAATTCTGAGAACAAGCAGATAATTGTAACTTATTAGACACTGGCCACAGGCAAAGACGAGGCAGGAGTGTTGTTTAAAATTGTTTAAATTGTCAGTTTTGGAAGGCCGGAACTTCACCATGGGAGAAAAGATTTATCAAGCAGGTGCTTTTGGAAAGGGCGGATCGCTGCCAAGTAACATATTGTCTTAATGGATGAGTGTTGGACAGTGAGATAAGCACTGATTAATGATGATAAGGTTGAAAAAAGGTTTCTAAAAGTTTGGGGGGGTGCCTTAACATGGTGAATAGATATTAAAGGCACAGTGACAATGCCAGAGACACTCACATATGCCCATAAAGATTAAATAATCCTGGAATGTTGCATTTAAAATAAGGATGCTATTGAATGGTGGTAGCCTTTTCTTAAAATTTTATTTAACCACGTTAGACCCATTAGGATCGAGAACTCTTTTGCAAGGAAGACCTGGGCAGTTCTAAAGTTTCCAATTCACCTAACGTGCATATCTTTAAATGTGGGAGGAAACCCATGCAAAGATGGGGAGAACTCCCCACAGAAAGGCCACAAGTGGGAATCAAAGCCATGAGCTTCTTGCTGTGAGGCACCCGTGCTGCCCACTAACAGTTTGAGTGTACATCAGGAGATCTTTGGGAATCTGGAGATGCTTAGCACGAAATACCAACCATATGTAGCTGTAATTTTTTTTTTTTTACACAAATAACATGAGTGAGACGTTAAAAACTGTGGGACATAGTTTTGCATTCCGAGCGCTGTCTTCACTTATCCAGACGAGCACAAATTCAATCAAGGAAATGAGTGTCGAGTGGAATGGGGGAATGTTCAGAGGCTGCAAAAATTTAATTTGTTTTTCTCGTTCCAGGGATGGGAGCCCATGTGCCACTCCCAGAACCGATACCCCTCCCTCTGAGCACCTTTCAATTTGCCAGATTAGCATCCCCATTGTACCTCCGGCATGTTCCAGAGACGAGTAACATCACAGCGGTACCCACAACTCCCTGCAAAAACACCATCACAACCCCTGCTGTTCACCTCCTTTGCTCCAACCACTCCCCATCTTCCCAATCTTATTAAGATAATTAACTCTTCTTTCCCTCTACCAGTGTCACTCCATCTCATTTTGTTGTCGTCATCCCCGACCCCATCTTTAATCATGTATGTTAGGAAAACTTTAACACCCAGAGCCCATGCTGGTACGCGGGCCTCATAATGTGAGGTGAGTGACAGAGATGTGTGTCCGTTATGAGTATCATCCAACCATTGTTTAAAAAAAAAAAAAAGATAAAAAATTGATGTCCAAGACCACAAATCTGCCATTTCCATGGCAATATGATGTTCCTCAAGCTTCAAGTAAAATATTAGTATTTTAGTTTTTCTGAGGAGAATCAGCAGACAATTTTGAGGGTGTTACAATTTATTTATTTCAAATCCTGGACTATATTCAAAAGTTATAGGCAACTTCACGTCCTTCCTCTTTCAAAAGCTCTAGTTAGGGGTCACCACAGCAAATTATCAGTCTCCATCTCACCCTGTCCTCTGCATCTTCTTCTGTCACCTCAATCACCTGCATGTCCCCCCTCAGCACATCCATAAACCTCCTCTTTGGCCTCTGACTTCTCCTCCTGCCTGGTTTCCACATCCTAAGCATCCTTCTAGCGGTATACCCTCGTCGTTGTCAAATCCGCCAAACTATGGAACCGCCACAGGTCAAGGACAGCAATCATCTGGGGAGAAATAGAAAATGCTCAAAATGTGTGAAGATTAGGCTACAAAAAGATTTTCATGACCTTGACCTTTCTCCATTTGAGTCCAAAACTAGCAGGGCTCTTGCAATCAGGCTATGTAATAAACATATGTGGGTTACTCATATTTGAGAATGTACAACAGTTAACACACAAGAAATTTGTTAAAGTTATCAAGTTAACTTTAAAAAATGATGCTGAACCACACATTGGTACTTTGAAATTTTCATTTGACTGACCCGCCTTCCAAACCTGAATTTGTATGATTAGAACTCATGTGATTTAAAAAAAAAAAAAAAGGCTTTATTCATTATGTAAGATGAAAATAAATTAAAGAAACAAGCAAGTAGGACTTTTTGACTATATCCTTTCTTGCATTACTCAGTGTCTTTAAGCTTTGATCTTCTTTTCTTTACTGTCAGATGTGGCTGATCTTTGTGGTGCTGGTTGGATGAATCATGCAGATAAGGACAACTGCAGTCAAATTCAGTAAATCCCCTTGATAGCATCCATTTTTCAGTGTTGTATTACACAACATTTCCCTGGAAGGAAACTATCTCACTTGGATCACAATCACACCTACACCCTTGGCCAATTTTCAACAACCCAAACAGTGCATTGGACAGTGTAGCCACTGTAGCCATCATATCTCCGAAGACAACACTTGTTGCCTCAACCAAAGAGAATTTGTTTGCCATTTCTCTCAATGTTTGTTTTTTTTTTAGCTTGTCTCCCATTGATAATGTTTGCCACCATAGTGACTAAAAAAACAATTGGGTAGCCAATGGTTCTTATAGTGCTATTGTAGAAAGTTGCAACCAATTGCAAAAATTTTAAACATGTTCAAAATTATGACGAGGCTGTGACCCATCATGATCCACAAAAGATAAACAATGGGATTGTATTCTGTATAGATAGCAACTAATATACATCTTTAATTTTAAACTTACAAACAGCTTTGGTTTTTACCCGAGGCCATCAAATATGGCCATCTAATATTGTGAAGGCTTTGCGTCCATCCATCCGTCCGTCTGTTCTAAGCAAAAGTCCAGTCCTATTACTGCCAGGGTCTTCAAATTGATGGGGAACATTCTTGGGACACAGACCTTGTACAAATTCAAAGTTGGCTAACTTATTTTAAAAGGTATTTTAAGAGGTAAAAAGTTTTGAGTGGAGGGTGTGACAGCCAATCAGAGTAGAGTTGCACATGACATCACGGCTGGTCTCTACAAATTGCTTTGTTTTCTATGTTTAAAAAAAAACCTAGCGAGAAATAAACACTTCTGAAACTGAAAGTGCTGTTTTTGGAACCCAATAAACCTCTGCATTATTTACAAGACATTTCACGGATGTTACATGGTGACATCACAGGCTGGTAGCTAGCTGGGAAAACTCTGTTTTGTTTATGTGTAAATATTACGGTTGAGCCGGATACTCATTTTAGTCAGTCAGTTTTGAAGCTGTTCTGTAAATAGTTCCTTTACTATTGTGATCAAAAACATTGAATCTCAATTCTGAGGCTGTTCTGTAAATATTCATTCCTACACTTAAGAATATTCATGTTCTGAGTTAATAAAAAAAAAAACTTGTTCTGTCAATAGTTCTTACTTTTGTGATCAAAATCATTGATTTGAATCTCAAATTTGAGGCTGTTCTGTAAATAGTTTTCAAATAAACAATAAATATAGCAACGTCTGATCAATCCGTATCAATTTCAGGCTTAAAATAATGTACCAATTTAAGCCCTGCCCATTTCTGGTTAAACCACACCCACTTCCGGGTTAGGTGCCGCCCACTCCGAGTACAGATACAGATCATTTAGATGGTTGAACAGATACAGATAGTGGTGTACTCGCTAATCCCTAGTAAATATATCCTCTTTATCATATACGTATTATGTAAACATGAGGGAGGAATAAATACTTCTTAAAATGAAAATGCTGTATTTGTTGATAACACCTCTGGAGTCATTTACAAGACATTTTGCAGATGTTAGCGTACATACTAACTCAAAGCTAACTTCCTATGGAGTTAAATTTGTCTCATTAATACCTGCAAATGCACAGAGGGTGGTCTATAAATATTCCTTGATTTGCAGAACTTCTGCTCTTAAAACATAAATATTGTTTTTGATTGATTGGTTGATTGATTGATAGATAGAGGGGCTTTATTGAACATGTACAAATTGTACATAAGACAATAGGATCTTAATAATTAATTAAATACTGCAAATTATAAAGAACACCATGCTTATATGGCCGAGGGTATTGCGTTATATTTATTTCTTTACTGCATCTTGAAGTAACCCATTTCTGTTTTAATGTGCATTTGGCTGTGCAGTCACTTTGATGCAAAGTTAAAATTACAATACAATGCAGGTTGTTTTTTGTTTTGGGGTCGAGAGATTTCATTGACCTCTGACTGAGCTATGATCGCGCGTGGTGATGTGCATTAGTTGTGCGCTGGGGGATTGGGGAGAGATTTGCACAACTCAGCAAGACAGCGTGGTGGGATGCACTGCGGCTCGGCAGGATGCAGGGCGGCTCAGTGGGATGTGCAGTAGCACCGTGCTGTGGCACACAGCTCCACTCATCACACTGGCATAAGCACAGTGGAGGTTTTCACAAAGCCTGTACAGAGAATTTGTTACATACCGGTAATGCACTCAACACACTATACAACTATTTTGTTTGTACAGATGGTGTTGTTATGGATGGCATTGTTATTATTTCATCAGTGCTTCTTGTAATAAATAATCTTCAAACATTTTTTAAAATTTCATTGAGTAGTAGCCCTTAGGTCAGCGAAGAGCTGATTACATTTTGGTGTTGATCCAGATCAAGGGGCATCGCTTGCCTTTCATCGTATTCATCTATCTAGTCCTATTCTGATTATTTGATGATGATCAAGAAATCCTTTGATCCTTGAACCTGGATCTTGGGCCTGCCCATGCTTTTTTTTTTTTTTTTTAATCCTGATTCTGCAAGCAGGAGTCTTTATTAATTTGTTCAGATAAAATGTCAGGATCTATTCCTTGATATTGAGTCCACTGAACCTGATTCACAGGATCAAAACAAGACAATAAATAAATAAATAATCATCATCAGTAAAGATCAAGAATTATAGTGTCAGAAAGTGTCAAGATTACAGATCAACAATCAGAAACAAAAGGTTATCAATCATGGTTAGGATTTAGCAATTAGGAACAAAGCTGAACAGCGAACATCAGGATAAAAAATGAGTGATCAGGAGCAAAGATCAAGATTACAGGTCAGCAGTCACAAAGATGATGAATCCTTATCAGAATTCAGCAATCATGATCAAAGCTCAGTATCAAAGATAAGAATCAAAGATGTGCAATCACAAACAAATGTCAATGCCAGGATCACAGGTCAGGAGTCATGATCTAAGAAACTTTGAACAGAGAAATCCCTTTTCACAATGAAAAGGAACAAGAAAATAGAACCGTAAACAGAGGGCTGTTAGACGTTGGCAGAGGAATTTACTCTCTGAGTCCCCTTCTTGTTTGGGAACACATATTTATGTGAATCCTGGGCCCCATTGCCCAAAAGTAGGATATGGGATTAAGCCAGGATATCATGGTTATCCTGGCTAAATTTATCCTTGATCCAGTTGCACCAAAGAGGGATAGTGGAAAGTGGGATATGTTTTGGCAGAAGACACCATGGAGATTTATTCTGTGGAGCTAGCCTGCTCCAGACCGGACTAAGGGCCAGGATCTATTTAATCCTGTCAACCCCCACAATGTGAATCAGCTACAAATTGTGAATTACCCTCAAACTGTGAATTGCAAAACGTGAATACTGAAAAAAAAAAAAAAAAAAAAAAAAAAAAAAAAAAAAAAAAATATATATATATATATATATATATATATATATCCTGAAACGTGAACACACATCTCGCAAAATGTGAATTTCTTCAAGATTTGGTGTACCTGTACCGTATGTGCTTGGCTGAGGAGCCAGTGGTTCAAAGCTACTATTTGTGGGATTATGACTACACGCCTCTCACTTTCATTGCACCACGGGGCTTTGTTCCACCCCTGGATTTGCAGTCAAACTCCTCACCTGCCATTACGGGTCACACGCAGCGGGGCTGGGCGCTTGACACCAGAAGCGTGACCCTGTCCTGGGCTCACCTCCCTGCCTCACTGGGTGTAGTGACACCCCTCACCAAAGAAAATAAAATATTTGTGCGGAGATAGGGTTTTTGATCAAGATTTCCTGAAGTAACTGATCCATAAACTGACATCTGTAAGCTATTGAAACTGAAAGAAAATCTACGTCATGAATGATGTTCAAGTTTTGTGACTTACATTCACGTTTTGTGGGATTTATTCACAGTTTGCAGCAAAAATATTAAGGCTTCACATATATTCACAGTTTGTGTAAATTTTCATTAATGGTTTGCAGATAATGCACAATTTACAGCAAATTCACATTTTGGGGCTCAACAGCCTCACCCCTTATCTCAGTCAGCAGTCACCTCAAATAGAAACCAATAGTTATTCCACTGCCCACTACACACTGTTATCACATTCAACTAGACCCACTGTCATTATTTAAACACCTCTGATCATTAATTCCAATCATTTTAGATAAATAATTATTTTAGATGACGTGACAATCGTTAGATAATTTACAGGTTCACACAAATACACTTGCATACATGTCGGCTAATGACAGAGCAGAGGAGCAAACATAAGAGGAACTTTTGTTTTCCCAAAGAGGAATTCAATTAAGTCCAATTAAGAGCTCATCTATTTATCAAAGAGTTATACCCTCTGATGGATTTATATTTACACACTTTCACTTGCAATTTCAACTAATTCAAATTCAGAGAAGTACTACGTTTTATGGTGATGTTAATTAACTATTTCTTTTGCGGAGCAGTGTGTGTATTTGTGCATTACATACGCATTCAGGCGGTCTGCAATACTTTGCCACACTTGCTGTAATTTAATTTAATTTAATTTATTTTCATTTATATAGCGCCAAATCACAAGAGACTTGCCTCAAGTTGCCTCAAATGTCAAAGTCGTGGTATTATTACAAGAGGAGCTGTGAGTGGAGACTGTAGACCAGCCCGATGTAAAATGACTTTTGGACAGAGTGCATTTGCAGTAAAAGGTCCACAGATCTGGAACACCATACCTACCTCTTACAGATCTGAATGACTTTAAGCACATAATAAGACAATGGCTTAACCTAAATCAAATCTGCAGACATTAGCCATATTTTATTGTGTTTTCTTGTACTGTTTTATTGCTACTGTTATGTGCTGTTTTATGATTGCGTAAGTGTCCTTTTTATGTTCTAGGGACCAGGTCTGCGAATTAGCTATTAGCTATATGACCTATGAACATGGCATCGGTTATTGTAACAATGCTTTTTGTTCTGTCCCTATCAAATAAACATATAAAGAAAGGGACTTCACACAAGTTCAAGCAAGCTTCACACCTTACTAACCCCCAGAGCAACAGTGGTAAAGAAAAACTCCCTCTGAGGAAGAAATCTCAAGCAGACCAGACTCAAAGGGGTGACCCTCTGCTTGGGCCATGCTACAGACATAAATTACAGAACAATTCACAAAACGAATATTCAGGAAATGTTGTTGCTGCACAGGACAGGCTGTCATTGTTTAATCACTGTGGTGGTTTTACCTTTGTTTCTCCTCGTCACCCTCCATGAGGACGTCCACCTCTGCCGGGGAGAAGTACGCCAATCTGGTTGCCATGGTGCATCGGTGAATCTGTAATCAATGGCAGGGTGTGTTTGAGGGATCTGCATGCGTGAACGTATCCAGGATTGGTTAGACCTAGCTCATTGGTTCTGTGTCTGCTCATCCTGTCTTGGTCTCTGTGCAACCAATTAAGCCGGAATGCTCCTGTCTTGGATTTGTTGAACTTAGTTCAGTCATTTATCCTGGATGTCTGAATCCTACATTTTGTGCAATGGTGCCCTGGTGCACTTCCCTGATGGGTTTTAGGATTTTTTTTTTAATAAAATGCCATTTAAAGCATACATTGTATGTGATAATTTGCTGTACTAACATAGATGACTGAACGGTGATCCATTTGAAAGCTCTCATCTCAAATCAACGTGGAAAATCTGCCTGCCCTAAAGGAATCTTGAACCATCATTAACCACTCCTCCAAAAAAATTACACCCTTGTTGGTAGATTTCTGCCAAAGCAAACACATAAACTCTGCCAGAGAGCAAAGCAAAAGCAAGTGGCTGACACCTTCATGAGGATGGTGGATAACTAAACTGTGAGCAGCCTCAGTGGGCAAACCCGGAGTGGAAAGTCAGTGCTAAGAATTTCCGCCTTTTCACAAATGGCCGATAAACACACTCTCCAAATGTTTTCCATGTCATTAGTCATACATCTGACAGCCTACGTCTGAGAAACAAATGGATTTATATCATTTCAGCCAGATCACATGATTCACCCCTTCGTGCGATTTCAACACCAAAACTGGCAAAGACCTCTTCCAAAGCTAAACCAACACACAACACAATGTGCTGTACACATTACGGTACACCGACATAGAGTTTGTGAGATAGAAAATATGTAATGAAGGTATGATTTATTCATTCATTCCTAATGTTAGTGCAAAAGATATAATTATTTCCAATGTTTAATGAGTTCCTGTGCACATAAGTGCCTACAATGTGCCGACCTGCCACGTGTGCACAAGAATCAATATATAAAATCCCTACAAAGTATGCATTATTATAATGTATTCATGTGAATAATACAAAACACAGAAATACATTTATTGAGCAGAGAATAGATTTTGTTGCTCAGAGAGAAATATGCATGTGAGCCAGCACATTGTTCTTTCCAGTGACTTTGCCCCATCTATCCAGCCATCCGTCCATCCACCTTTTGAATCAGCTTAGTCCACTTAATAGTAATGGGGGGGGGTAGATCCTACCCCAGTGGTCATTGGGTAGAAGGCGGGATACACTTTGTGCAGCCCACCAGTCCACCACAGAGCTGACATGTCAACATGTGCTGCCCAAAATTTTAAGTGTTTATCCATGTGCACAAATTACTTATCATGAGAATGAATAATTTGTCACACACATGCAATAATACAAGGGTCTGCTGAAACCTTCTTCCCTCTCCACGATCATTTAAATTACAAGTAACATGAATCACATATCTGCTTAAAGCTTGGAGTGTTCTTTATCGGGCAGTGTCATTACATTTCCACACACTTACACCAGTGCCAGACACATTTTTGCATCCTCTGCGTGAAGAAATCGTGTGTCTTCTCTTGGCACCAGTGATTTGCACCTCTGCATCATTAGTGTAATGGTCTCCCTTCAGGTGTTTTTTTCAGCATGGAAAAATTTTTAAAAAGTCAAATGATGCAAGATCTGGACTGTGGGGCAGTGTCAGATTTCATGGCATGGAATGAACAGTATGCTGGACACAGTATGCAGACTCAGATTCAAGAGGAATAGTAATAATAAAAAGGCTTTATATTAAAAAAAAAAAAAAAACAGGCACAGGTTTGGTAATCCGGTGATCAGTCAGTGTGGATAAAGGTAATAGGCAAACGTGAGGCAGAGATAAGGTAAAAAACCAACCCAGTCTCACGGCAAGTCGTGTTTCAGCAGCACAAAATATACATTAATCTATTGGTTTGTGATATTGTGACGAAAAGCCCTTCATTTTCGTCAAGGCAGCACAAATTCATTGTAATTAATTCCGTGATGGCTGCATGAAATTAATAGTAAAGTGGGGGTGGGGGAGTCGGGGGTGGTTATGGTTAGCATGGGGGGGAAAGAGTAAGATTAGGTTATGGTTAAAGGGTCTGGGGTAGGAGTAGGGTTAGTTATAGTGAGTTAAAAAACCCCTGTCACAAAAATTTGACTCATTTCGTCATGGAAGCATGAAAGAAATGTAAGACTGGGCTGTAAAAAAACAAGCTTGGTTCAGAGGCACAGAGTAACGAGGTTATCAGAGCTGAGACAAAAATCAGAGTCGAAAAAAAAAACAAGCAAGGTTCAAAAGCACAATGAGTCCAAATTCAAGAGGCTGTGGCAAAAGTAAAGTCAAACACGAAATAAGGTCATACACGAAAGAGCAAACGGTCAAGGATAAAACTTGGCTGAAACACAGACAAGGACAAAACAAACTGGCCCAGGCGTAAATAATAGGCAGTGGTTAAGAGAAGCGAAAACAGGTGTGTGGGATGGTTCAGGAAGGTGACCAAGCTGAGGCAAGCAGAAGCAAGATAATGCAGGAAAATAAACACTAAAGATGACAGAAATTTAGGCGTGAAAGAATGAGGCAAAGATGACGCGAACAGGTGCGAGAGCGTGCAGTAAAGGAAACACTAAGCAAATAGAAATAAAATGGAAGGTGAATTCCAAACAAAATGCAAAGGAATCTACACATGGAAGGAGCAAAGAAAGAAAACCAGGAAATCAAAGGTGAGGACTGAAAAGTGATCAACCATAGAATTAAAGGCTGGGCCAGAAACTAGAACAGAACTTACATGTGACAACAGCAAAAACTAACAGAAATTACAAGCAATGACTATAGTGGCAAAACGCAAAATAAAACCAGTGACTAAAGTAATCCTAAACTGAAAATCAAAGACATGGGATATGAACACAGACAAAACCAGTATGAAAACCCAGGCCCGGGGCAGGTCATGACAGGCAGGTCTCATGAAATTTGAGCCGCTGCAATGCATCATGTGTTTGGCAACTTGTGTGGACAAACATTATCTGCTGAAGAATGGTTTCTCTTCCAGGATGAACCCACTTCAAGCGTGTTTGCGGCTTTTGCTGCACTGCCAGCTCCAACCAACATGGTTGGAGCTGGTCGGAGCTGACAGTATTGCCATATTCCAAAAAAAATATCTGAACACTATGCCATTACAGCAGCACTTGAAGGTGTGCCTCTGTGGGTGTTATGTGGCACTAACTACATCCCTGCTTGTGCAGACTCATCACGACTAGATTTTTTTTCCATTTAAACTCTTTTCCCACCTCCTGACTATACTAGCAACCACACAGATTTTGCAATAAACAAGATTCATTTGTCACAGAATATCCACAGGTGTGCAACCCTCCGCCATAAGGAATTACATAACAGCCCATTGTTTCAAACACACATCCGTGCACATCACCAGTCTTATGGACTACTATGCGCATGAGATAATTTCAAGGCCATTCTGCGCATGTTTGAAATTACAGATGAAAACTGCTTGGTGTAGCGATAGTCACTATTCATTAGTAGATAGTCACTATTCATAGATAGTCATTATTCTTGTACCAGTGTCACTTTAATACCTTGCTTGTTATTAAAAACCAACAGCCCTTTAAAAAATGTTTGAAGAATATTTATTATAAGAAGCACTGATGAACAGCAGCCGAAGGGACTTACCTTACTTGTTATTAAAAAGATCATGTTGAAGGCAGAACTTTTTAACTCACCCTCCTATTTCAGGTACCGTATGTCTTGTTTTGTGTGCATCTTGGAAACAAGAGCAGTCGGAGATTTCTGCCGTCCACCAATCCAGATCAAATTCTGTGGAGTCTTCCATGCCCAATATGTATCTGTGGTGCAATTTTGGTGAGAATCACTGAAGTAGTTTTGATATAATACTTAAAAAAAACTAGAAAGTAAGATTTGATCTAGAATCCAGATCCAGACTGGGAAATTTAATATGTATCTGTGGTGCAAATTTGGTGAGAATTTGTGAAGTAGTTTTGACATAATCCCTCGAAGCCTATATAAAGTTAAATTTGATCCAGAATCCTGATCCGATTCCAAGTCCACTCCAAAATATAAAGGGGTCTTTCATGGCCTAATATGTACCTGTGGTGCAAATATGGTGAGAATCCATGCAGGAGTTTTGATGTAATCCTGCTAACAGTAATCTTTCAAAGACTATATAAAGTGAAATTTCATCCAGAATCCGGATCCGGATTTGGATCACCTCCAAAATTGAATGGAGTCTTCCTTGGCCTAATATGTATCTGAAGTGAAAATTTTGTCAAAATTTGTGCAGTACTTTTAACATAATCCTGCTAACAGTCAGACACACAAATAAATAAATAAATGCTAATGACTTTATCTCTTGGCGGTCGTAATTAAATCCTTTCAATGTGCACAGCTATTCGCTTTTGAAATAAATTATTTTGTTTCTCAATGTTTTAATGACAGAATCAGACTTCACTTCAAAACACAAATTCTTTACTGACATCTGGTGGACTTTCGTGTTTTATCATGTTTATCTTAGGAGCAAATGTGTGTTACCTTCATGTACCGCTGTACCCAAGTCACTCAACCTTAGCTGTGCAATTTCAACAATCACTTATGTATTCTTTCCAAAGTTTTCCTTTTATACAGTACAACGTTGGGTTCAAATAAGGCAATGAAAGACAGTGTTAAAAAAACAAGGAAGGAAGGATGAGCCACTTTTAATGTGTGCTGGAGCGACAGCTGACAGAAGCCACGTTGTCAATAGGGTGTGAAATTCCTACTTGGATGGAACTTCTGTGTGCTAAATAGCTGAAGGGACAAAAATGGGAGGAGGTATCGCGTCAGCCTGTCTGCCCACACTGCTCCCACGGGTCTTCCCATCATGCCCAACAAGAGAAGAGGGTTTATCTGTGTGGCTGCTGGTGGCCAACAAATCTCCCAACTGACCTCCATTGGCAACAAGCATGGCGGCTGTCATCAAGACCAACACTGGGCGAAAAGTCGCCTGTGGCCTGAGCGTTTACAGAAATAGCTTTGTGAGGATAAACCCAACCAGTATAGACCAAATCCTAAAAAAATGAAGAAAATACACCATTTATAGGCTCCTATTTCACACAGTTTTAGCACTTATTGCCTCAGCATATCAAAGTTAATTCAAAGTTGATGAAATGTGAAGGAAATGCATCCTTCAGTCAATGGAAAAAAACACAAAAAACAGGGTAATAGACTCAGCTGTCAACTCAAAAGCACAGCTGCCACTACAATATTTCTTCAAAGCACCTAGAGAACATCACACATATTGCCCCTTTTATAAAAAGAAATGACAACATAACACTTTTGGTGAGATGGGCTACTGGCAGGAACATCAGTCTATGTTCTTTGAAGTAGGTAGAATAGTGTACAACAGATGGTTGGTGCTTGTGCACAGCCTTTGACCTAACTCTACTCCACCCACCCTTTTTGGTTTTCCATTCACCAAACCTAATACCTAGGACCTGGTACTTGTCCCTGTCCACCTATCAAACGCTGACATTAAAAACACTGCAGATCGACATTTGGTTAGATAGAATCATCACTATCACTGATTTCCATTACCCTCCAAATTGCATAATTTTAGGTTGGGACTTAAAAATACACTCAACAAAAATATAAATGCAACACTTTTGGTTTTGCTCCCATTTTGTATGAGATGAACTCAAAGATCTAAAACTTTTTCCACATACACAATATCACCATTTCCCTCAAATATTGTTCACAAACCAGTCTAAATCTGTGATAGTGAGCACTTCTCCTTTGCTGAGATAATCCATCCCACCTCACAGGTGTGCCATATCAAGATGCTGATTAGACACCATGATTAGTGCACAGGTGTGCCTTAGACTGCCCACAATAAAAGGCCACTCTGAAAGGTGCAGTTTTATCACACAGCACAATGCCACAGATGTCGCAAGATTTGAGGGAGCGTGCAATTGGCATGCTGACAGCAGGAATGTCAACCAGAGCTGTTACTCATGTATTGAATGTTCATTTCTCTACCATAAGCCGTCTCCAAAGGCGTTTCAGAGAATTTGGCAGTACATCCAACCAGCCTCACAACCGCAGACCACGTGTAACCACACCAGCCCAGGACCTCCACATCCAGCATGTTCACCTCCAAGATCGTCTGAGACCAGCCACTCGGACAGCTGCTGAAACAATCGGTTTGCATAACCAAAGAATTTCTGCACAAACTGTCAGAAACCGTCTCAGGGAAGCTCATCTGCATGCTCGTCGTCCTCATCGGGGTCTCGACCTGACTCCAGTTCGTCGTCGTAACCGACTTGAGTGGGCAAATGCTCACATTTGCTGGTGTTTGGCACGTTGGAGAGGTGTTCTCTTCACGGATGAATCCCGGTTCACACTGTCCAGGGCAGATGGCAGACAGCGTGTGCGGCGTCGTGTGGGTGAGCGGTTTTCTGATGTCAATGTTGTGGATCGAGTGGCCCATGGTGGCAGTGGGGTTATGGTATGGGCAGGCGTCTGTTATGGACGAAGAACACAGGTGCACATTTTATTGATGGCATTTTGAATGCACAGAGATACTGTGACGAGATCCTGAGGCCCATTGTTGTGCCATACATCCAAGAACATCACCTCATGTTGCAGCAGGATAATGCACGGCCCCATGTTGCAAGGATCTGTACACAATTCTTGGAAGCTGAAAATGTCCCAGTTCTTGCATGGCCGGCATACTCACCGGACATGTCACCCATTGAGCATGTTTGGGATGCTCTGGACCGGCGTATACGACAGCGTGTACCAGTTCCTGCCAATATCCAGCAACTTCGCACAGCCATTGAAGCGGAGTGGACCAACATTCCACAGGCCACAATTGACAACCTGATCAACTGTATGCGAAGGAGATGTGTTGCACTGCATGAGGCAAATGGTGGTCACACCAGATACTGACTGGTATCCCCCCCAATAAAACAAAACTGCACCTTTCAGAGTGGCCTTTTATTGTGGACAGTCTAAGGCACACCTGTGCACTAATCATGCTGTCTAATCAGCATCTTGGTATGGCACACCTGTGAGGTGGGATGGATTATCTCAGCAAAGGAGAAGTGCTCACTATTACAGATTTAGACTGGTTTGTGAACAATATTTGAGGGAAATGGTGATATTGTGTATGTGGAAAAAGTTTTAGATCTTTGAGTTCATCTCATACAAAATGGGAGCAAAACCAAAAGTGTTGCATTTATATTTTTGTTGAGTGTACATTGAATGGGAAAATAGGTAATTCAATTTTCAAGCGAAACTGCAAAAAAGCCATATTTCACAAAATTGGAATGGAAAGACCTTTTCCACTATTTTAGGCCAGATGACATAGCGTAAGGGTCACGTGACATTGTGAAATACATGGCATGGTATGTGTAGAAGGAGTAAGAGATGGGGAGCTGGTGTTTCCTAGCTCTTGCAAAGGCTTGTTGCACCTGTTGTAGTTAGAAAACATATAATACAGGTGATCTCCAGAGGCAGGGTTGGTCATCCCTGGTCTAGACCTCACTTGTGTATTCCGCTTAAATAAACTGAATTGAAAGGAATGTCATCTAACACACTATGGCCATGTGGCACATTTTCCTGATTGTGACCCCAGTATGCAGGTGCCTCAATGCTAAGGACCCAACAACTAGACAAAGCCAAGTTGATGGCCACAAATCACCTAGCTACAGTGAATGGATAGATCGATACTTTCTAAAAATTGGGGTACACCGTTCGTCTGTCTAGTTGGTTGATCCCTGTGCTGATCTTAACTAATTTCAAGCAAACCTATACACTGTTAAACCGAACACTCCATTTTAATACAATAATTAAGTTAATGTAACTCAAACTTTGAAAAAGTTATAGTCACTCATTTCCATTAATTAAACTAACTCAAAAATGAACTGTTGTCTCAGTTCCTTTAAGTGCATTTAAAAGTTTAGGCCATTTACGTGTTGGTGGAGTATTTCCAGTGCATTCCATTCACTCATTTTAATTGAGTTTATGTAACGGAGGCCAGCAGGTGTCGCTGTGCATATGTAGTTAGTAAACCTCACTCCCAACAGCTCAAAAGAATTCTATGGTCACAAGGCCAGAGCCCTGGGTTTTAGCCTTCTTGTTAGAGAGTCCGACTTCCAGGCCAGAGATCGTGAGTTCGCATCCTGAGGGGAGCTAATGGGCAGAGTCATAACAACACAACACAGAGTCAACAAGTAAACCAAAGAATGCATCAAAAATCTAATCCAAAATGTAATGCAAATTTTTAGGCAGAAATTTATTTGTTTAATTGAAAACATAAAATAGATTTACATAAGTTTAATTAACTATAAATTGTTAAATTACTAAAACTTTAACAGTTAAATTTGTGAAAATTAGTTTATTTAAGTTGACAAACTCAAATGGTTTAAGACAATCGGTTTCCTCAAATCGTTTGAGTTCAACTAACTCATTGAGTTTTACAGTCCACAATAGTGGACATAACACCCTTGAAGTTGATATATAATGCTTAAAGTCTTTATCTCATTTGGTGGTGGGTGTTTTTCAGATTTTTGAGAGATCTTGAGGGCATTGTGCACAGCAAAGACAATGTGCACCCTATGAATTTTGCCAAGCTTTCACTGGATGTGGAAATGACCCGGTTCAAGTCTTTGTCTGGGGATGTCAACCTTGATTGACTTCACCTCAAATCCTGGGAAACATTTCTCCAAATGCAGCCTACTAATTTCTTCAGCACATTAAAAGTGTTCATAGGTAGGACAGATCCTTGCCCGGAGCTGGCCAAGTCGTCTCAGGGGGAAGAACACATGCAAATCTGTTTGTTTCATCAACTGTGAATTCAATTTGTGAGGTACTTTTTAATCTAGCACACCTTTGCCCCCAGCGCAAAGGAGGAGACTGCACAGCTTTGCTGAAGTTTTGATGAAAAAGAGCAAAACCAAGGATAAAAGGAGAGGTGGAGAATGTCAAAAAATGATAATGAAAGAGAGCTTCTGGCTGGTGTTAGGAAGAGAGAAAAACTCAAGGTCCTGCAACCTTTGGGAGTCTTTATGAAACAATGCCAGGATCTTTACTTTTTTTACCATCAGCACCCATAGGACATGTCCCAACATTAACACAGAACAGCAGAAATACACAAGACAAAATCTCCAACATGAGATAGATGGTAGATGGAGAAAAAGATTGGTGCCATCAGCGTTTTTGTACTTGTGCTTGCTGTTTGAGGACTGTTTTGTCAGGGTGTTTCTCATGCTTGTCTGTTGGATGTGTTTGTTTCCCAAGTGGATGCAACCAGTTGGAAAAAAAAAGCAGGATTTACTACAGAGGCAGAACAACACTTTTGTGCTGGAGTTTGTAAGAGGAGGCACCGTGGTCCCTTGCGGAAAGTTTCCCGAAACAAAGCGCTCACTGAGATGTGTATGAAAACACAAATACATCCAGATGAGGATGCATGCAGACACACATGCCCACACAGAAAGCTGCTTTGATTGACTCGTAGCGCCTCCAAACAGATTGGATCCCTTCTTACTAAGCCCCAGTCTCCACTGCTTAGACATGAAGCCAACATGGAAAAGAAAAAAGTTGCAGTTCTTTGAATGGCCACTTGAGATTGGTTCCAAATGTGAGTCACGCGCCACCCCGCCCTCCCACACACACACACACACACACACACACACACACACACACACACACACACACACACACACACACACACACACACACACACACACACACCATAGAATCTTATGTTAAAATCACCAACTTTACAGCAGAAATAATCATGTTGACAGCCTTGTACAAAAATGGTTTTGGTCTGTATACCTAGTTTCTCTCTTCTTGACAACTATACAGGGAGTAAATTATTATTGTTGTTGTTATTTATTACTCATTATTTTCATATATATATATCATGGAAAATTATGGGAGTGGTCATATTGCATGACAGTTGTGTGCTGCTGAGAGGAGTTTTCAGCGCCCCATGAGCTGGCAGTGACTACCTGAAAATTTACATAAATGTCTGAGATATAATGTGAGCAGGGGCAGCATGGTGACTTAGTGGTTAGCACTGTTGCCTCACAGTGAGAATGCCATGGGTTTGATTCCCACATGTGGCTTCCTGTATGGAGTTTGCGTGGGTTCCCTCCGGGTGCGCCAGCTTCCTCCTACATCCAAAGACACACAGGTTCTTGAGGTACCGAGGTCCAAGCGAACGCTCAGAGGGGACTGAGCATTTTCTGTTACAGCTCCAAAAATTTGGAATGATCTACCTTTGCACATTAGGCAGGCCTCTTCACTGTCTGTTTTTAAAACCAATCTTAAAACCCACTTTTATTCACTGGCTTTTTAAACAATGTGAGACTTTGCTCTGTTTTAGTTTGCTTTGTTGTTTTTTATGGCCTTCATGTTCAGCACTTTGTTTCAGTTTGAGCTGTTTGAAGGTGCTCTATAAATAAAGTTGAGTTGAGAGTTAAGTTGACGTTAGTGGATTGGAGACTTTAAATTGTCCGTAGGTGTGTGTGCAGGTGTGAATGTGTTAGTTTGTCTATATGTGGCTCTGTGACAGACTGACGTCTTGCCCAGGGTGTACCCCGCCTCACACTCTATGACTGCTAGGATAGACTCCAGCCTCCCGTGACCCTTAATTGGAGTAAGCGATTGAAGATGTGTGTGTGTTTGTGTGTGTTAGCACCATTAGCAGTTATCGGTAGCAAGGTAACTTTTGGTGTTATGATGGTGCAAATGTTAATGGTTCCTTGCACAGGACAGCATCCTTTGAGAGTCCATTGTGTATCCAAAAAATCTGCCAGGATTTTCTTTGCCTAGCCAACAAAGAAGAAGCATCCCCTGTCTAATTTGATGGATTCTGTCAATTCATTTTAGACATGAGCCTCGGGCTGCACCGCTGTATAAAATTCTGAAACAGTCAAGTGAAAATGCATGCTGTGGGTCTGTGCTGCATTAATATATGCCAGAGTGTACATTAATATGTACGTTCCAGCACACGTCAACACAGAGGTCACTCACATCTGATCACATCTCTTCTTCAAAAAAATAACAAGAAAAAACACATGCGTCAATGGCTTATCCACTGTATACTTTTTCAATAGTGATTAACTGGTTGATTAATTTTATTTGCCATTACACTCGCCTGTGGTAACCTATCAGTGTTGTATAGTAACGAAGTAAAAATACTTCACTACTGTACTTAAGTACGTTTTGGGAGACTTTGTACTTTACTTGAGTTTTTTAAATTCAGCTTACTTTCACTTTACTTCACTACATTTCCGACCTTGATTGCATATGTCTACTCCGATACATTTTCTATGCGCCATGCCGTTACTCATTACAAAAAAAAAGAAAACACACACACGAAAAAGTCGTGTTTTCACCCAGAGACACCACTAATTACTAGTGACTGCAACGAAGTCAGGCCGATTTGTCATGAGGCATGTCTGGTAGGCTTTTTTGCAGTTGTTTGTCAGGAAAATGATAATTTCTCTACATTGATTACAGACCTGCAGCGGCTCTGTAATCAACTTTTCTGCAGCGCGGCTTTGCTTTGAACATTAAACCAATCGAAGCAGTGATTCGATCTGCGATTCATGGATTCATTGTCGCTTTATCCTAATTATTCCCCGCTAAAACCCTGAAGAGCATATGTTTGTGAGTAATATTTTATATTTTTATGTTAAACCAACCTGTTATGGTCTTCTGAAACAGTTGATAGATGTATTTTATAACTAAAAAATGGGACCGATGCTAACACGTTAGCATGTCTGTGGCGTTTTCAATGTTAAAGTTAGCATTAAGCTGTTTGCATCAGCACGTTTGTGTTGATTTGTTTACTGTATAATTAATGGCTCAGCGTTTGTTGTCGTAAAAGAGTCAAATTGTATTTTTTTTTATTTTTTTTTATTCATATATTAATAATAGCATTACAATAATAGTCTACATAATAGACAATAATAGTCAATAATAATAGACTAATAATGTTACAATACAATTTTAGAGAAAGAGACAAAAAGAACCTAATGAAACAAAACACAACAGAAAAGATAAAACCATGTAACAATAAAAATAAATAAATACATATAGAAATAAATAACTGTTTCCTGTGAACACCTAGGGCCTCATGTATCAATGTTGCGTACGGCGATATTTGAACGTATATGGGGTGTACGCCAAAACGGCTGCGCTACTTGGCATTTATCAATGTGGTCGTTGGCGTACGCTGCACTGAAAATATACACCAGGTCGAGAGGTGGTGTAAATTATATACCAAAATGAACCAGCGCTGGAATCCACATAAAAATGAAGATGATCAACATGATAAACAGTGCCATTATACAAATCAATGCATATGTTACATAAATAACACTTTCCTGATTATACTACTTAATAATTAATACAAATCCCGCTTTTGCGGGATTGTTATGGAGCACGATCCGTGGCTACAGCGCTGACTGCAAAGAAAGCGCTGCTCGCCTTTTTCTCCAGACGTCGAGCCTGGAGCCAGAGCAGCGCTGAGCTTAACTTCATGTGGTTTGATCGTTTTAGACAATGGAATTGATAATTGCAACTGTAGTTTCGTCATTCCCTTAATTCGCCCGTGCTGCAACCAGGTTTTGTCGTCTCCATTCGTTTGTCACAATAAAATAAATAAAGAAATACATTTAAAAAATAAAGAAATCTGACAAATTAGGCGTGTCTTATTAATTGAGAGAGCAAATATCCACATGTCAAGAATTATTGACATGAAAAGAGAATACAGTGGTCCCTCGCTATAACGCGGTTCACCTGTCATGGCCTTGGAGTCTCGTGTAGTATTTAGTCCAATTTTGCATGCCTTTTTTTTTTTACAGTGTTCTGTGTTCTGCGTATCTGTTTATAAGAATCTTGTTGCCCAGAAGAGAAAAGAGCGCCAACAACTACTCATAACTGTGTTTGTCACACGGAAACAGACACCTGCAGCAGCGAGGTGTGAGTGGAAAAAGGCGCGGCGCCAGGACGCAGAGGAGCGATCTGTGACATACTGGTCAGTCACTATTAATAATTTCTTATGTGTCCGACCTTGTTCGTTGATCGTTAAAATTAATTTGCTAGTTCTAAATGCCATCATAATTATTTATAGGAAAACATTCTATTTTTATTTCTCAAACAAATGTTTGGGCCTGAAAACAGTTTGGTCTTATTTTTCTACTAAGGCTTGAACTTTGAGAGTGTTTACACACGAGAGAAAAGTGAGAAAATGTTCATGCCTGATTGAGAAAGTGTACGAGGTCTGTCAATAAAGTAACGGTCCTTTTAATTTTTTTCAAAAGCTATATGGATTTCATTCATATGTTTTTACGTCAGACATGCTTGAACCCTCGTGCGCATGCATGAGTTTTTCCACGCCTGTCAGTGACGTCATTCACCTGTGAGCACTCCTTGTGGGAGGAGTCGTCCAGCCCCTCGTCGGAATTCCTTTGTCTGAGAAGTTGCTGAGAGACTGGCGCGTTGTTTGATAAGAATTTTTTCTAAACCTGTGAGACACATCGAAGTGGACACGGTTCGAAAAATTAAGCTGGTTTTCAGTGAAAATTTTAACGGCTGATGAGAGATTTTGAGGTGATTCTGTCGCTTTAAGGACTTCCCACGGTGCGAGACGTCGTGCAGCGCTCTCAGGCGCCGTCGTCAGCCTGTTCAAGCTGAAAACCTCCACATTTCAGGTTCTATTGATCCAGGACGTCGTGAGAGAACAGAGAAGTTTCAGAAGAAGTCAGTTTCAGCATTTTATCCGGATATTCCACTGTTAAAGGAGAGTTTTTTAATGAAAGACGTGCGGACGGGTCCGCGCGTCGGGACGCAGCCGCCGCGACGCTCCGCCACAGGAAAAACACCTCTGTTGAAAGCCTTAAGGACAAGTTGGAACATGTCCTGCCTGTTAAACAATTTCTCATATACTCACTCCACTGAAAGCCATCAAAAGCCGCCTGGATTTTACAAATGGTTATCAACACGGAGGTGTTTTTCCTGTGCCGCCGCACCGCGTCGGCTGCGTCCCGACGCGCGGATCCGTCCGCATGTCTTTCATTAAAAAAAATCTCCTTTAACAGTGGAATATCCGGATAAAATGCTGAAACCGACTTCTTCTGAAACTTCTCTGTTCTCTCACGACGTCCTGGATCAATAGAGCCTGAAATGTGGAGGTTTTCAGCTTGAACAGGCTGACGACGGCGCCTGAGAGCGCTGAGCGACGTCTCGCACCGTGGGAAGTCCTTAAAGTGACAGAATCACCTCAAAATCTCTCATCAGCCGTTAAATTTTCACTGAAAACCAGCTTAATTTTTCGAACCGGTCCACTTCGATGTGTCTCACAGGTTTAGAAAAAATTTTGATCAAACAAAGCGCCAGTCTCTCAGCAACTCTCAGACAAAGGAATTCCGACGAGGGGCTGGACGACTCCTCCCACAAGGAGTGCTCACAGGCGAATGACGTCACCGACAGGCGTGGAAAAACTCACGCATGCGCACGAGTGGTCAAGCATGTCTGACGTAAAACATATGAATGAAATCCATATAGTTTTTGAAAAAAATAAAAGGACCCTTACTTTATTGACAGCCCTCGTATAAACTGTGTAGTGAGGGGTTTTACGCTTTGAAACGTCTATCATATTATAAAAACTACGTCGCGGTTTCGCGTATTACGGGCTATTTTTTAGAACGCAACTCCAGTGATTAATGAGGGACCACTGTAACACTTTATTGATTATATACTACAAAACAATTGATACGACGGCCGCTTTTGACGCTCTATTGGCACGCGTCGTGATTGGTGGAGGTTCTTTTTCATTGCCGTCTTCCCAGCTTCAGTGTTGTAAAATGAGGGTGTGTCTGAAGTGGAGTCTGAATATTTATGGGCGTGTTTATTATAATTACGATCGTTTCCACCCACCACATTTATCAAGATCACGTCAGGTGTACGCCAGAAATGGGCAGGTGCGCACTGCTTGATACATGTCATGGCGACTTTGGTGTATTTCAAGTTTACGTCGTAAATTTACGCCACAAGTGCGCAACATTGATACATGAGGCCCCTAGTGAGCAGCCTACTCTCGTTTAGGTTTTGAAACCTTGTTTCTGAAGTGTTTTTGTGTGATGTGCACAATTTTCAGTACTTTGACTAATACTACCAGTCATTTACAAGCCTAGATAAACTTTCTAATATAAAAAAATCAGTCTGTTTTTGATTATTAACATTTACTTGTACTTTTACTTTCAGTGCTTGAGTACATTTAGTTGTACATTACTTGTTATACTTAAGTACAATAAATACTAGATACTTTAAGACTTTTACTTGAGTAGCATTTCAATCGGTGACTTGAACTTCTACCAAAGTCATTTTTTAATGGGTATCTTTACTTTTACTTAAGTATGATTTTACAGTACTTATACAACACCTGTAAACTATAATTGTAAATAACAACAGCACTTTTTATTGAACTTTTTCATAAAAATCATGACAAATAGCCCCAGTCATTGTGCGTTTGAATGTCCGTTAGCTGACCATAGTGTTGTCTGTGCCTGCCTTCAGTGTCCTCCAGTCTCCGTTTCTCTTCTGTGTTTGTTTTGATTTTCAGTTTCAATTTAATTTCAATTTATTTCATTTATATAATGCCCACATAAGGATTTGCACCACAGCAGGGGGTCCATCCAGCGCCCTAGGGTGCAGGGCCAGTGTTCCTCCATCACGCCGTCAGTGGGCCTGTCACCGCGGCAAAGTTTATTCCAAACTCAGACTGCAGCATGCTGCATCAGCTTTGGGCATGGCATCTCATGGTCAGTCCCTCGCCATGTGGTGTGCAGCTGTCAGCCTTGTGTGATGTTGTCGGTACCTCGGACAGAGAAACAAAGAGCATAATCAGTCAGCCAGAAAAACAACACCTAAGGTATGAGTGCACCAGCAGCAAATTGACAGGAAAGCAGAGAGAATACTAAGAGGGTCGCTGGCCACTAGCCCTAAGATTCACTAACAGACTCAGAATTTCAATGAAGTGGAGGCTGAGACCTTGTTCCATTGCTAATAAGTTGAATTAAAGGGATAAGAAGTAACAATACCATACTATGCCAATATGCTAACCATACAAGAGGGAGAAAAGATGCGTCTTAAGTCTGGACTTGAATGTCTCTACCGAATCTGGCTGTTTTATCTCCATAGGGAGATCATTCCACAAAATAGGGGCACGATAAGAGAAAGCTCTGTGGCCTGCAGACTTTTTATTCACCCCAGGGACACAAGTAGTCCATTGCGCCCTGAGAACTCAGAGCCGGGCAGGTATGTAGGGTTTAATTATGCCAGCTAAGTAGGCAGGTGCTTGTCCATGAATAATTTTATAGGTTAATAACAGAAACTTAAAATCTGACCTCACAGAGACAGGAAACCAGTGAAGAGATGCCAAAATAGGTATAATTTTTTTCAAACTTTATGCTTCCTGTCAAGATTCTGGCAGCAGCATTTTGAACCAATTGGAGACTCCTAAAGCTGGACTGTGGTAAAACAGAAAATACAACATTGCAGAAGAAGAGACAAATGCATGGATCAGGGTCTCTGTATCAGGTTCCTGCACCCAAGGTTCCTCACTTTGTCAGAGTGATGTGTGCTGCATGAGCCTAGGTTAAGCGTTAGCTGGTCAAACTGATGCCGATGTCTCGCTGGACCAAAAACCATCATTTAGGTCTTGTCGGAGTTTAAAAGTAAGAAATTGCTGGACATCCAGCTTTCCACTGACACAAGGCAATCCTCTAAGGACTTTATGTGTACAACATTACCAGTAGTTATCGGCATGTACAACTGGGTGTCATCAGCATAGCCATGAAAAGTAATCTCATAACACCACAATATGTGCCTTCCTTCAGTGTCCTGTGTCATCTTTTCCAATTTTGTTGTAGCACATGGGACACAAAAGGGATTTCATCCCTGTGTAAGGGGGGGTTTTACTGAGGCAATATGCCAGAAATACTTTGTCATACCCACCCCAAATCCACACATTAGGATAACCACCATCCAGCTTATAGATAAATATAGGTGAATCACACGCACACTAATGTTAGTCCTTTAGCATTAGCTTATTTGTGAACTCTGAGAAAGGGAGGCATGTTAGGGCTTCAGCTGTCCCACCCAGGTCATGCTAGTCTTGACCATGCTGCATCTCTTCCCCATTCAATGGTTGCATGGGGGTTAGTTGGAATTTCAGCACTCCAAAGATGGTGACATCCAGAGCCTCCTCATTTGAGCTTCACAACCACTCTTCAAGAAACCTATGGGTGATGTCATGGAGGATTTGTCCAGTATATATAGTCTATGGTTTAACAACACTGTGAGCTCACTTAGCTGCTAAAGTAAACATCAACCAATGCCACCTAACATACACAGAATAGATTCTCCAAACTGGTGATCATTAAGCACAATGGAATGTGTTTGGACTTCCAAAACCAGACACTTCACTTTCTACACAGGATGATTCATTCATGCTTGAGTGGGTGTTGGCTGTGATGTGTGAGTGTGTCGATGACAGACAGCCGGTTGTCAGTACTGAGGCATGCAGTGGCATGAGTTTGTGTTATCGCATGAATGTGAATCAGCCCCCAAAGCAACAGCCTGCAAATCACAACAGCATATTCTGTGTAGGAAGGAAGAGGTTAGACGGATGGGGAACAGACTTCCAAAACCTAATGGAGATAATTGTGTATTCTGTATATCTGGTTGGGCGGCACCTTGGAGTTCTGTCATAAGAATGATTCTCATTCCCAAATTCTTTGAGTGGGTTTTGCCAATATTATGATTATTTGTAATAATATTAATAATCATCATCAAGCAATCAGCATTTATTTATATAGCTCTTTACAGCAGCCACTTTTGTCAACGGTGACCAAAGGGCATTACAGTCAAATCAAAAAATAAAACTGATAAGATTAAAAGTAAACATACAACAGAATTAAAAAACCCACATAAACGCAAAATATGTCACAGCACCGGGTATTAAGAGCAATTTTAACTAAGTTTTGAGCTTTGATTTTAAGAGTACTAGGTCTAAAATAGTGTGCAAATCAGGGGGTAAGTTGTTCCACAGTTTTGGTTCAGCTACTGTAACAGTATGATTGCCCCAAAGCTTGTATTTTGACATCAGGACTCATAAATAAAGTGGACCAGATGACCGTAGTACCCTAGTGCAACTGCAGACAGTTAAAATTTCAGACAGAAATGACGCATAAAAAACATTAATGGCTTTCAAAACAAACATCAAATCTTAAAATTGATTCTAAACCAAACTATAAGCCAGTGAAGTGGGTAAAATACAAGGGTAACATGCTCACATCTGGAAGTATTCGCTAAAAGATGAGCAGCAGCATTTTGCACAAGCTGGAGGGGTGAATGGGAAGACCGTTTAACACCAGGATAAAGTGCATTACAATAGTCGTCTGGAGCTGATGAAAGCATGGATGGCCTTCTCAAGGTGATGTCTATTGAAGAAGGGCTTTACTGTATCTGGAAGACGAAGATGGAAAATAGTTGCTTTGAGAACTGAGTTTATCTGTTGATCAAACTTCAAACAGCTGTCAAATATAACTCCCAAATTCTTTACAGCTGCTTTCAAATAATTAGCCAGCACAAAAAATGTTTGAGGGTACAACATTCGGCATGCATGAATGTCCAAACACAAGACCCAGTTTTACTGTAATTCAGATAAAGGAGCCTTTGTGACAGCCACTGCTTTATATCACAAATTCAATCAAATAATCAATTCAATGCATCACTTCCGCTAATCCTCATAGGCAGATAGATTTGCAAATCATCTGCATAACAATGAAAGAACAGATTGTGCTTGGCTAGGACAGATTGTTCTTGGTTATAATTAACCTGAAAGGCAACATGTACAGTACCATGAAAAATAGAATAGGGACAAGAATTGAACCCTGTGGCACTCCACAACAAAAGGAAGTTTCGATGAGGATGGGTCACCAGTCATCACAGAAAAACTAATAACAATACCAATAATAATGCATGTGCCCTGTGAATGACTGGCATCCTGTCCAGGGTGTACCCTGCCAATCGCCCAATGACTGCTGGGATAGATTTCAGCTCCCCCATGACATTTCAGTGGAATAAGCAAGTATAGAAAATGAATGAATTAATGAATGAAATCCACCAAACAGTTTGGGTGAAGGCACAGCACAGTGGCTTTGTGATGAGCACTGTTGCCTTACAGCAAGAAGGTCATGGGATCGATTCCCACCTGTGGCATTTCTGTGTGGAGTTTGCATGTTCTCCATGTGTTTGTGTGGGTTCTGTCAATGTGGTCTGGCTTGCTCCCACGTCCAAAGACATGCAGGTTAAGTGGATTGGAAACTTAAAAATTGTCCGTAGGTGTGTGCGCAGATGTGAATGTGTTTGTCTATATATGGCCCTGCAACAGACTGGCGTCCTGTCCAGGGTGTACCCTGCCTCACACCCCTATGACTGCTGGGGCTACAGCCCCATCCCCGTGACCCTTAATTGCAGTATGCGGTTGAAGATGAGTGAGTGAGTGAGTTTGGAAGACGTTACACTTATAACATCAATATCACATGATGAATCACTTAAACACAAAATTCCAGTTTTCATGCATTGAAGATGGCATACCAGAATAATTTTCTGTCATCTCATCACATCTCATCTTCATCCACATATCCGGGACAGGCTCCTGGGGGTAATAACCCCAGCAGGGTACCCCAAACATCAACTTTCCCAGGCCACATTAACCACCTCTGACTGATGGATACTGAGGCGTTCCCAGGCTAATGTGGAAGTATAATCTCTCCACCTAGTCCTGGGTCTTCCCCGGGGTCTCCTCCCAGCTGGACGTGCCTAGAACACCTCTCTAGGGAGGCACCCAAGGGGCATCCTTACCAAATGCCTGAACCACTTCAGCTGGCTCCTTTCAATGCAAAGGAGCAGCGGCTGTACTCCGAGCTCCTCATGGATGGCTCAGCTTCTCACACTATCTCTAAGGGAAACACCAGTCACCCTCCTGAGGAAACCAATTCTGGCTGCTTGTACCCGTGATCTAGTTCTTTTGATCATGACCCAACCTTCATGACCATAGGTAAGAGCAGGAAAGAAGACTGACCAGTAGATTGAGAGCTTCGCCTTTTGGCTCAGCTCCCTTTTTGTCACAGTAGGGTAAAGTGAATGCAACACCATCCCTGTTGTGCTGATTCTCTGGCCAATCTCATGCTCCATTGCCCCCTCACTCATGAACAAGTCCCTGAGGCACTTGAACTGCTTCACTTGGGGCAAGACCTCATTCCCTACCTGGAGTAGGCAATCCATCGGTTTTCTGCTGAGAACCATGGCCTCAGAATTAGAGGTGCTGATCCTCATCCTAGCAACTTTACACTTGGCTGCAAACCGACCTAGTGAGTACTTGAGGTCACAGTACCACATCATCTGCAAAAATCAGTGACAAGACCCTAAGCCTACCAAACTGAAGACCCTCCTCCCTCCGATTATGCCTCAATATCCTGTCCATGAACAAGATTGGTGACAAGGCGCAGCCCTGGCAGAGGACAGCCTCCAACGTAAACAAGTCCAACTTCCTGCCAAGCTCTTGCTTTGTGAGTACAGAGATTGGATGGCCCTGAGAAGGGACCCCCTCACTCCATACTCCCGCAGCACCTCCCACAGTATCTCCCAGGGTACCCGATCATACGCCTTCTCCAAGTCCACAAAACACATTTAGACTGGATGGGCATACTCCCAGGCACCCTCCAGGGTCCTTGTGAGAGTGAAGAGCTGGTGAGTTGCTCCATGACCAGGACAGAACCCACATTATTCCTATTCAATCTGAGGTTTGACTACTGGCTGAACCTTCCTTTCCAGCACCCTGGAGTAGACTTTATGGGGAGGCTGAGTAGTATGATGCCGCTGTAATTGGCACACACTCTCAGGTCTGCCCTTTTTAAATTTTCTCTCACGTACATATTTAAATGGTGGTCTACCATTGTGGGACGTTTCACTGAAATCAACAAAATGGTTTCAGAAAAGCAGCACATAAAAGGCTCATGGTCATATGAACAAAGGGACATTTTGATTATTATATACCCTGCCAACCAAGTTAACCCTCTGGGGTCCGAGGGCATTTTTTGTACAGTTCACTTGCCTGGCATAAATGTTTTATTATTGCTGTTAACAGCACTCCCTGCATCCCACAATCAAGTTTTATGTCTCTTTTTTTTCAGGACAACCTGTGCTTTCAGAATATATATGTTTTTGTTGTGTTTTCTAAGTGTAATAAAGGTTTACAATCAAAAATAGGCAAGGAAAAATTAAGTGAAAAATAATTTTCCACACACATTTATTCAAAATACACAGCAAACTATAATAAACAACTGTTTTGACACTTTATAAAGGTAATTTGAGGTCTTGTGTAAAAGACTGTACAACAAAAAGGTTCAAACAATAAACACAAATGCACATTTTCAACAATATATTCAAAATGGTGTATGCATTTATTTATTTTTTTTGTCTTCATGGTAAAAGCAACACAGTTATCCAGTAACATTCACATGCAAACTAGTAGAGCAATCCTGATAGTTACACACTCTTTGTTTGAGCACGTGAGATTGTCATCAGAGGCTCTCCGTCTGCTTTCACTGATCACTGTGCGTAATGGTGCAGGGCGCACTGAGTATGTACAAATAGTATGTACTCATTGGAGCACCCAGGGGGCTATTCAAATAGGCCAACTAGTAACATTTCACTCCTGAAAATGATCTTTGGCTTTTCACGTGAGGTAAATCTGCCCTACGATTGGATTTTGGAAAACCATGTGACGGTGAACCAATTCCGATTGGACACTCACATTGCGCACATCATCACACAGCTTCTATGAGGAGTACAAAGAGGGTCCAACGGCTGGCTCAAAAGTCTGCGGAGTTAACTTTTCAGTGAAAAAAAAAGTATGTTTCTATCTCATATCATTAAAAAGTTATTTATAATCTAGTAAAGCTTGGTCTTAGCCATCGTATACGATGGCGTCGGACCCAGAGGGTTAAGTCAAGTATGGAAACTGCCTTGGGTCCTGGATGGCAATCAACCAGGTACACAACTGATCTATTCCCATCTCTCGAAAGTTTGCAGGGGTGTATGACTAAGCACAGATACATCAAATTCTAATAACATTCCCTCCATATTAATATTTACCATCATGCATAATTCCCTCTGTGTATATTTGTTTGCGAGTTATTGTTTTAGCAATACTCTACGCATTAAATGACACATTTTCGAGATCTAAACCTTATTTAACAAAGGGAGCATTGCAAAATGAAATTTTCAATGTTTCAACATAACAAAGTTCAATAATTGAGGTGAATAGCATTTTGGTCGAAGTTCAGATTTTTCATTTTCACTCCTATTTGCACCAAACTTGGCACACATGTGGAGGAGGACTTTGGAATTTGCCAAAGGTCAGTGACTGGGGTCAAAGTCAGTTACCACATGGAAGACTCCATGGAAACGCCTTGGTAACCACCCAGGCAATGAGCAGACATTTTGGGTTAGAGGTCAAAATTAGTTGTTTACATCAATTTGCACCAAATGTGGCACATAAATGGTAATGGGTTTGAAAATTGCACAGCAAGATAAAATTTGCCAAAGGACACTCATCGGGGTCTTGGTCATTTCTGTCTGTTTGCTGCTTTACTCGTCAATCCCTTTTTGCTGATTTCTACAAAACTTGATGTGTCACTGAGAAGTTGAGAAGTTGACCCTGAAAATTCCCCTTTAAGAATTTAGTTTGGCAAAGGTCATGATTTTTACCTCAGTTTGGACCAAATGTGCACTGAGCTGGATTCCAGAATTGCCTTGCGCAGTGAGGCAGAGGTCAAACATTTGGGTGAACATCAAGGTCACTGGGGTTACATGTCAAGTCTTACTGTCCCCATGTCCACAGGGACTATAACAGATGATAATCTGATTTTTACACCCTTTGGAATAAATTGTTACAGCTTATCTGAAACAATGTGCGATTGCTTTTTTTTTTTGACAGTCACGGATGAAATACAGTTTTACTTTTAAATGCTTTAATACTTTATTCTCCAGTGAGCAGTCACTGTACCTGCTTTGAAGCTCATGAAAGCGTCGTCCTCTGTGAGAAACACTTAAACTGCCTTTTTGCGGCAATATGCGGCAGGAAAATGTTTTTTCCCCCCAAGAAAAATTACACAGAACAGAAACGGAGTTTTTTGTATAAATAAATTGTGTATTCCTTGCAAGGAGACTTTTTTCTTTCTTTTTGGCAGATTGTAAAGAAACTGAGGATCTGGCTTAAATCTATGTGACTAACCGTTCTGGTGACAAGTCGCCGCAGCCCACAGGGACAACGACAGGCAGTCCTGACACACACCATGCCGCTGCACCGTGGCACCTCCGAGAGTCGCGGTAATCCTCCCGTATACCATTACACAGCGCACAGACTAAACATGAGGCCAGGTGAGAGAGTGCGTGCATGCTGTACAGTCACGTGCATGCACTTACGTGTGCAGTTTTGGGGTAATTCTGCTGGGTTGTGTGTGTGTGTGTGTGTGGGCCTTTTGGCCTGTCTCAGTGCACAAATGTTTCCACTCCCACTGTTTGTGAACAATGGTGAATGTAGCGTGCAAACCTTCTTGTGTGTGTGCCGTCTAATTCAGAACAGCCATGCCTCTGAAAAAAAAAAAGTTACAGCCAGGAGGCCACTTTGAAATACCAGGTGCTCATTTGGCAAATCCAGGCAACTGGGGTGTTTACATTTCAGCAACTGAGAAGAGAAAAAAAACAGATGCCCTTTTGAGCTGCTCAGCGGCGTCCATGCAGAGATCGCTCCCATCGCCACGGGTGACAGTCCTGCGTGTGTGTGTGTGTGTGTGTGTGTGTGCACGTGCATGGACAGATGTGTGTGCATGTGTGTGTATGTGTGTTCCGGGAGGGTTTAGAATAGAGAGCGCTGGGCAAAGTCACTAAACACCCAGTGATGGCTTGCAGCAGGGAGTCATGAAATAATGCAATAATGCTGAAAATTACCCGCTCTGTTGAATTTTGTTTATTTGAACACAACTCATTCTCTCTCCTCAACTCCCACACGAACACATGCACACTTCTCATACACTCATGTGCACGTCCTAATCATTCATGAAGCAGGACTACCTGGTGCAGGAAGGTTCTTTCTGACCTGTATCCAAGTGTTGCCAGGAATTGGTGGTAATTCATGAATTTTTCACTCTAATTGAATTATTCACTTAAAAGACCAGTTGTTTTCGAGTTATTTATAAATGCCGCCACCACGCACTCACTCATCTTCAACCGCTTAGTCCAATTAAGGGTCAGTGGGGGAGGGAGGCTATATGAGGCAGGGTACACCCTGGACAGGACGCCAGTCTGTCGCAAGGCCACATATAGACAAACATATTCACACTCGTACGCACATCTATGGACAATTTACAATTGGCAATCCATGTGGGAGGAAGCCAAAGCAGCCACGCTCCGGCTGATATCGCCAGCTCCGAGGGTGCGTCCATCCTGGAGCTCAGAGGCATCGCTGGTCCGCAGGAGTCAGCAGGCTCTACTGACTCCGCCATGAACTCCTTCCAGCTGCAGGGCTGCTCCCCGGGGGCCACAGCTGACTTCTGCCAGTCACGCAGCCGACTGCCCGACTCCGTCATGGACTTCAGTTGCCTCATGGTTGGGGCTTGAACTCTGTTTTCAGCTCCTGTGGGCCGCCTGGCCGAACTCCAGTCTTTCTCCTTTGTTTAATGATGTCTCATTGAACCGGTGTCACTTGGGTGTTCCTGGTTTATTTGTTGAGTTCTTGGGGTTTTGATTGCTTTGTTGTTTGGTGTCCCCATTTTCATTTTGTGCCTGTTGTTTGTGCATTTGTTTATATATATATATATATATATATATATATATGGGGGGTGTTAAATGTAACCTGCCCAGGTTACATTTAACACCCCCCATCTCATATTCACCAATGAAGCTCAGGCTAACAGGCTAACTTTGGTTTAGCTGTTTAATTTTTAATTTTTAGTATTATTATTATTTTTGTTTATATATACAGTGGTGGTTTTCATAATGGGTGACTTGGGGGTGTGTATGATCAGCATATTGCTTCAGGAACCATGATGTTATCATTAAAGTTAACATCACCAAGCTGTCGATACCTGCAAATTAGTGCTAAAGTTGCTAATATACAAATTGAATGTTACTAAAATTTTGCTCAACAGAAATTCTGATGCACAGACTTAATAAAATGGTCTGTTCGGACAACTATTTGCAATAAAATGCTCAAAAGGACCAAGCATGCTTGAGCCAAGAGTAGCTAGCAACCACTGCTAGCAGGGCTCAGAAAGAGGCACATTAGCTGTCAGTCAAATCAACTATGCCCCCAGTTATTAATAACTTTACTTAAAATAGCTTAAATTGTTTAATTACTGACACCCCCCTACACACATACATGCACACATATCATGAAAGAGGATGCTAGTTATAGGCACCATTTTATTTTATTTTTTTTGCACCAGTCAGTAAACATGTTCATTTCTTCTATAAAACAGAACATTTTTACTTGGGTCTCCATGGGGTGTGCCTTGCTTTTGGAGCCAGTCTCAAGTGGCCTTTCAAATAACATGCATGATTTGGTACTTTAGCGCTGGTTCCATTCATCAACATGGAGTTTGCCGCTTGGCCGCCGCTGGCCCGTGACTCACCCTGCCCATTCACCACAACTACCTGAAAGGACAACACGTTTACACCGGGGAATTCATGTGATGTCACACATTTGGGATTTAACAAGCAGGCAGAGCGGCAGTTAACAATTAAGTCAGCCTGTTTTCAGTCCTCTGTCAAAGTTTCAAACCTTGTTCCGCGGCTCAGTTGTTCACTGTACTGGCTCTCTGCAAGACAGCTTGCGTGGTCACTGGCTCTCTCATTACCAATTTCTTGTTCATTGGCTTGGGCAACAGAGGCACGTTGCATGAAGGCTACGTCATCATTCTGTCTTGCTCAAATGGCAAGGTTTATCTGCGTGTCATATGGATGCACTTATCCCACTTGATTTTGAAGTGGGCTTCTCTCGGACCGATCTCGACACTCTTAAACTGAACCAACATAACCTGGCTTTTCAGGTGACGTATAACACTGATGGAGGTGGGGACGTGGAGGATGCTGACTGTGCAATCTGTAAGATGGAGTAAAGAATTTTAGAGGTATTTTATGGGCAAGGCTGAAAGTTGATTAATCCATGCAGAGCTGACAGCTGACAACAAATTAGAGGAATTTGTGAGCCAAAATTACAAGCAGGAGAAACTAGGAATGCCAATGAGATGGTTAGCCACACTGACAGCGTGGGAAAGGGGTTGTGAGGAGGAGGTTTGAGTGAAAAGAAGATTGATCTTCCTTTATTGGATTTAAACAAGCTGCATCATTGTTCTGTACAATTAAACAAATGCTCGTCATCTCTTTAGTTACATACCTTGTAATATACAGTTTCTTTCCTGATACACATGTACTTTTACTTCAACAGTTTGTGGGAAAAGGGTTCTCTCATTCAACACGTCAGAGATGAGTAGAGCACTCACAGCCTTGAATTCTGAAAATATTTTTATTCTTAGGCTTTGGAAAAACCCTAAGAATTACTGTCACATAAAAAGTGCATTCATCCTTTCTAGATTAACATAATTACTTAAATTAGATTAGATTCTAGATTATATAGAACTTTATTGATCCCTATAATAAATAAACAAATATAAATACCAGACATAGTGGTCAATACTGGTTTACTGGCTACAACTGTTCCTCTCATTCCCATCCTCTGTCTTCCTGTTGCTCCTGAGGAGTTGTACAGTAAATACAATAAATGCAACATATTTTCATGAAGCAAAATTTTATGCACAATATTTAATGCATGGTAGGTCCGTACCAAGGTCACTTGGGGTTGCCCCAGGAGAGCCGAGGTGGCTGCATAATCCGACAAATACTTATGTGCCTGAGCAGTCCTCTGCAATGCGCAAACCCGGGTTAGGGTTTGGGGTACAGGATGGATAAAAGTAATATCATCCTTTATTTTTTCACAACTGCTTGAGCACATAGGTTTAGAATTTAGGTGTATTTATTAGCAGACATGGAATATAGCATTCATAACCATCTGTTCATTAGTGTATATTTACCTGCAAAAGGACCTAGACAGTCGCCTTGCCAAGGCCAGCAGTTCTTTTGGTCGACTCTCAAAGAAAGTCTGGCAGAATCTTGCACTGCGCCTTTCCACAAAAGTGCATGTCTACAGAGCCATTGTAGTCCCTACCCTCCTGTATGGAGCTGAAACCTGGGTTCTGTATCGCCAGCAGATCAGATTACTGGAACACTTTCATCAGCGTTGTCTCCGAAACATCTTCGGGATCAAGTGGCAGGACTACGTCTCAAATGAGGACATCCTTATCAGAGCCAAATTGCCCAGCATGGAGTCTATTATACTCAAACAATAGCTTCGTTGAGCAGGTCACGTAGCCAGGATGGATGATACACGCATGCCAAAATTAATTCTCTTTGGCGAGCTCAAGGAAGGGAGACGAAACCAAGGGGCCCCCAAAAAGTGCTATAAGGACCAGCTGAAGAAACAGCTCTCCCTTGCAGGCATTCAGCATCAGTCATGGCAGCATCTAGCTACAGATAGACTCAGCTGGCGTTCCAGCATCAAATCCGCCAGCCTGAAGTTTGAGGCAGAAAGAAGTGAGGCCTCACACCAGAGGCGTCAAAGACAGAAAGAGCGGGCAGCAGCACAAGCCCAGCCTACTCAAGTGTTCATTTGCCCCAAGTGTAACAGGTCTTGTGCATCCCGCATCGGACTTTTCAGCCACCAGAGGGCTTGTAGAAAATAAACTAAAAAAAAAAAGGCCTTCCCACTATCCTGGCAAGCGAGGAAACTGCCAACAACAACAACAACAACCTGCAACAACAAACTGATGTGTTTTCTTAACCCTCTGGGGTCCGAGGACATTTTTTGGACAGTTCAGTCGCCTGGCATCAATGTTTTATTATTGCTGTGAACAGCTCTCCGTATATCCCACAATCAAGTTTTATGTCTCTTTTTTTCGGAACAACCTGTTCTTTCATAATATATATGCTTTTGCTGTGTTTTATAAGTGTAATAAAGGTTTACAATCACAAATAACAAAGAAAAAAGTAAAGTGGAAAATAATTTTCCACACATATTTATGCAAAACACACAGCAAACTATAATAAACAACTGTTTTGACACTTTATAAAGGTAATTTGAGGTCTTGTGTGAAAGACTGTACAACAAAAAGTTCAATCAATAAACACAAATGCACATATTGAACAATATATACAAAATGGTCTATGCGTTTATGCTCCAGTCTGAGGAGTGGCCCCTCTCCCTCCCCCCATTGATATGGTAAACAGTGCTTTACGCCAGAGGGAGAGAGCCACAGAGTAATCCAGTAACATTCAAATGCAAACTAGTGGAGCAATCCTGATAGTTACACACTCTTTGTTTGACCACGTGAGATTGTAATGTGAGGCTCTCCGTCTGTTTTCACTTTCGCTGTGCGTAAATCACACAGCTTCTATGAGGAGTACAAAGATGGCTGACGGTGGATTGAAAGTCCGCGGAGTTAACTTTTCAGCAAAAAAAGGTAAGTTTCTATCTCATATCATTAAAAAGTTATTTATAATTTAGTAAAGCTTGGTCCCAGCCATCGTATATGATGGCGTCAGCCCCAGAAGGTTAAGCTTAGAATGAGTCCTTTAATATCTACACAGGAGCAGGTTTCCACATGAGCAAAAGTACCTGGGGGCTCAAAATGTGATCTTCTTCCATGAAGAGATAGAAAACCTTGAACATTGGTGGATGAATTTCACTGAAGTTGAAATTCATGCTGAAAATAATGCAAGAACAGTATTTCTCCTTTGACATTTTCTTGGAGCAGAGGACTTTTTGAAGTTTCTTGATGCCTTTCACCTTTTTCCAGCTACACTGTTTGCGAATGCAGGCTAACAAGTTTGAAGACCCTTATTTTTGTGAGAGTATTATACTACTTTTCACAACAGAAGTCAAGGGAGTGTGAATCCCTGTCCCAGTAAAGTGAAAACAACAAGGTAATAATATCATGTCCACTGACAGTAGAATGGAATCTGCAACCTTTCCAATGGATGACACTAAATCCTACAGGCTGTACTTTAAAATATACAATTTAAAATCCAACACCAAATACAAACACATCTTACATACCTAACAAATAAGGTCAAATTGACATTAATCAATAAAGTAATTACACAGGAAATAAATATGTTTTCAGATGAATCATAAAAGAATCAGCTAAAGTGGACTTTCTAATATCAAGTGTCACAGTATTCCGTAAAGCAAGATCACAATATGCAAATTGTCTGAAGCCTGCAGACTTCTTAATCCTCAGTACACTAAGCACAACAATGAAAGTCAAATTCCTGGTTATGTAGAATCTGACGTAGTGGTGTAGCATAAAGAGAAAACAGCAACGGACCCAGAACAGAACCCTGAGGTACCCCATTCTTCATACTTAAGAATTCTGATATTGTGCAGTTATTTTGAATGCATTGCAGGCAACATGACAATTATAAGGTCAGCCATGAAAGTTCCAGAAATATTAAAATAGATTTCAGTTCTCTATCTTGTTGCAGGGAATGATCTAATCATCACACGCATGATAAGGAGCACCTCCTACTTACATATTTACACTACATGTGTGACTTGAAGTTGCCTGTTAAGTGAAATGAGCTTGTCACTTTCTTTCATTTCCAAAGCCTATAGGTCTGGTGGCCACCAAGGCCACCACTGATTGTATGACTCAGGATGTAAGTGATGTTGTGCACTCCAGCCAGGGACTATTGCTGCTATTGATCTGACTGGATGTGTGAAAGCAGGAAATGGTGTTGCTGGTAGTTCTGCACTTGGGTGTAAGTGGCAATAGTTAGGTGCAGGTGTTGACTCGGGCCTGAGGAATACAATAGCAATTCCTGGTCACTGCAGGAACATTCCCTGATTAGAGTACATATGTGAAAATCTAGCTCGTTTCGTAGGTTTACAGCTCTCTCCATCCTTCTGACTTTTCAATACCTCTATTGATGACTCCCACTGTTGACAAACAGTTTGCAACCAGCTCAAGTACTTCCTTATCTGTTAAGGAAACAATTGTGGGTGAGTAAGTGTGTGTAGTGTTAGGGGGGATGTTGTACTGCATGGCAATGACTCTCTTTACACACATATGAGAGCACCTTGCTCCGGCGGGTGCTGCAGACATTTTTATTATTTCATTATTTCGACTATCAATTTACAGGCACTAAATTCAATCTGTCTTGAAAAAAACGTTGCCTGTCAATTTTCCTCCCAGCACCTGCTCATAACAAATCACAGAGGCGCTCTTTCTGACTGATTACTTCTTGGCAGAGAGTCTCATGTTGTCTGTTTGTACTGACGGCAGGAAAATGGCTGCCGGTTGTGGGTTGGTGCGTGGGTTGTCTTTGGCATTGCGATGCAACGTCACTTCTGGGGATATCCCACTCCTAACGTAGCCTGGCCATAAGCACAGTAAATTTATAACCACAATATTCCATAGTGTTTAACAGAAGATTGTAGCACGAATAATGATCAACATTGGAACGGACATTGGGGAAGGAGTGTATCATTTGCAGATGTACAAATAGGGACACAGACAAACAAACAGTCTGGAGTTTCAGAGAATTCCAAAGGATTTTATGAGAAAACACGGAACCAGTCACAAAAACTGATTGGGACTGGAGGAGCATGTGGGGAGCAGTGATGCCGGTAATGCGTTACTCTGACCACTTTTTTCAGTAATGAGTAATCTAATGTGTTAATCTTTCCAAATCAGTAATCAAATTAAAATTACTTCTCCAAGTCACTGTGCGTTACTTTTATTTTTGCATTGCGGGTCGATCGCAGCATTAAACTGGCCTGTGGGCAGGGGGTCAGGGTTCAACTGAACTGCCCACTTCGCCTGCTTTCAGCGAGCGTTTCATCTGCGGTTTTCTGCAACAGCTCCGAGTTGAAAGAACAGTTGTCATCTCTCAAAGCGCGGTGACGACAACACACCTGCACTAAGCTTTTACAAAGACATTTTTACGCTTTTTTTCCTTTATTTAAAACTGAGCCGCTCTGTGTGTCCTCACTAAAAACAGCTGATCCACAATGCGTTAACAATGACCACTTTTTTTTCCACCCAAATGTACCTAAACTCTCTTACTGAGGATGCCATGATGTAAACAACGCTGATAAAACTTTCTTACCTGTCAATATGGTCGTATTTTCTGCATAAATAAACACTGTCCATTCTTCGTGCTCAAATGCCAAAACAGGGGTGAATCCAGGCGGAAAGGGGGTGTGGGGTGTGGCAGAGACGCAGCCCCCCCCCCACAACACCCCTAGATTAAAGGTCCAGTTTTGAAGCCTTTTTTAACTACTACTACTAATACTACTTGTAATAATAATCATTTCAACAACTAAAATGTTTAGAGAGAATTTAAATGTTAGAAAAATGTTAGAACGAATTTAATAGTTACTTTTTAAACAAAGTAGGCTAGAAATTGCACGTTTTACAGTTACAGAGCTGTCAACAGTTAAATATGAGGTCAAGAAAGAGGTCTTTATTTTACTTTTTATAAAACAAGTATTTATGTTCATTGAAGTCAAGAAAAGGTGACTATAAAGTGATTATTGGCAAAACAGGTTATCATTTTCATGGTGAGGTGGCAGGGGAGTGATGTCGGCAGCTGCTGAAAGTAACTAGTAATCGAACATAGTTACTTTTAAAATTGAGTAATCAGTAAAGTAACTATGTTACTTTTTCAAAGAGTAATCAGTATTTGGATTACTTTTTCAAAGTAACTGTGGCAACACTGGTGGGGAGTGATTTTGCCTCAAACTTAAGAAGACACAAAAATCCCAAGTTCTTCTTGGGGGAACAACTTAGTAACATAGTGAGTCATGACAAGGAAAATTTGCCTTTCTTTGGAATAACAGGACCAGTGCTGAAAACCCATGCATCATCACATTCGTTTTTATTCAGTGGTGCACACATCATTGTATCGAATAAGATTGTCCTATTTTCTGTTAATTCTACAAATTTTCCACTCTTTTTTATGATTTATTACTGAGTCAAAAGATAGCATTGCTAAAACTAACTAAATAAATAAAAAGTGTGCTTCATTGTATTAATGTCAGACTGTGTCACACTGTGTGTTATGTAAATGTAACTGGAGCTTTGGAATTTTTAAAATGTGGCCAAATCCAGCATGTTGTTGTCTGTGAAATACTTGCAGGGTACATTCGTGCGCGCACGCGTGTGTGTGTGTGTGTGTGTGTGCACTCATCTTTCCTGTTGTGTCATAAAGTAAAGGCTTGTCCATGCACGGTTGCCTGTTCTTGAATTACCTTCTCTGCCAAGGATTTGTTTGTTGGTCTGCAACACAAATCTCGCAGCCACGCAAAACAACATGAAAAATCACATGCTGTGCAGCTCATCTTTGACACTCTGAAGTATTTGCTTATGTTAGGCGAAGCCCTCCATGAAAATGGCAGGCTTCAGATCAACTGAAATGCAAAAAATGTGAATGCACTGAGAGCAGAAGATCAATTATTTATTTATCTGGATAAGACATGCCCTACAGAATTCCTCACATCAAAACTTGAATATAGAACAAATGCACGTGCACTTGCATTATTAGACCCTCAAGAGGTTTATGAGAGTCTGCTTTTAAATGAAGCTTTGATCAAACCTGCAACACAGTTCAGTGTGTATCTACCTAAGATTCAGCAGTGGCCTAGGTGGCTTCGGAAATGAAACAAGCTGACAAATATGCTTATTTGAAGCTCATTTGCAAGATTTCAACTACACCTGCTCCTAATTTCTACCATGCATGTAATGATAACATAAAGACAAGAAGCCTAGACATGTACAGCAGCTACTAGATAAGTAGTTATGATATTAAATAACCAAAATAAACTTTTTTAAAATCTCGATCTGGTGCATCAAAGTTGAATTTTAATCCGTTTATCCTCATTTTATGTCCTGTCAGTTAGGAGATTTACCAAATCAGTGGTGGACACAACTAATCTCAAAGTTTACTTTTATAATCGCCAGCCTGTGAACTGAAAAGTTAACTATGATATCGCCAAATTAGTCAACTGAGAAAACATTTACTGAAGCTACCAGTAACCTCAAACCTTTATTATATGAACTCATCTTTTTTCCTATAAAACCCTGAAAATTACATAAATTACATAAAAAGAACTGAAAATTTGATATATTGTCGTGTTCCCAAAGTAAGTTGAGCATATCAAGAGATGATGATTACGATGAACATAATTAAATGAACAAATTAATTTAAACAGTAGTTTCTATTCAACATACAGTTTATTCACAGAACAGAAAGTAAGAAATTAATAACAAATATGAATAAATAAAAATACATGTGGAAATTTATTTTAATAATCTAACTAGAGCACCGTGCTTGTAGAGAGCAAACCTCCACCAACGCAAGTTTCCAATTCCACAAATTTTTACCTTGGAAAGAATTTTCAAGGTCGAAGTCCTGTTAGATTATCAGGAGTCTGGAGTAATATCAGGAGTATGTATTGAACTCATGCACTTGAATCAAAGTTTTTTTTTTTTTGTTTTTTTTTTGTAGTGTTGTCAGGTTTATTTCCCAACATTTTCAGTTTCTGAATCCACAAACAATTGGTTATCTCTGTTGTACACAATTTGTCATTGCTTTTTGGCACTTGCTTTCTGACTGACAGGCATAAAGTTGGAACCTCCATCCAATTTTGTTGTTGTAGGTAAATCCATAACAAAAAAATCTGAGTGATTGAGGTACTTTTGATTGAGAAATAATGTAAAATGTACAACAAATGGGCTTTTCAATATTAAATTCAAATATCCACAAAATCTACAACCCAGATCAGATCTAGATCAAACTTTGTCAGGCCATAGTGAGTGCCAGTCTGAACCTCACTTTCAAATATGAGTTATTGGGGCATGTTTGATTAAGATCTATTGTAAAATATACATTAAATTGGGTTTTCAATGTTAAATTTAAATGGCCACAAAATCTGAAATCCAGATCAGATCTGGATCAAACTTTGTCCATTGATAAAGGATGCCATCCTACACAACACTGTCAAATATGAAAGAAATTTGATCTTTTTTTTGACAGCGTTAAGAATTTTAAAAAAATGGTTCAGTGTTAAAGGATAGGGACTTTTTTTTTTTCTTTCCAATTTTGCGAATCAGCTCTTGCCTATCAGGATTTGAATCCTCTGTAAAAATTTCAAAATGATATATGAAAAATTATGGGTTCCAGGCTGTTCACAAACAAACAATGGCAAAAACATAACCTCCACCCAACTTTGTTGGTGGCGGTAATTCATGTATTTTCTTTGATTTGACCTCCTGCTCCTGAATTTCCTCAAGATGACCTTTGCTGCTACATTCATGGGATATATAGATATTACTTATTGGATTAATGTATAGGTTCCAAGAAGAACAATCGATAGGAAGGTTTACAAATGTTCTTGATTGTTAAAGTTTAATCACAAAATATTAGCTAACAAAGTTAGCAGAACTATATTTTGTCTAAGCTAACTGGTCTATTAATGGTTTTTAAAGTTAGCTGAAGGCTAATCCACTAACAAAATTTAGCTTCACCTAATTAGCTGGTTGGCTGAACTGTGGCTACCACTGCAACAGATATTAGCATGTACTGTTTTGAGTTATTGTGTTAACAATCTCGAACGGATGGACTCATTTACCTATGTAATTATTAGGCCCATTTCCACAGCAGGAGTTTGGCCAACAGATTCCAGGAGCGGGTACAGGAACAGCCCGATTTTCAGCTGTTGTGTTTCCACTGTGGTGAAGAACCACCAGGCTCGCAGTGACGACAAACATCTAATGCTAGTGACAATTAGTAAACAAACTTTAACTTGATGTTAGGTGCAAAGCAACATAGCTATCCTATCCAACTTTAGCGTGCTAGTCAGAAGCTCAAGTCAGGAGTAATTTATGCTTTTTTATTATTTGCACTTTCCATTAGATTGCTAGGTAATGCAAAGTATCTGCATTTAATTAATTTTTTTATCTTCATCATAACTAGGGTTGCCAACTCTGAAAAATAAATAAGGGACACCTCACTGGCAGGGCTGACCGGCCCATGGAAATAGAGACTGGAATGGACGTGCGCGCCTCAATCTATTAGCGTCGCTCAGGACAGGAAGACGCCATTACTAAGGGTGGAGATGTGCAGATCATCAATAATAAACTGACCGCTTTTTTTTTTTTTTTGCACTAGCGTCACTATTTCTTAATGGATTTTAATAAATGTAGGCTTGTTTCAAAGCCCTTTGAAAGCTCTTTCCAATGAACCTATGCATGTGTGGGTGAAAAAAAAACAATTATGTAAAATGCAGAAATTTGGGGAAATTATGACAAACTGTGCTGCTTGTCTCTCTCTATTGTCGCTATTTGTTAACAGATTTTAATAAAAGTAGGCTTGTTTTAAAGCCCTTTAATTGCTCTTTCTAATGAACCCATACATGTCTGGGTAGAAAAAATGTTTTATGTAAAGTGTGGAAATTTGGGGAAAATATGCCATTTTTTTCATTTACTGTGATGGTTTTTTCCTGTCATCATAATCATAATCATAAGTAAATAAATAATGTAAATAATATGTAAATAATCATAATTCTCGATGGATTTTTATAAATGAAGCCTTGTAAGTTGTATTCATGCTAATTAAAAGCTCTAACGAACCCATACATGCCTGGATAAAAAAAAATCCTTATGTATTAAAATATAAATCTGAAGTATGCCTTGCCAATGTACTCATTTATCTTGCTGCTTTTTCCACTGTAATATTATTGCTAGTCTTTTAATGACAGCAACATATATATGATTTTTACTAACATTTTATTACATGTCGATATAAAGCCATTCAGAATTTATGACTTTTGACCCTCAGTCAGGGTAAAAAGTACCTCCTCCATCCCCCCTAACCACACTGTTAAAATTTAAATGCCTCCTGTGACCACCATGTACATATCATATTAAACAACAACTGCAAGTATATATACATAAATATATTTAAACATTTTTGTTTCCGCATGTGAACGCAGCTTAATGAAAAGAACTTATGGCGTTGAGTTATAGTCTCAGTATACTGACATTAAATTGCGGCATAACGACTTTAAAATAGACATTTGTTTTGCATAATTACATTAAGGCTATTGTACAGTTCATTTTAGTATTGGAGAATTTGTTTTTGTGGTTCGTGCAGTTGATAATGAAGCACTGGCTGCCTTTTTTCCCCTCATTTCGCTTCTGTTTAACAGGATCAAGGTCTCTCTCCACCGTCAGTAACGGCCGCCGTGCGGCACGCCGCTAGTCACGTGACGTCCAATCCAGTCTCTATTTCCATGGACCGGCCAACTGACCATTGCCTTCACCCTTCCCAGCGTGTGTGTGAAATGATTTTTAACCATTTGACTATTGACTTGACCCTGAATTTAAGTAGATGCACACATGCATTTGTTATGATATAACATGTGGGAAAACAAATGATTATTTAGCAATTTATTTTTAGTGCAAAATAAATTTTCACTCACAATTTCAATATGAGCATCCTGTCCTGCTTCAAAGTATATATAAAAAAAATATTTCTTTAAAAATAAATCTTTCTCTGTTGTGTTATTGCTTAACTTAAAAGTGTATAAATTAGCAAAAAAATAAAAAAATAAAAAATTGCATCATCCAAAACAATGTAACAGTGATAAAAAGTGCAAAAAATAAAGTCTGAAAAAGTAAACAATACTTACAATACTTATAGATGTTGTCGCGCACCTTTTCCACCCAGCCATTTTCCTTTTCCCATTTGCCCATGAACAGTATTTTTGCTTTCTTTTTTGTTTTGTTTTTTTCAAGGAGGAGTAACGACGTTACAGACATTGCTGTTCGTAGGCGTATCTGCAGTGCCAGTGTCGGTGTCTGTGTCGGTATCAGCCATGCTGATTTGTTATGGTCGTCTGACGACCGTCGTCGGCTCATGATTCTCGTCCGGGATCTTCTTGCGAGCAGAGATAAGAGTGATTCTGTATCGTCAAGTCGTGTCTGTCACCTCATTGGTGAAGAGCAGGAGAGAGGTTGGGATCAAATTTACCGTAAGTTTCCATATAAAGCGCCAGTCAATTCCATTGACATTTTACAGACTTTCTGATTCTCACAGAAATACGGGACAAACTGCGTCCCGTTTCAGGTCAATACGGAACGCACACTTTTATTTCCAAATAAGGGACGATTCCGTTTTTCAAGGGACGGTTGGCAACCCTAATCATAACATCCTTTCTAATTGCAATGTCCTTCATGAAACAAAAAGTCTTTTGTCCCCACGTTACTGGCGCACATAGTTCTGTAGCGCAGTATTCCACTGATTTTGCGGTGTTAGCCATTTTAATGTTGTGGTTGGTCAGAAGCTTCTAGTCCTGCATTGCTTTTCTCTTTTCTCTCTGCACTTTTCTACAGTGTGTTTGTAGGCTTCCAGTCCTGCCAAAACTTTTCTCTCTGCACTATTTCCATGGTGTATTTAATGCCACAGGTATCCAAGTCCACTAACGTATATGTTTGGATTCCATCCATTGGCTGTACGTCCTCGTCGGTCCATCTGCTGCTTTTTCTCTCCCTTGCAGTTCTCTCATTTCTGTTTGCGTTCACCCTCACAAATGTCATTGAGTGCTGTTGCCTTCCTATGTGTAAGTTCAATCTATCAGCATTATAAAACCAGAAATAGCAACAATGTGAACTTCTTCCATGAGCTTTAATATAGGAAACTTTGTCCAGTACTGGAGAGAAGACAGTAACTATGCATGACAACCTGTATCCATGACAGCATAACGTGTTTCGACTAAAAGTGAAATATTTTGGGTAGCCGTTTAACAATGCTGTAGTTTTACTTGTTGCCCCATATGCTGATGATGTAATGATGTGTAAGTGCTTGCTCAAGTCAGAGACCTGAGGCAAAGCACTAATGCTGTGTTGCCTCTCTGACTTCCAGTTTACTGGAAGCAGACCTGAATGTTAAACTGCAAGTTGGTTATGAATATTTCATCGACAACTAGACATTCAGATGATAGCGCGCTCACCTATGTAGTAACGATCGTACAGTTACATGAACCCAGCTTGAAAATTTTAGTTTTAGCAGGAGCCTTAAACTGCTTTCTCAAATAGTTGAGCTCAAAAGTTTAAATCCCCTTACACTGAAATAGCAAAAAAAGCTAAACAAATACTTTTTTCCATCATCATAATATTTTATAGTCATTCAACTTCATTGTCAAAAGTAAGTTGTCAAGTAATAAGTAACAACAATGGATAGTGAAATAACGAAAATGATATTGATGTAAAGGTTTGCATTTCCCTTTATGAAATGTCTAATAATTTGTATGCCCTCACCTTACGAGTAATTTTATAATCTTCTCCAATCTCTTTGGGTTGGATTTTTTTTTTCCTTAAAAATTCTGGCACTTTCTAATCATTCCATCCCCCAAGATGAATGTTGAAATAGTACTTTTATAAATGTTATTAAATTACTTTCAACAAATAATTTACTTTTGTCTCTGATATATTTATATTCTTTAAGGTGTCTGCAACATTTTCAACTTGGCATTTCCGAGTTTACCGTTGTCTTGTGTGCAGTATAAATACGTCCGTAATAGGCAGTTATTAAAACCTAATGACCGTGCAAGAAAGAAGTTAGTGAGGGAAGCCACCAAGACACCTGTGAAAACTCTGAAGGAGTAAAAAGCTAATGTATCTGTGATGGGAGAAAATGTGCACAATACAACGTTTGTCTGTTGCATCAATTATATAGCTTCATGGTGGATTGGAGAAGAGAAGGATTTTCTCAAAAGAACACATAAAATTTCTTCTCATGTCTCCCAGAAAGCACATTGAAGACTGACGCCTAGATTTGTTTTGCTTTCTTGGAAGAGGCATCTGTGACTGGCAATGCAACAAACAACGCTGCACTAAGCACAGTTTAGACGATCACAACCACAGAAGCCTATAACTCCATTATAGTTGTCTATGTATCTTGGTGGCTTTCCTCACTAGTCTCCTTTCACAATCTTTCAGTTTTTGATAACTGCTTACTACAGACAGATTTACCATGTGGTACTATACTGCTTGGGTACTGCTAGAATGACTTTCTATCAAACGAGTGGTTACTAAGATGAGCAGTATTGCTTGCATTGTGTGCCAGCATCAGCTTTACCAGTTTGGCCAGGTGCCACATTTCTCTGTGCTTGATCCAGCACACAGGTGCCTGAGTGTTGAGGACCCCTGTAGCTGGAGAAGGCCAAGGGGACACCCATGTTTCACTTAGCTGTGGCAGATAGACGGTTATTTTAGAGATGTATGAATGACCCCCAAGTAAAAAACAAGAGAAAAGCCCAAGGGATTTACTTACTAGGAATGAACTGGTTGTCTGCCTGGGTGGTTGTCATCCAGGACCCAAGGATGTTCTGCCGTGTCATGGATGCTATGACACAAAGCACCACCTCATGCTTCTAGACTTAACTGAGCTATACTACTTTGTATTTCTTAATGGTTAATACATTTGAAGCCCAAGACATATTCACTGATTTGGAAACATTCATGTATCGAACCCCTGACTCATCTCAAGAAAATTGGCTGTAAAAGTGATGTTTTTTTACAGAAACTAAACCTTACATTTCACTTGTTCAGTAACTGGTGTCTTCTGAAAATAGAGACACGATGTATCCAATTCCTAAGCAGTTAATACAATATTTTCTTACTTCTCTCAAGAAAAACTGGCTGTAAAAGTGATTTTGTTACTGGAAACTAAACCTTACATTTAGCCAATTAAATAACTGGTGTCTTCTGAAAATAGAGGCACTATGTATCCAATTCCTTAAACTGTTTAATACAATATTTTGTTGACTTATCTCAAGAAAACTGGCTGTAAAAGTGATGTTTTTTACTGAAACCAAACCTTACATTTAGCCCATTCAATGTTGTCTTCTGAAAATAGAGGCACTATGTATCCAATTCTTAAAATGTTAATACTATATATATATATATATATATATATATATATATATATATATATATATTTTTTTTTTTTTTTTTTTTTACTTATCTCAAGAAAACTGCCTGTAAAAGTGATGTTTTTCACTGAAACCAAACCTGACATTTAGCACATTCAATAACTGGTGTCTTCTGAAAATAGAGGCACTATGTATCCAATTCTTAAACTGTTAATACAATATTTTCTTGACTTATCTCAAGAAAACTGGCTGTAAAAGTGATGTTCTTCACTGAAAATAAACCTTACATTTAATCTGTTCAATAACTGGTGTCTTCTGAAAATAGAGGCACAATGTAACCAATTACTAAACTGTTAACTAATTCCTAAACTGCAATATTTTTGTTAAATCTTCACTAAAAGCACATCTTTGACAAATTTGAGGGCCGCTGTGGTGATATACAGAGCCAACACTGCAAAAACGTAGGTAAAAAGTTGCACCACTGTCCAAATACTTATGGACCCAAAAGGAACAAAGGACAAAATGTTCGCTTCTTAATGTCTGTGGCATTTTCTTTGCTGAGCGTGCTCACTAGTGATCCGGGAGTATCATCTGGTCCGTAGGAAGGAGATAATAAGAACAAACACACGTGTGCACAGACTGTGTCATGCCAGGGTAATGAGTACTTTGGTTACATTACGCATATGCTAAGGTAATAAGGACCTTGCATGCACACACCACCACAAACCCACTCACACTGAGGTAATCAGGGCTTGGCCTACACACACACACACACACAAGCACACACACGTGCACCATCTTACCAGGTGCCAGTGTTCTCTCACCACATCCAACCAGCTAAACAGTTGACCAGCTGATTCCAGCTGCAGATGGCACCTTTTTCAATCAGCCTTCTCCCTTTTTATTTGCCCCCTTTTCAACTTTCAGATCATTCTGCAGAGCTCCGCTTTTCCAATAAAGGCAAAGTCATTATACGGGACAAGCTTTTACGAAGGGATGTGGCTGACATTTCCTACTGGTTGCCCAGATTTTGGGGGGTGGCGGTGGTTAAGCCTCTCTGCTTCCCATTACGCAACTTTTGTGGAATGGTATGTCGTATACGGGCGGAATGATCATTGATCATACACGTGGAGAACAACCGGATGGGAGCCATGTTGATGGTAGCGAGGGCTAAACTGAAAACATGTGCTTCTGTGGTTAGAAACATTTTCGTGACTAAATACCTTGTGGAGTACCAAGAGAAGAAAATTCATTCTCACCTGACTGACAGAGGCTAGACGGAAATAATTTGTTACATTCTGATGCTCATAAAAAGCAGACATCAAAGCTATTGACCTCTGCCTCCTGTAACCTCAAAGGAAGTCTTCTTTTATGAGATGGGGAGCCACCCGAGAAGCCGAAGCTCAGCAGTAACTATGCATGACGGGGTTTGATATTAGGGGTGGGCATCTCTCCCTCATAAAATGATAGCACACATATAGAAATACATGGGTACATTAGAAAAAAAAAGATCCATGATTCAGTATCACCATTGCTTGCACATGATCAAAATGTACTCAATTAACATCTTTTTCCTATGTTTCTCAATTGATGTAAGAAAATTCATATTTGGGCATATGCTCTTTTTTGAATGTACATATTGTATTACTTTTTGTGGAAAAATTAGAATAAGCCAAATGTTGCATTGCTTACCTTCAATTACATATTACCTGAAAGTCCAGAGACTTTCTTTAGGTTTTTTGTTGGCGCTGCCTCTGCCTGCCTTTTGTTCACCACTGGGGGCAGCATTAAATAAAGTAGCAGAAAGTGGAGCATAAAATAAGGCCAGAAGAAGAAGCCAGCTGTTTTTAGCCTCTTAGCATAGCATCATTTCATTCATTCATTCATTCATTTTCAATGGCCGTTTATTCCAGTTAAGAGTCACAGGAGGCTGGAGCCTATCCCAGCAGTCATAGGGCAGGAGGCAGGGTACACCCTTGACAGGACGCCAGTCTATATATAGCATAATTTCCCATTGTGAAATGAAGATAAACTTCAAACAGATATATTTACTGTATACATTATATATATAGTGGGGTAAAAAGTATTTAGTCAGTCCCTGATTGTGCAAGTTCTCCTACTTAGAAACATGAGAGAGGTCTGTAATTTTCATCATAGGTACACTTCAACTATGAGAGACAAAATGAGAAAAAAAATCCATGAAATCACACTGTAGGATTTTTAAAGAATTTATTTGTAAATTATGGTGGAAATAAGTATTTGGTCAACCACAAACAAGCAAGATTTGCTGGCTCTCACAGACCTGTAACTTCTTCTTTAAGAAGCTCTTCTGTCCTCCACCTGTTACCTGTATTAATGGCATCTGTTGGAACTCGTTATCTGTATAAAAGACACCTGTCCACAGCCTCAAACAGTCAGACTCCAAACTCAACCATGGCCAAGACCAAAGAGCTGTTGAAGGACACCAGGAAGAACATTGTAGACCTGCACCAGGCTGGGAAGAGTGAATCTACAATGGTCAAGCATGTTGTTGTGAATAAATCAACTGTGGGAGCAACTGTAAGAAAATGGAAGCCATACAAGACCATTGATAATATCCCTCGAACTGGGGCTCCACACAAGATCTCACCCTGTGGGGTAAAAATGATCATGAGAACGGTGAACAAAAATCCCAGAACTACACGGAGGGACCTGATGAATGACCTGCAGAGAGCTGGGACAAAAGTAACCAAGGCTACATATTACTCAGAGAGGGACTCAAATCCTGCAGTGCCAGGCGTGTCCCCCTGCTTAAGCCAGTACGTGTCCAGGCCCGTCTGAAGTTTGCCAGAGAGCATATGGATGATCCAGAAGAGGATTGGGAGAATATCATGTGGTCAGATGAAACCAAAATAGAACATTTTGGTAAAAACTCAACCCGTCGTGTTTGGAGGAAGAAGAATGCTGAGTTGCATTCCAAGAACACCATACCTACTGTGACACATGGGGGTGGAAACATCATGCTTTGGGGCTGTTTATCTGCAAAGGAGACAGGACGACTGATCTGTCTTAATAGAAGAATGAACAGGGCCATGTATCATGAGATTTTAAGCCAAAACCTCCTTCCTTCAATGAGAGCATTGAAGATGCAATGTGACTGGGTCTTCCAGCATGACAATGATCCCAAGCACACCGCTCGGGCAACGAAGGGGGCAATGAAGGAGTGGCTCCGTAAAAAGCATTTCAAGGTCCTGGAGTGGCCACACCAGTCTCCAGACCTCAACCCCATAGAAAATTTGTCGAGGAAGTTAAAAGTCTGTGTTGCCCAGCAACACCCCGAAAACAACACTGCTCTAGAGGCGATCTGCATGGAGGAATGGGCCAAAATACCAGCTACCGTGTGTGCAAACCTGGTGAAGACTTACAGGAAACGTTTGACCTCTGTCATTGCCAACAAAGATTATGTTACAAAGTATTGAGTTGAACTTTTGTTATTGACCAAATACCCATCATAATTTACAAATAAATTCTTTAAAATCCTGCAATGTGATTTCCTGGATTTTTTTTCTTATTTTGTCTCTCACAGTTGAAGTGTACCTATGTTGAAAATTACAGACCTCTCTCATCTTTCTAAGCAGGAGAACTTACGCAATCAGGGACTAAGTACTTTTTTATCCCACTATATATATATATATTTTATTTTTATTTTTTTTCAAGGTGTCAAAATTGTGTCACCTTGGGTATTGACCCAAGTAGGAGATTGCTTGTTGGGGTGAAATACAGTGGGGACCTTGTGTGCCCAGTGGCCACTGTGGTAACCATGGATGCCCAACAGGAACCCTGAACATGGGAAAGCTGATGGGGCTCTGGTGAAACAAGAAGTCCTCAAAAGCGGGCCAGGTGGAGGAGGTGATGGCTTGTGAGCCGATGGCTGTGAAGGCAGATGAAGGCTGCAGCAGGTCCTTAGATCCCGATCGTCTGGGATCCCATCCATTGGACCAAGCTGAGGATCTGTCAAGGACTCTGTGTTTGTTGGCGTGCAATGACATTCCCACATTAAATGTTCCAATGCATAGGCATCTCTAGATCGACCCTGGATGTATAGATATTCCATCTGGGAATCAATCAATCTTTTTCACCACTGAGTGATTGCCACAATATATATATTACGAGGTCTATTAGAAAAGTATCCGACCTTATTATTTTTTTCAAAAACCATATGGATTTGAATCACGTGTGATTACATTAGACATGCTTGAACCCTCGTGGGCATGCGAGAGTTTTTTCACGCCTGTCGGTTACATCATTCGCCTGTGGGCAGTCTTTGAGTGAGGAGTCGCCCACTCTCTCGTCAATTTTTTCATTGTTTAGGAATGGCTCAGAGACTGCTGCTTTGTTTGATCAAAATTTTTTCAAAACTGTAAGGCACAACTGAGTGGACACCATTTGATAAATTCAGCTGGTTTTCGGTAAAAATTTTAACGGCTGATGAGAGATTTTGGTCTGGTAGTGTCGCTTTAAGGACGGCCCATGGTGCCTGACGGCGATCTGCGCTTTGAGGCGGCAGCGTCTCGCTGTTTCAAGTTGAAAACGTCCACATTTCAGGCTCTGTTGACCCAGTAAGTCGTCAGAGAACAGAGAACTTTCAGAAGAAGTCGGCATGAGGAGTTTATTCGGACATTCCATTGTTAACAGACATTCTGTAATGAAAGAACGTGCGGGTAGACGGTCCCCCGCGGTCGGGTCGCGACAGGAAAAAGACCTCCGTTGGAAACCTTAACAGGCAAGTTGGAACATGCCCAAGCTGTTAAACAATTTCTCAGTTACTCACTTGTTGAAAGCCATCAAAAGCCGCCTGAATTTTACAAATGGTTTTCAACACGGTGTTTTTCCTGTCGCGGTGCACACAGATTCGCCGAGTCATCACGGAAACGACTCGGCGAATTTGCGCTCACGTCTTTCATTAAAAAATGTCCTTAAACAGTGGAATGTCCGCATAAAGTCCTTATGCCGGCCTCTTTTGAATCTTCTCTGTTCTCTCACGACGTCCTGGGTGAATTAAGCCTTAAATTAGGATGTTTTCAGCTCGAAACAGGCCGATGACGGCGCCTGGAAGCGCTGCGCGACGTCCCACTCCGTGGGAAGTCCTTACAGCGACAGAAACACCCCATAATCTCTCATCAGCTGTTAAACTTTTCACCGAAAACCAGCTGAATTTCTCAAATAGTGTCCACTCGGATATTCCTCACAGGTCCAGAAAAAATTTTGATAAAGTAACGCGCGCCGTCTCGAGCAGCGTGTGAAACAAAGGAATTCAGCCGAGAGGGCTGAACCACATCTCACTCAAGGCCTGCCCACAGGGAAATGACGTCACCGACATGCGTGAAAAAACTCACGCATGTGCACGAGGGTTCAAGCATGATTGGTGTAATCGCACGTCATTCAAATCCATATAGTTAAAAAAAAATAAATAAAAGTGTCGGTTTCTTATCTAATAGACCTCGTATATACATTATACATTATTTTACCCTTAATATTTTAGAGCTAGAGTGCAAAGCTCAGTAATTCGTGAGGAGCTCGGAGTAGAGCCGCTCTCCTTCGTGTTGAAAGGCTCAAGCTGAGGTGGTTTGGGCATCTGGTAGGGATGCGCCTCCCTAGGCAGGTGTTGCAGGCATGTCCTGCTGGGAAGATACCCCAGGGAAGACCCAGGACTGGGTGGAGAGATTACATCTCCACACTGCCTTGGGACCACCTTGAGATCCTCCAGTCAGAAGCGGTTAAAGTAGCCCGTGAAATGGAAGTTTTCGGTCCCCTATTGGAGCTGTTGCCTCCTTGACCCGATCCCAGATAAGCGGTTGATGATCTATGTAATTATGTATTATTTTACCACCCACCACTATCAAACATGTCAATTTTAATTTTACTTTGCAGGTAATGTCGATGTTGCCTCTTGCTTGCCTCTACTGGTGGTTGGCTCTCACTTCGGTATTGTATCACTTCCTGTTCCGGAGCACAGCGGTGTTTTGCTGTATCTGTTAGCTGTTTAATCTGCACAGTTAAATTGATCTAGTTACCTAGATAACGATTTGCTTCACAGTGTAATCTTCACGTGCCTTAACTAAAGCACTCCCTCTGCTGAATCACCTCTAAATTATTTACACATTATTCACTTTGTGTGTTTTTAGGAATCCGCTAGCTTAGCGCAGCTACTAGCTCTTAGCCGGTTTAGCATGGCGGCTTCTCCTGTCTCTCCCGCACTTTTCTGCTCTGGGTGTGAAATGTTTAGTTATTCCTCGGCCTCCTTTAGCGGTAATGGTACTTGTAATATGTGTAGCTTATTCGTAGCTTTGGAGGCCAGGCTGGGCGAATTGGAGACTCAGCTCCGCACCGTGGAAAATTCTACAGCTAGCCAGGCCCCTGTAGTCGGTGCGGACCAAGGTAGCTTAGCCGCCGTTAGTTTCCCTCTGGCAGATCCCGAGCAGCTGGGAAAGCAGGCCGACTGGGTGACTGTGAGGAGGAAGCGTAGCCCTAAACAGAAGCCCAGTGTACACCGCCAACCCGTTCACATTTCTAACCGTTTTTCCCCACTCGGCGACACACCCGCCGAGGATCAAACTCTGGTTATTGGCGACTCTGTTTTGAGAAATGTGAAGTTAGCGACACCAGCAACCACAGTCAATTGTCTTCCGGGGGCCAGAGCAGGCGACATTGAAGGAAATTTGAAACTGCTGGCTAAGGCTAAGCGTAAATTTGGTAAGATTGTAATTCACGTCGGCAGTAATGACACCCGGTTACGCCAATCGGAGGTCACTAAAATTAACACTGAATCGGTGTGTAACTTTGCAAAAACAATGTCGGACTCTGTAGTTTTCTCTGGGCCCCTCCCCAATCGGACCGGGAGTGACATGTTTAGCCGCATGTTCTCCTTGAATTGCTGGCTGTCTGAGTGGTGTCCAAAAAATGAGGTGGGCTTCATAGATAATTGGCAAAGCTTCTGGGGAAAACCTGGTCTTGTTAGGAGAGATGGCATCCATCCCACTTTGGATGGAGCAGCTCTCATTTCTAGAAATCTGGCCAATTTCTTAAATCCTCTAAACCGTGACTATCCAGGGTTGGGACCAGGAAGCAGAGTTGTAGTCTTACACACCTCTCTGCAGCTTCTCTCCCTCTGCCATCCCCTCATTACCCCATCCCCATAGAGACGGTGCCTGCTCCCAGACCACCAATAACCAGCAAAAATCTATTTAAGCATAAAAATTCAAAAAGAAAAATAATATAGCACCTTCAACTGCACCACAGACTAAAACAGTTAAATGTGGTCTATTAAACATTAGGTCTCTCTCTTCTAAGTCCCTGTTAGTAAATGATATAATAATTGATCAACATATTGATTTATTCTGCCTTACAGAAACCTGGTTACAGCAGGATGAATATGTTAATTTAAATGAGTCAACACCCCCGAGTCACACTAACTGCCAGAATGCTCGTAGCATGGGCCGAGGCGGAGGATTAGCAGCAATCTTCCATTCCAGCTTATTAATTAAGCTGAAATGGGTTGGTAAGGTTAGTCCTTACTGGCGTAAAGTGCCTTGATTCGACTTTCTTATGATCTGGTACTATATAAATATAATTATAAGTGAATAGTATATTGATGTGTATGTCTGTGTGTCGACATGTAGTAGTGAAATTATATTTATGTAAATATGACTGATTAGAATTGTTGGACTTGTACTAGCAGGGGTGGGCGCTAATAAGCTTTGCTTCAGCCCACACCCTTTCGGACTCACTAGTTTTGTCTGTTTGTTTGTGGAATTGTTCATTTTTTTCTATTTGAATATTTTGTGTGCCGAATTAAAAAACTTTGTCACTTGTCACTTAATCAAAAACCCAGAGCTTTAATTCATTTGAAAGCTTGACTCTTAGTCTTGTCCATCCAAATTGGAAGTCCCAAAACCAGTTTATTTGTTGTTATCTATCGTCCTCCTGGTCGTTACTGTGAGTTTCTCTGTGAATTTTCAGACCTTTTGTCTGACTTAGTGCTTAGCTCAGATAAGATAATTATAGTGGGCGATTTTAACATCCACACAGATGCTGAGAATGACAGTCTCAACACTGCATTTAATCTATTATTAGACTCAATTGGCTTTGCTCAAAATGTAAATGAGTCCACCCACCACTTTAATCATATCTTAGATCTTGTTCTGACTTATAGTATGGAAATTGAAGACTTAACAGTATTCCCTGAAAACTCCCTTCTGTCTGATCATTTCTTAATAACATTTACATTTACTCTGATGAACAACTCAGCAGTGGGGAATAAGTTTCATTACACTAGAAGTCTTTCAGAAAGTGCTGTAACTAGGTTTAAGGATATGATTCCTTCTTTATGTTCTCTAATGCCATATACCAACACAGTGCAGAGTAGCTACCTAAACTCTGTAAGTGAGATAGAGTATCTTGTCAATAGTTTTACATCCTCATTGAAGACAACTTTGGATGCTGTAGCTCCTCTGAAAAAGAGAGCTTTAAATCAGAAGTGCCTGACTCCGTGGTATAACTCACAAACTCGCAGCTTAAAGCAGATAACCCGTAGGTTGGAGAGGAAATGGCGTCTCACTAATTTAGAAGATCTTCACTTAGCCTGGAAAAAGAGTCTGTTGCTCTATAAAAAAGCCCTCCATAAAGCTAGGACATCTTACTACTCATCACTAATTGAAGAAATAAGAACAACCCCAGGTTTCTTTTCAGCACTGTAGCCAGGCTGACAAAGAGTCAGAGCTCTATTGAGCCGAGTATTCCTTTAACTTTAACTAGTAATGACTTCATGACTTTCTTTGCTAATAAAATTTTAAATATTAGAGAAAAAGTTACTCATAACCATCCCAAAGACGTATCGTTATCTTTGGCTGCTTTCAGTGATGCCGGTATTTGGTTAGACTCTTTCTCTCAGATTGTTCTGTCTGAGTTATTTTCATTAGTTACTTCATCCAAACCATCAACATGTCTATTAGACCCCATTCCTACCAGGCTGCTCAAGGAAGCCCTACCATTATTTAATGCTTCGATCTTAAATATGATCAATCTATCTTTATTAGTTGGCTATGTACCACAGGCTTTTAAGGTGGCAGTAATTAAACCATTACTTAAAAAGCCATCACTTGACCCAGCTATCTTAGCTAATTATAGGCCAATCTCCAACCTTCCTTTTCTCTCAAAAATTCTTGAAAGGGTAGTTGTAAAACAGCTAACTGATCATCTGCAGAGGAATGGTCTATTTGAAGAGTTTCAGTCAGGTTTTAGAATTCATCATAGTACAGAAACAGCATTAGTGAAGGTTACAAATGATCTTCTTATGGCCTCAGACAGTGGACTCATCTCTGTGCTTGTTCTGTTAGACCTCAGTGCTGCTTTTGATACTGTTGACCATAAAATTTTATTACAGAGATTAGAGCATGCCATAGGTATTAAAGGCACTGCGCTGCGGTGGTTTGAATCATATTTATCTAATAGATTACAATTTGTTCATGTAAATGGGGAATCTTCTTCACAGACTAAGGTTAATTATGGAGTTCCACAAGGTTCTGTGCTAGGACCAATTTTATTCACTTTATACATGCTTCCCTTAGGCAGTATTATTAGACAGCATTGCTTAAATTTTCATTATTACGCAGATGATACCCAGCTTTATCTATCCATGAAGCCAGAGGACACACACCAATTAGCTAAACTGCAGGATTGTCTTACAGACATAAAGACATGGATGACCTCTAATTTCCTGCTTTTAAACTCAGATAAAACTGAAGTTATTGTACTTGGCCCCACAAATCTTAGAAACATGGTGTCTAACCAGATCCTTACTCTGGATGGCATTACCCTGACCTCTAGTAATACTGTGAGAAATCTTGGAGTCATTTTTGATCAGGATATGTCATTCAATGCGCATATTAAACAAATATGTAGGACTGCTTTTTTGCATTTACGCAATATCTCTAAAATTAGAAAGGTCTTGTCTCAGAGTGATGCTGAAAAACTAATTCATGCATTTATTTCCTCTAGGCTGGTCTATTGTAATTCATTATTATCAGGTTTTCCTAAAAGTTCCCTGAAAAACCTTCAGTTAATTCAAAATGCTGCAGCTAGAGTACTAACGGGGACTAGAAGGAGAGAGCATATCTCTCCCATATTGGCCTCTCTTCATTGGCTTCCTGTTAATTCTAGAATAGAATTTAAAATTCTTCTTCTTACTTATAAGGTTTTGAATAATCAGGTCCCATCTTATCTTAGGGACCTCATAGTACCATATCACCCCAATAGAGCGCTTCGCTCTCAGACTGCAGGCTTACTTGTAGTTCCTAGGGTTTGTAAGAGTAGAATGGGAGGCAGAGCCTTCAGCTTTCAGGCTCCTCTCCTATGGAACCAGCTCCCAATTCGGATCAGGGAGACAGACACCCTCTCTACTTTTAAGATTAGGCTTAAAACTTTCCTTTTTGCTAAAGCTTATAGTTAGGGCTGGATCAGGTGACCCTGAACCATCCCTTAGTTATGCTGCTATAGACTTAGACTGCTGGGGGGTCTTATATTGTATGGCCTTGCCTTACAATATAAAGCGCCTTGGAGCAACTGTTTGTTGTGATTTGGTGCTATATAAATAAAATTGATTGATTGATTGATTGATTGATTGATTGATTGATTGGTTATTGTGATTAATTCAGCGGTCTGTGTAGCAATTCGTCACATCCTTTACTCTAAAATCGGTTTCCAATATGTTTTGTTGAATTGTTGCACTCAGATTTGATTACTTCATATAATGGGAAGTTCCTTCATGTGGTTTTTGGCCATTTATTTTTTTGGCTGTATTTTGGAGGTATTTGCTTGTAACCCCTCAGTAGTGCCACTGTTTGACTCTCCTCAAGATCAGAAACTCCCATTTTGCAGCTGGGTATGATAAAATGTCAAAGGTCAATACAGCATTTCTGGGTATGGAAGAAGAACGAGGTCACTTTGTTGACATTATGTCCGGACACTTAGAACACTGTTATCCCAGACGGTGTGGTGCTCTGGGTCAGTCAATCATTGTGTTATTGGAACAGCTGCAGTGATTTTTCATCTCAGAGCTTTAATATCAGCCAATGCTAAACATCTCAGGCCAGAACCTTCTTTCTGGATTCTTACGAATTCATCATAGCTGTATTTTCTTCTCCGGTATTTAGCTGTTAAAGCAAATTAAGCTTTCTTTTCTCAGTGCAGTGTGAAAGCAATTCGCTGCCACGATGGATGGATCCTGAATATTTATGAATCAAAAGAACAGCGTTGGCAAAAAATTAAGCTCAAGTTATTTCAAGCTCAGCCATGGATATAAAGACACAGCATATAAATCTGTAATATACAGTGCTGCTCACCTCAGGAATGAAGACGGAGGAGAGGATCAGGCCATTACAATTACAATGATGGTACCAACTCACAGGATTGTGGAACTGGGAAATATTGCCAGGCATATACCGTAATTTCCTGACCATAAGCCGCTACTTTTTTCACGCGCTTTGAACACTGCGGCTTAAACAATGATGCGGCTAATTTATGGGTTTTTACAGGCTTTCTCATAAGTCGAAATACGTCAGCTGATGCTGTCAATTGATTTCACACACAAAGTATATGTGTCCTATATATTCGTTCCCAAGCAGAGGGTCACCCCTTTGAGTCTGGTCTGCTTGAGGTTTCTTCCTCAGAGGAGTTTTTCCTTACCACTGCTGCTCTGGGGGTTAGTAAGGTTAGACCTTATTTGTGTGAAGCGCCTTGAGGCAACTCTGTTGTGATTTGATGCTATATAAATGAAAATAATTTGAAATTGAATTAAATTGAAAGTATAAGGTCTTACCTGTTCATTTTAGTGGATTCATCATACTTTAATTCCTTGTAGTGGCTGAACAAGAGTCCCTCTCCGTCACTCTACACCAGAGTTGCGCCGCCAGATCAGTCAGCCTTCCCCCCACCCTTCCCCTCTGGGTCATTTCGCAACAAATTGATAAAGTCATAGCGCCTCATTTACCGCAAACTCCAGGCGATCCTGGCGATGAAATCTCAAGAAAATGTTAAAATTACTCAGTTCTCCATGTGGAGCATTTATGATACATCTTTAATTAAAAGTTAAAAAAAATCTTTCTGTCTAACATCTTTCTGTGTAAATATCTCATGTTACAATGTGGAGACCCGTGGCTTATAGACAAGTGCGGCCTATTCATGTGCTTTTTTTTCTTTTAAAAATTGGTTGTTGATGCTAATATTCAGGTGCGCTCTATAGTATGGAAATTACGGTAGCAGTTCTCCTCACCTGAATACCGTACATGACCTCTTCTCTGTGTTGGAACTCAAGCCAAACGTAATACCTCTAAAGTCAAAGAGACATGGGAAAGAAAACAATTGAAGCCAAAAAAACCATTGAGATATTGGTAATGTCAATCCCCTAATTCCACATGGAACTGGTGACACTTGGAGAAGACAGTCTACCGGCAGCATACCCTCAAATTTAATTACAGTAAATGTGATTTGTATATACGAGGTCTGTGAGAAAACTATCCGACTTTTTTATTTTATGCAAAAAATATATGGATTTGATTCATATGTTTTTACGTCAGCCAAGCTTGAACCTTCATGCGCATGCGTGAGTTTTTTCACGCCTGTTGGTTGCGTCATTCGCCTGTGAGCAGGCTTTGAGTGAGCACTGGTCCACCCCTCTTGTCGTTTTTTCATTGCGAGAAAATGGCGGAATGATTTGGGCTTTGTTCCATCAGAATTTTTTCAGAAACTGTTAGAGACAGGCAGCTGGAAACCATGCGGAAAATTCATTTGGCTTTCGGTGAAAATTTTATGGGCTTCACAGAGATTAAGGAGTGTTACTACCACTTTAAGGACGGCCCACAATGGCGCACGGCGCGCCGTGCTCCGAGCCGTGATCGACAGGCTGAAACGACCATTTCATTTCTAAACGGATGGCTGTATGGATCCAGGACCATAGTGTGCAATTTCTCTAATTATCACAAGAGCTGGACATCAGCCATTTTCCGGCAGATTTCACTTTTAACAAGAGATTTTGTCATGGAAAGCCGTGCGGAGGCTTCACGCGTCACGACGGATTCGCTGATGGAGTGAGACAAAGAACACCTCCGTTTTGGAGTGTCAGAAGACAAGCTGGGACATGCCCAGCAATGAAAAAACGACGAGGGGGTGGACCAGTGCTCACTCAAAGCCTGCCCACAGGCGAATGACGCAACCGACAGGCGTGAAAAAACTCATGCACGAGCACGAAGGTTCAAGCTTGGCTGACGTAAAAACATATGAATCAAATCCATATATTTTTTGCATAAAATAAAAAGGTCGGATGCTTTTCTAACAGACCTCGTATGTATATATGACAATGAAAAATGGATTGTGTTCACTTAATTGTCATTTTCCTAGACCGTGGCCTGGAACCCTTTTTGCTCCCTGCCTTGACAGCCTTAATTCTGTGAAGCATAGATTCAACAATGTGCTGGATCATTTCTCAGAAATTTTCATCCACATTTATATGAGAGAATCATACCACAGTGTTAAACCACCAGCAGCAACCTAGATTACTTATTCAAGGCAGGATGGATCCATGCTTTCATGTTATTTTCACCAAATTTTGGCTATCTACCATCTGTTTGTTACAGCAGAGTTTGGATCACATCAGACCAGGAATGTCTTGGGTCAGTCTTCCCTTGTCCAATTTTGGTGAGCCTATGCCAAATGTCACTAAAATTTCCTGATCTCAGCCACCTGGTTTTGCTTCCTGCTCTTGTAGTCCACCTGCTTCCTGGTTTGATGTGTTGTGCATATTCATCCCTTGGGTGCAGTGAGTGGATAACTGAGGTACTGTTGTCTTTGTTGTTGTGGTTCAACATTCTGCTCCAAGCATTCTCCTCCAACCTCTGCCATCAGGTCAGGTCAGGGAGTAGGCACTGGTGCCATATGTTGTTGTATCCAACAAACAATGAAACCACCTTTGGTCCTGAATGGCAACCACCGTGGTAGGCAACCAGTCCATGTGGACATCTCAGAAGTCACCATCTCTCTGGTAAAACATGGACAACTTCTTCCCCAACCCCCTTCCTCCCTGACTGTGGACTGGATGCCTGCATGGACTCTTGTCAATTGTTGTGTTGTTTTCTGAATTGTAAACCTTTTTGGTAGAGTGGCCTAAGCAGTGGGTCACCCCTTTGAGTCTGATCTGCTTGAGGTTTCTTCCTCAATATCATCAGAGGGAGTTTTTCCTTACCACTGTCCCCTGTGTGCTTGCTCTAGGGGTTGATAATGTTTGACCTTACTTGTGTAAAGTAAGTAATTATGCTGAGTTGGAAACAGATGTGTAGCCTCGTTGGTATCACAATTTTGTGAATTCAACAGCAGCTTTTGACCTCATCAACATGTACCTCGATCTCTGCCTGTTAGTGCAAAGTTGAAAGAAACTCACTACCCTAATGCAACTTTAAATTAAAAATGTGTCCACATTATTTTGTGTTACGTTATGAGATTTTATCATAATAAAGATGACAGAGCAGTGATGTCACAGGAGCCCAGAGGATACCACTAACACAGTAATTGTCTACTTAATCTGTTAATTGGAAAGTTTTATGATACAAGTAGTTGTCATGGTGAGCTTGATAAAACTTCTTAAAGCTTGTTAAAATTATGTCCAAAATTGATTTTGTTTTCTAAATTAAGACACAATATGACACTAGAAGTCTTTACCAATGGTTGGCCGCAAAACTAGCGGGGGAAGGGTTGTTGCCACCTAGTGGCATCTATATTTTATTATTTAACCACACACAGGCACCTTAATCTCCATTTCACAAAAGTTGATTTTCTCCACTGTCTTAGCCATTATTCATTATTCATTTTATATGTGTTCATGTACCGGGCCGGCTTCGTCATGAGGCTGGTCAAGGTTTGCTCTGCCCTGCTGATGACCATAAGGCAGGGATATACATCTGGAGCTGGTCCCCGGGTGCCTAAAGGCGACTTCTGCTCCTAACTGGCAATTAGGATGGGTTAAATGCAGTAATCACATTTCATTGTGCAGGGAACATGTTCCTTTGTGCATATGACAATAAAATTCTTTTGAATCCTTTTGAATCCTTTGAATCCTTTGAATTATTCCTGTGAGGAACACAAACAACAAATGGATGGCTTCTTACCATAAATGGCTAACTGAGCACATTTCTGAATGCAAATGACCATGAAAATACAAGAAAATATGCTTTAGAAAATGTGGGATTTATCAACAGCTGATACTTAGTGGTGTGTGTACGAACACGCATGCACCTATTTGATTAATACAGATTTTTGGGGGGACTTATGCGCACACAAAATTTTGTTTGTACGACAGCTTTTGAACCTTTTCTCTGCAGTTTGATAACTGAGGGCCCTAGTACCAAATATATAGAGTTGCTGGTTAGTGTTCAAGTCTTACAACCATTCAATAAGTCAGATAGGACTCGGACCCTGATAAAGTTGACTTTCTTTCTCCTGCAGTGATATCTGCATTGCCAAGCACCTCTGTCCATCAACCTCATGACTCCATAAGCTCTTCTCAGGCGTCCTTTGATCTCAAAGGCTGACGACCCACAGACATGAATGTCACTGCCGGGATAAATGTCTCCACAAGTTTGACACTGTCGTGACACACAGATACACTCCTGTGGGTTCATTCAGGAAGTCAGTGAAAGACTCAGTGGTGATCCAGGACAAACTACCAACAATGAGGCATTTTTGCCAGATTGACCAAAGTGACCGAAGTGTTCTAAGGTTAATTCCTGATCATACAGGAAAATGTGCTTGGGGAAATTGAAAGAATAGCACTTGTTCTTATTAGTGTCACGAAGGTGCCCTTCAGCAAGGTGTTTAATCCTTAAATTGTATCAAGTGAACAGTTTAGCACAGCACTTGCACAGCAAAAATTGCAGTGTTTCAACATCTTGGAGGGTGGTTATAATGCTTAAATTGTTATTTTGACTGTAATACAGCTCTGACCAAGAGTTGAATGAGAAACAAGAAAATGGGTTTCTTGGAACGCATGTTGTGGGTTTTCAAATCTGGTGACGTGACACTGCTTAAAGCTTAAAGTTTCCGGCTCAGACTCAACCTGATGTCTTATATTTGCAGCTCTCACAACTGTAAGTCAACCATGAGGTCAAACAGTATTAAAGTCTTGCCTGTCGTGGTGAAAATGACACTGTTGGGACTTTAACATAATTAATTTTGGCAGAGTGTTGAGTGTATCTTTGGATAGAGTTAATTTAATTATATACAGTAAATTTTGCAGGGAAAAAATAGGCTGCTGTGAAAACATATGGGACCACTTCAAGTAGTGTAAAGTCAACTCTATCACAGTGTGATGGGGCTATTCCATAGAGCGTTGGTCCTTCACGTTTAATCCCAAAAATGAATTTGGGGCACGTTTTGAAGCATCATACTAACTTCTTGATCCATCAGTAAATTCCAAGTATTCGTAGTCTTAACAGCTTCAATCATGTTTGAACTTCTTTAAATGGGGTATTACGACAGCTTGAAATTTGTTTGATTGTGCTCCGTCGAGGTAAAAATTTGAAGCGGAAGCAGCGTTTGTTGTGGTTTTTGTTCAAAGTTGAACAGCGCGATCATGTCTGGCAGAGGGTGCAGCTCCTTTCTTTCAGTTGGCAGCCTCTTTAGTGGAACTGAGGCTTTGTTACCGTTACCGCTGACCCTGAGCGGGTTGCCAGGTCTGCACTTTATAAGCCAGCTTGTTGCCTACAACCCAATTTCACAGCAGTTGGTGGCACCATATAGCTTATAGTTAGGGCTGGATCAGGTGACCCTGAACCATCCCTTAGTTATGCTGCTATAGACGTAGACTGCTGGGGGGTTCCCATGATGCACTGTTTCTTTCTCTTTTTGCTCTGTATGCACCACTCTGCATTTAATCATTAGTGATCGATCTCTGCTCCCCTCCACAGCATGTCTGTTTCCTGGTTCTCTCCCTCAGCCCCAACCAGTCCCAGCAGAAGACTGCCCCTCCCTGAGCCTGGTTCTGCTGGAGGTTTCTTCCTGTTAAAAGGGAGTTTTTCCTTCCCACTGTAGCCAAGTGCTTGCTCACAGGGGGTCGTTTTGACCGTTGGGGTTTTACATCATTATTGTATGGCCTTGCCTTACAATATAAAGCGCCTTGGGGCAACTGTTTGTTGTGATTTGGCGCTATATAAAAAAAAAATTGATTGAATTGAATTGATTGACCATGACAAAAAGTACATTAATCTATGGGTTTGTAACAGGGACATGAAAATGGGGTGCTTTTCGTGATGGGGGCAGGACTTCGTTTCATGATGGGGGCACGAAATGTGGAGTGACGGGGGTATGGGGGGTTATGGTTAGCTTTAGGGGAGGGGACACACTTTAGCTATGGTTATGGTTAGAGTTAAGAGAAGGGGGGGTTCTTAATAGTAAAATTAAAAGAAAAACATGCTATAAAAATGAAGCACTTTTTGTGACGGGGGCATGGGGAAAAAAGTGTGAGACGAGGCTGCTCTTAGTCCAGCTAACATGCTTCTGACCCTGGCCAGGTTGCCAGGTCTGCAGTTTATAAGCAACCCTGATTCCTCAGACCAGCTGACATGCCTCTGACCCTGGATGAGTTGCCAGTTCTGCACTTTATAAGACAGCCTGGTAGGAGGCAAGTACGTGCTAGTACGTGGGAGGTTAAGCCATTTCATCTCATTTTTGCACTTTTTGGATAGTGGGCAATCGTAGTAGAATGGTGCACTGTGAAATAGGTCTGCAGTTCATTTATCATGTGATGGAATTCATAAAAACATGCAGAAAGGAGGTGCTACTTTACAGCGTCACGGCTGAAGCTGGAAGCCAGATTGACACGGTGGAGGGTGAATGGTGGTGGTCTTGAGGGGGTTCAGCTGGGCCTGTGTTTCTGATCTTGTGTTAAGTGCTTGGTCAGCGGTACAGGCCTGGAGGATTAAATACACCCCCACCCCCCCACCCCACCCCACCCCACCCAACTCCCTAAACTCTTGTGAACAGCCCCGTCCCACATCTCCCACAGCACCACACACCTACCTCTTCTGTGCCTGGACTCTGGCTGGAGCTCTTTTTGAGATTCTCCAGAACCACCCAATACCAACTCCTCCTCCACCGGCACAACTAGCCTTTGCTTGTACACACGTCAAAGGACACTCATACACAAACAACGGCTCGCCAGTCCATTAATATTGCCGGAGTAAAGCGATCTTCTCACACTCGAGTCACATTAGTGCCGCTGTAAGACCAAACCCAGATGTTAGAGTGCCGCATAAGTGTCTGTGAGACTTTTAAGCATGCTGCAAGAGGTGAGTTTGTGTTTGTATGTGATTTGTCAAGGTCGAAGGGGAAGTCTAGTGTGGATCACCCTCGGCCTTGTGCATGTGTGCCTCAGTAGTGTGTATTTGAGTCACGAACAGAGACACTGGTGTCCTGGCACAAGCTGAGTGGGTGGGAAGGATGGATAAGGTTAGCAAAGGTCTGGAGATGGCGTAGTAGGTGTAAGCTTGAGAAATTTCCATAAGGCTGTAAAATGTCTGCCACTTTACTTATTGAGTTTCTAATGTGTGCCAGGTGCTGGTGGGACACAGTACTCTGTGATCTGTGCCGTTCTGACTGCAATACTGGATGTGTATGCATATGTTTTTGGTGCCATCAGGAAAATAATTCAGAAACCTTTTCGCTAAATTTGTAGGGTAAAAACTGTTGAATTTGTTTCAGAGAAGGCACATTTACAGAGAAGAATCTTGACCATCATCATTTGAGTAAAAAGTAAAAATATACATTAGCAGGGTATAAATATCCAGCCTGTTCTCAGGGATCATTTGGAGTTGAATGTATGAAAGGTAATGCACAAAAGTGTGTGTATTGACCCCCCCCCCCCCCCCCAAAATAATGGCAACTATTGTGACAAAAATGCAAATATCCTCTTTTTCTTATTCTTTTTGTTATTCAAACCCACACCCTATCCCTTGTTCCAGAATGCTTATTGCAAAACATGTGTTGTGCATGCACATGGATATTCATAGGATTATACACGCAATATTGTTGTGACCTGGTACATGAGAATATAAATTGATCTCTCGGCAAGTTTGTGATGGCGTCATGAAAAGTGATTAAATGGATTAGTTTGTGATACCATCACAAAATTGAGCGTTCATGATGGTATTGCAAAAATATTTTGTGACAGTATCACGAAATTTGGGGTAACATGGGTGAGAGGGGCATTGGGGTTAGGGTTAAAATTAATGATCAATGATTGACTGTGTCATGAAAATGTAATACATTTTGTGGTGGTCTCACCCCCCCCCCCCAAAAAAAAAAGCCTCCTCCAGGGCTGTGCCTTGTCACCAATCATGTTTGTGATATTCACGGACAGGATATCGAGGCATAGTCGAGGGGAGGAGGGTCTTCTGTTTGGTGGGTTCAGGGTGTTATCACTGCTTTTTGCAGATGATGTGGTCCTGTTGGCAACACTGGCCTGTAACCTCCAACACTCACTGGGTCGGTTCGCAGCCAAGTATGAAGCGGTTGGGATGAGGATCAACACCTCTAAATCTGAGACCATGAATCTGAGCAGGAAACCAATGGATTGCCTAGGGAATGAGAGAATGAGGTACCAAGTAAAGCAGTTCAAAAGTACCTCGGGGTCTTGTTCACAAGTGAGGGGACAATGCAGTGTGAGACTGGCTGGAGAATCGGCACAGCAGGGGCGGTGTTGCATTCCTTCTACCATACTGTTGTGATGAAAAGGGAGCTGAGCCAAAAGGCGAAGCTCTCAATCTACCTGTCAATCTTTGTTCCTACTCTCACCTGTGGTCATGAGGGTTGGGTCATGACTGAAAGAACTAGATTGTAGGTGCAAGCGGCCGAAATGGGTTTCTTCAGGAGGGTGGCTCGTGTCTCCCTTAGAGATAAGGTGAGAAGCTCGGTCATTTGTGAGTAACTTGGAGTAGAGCTGCTGCTCCTTCGTGTTGAAAGGAACCAGCTGAGGTGGTTCGGGCATCTGGTTAGGATGCCTCTGTGGCACCTCCCTAGTTAGGTGTTCCAGGCACATCCATCTGGGAGGAAACCCGGGGGAAAACGCAGGACTAGGAGGAGAGATTATATCTCCATACTGCCCTAGGAATGCCTCATTTGTTATTTGTTGAAAAAATATAAAACATCATCAAAATCACATTGATCTTTATTATGTTGATATTTCAATATTGTTACCAGCTTTGCCACAGTAACTCTGAAAAGTTACTTTATTAGTTACTTTAAACAATTACATTTTACAGTTACTTTATGCAGTTACTTCATTAGCAGCCATGGACAACTTGTCGGCAGCTGCTGAATGTAATGAATAAAGTAACTAGTAATCTAACTTGGTTATTTTTAAGATTGAGTACTTAGAAAAGTAACTATTAGTTACTTTGCTTGTACTTACTTTGCTGATAACTCAAGCTTAAGAGTAACCAACTTAGAATACTAGTTACTGTATTAGTTACATGACATATTAGTTCCCAGTTGTCAGCAGCTGCTAATAAAGTAACTGCATAAAGCTGCTAATGAGGGACGTGTATAAAGAAACTGTGTAAAGTAACTAAAAATGTAACTAATAAAGTAACTGCATAAAGCTGCTAATGAGGGAAGCGTATAAAGAAACTGTGTAAAGTAACTAAAAATGTAACTAATAAAGTAACTTTTCAAAGTAACTGTGGCAACACTGAAATGTATTACAATATCTCTCATAGTGAAACACCATTGACTTACTGTCGGTCTTTGGTTGTAATTTCAGCATTGTTTCGATATTAGTTTTGGGTGCAAACATGATGCAGAATCAACATCGAAATCCAACGCTGATTCATTTAATTAACTTTGTCAATGAAATGTTGATTTAACATAATTTCAATGACCTCTTGTTATCTAGGTTATTTCCTCCTAGCTAATTCCTAAGCTGTCGACAAGCTTGTCAGCTGCTAGCAAGAAAATAAATGGTTTCATAGACAGTGCATCATACAAATGAGTATTGTCTTAAAAGAGACTGCAAATTACAGTATGTCAGTCTGTTTTTAGAACAGTTAACACTTCAGCATGAACTAATTTTAATAAATGAAAGATCACATATCTTAACGGACACAGTACAGTGCAAAGTAGACCACATTTAGCTGGCTAGTCACTGAATGAAAATTATACTGCTCTGTTTTTTAACATTACATACATCTGCAGGGAAGAATAAAAAAAAACTGGATGTCCTGCTCTAGCAACCACTATTTGTGACTTAAAAAAATCCATAATTTAAGTCCATATAATTTCATAAAATGAAACAATTAATGGTGTTTTGATGTTTTGTTTTTGGATACATTAAAGGTAAAACTAAGTGGCAATTAAGTCAGTTTTTTTCCTATCAAAAGTAAATTTTGTGGATGTCAGTGTTTTTGTATTTATTTCTCACAACAGAGGAAAGGTGGCCCCAAAAAATTGTTATTAGTTAGAAGACTACCCTGTCCAACTGATGAGCATGTGTTATGTATTCTCCAGATTATCAGATATTAGATAACATGACTCGTGTGTCACATGCACCCGGGGCACAGTGAATCGGGGCACATTGAATCAGTCTAGAAAGTGATTTACTAAGCCCCAGTATCAAGTGGATGACAAATATTACTTGTTGAAGTTTATACATTTATTTTTCCATGAATTATTTCTATAATTAGTGTATATAAACAACTGTTTTCATGTTTGAAGAGAAATTATGACAGTTGTATTTATAATAGTTTCTAAAGGACTTATATCACTATATAAGACACTCACACATTACAGAGCTGGTTTGCTAGATTATAGTTTGTATATGCATCAGCATATATTTAATAATTTTGAAGAAATCTTTATAATCATGTGTTTTTTCATTATTTTCTAAGTTGATTCACTGTGCCCCGGACACAGATTCACTGTGCCCCGTTAATTAGTTTTAAAATCTATTTTAAACACCTGTAAATTACACTTGGGGGAGAAAGAAATAACACAACCTTATAAACAATAACTTGCTGTATTAAATCCACAATAGAATGACCTAAACATATGCATCATGTGTTTATGCTGCCACAGAACAACATTTCTGATCCACTGTGCCCCGGTTTTCCCTAATATGAAACAATTATGATAATTATGGTGTTCTACCTGTACTGCTCAGTATTATATTAGAACCCAATAAAAAAAAAATATCCTTATGTATTGCAAAATTATTTGGAAAGTTAGCTAAGCTATAGCCACCACCATTTTGGACATTGTTCACTTGTCAAACTCTCAATGTAGTTAAGAGCATTTAACTTCTTCCTTGGCAACCAGCAGCACCTACGGGAACAAAATGAAACAGCAAGAATATAACTCCCACAGGGACGTCAAGCTGACCACAAAGGATACAACACTGACATAAGTAACGCATGCAGGGTCACAGGCAGCGTAACGGCCATCAACAGTCACGCTTGTGCGACAGGGATGTGGACACATCAGGGTACCCCCCATTTGCTGGTTTGCTTCCCTTCAGGGAACAACAACACAGTAGTAGAGTTTTACTGCTGACATTCATAGACGGGAAAACTGTCCACCGTCAAACCAAACTCATGTGACGCGCACTATAAAACAACAGCTACAAAAATAAACCTGCGGTAAAGCACAGGGCTGTTGATTTATTAATGTGGACTTTCCTGACATAAAGGAAAAAGTCCCCCCGGCGTGTTGGCATATACCAAGACCATATTTATGATTTGACACACTTATTTTTTACATGGACGAACAGCTGGGGGTTCAGGATGTCGGAAACATATTGTACGCCTGCTAACATTTTCCTTCTCATTATCTTCCTCTCTCTGATCTTCAGAAAAAAACTCTTAAAGGTGTAGGGGGCTTCCAACACAAGTCAATGAAACTGCAAACAAAAGCCTGAATTTTAAAGTTAAGTTGGGATTGCCTCTTTTTTTTTTTTTGCAAAGTAGAGACTTTCTACCTCATTTCACTTAAAGAGCGGTCTGAAGTATAGCAATGGAGGTGGCCGCCGTGAACTCGTTTGCTTCTGCTCGCCCTTTTTAACGGCGCCCAGGCAGGAGAGCCAAGGCTTCGGCGGTTTTTGGCAACAAATGAGTCAGTCTCCTCTTAAAGAGATCGTCTTACACCCCTTTTATAAAATGATTTTCCCTTTCAAAGGACGTTGCAAGGTACAGTGCAGTTTAACGGGATCTGACAATTGTGTGTTTGTGTTTTTTTCTCCTTTTTCAGTTCTTTTTATATGCTGTTTTTGAAATGATTAACAAGACTTTGAAACTCAATATCCATAAGTTAAAATATAAATAAATCTGAAAAGTACTACTTTTAAAAACAGTTCATTTTCAGTCATATTTGTTTTGACATTTATTTTACATAAAATATATGAAAGTGTTGCGTTTAATCTTTCAGTGTAAGGACACGACAGTCTGTGTTTCATGAGAGAGAGAGAGAAAAAATCTAATCTAATGAAATGATAACAGTGGTTGTTTTTATTTTCGGGCTGTTGATTTTCAGGATTTTTAAAGGAGTTCATTGCACGTAATGTTGCTAAATGAAGCACCAGCTATAATTACACACTTTAAATGAAATGATTAAAAAACATTCTTACTTGGTCTCTTTTTTTTTATTATTTAATTGCTGGATTAAATTAATAACAACAGCAGAGCTGTTCAACAATTTGGCAATTTTGGCAAATATATATATATATATATATATATATATATATATATATATATATATATATATATATATATATATATATATATATATATGATAGACACACTCATAATATGTGTAAAAATTAATTAAAAAAAAAACAGTTTTTAGTTGGTAAATGTGCACTACTTTGTCCCCTTGAGGAAGTTGGAGTTAACATATTGTGAAAGTGTCTGATTTTCAGCCAAAATTTAAAAATATTTTCAGCACTTTCCCCTCTAACAGACTCAGCTTTTGGCTGCTCCAGTATCCCGAACATCTAAAAAGTGACAACTTGCCAACAACTACACAATTTGGTGTTTTCAGTTGTTGCATTTAAATCTTAGTTTGCACTTCATATTTTTGAGATTCATTATTTAAATGTTATAATCATTGATGCACACTTTTGTACATTTGTATCTCATGAATAAAATGAAAAAAATATATAATTACACACACACACACACACACATATATATATATATATATATATTTCCCATCTACACTGCCATTTTAATGTACAAAAACATCACAGAAGACATCAATATTTAATACAAATAATAATGTGGTGGATTTATGTGATTAATGCTGACTGCACTGAGTTCAGCCCCAGATAAAAATGTGCCTGTCATGTGCTGCTGTGGTATAAATTGGAGTCTTAATTAAATGCATCAGTTGGCTTTTATAAAGTTGTACAGAATAAATTTGGATTAGAATATCAATCTGCATTGGTTATTTAAATGTTTGCCTGTACACACGATGGCCTGCCTATATCGTGTGCTTTTAGTTTGTGTTTCGTCAGCAGGCTAATCATCCCCACAGATGGATTTAGAAAAATTAAAACACTGACTCATTATATGAAACTTTTTTTGGGGGGGAAGATTTGTAATTACTGTTCGACTTTAGTTGCTGCTGTTTTGAGAACACCCTGAATCACTCATTGGTGCAATAAAACACACTGAGGCTGTAGAAGTCTTTGACAAACCCTCAGTAGGAAAAGTACATTCAGGTTGTGAAGGAAAAACGTCCTTTTTGTCCTGTTAATTAAACCACACTTGACTGAGTTATAAATGCAAATCATTTAAAAGACTGCAATCTTTTGAAAAGTTCCAACATTTAATAGAAAATGTTGGAAAAGTGCATGAAATCTAAAGTCGAATTATGAATTCAGTGCAAGCCTTTCATAGAACTTATTTTTACGAAAAAGGGTTTGAAAAGAAATATAAACAATAAAAATATCAAGTGGGTGATGTTGTGACGTTGAAACTAATTTGCTCCTTCAGATTCAAAATTGCCCATATTATTATTATTATTATTATTATTATTATTATTATTATTATTATTATTATTATTATTATTATTATCTAAAAGCAAAACTCATCAGACACCCTTGTCTTTCCCCGATGAATGCGTCCGCAGGGGGGCGCTGTTCGCCCACGCCTGTACACGGAGGGGATCCCAAGAAAGGAAAGTTTGAATGAGACGTGACAAAAAACCAAACGGTGCCCTTTTCTCTCGCTTGCGAAATTTGGAAGTCGAAGTCGGAACGCATCGGAAACAACGAGCCATCGGACATGTTCACGTTTTCATCATAAACATCAGACTCAATAACTGAGGGTGGAGGACATTTTTTTTGCAGTGCAGCTGCTTCAGTCCCTCCTCCTCCTCCTGATACCCCACAGCCTCTCTCTCTCTCTCTCTCTCTCTCTCTCTCTCTCTCTCTCTCTCTCTCTCTCTCTCTCGCTCTCTCTCTGTCTCTCGCTCTCCCCTTGTCCCTCCACAGCCGCGCGTCATTTTTACGCACGCCAAGCGCAGCAACGGGAGCTTCACGGCAGCTCGCGCCGATACATTCGCTCAGGGACGTAAAGCTTAAAAATATCTACAAAACCCGGCCGGCTGATTCTTTCACGGGAATAACTCTTGATCACACGCATGTGAGCGTGCACGCGTCCAGCTGGTAAAGCGTGTGTGGGGGGGGGAGAGAAGACCATATGCCATGATTTTGACACCGGCGCGGCTTTCTGCGCTTCTGCCCGCGCGACTCTGACAGAAAGTGTCTGGATCTGCTCCTTGGAAACTGTTCACCAAAAACAAACAAAAAAAAACTGTGGAAATATTCTCCGGATGGTGACGACGTGTTCTCACGCGATTCGCTCAGTGCGAAGGACAGGGACTGGAAGACTTGGACCCGCTGCTTGTTGTTTGGTTTAATGCGCGCAGGGAGTCGGAGAACGCGCTGCGACGTTCTCCACCTTTTTACACCAAAGGGTGCTTGTTGTTGTGGACACGCGCACCTTTGAGGGGGTTTGGTGAATGGGGGAGACTTCGTTCTTTGTGGTTTGACACCGCTGGAACCGGGACTGCTGCTGGAGCGGGTGCGCAGAGCGTCGAATCCTCCAGGATAGTGTCTGTTTACATGTCCAACCTGTTATGACAATGGATTACTTTCTGCTGTTGTGCAGCGTCTTGCTGCCCGTGGTGTCCGCCGTGGAAGGTAAGAACTGGTTCATCTTTTTGACGCTGCGTCGCAGGCCGCCTTACCACTTACCATAAGCAGCACCCCCCTCTGAGGATGGGCACAAAAAAATCCTGCAGCCAAAACCCCTCTTTTATCAGCCACCTTTCATCCTGAAAACCAGTCTCTGTTTTTTTTTTGTTTTTTTTTTTGTAAAAGTCTCGATGGCATCATTGGCTTTTACGCAACGATGCGCTCTGATCCGCGCGCGTCCCAATACACAATTGTTATGCGTTCCAGCCAAAGCTCATCCATTTCAATTGCATTTGTGTATTCTTTTTTGTGACATTCGCTATTTGGGGCTGATCGGCTCCTTTTCAACCCAATTGAAAGGAAATTAGCGCCACACAGGATCCCATCAGGGAGTCGCAGCTTCGAGCCCCATCAGACACTTTCCCCTGTGTGAGTTTACGCATGGGGCCATTCACCTTAAGTTAAACAGAAAAGTCTAAGATGACTGTTTATTTCATTTTAACGCACTACAGCGCATAAATGTTAATGCAGAAAATACACTTTAAAGCGCGTTTGGGGGACGCAAATATTTCTATATGCTTTTAAATGTCAAAAAAGTGCCGTTTGTTGCTTAGTGGGAATACATTCTTACACTTTCTTCCACCAACAAAGCCAGCCAGCACTGCCTTGTGAGCGGAGATGGTTGCCGTGCGTAATCGATGGCCAAATTGGAGCGCGTCTTTTTTTTTTGACGCTCACTTTTCTGACTTTTCGTTTTTTTCTTTTCTTTTTAAACCTGTCGGTCGCATTGGAGAGGAAAAAGACAGAAGCTTGGATATGAAGCTTGCTAAGGGGCCTAAATGTAAACGCTGGAGCGCAGGCAGGCGGAGGCGCTCTGTGGCGCATGCATGATGCCAGTGCATGAAAAAGTAGGACAGTGGGCCAAATCTGTGTTTGGTTCACGAACCGAACCAAGAATGTCCAGCTTAGTACCTATCCCACATTAAATAAATAAACACCCTGGACTCAGAGCTTCCACATGCCGATTTTTCTCCTCAAAAGTTGGAAATCCGAAGAAGACAAAGGGTGGAAAAACAGCAGATTTACACATACATACATACATGTTAGACCACTAAAAGTCGAAAGTGTCATTTTATTTATTTATTTTGGTTGGCTGGAATAACACGCTGGTATGAAATTCAACGATTTAGGTATTTTTTTGGCATTTCTCAATTTTCCCCGACCTGAATTGCAATAAATAAATAAATAAATAAATCATACATATGTCTAAACTCTTGTGTTCACATGCAATCTGTCCTGAGAATATTCAGTCCCAGTGTGGCTGAAGTCGTGCGTAAAATGATATCAAGTCGTCACTTGTGTTGCTTATCTGATAGATGTGTGTTTTATTGTAGTTTTTATGATGGGAGCTGCAAAGAATTATGCTGTTGAAGCGCAAGGCGCACTTTTTGTTGCTGGTACTGAGTGATGTGTGCAGACAGTTTGGTGCAACTGCTCCCTGAAACAACTAGATTTAAACCAAATTAATTTCTAGCTCCCACCCCCACCCCTCTCTCCCTGTAAAGGACCCCCTTCGGTGACCCCTGAAGGTCGCGGGACCCCAGTTGGGAACCACTGACTTAAAACACATGTCCTGAATAGCTAAGTGAAGTGCTGCGCACACGTTTTTTTAAAGTGAAGGAGATAGACACGGGAGAGAGCCTCGTGGTGTTTTCTGGGTGCGCGCACACAAGTTGAAGTTGATGGATTTCGCTAGAACTATCTTTTCCCTGCAAAAGTGATACCATAAATTGTGCCTGACTGACCTGGCTGCAGGTTTACCTAAAGATTTAATACAGCCACGTGATTTATAGCCGTTGCTGGAAGTTTTTTTTTTTTTTGGGGGGGGGGGGGGGGGGGGGGGATAAATCTCACGGTTTATGAAGAACCGTTGCGGCGCAGGGAGCTTGTCCCGGCCTCACTCGGCGTTTGCCCGCGTCCTGAGGGTCACACAGCCCCCCAGGACTGGTTGTAAAAGAATTATTTTAGTTTCCCTCCAGGTTTTCTCCTGTTGCGCATCTGTTAAAAATGCACAACATCTTTCATCTCACATGAATAAATGAAATTTTAATTATTTAAAGCGCAATTACACTGTTGTGTGATCATGATAATCTTTCTGAGTATTTGGCAGTGTACACGTGTTAGAACTGATTTTGGTGCATTAAAGTACTCATGATTTATTTATTTATTTAATTACTTATTGAGGAAAAAATGCTATAATTTAGTTTTGTGGCATTTTTGCAGTTTATTCAACTCTGCGAGTCAACGAACAGCACGAAACTGCAAAGCAGCCTCTAAGTACACTTTTCACTTTTCAGGTGCTTTTTTATTTGTATTATTATTGTCAAAATAGTGACCCTTTTTCCCCAAGTCACAGTGGCTCCTTTGGTGTGAGAAAAGGTCTTGCGTGAGGAGACAAATTGCGCTGACGACAGTCCTCTGTAGCTCACATGGGGTTCAGTTTCTCTTTTGGCATAAATTACTTGTGATAGAAAGAAGAAAAAACAGACTGCATGGAGACTCATAATTAAATTCTGCTCTTTATTCGGGCAGAAATCATTAGAAAAAGTTTAAAATGAGCAATTTTCACCCAGAAGTGAAAAGACTTTTAAAAGTTTATTATTATTGTTATTATTGTGAGCCTGACAAAAACTTTCATCATGACTTCCAGTTAAATAACACCCATTTGTAATAATTAGACAAATGGGTTTTTACAGTCGCTGCCTTTTATGATTTCCCACTCATTCTATTTATTGCGGCGCATTTACGCGCAGGCAGTTTTTTGGAGCGCGTATGCTTTTTTTTTTTTTTTTTTTTAATGTGGGTGAGATCACACTTCCACAGGAGTTTTCCTTACCTGTTTGGCGGTTGGCACATTTCTCATCCATTCCTATCTTTCCATCCAGTGCCACTGTCTGCAAGAGGCTGCAGGAAATCCACTCATTGTGACTGTGACACTCTTATTAACATGCAATTATCAAGGCACCTAAACAGACTATAACTACAGGGAAAGTAAAGCGTTTTCTTAAAAGTTACGCGCAAAAGCAAACGTGCGTAAAGAGGATTTTACGCACGGGGGTTGACGCCGCCTGACTACGCATATTTGCTGCTTTTTTGAAAGAATGTGTGACGAGTTTAAAACCTGAAAACTGAGACCTGGAAACGTGGAACATATAAGTTTTCAGAGCTGGGAAGTCGTGATAAAGGGAGAGCGCAACGGGGCCAACTCGTCCTCGCACTTTCAGGACTTAGTGTGTATCTGTGTGCGCGTCCTGAAACTGTCTGTCAAAGCTCGAGGATCCCCGGAACATTCAGAGGCAAATTACTTAACACACAATTAAAGTGACAAAAGGTTCTTTGGTGACGCGACAGAACCAATACAGAGGCAAGAAAGCGAATTTACAAAATAAAAGCAAAGCCATTGTGCTGATTCTACTAATGACCTCTTACAGAGTACAAATGATCATCTATCTATCTATCTATCTATCTATCTATCTATCTATCTATCTATCTATCTATCTATCTATCTATCTATCTATCTATCTATCTATCTATCTATCTATCTATCTATCTATCTATCTATCTATCTATCTATCTATCTATCTATCTATCTATCTATCTATCTATCTATCTATCTATCTATCTATCATCGCTAAAATTGATAATCTGATATTTGTCTAAGTTCTAATGTGTAATTGCACTTAATACAACACAAAAACATAAGTAAGCAGAATGTCAGTAAGCTATAAGGACTTGTTTTTCAATAAACATAAACATTTTGTTATTACTAGTCCTACACCTTCCCCCAACCCTAACCATCACCATCCCAATCCCCCGTTTCACTTTTAATTTCATGCAGCCTTCATGGAATGTATTAGAATAAATTTGTGCTTCCATGACAAACATTTTGCACTTTTCGTAACAATATCACAAACCAATAGTTTAATGTATGTTTTGTGCTGCTGAATCACGACATGCCTTGAGACTGGGTTGACATGAGAAACAAGCTGTTTTTTCATTCATAAGATTTTCAAGCTGCTGTGCTGTTTGTAAAACTGTAACACTCCCACAAAAAAAAAAAAGAGTATGCAAAAGAAAGGCCAACATGAGTTTTCCCAGCGAATTTCAAGACTGTATTTCAAGACGTCTTACTTGTTGCATATTTTTGTAAGTAAAAAAAAAAAAAAAATCAATAAAAGAAAATGAAAAATCTGTCAATAGAAACAGTGAAAACTGTTAAGACATCTTCAAATATGACCTTGAAAATAACCGAGGAACGTTATATTGAGGAACCTTTACTTTATCGGTATTAGGAAGTGTTATATCTTTTAGTAACAACACATCATCTTAAAAAAAATCTTACCATGACTTAAAAAAACTTGTTTTTTATAAGATATGACTGAAAATTACATTTTAAAGACTCTTTTCACTTCACATTTTAAGATGAATTTATCTAAAAACAAGTCCTTATATCTTACTCAAATTTGACAAGTGATTTTGTCTCACTAAGTGTAATAAGTTGTAATGAATAATTTGACAAATATACTCAGTAAAATGTTGTTTTTCACTCTATTGATCAGTCTATCTATCTCTCTATCTAGCTGTGTGATATTAATTATCTCATTTGGAGCAGACAACATGAAGAAATTACACATATTGCTGTTTTGTAATGACAAATGGTAACGGACAGTGGACAAAATATCAATTGATGTGGTCTTATTGATTGGGTGAATCAGCCTTTTTCCAACCGCAGAATTGGGTTTGATGCAGCGGACTGCTTATAGACGTCTTCTTGCTAAAAGCAATTACCAGTTCATACGGGTGTTTATCAGGGCAACAAATCAATTGGCTAAATCAATGGAGGCTGATTTTGCCTCTTGTGCAATAGTCATATGCACCATGGACACACATAACGGATGTCTGATTTTATGCATGTATTGATTATTGATTACAGATTAATCTTATATGCAAATAAAAAAAGTAGGACTGGTGCAGAATGTCTGCTGAATTCTGTATGAACATATTATATTAAATAACTGTGTTCCCTTTCTGAAAATGATAGGAGTTGGATGTAGTAGAATTTTGGTTTGAGAATTTCTGTTGCGAGTGGTAAGAAACCGTTCAGTGCACATTTGGTGACTGCACGGTGACACCCGTTCCCCCTTTTCATTGCTCACTTTCCTTCCCTGTGCAGAAAGCATGAGAGGGGTTTCATCTGCTGGGAGCTGGCGTGCGAGTGGAGCAGCTGGCTGACAGTATCAACACTTTGTCTGTTATTGTCTAAAAAGAAGTAATGAATGAATATTTGCACAGCGCTCTTTTTCATGTAGGTTTTCTTCGTCAAAGAAAAATGCGATGAGCCTGCCTGCGTGGCGCTGAAGTTATTAGAACAGCATACTTACTTACCCTCAGCATTGCTGCCGTTTCCACTCATGCTTGAAACAGTCATGTTACAGATGGTAGAGGTAACGGTCTTTTCCATTTTTATTCACTAAATGAAGTGATGCTGTGGAATACGTCTTTATCTCTGTTGCAGTGCTTTGTTGCTAAATTCAAGAGGCAGTTAAAATTAATGAAACGCAAGGTTTTATTGAGACATAAAAACACAACGTCATCAATGAAAACAGTTGATAATCAATATTGAACAGGATCTGATCTTTAACAGGTTCTTAAAGTTTTAGACAAATCAAATTTAATGTTTGTTAAAACCTCCAAACTATAGTATTTTTTAATCTGTAAATGTGTGGTCATTATTTTCATTTAAAATGTTTTATGTAATAAAACTACAAAATTTCTTCTCAGTAGTCTACAGACGTTTGTGTAAAAATTGAGGTGTAAAAATACTGTACTGGGGCAGTGAGTGTACAAAGAATTAGAAGAAGTATTTATATATTTATTTTTTATTGAATTTGAAAATATGGTGACATTTATTTGTATTTGTGTATGCGTGTAGTGTATTTAATTGTTTTAATTTCCTTTAATAAGAAATATGTCTTTTTCTGCAGGGACATTTATTTCATTTTTTACTTAATTATTAGAACTGCACACACACACACATATATATATATATATATATATATATATATATATATATATATATATATATATATATATATATATATATATATATATATATATATATATATTTCTTTCACAGTAGTTAATTGAAATTATCAATATGTCTTATTTCTGATTAAAAATGTTTTTTGGTGATATTTTCAAACTCACAAAAATTGAATTTTGAGAAAATGCAACTAAAACAACTACTACTAATACTACTGCTAATAATAAGAAAACATTTTGTGTGTTGTTGGTTGGTGTCTATCCAGTTTAAAATCTTAATTTTGGTTAATTAAACATGTTTCTTAATTGTAATTTCTGTTGCTGAAGTTTTCAGTTGATATACTTTAAATTGTGGGATAAATGGAAGAGAACTGACGTAGAAAACAACAGTATAGGTCAGTGGTGCTCATTGGTTTCCTGGTGTACTGACCTTACACCATCCCCTGTCAGTCGGTCGGTCATGCACTCTGCAGCAGCCATGTTGAACACATGCACAGCGATGCTGTTCGGCTTTGGCCGGTAACAGGAACCGGGACTCGGAGACACGTGGTGAGAGACGGTGGATTTTAAGATAACCAGAGTACAGTGGACCTCACCAACCTGATGCAGTCGGTTGAACCTGCATGTGCACAGACTGAAGCTCAGCGAGGCACAAATGGCGGCACAAAAAAGATTCACCGAGCTGGAATTTCACATGTAGGCAAGCAACAGCCGTGTCAGGCCTGCTGGGGCCTTTACGCACCAGGAAGTGAATGATGTAAGCTGAAAATATGGCAGCAGGCATAAAATAGTGATATTGTCAGTTCAGAGTATGTTTCTGGAGCTCTGTGATGTGGAGTCTTTGAGACAAAATATAGGAAAAGAAAAAAGTGTGACCACCAGTGCTGTAGAAACATGTCATGTTAATGGATTTTTCCAGGTTTTTAAAATGAGTTTTGAAGATTAGTTCTTGGAAATCTTTAAAAAAAAGGCCTAAAATGTTAGTAAAATATACAAAACCAGCAGGAAAAATTATTGACTTTAGAGCAACAGAGTATTCCATAAAATGGTGCTTTAAAATAATGAACCCAAACTAACCGTAATTATTTAAATTCATATAATATGGCATTATTAGGTATTTTTGTACACAGTCAATAGTGTATTCCTCATAAATGACATTTTTATAGTTTCAAGCTGTCATGGAATGGTGTCTGCATGTTCTAACAGGTTCTGCAATTTCACAGTAAAACTGCAGGCACAGCTCATACCATATTATATATTACTACAAAAAATTGATAAATCTCACAGACATATACGCTTTAACGAACCCCAGTTGACTTATTGTTGATGTTGCTTTTCAGTTATACATTTGTGTGCACATAAACAAGGCCATACTATGAGAGAGGTGGATTTCCGTCTTTCCAAGAAACCTATAGCAGCGTGCACGCTCACGTGTGAATAGATGTGCGAGCATGTGTATGACATTTGTGTGTGCAGGCCATCCTGGCCCCCAACGGAGACAGGCCTTTTGGGATAGCAGGTCTTTGACACCCACTATTGAGAGCGAAGCAGGGGAGGGCGAATGTGTCTGGGCCTGCCCACTGCACAGACACACCGCTGCTGTCTATATTCAGCCAAGCAGAACAGAAAGAGAGGGAGAGAGAAAGACACTGAACAAGAGTGGGAGAAGGCCAGAGGGAGATGTCTGCGCGCTTATAGAGAGCAGGATGGGTGGTATGGCTAGGAGGTAGGGGTGTGTATATGTATGTTTCAGTGTGGTGGTGGGAGGGTGGAAATGTCTATATATGTGTGTTGCTGTGGGCTTTTCTGAGAATGGTCATTCCATTAAAACTGTAAAAAAAAAAAAAAAAAAAACAGCTGGCAGAATGGGCATTATTATTAGAAATTAGAAGTACGGTTGAATCAAAACAATAATACATGCATCAAGTACTTGGGGCGCAATAATGAACCAGTGCGAATTAATAAAAGATTTTAAAGTAGCAAATATGATTCGCGGATCTAAATGTACTATGTAGTGGTCGATGGCTTGATTTCAATGTTAGAAATTGGTTGAGATTAGTTTGTTTAGCTACATCCTCCACATCTTCAAACGCTTTCGGATGGAATGTTCCATAACGCCTGTCCTCAGACCACTTAATGTTGCAAACTGGATGTGACCTGACTAATTTTACATGCGGCCGTGATGCATGCCCAAAAATGTCATCATGTGCGCACAGTATGTTCTTTGCTTATCACGCTGACACAAACACATTCATCACAAAGTTTTGATATAACACATACCGCTTGTATATAAAAGCACAATCACCGTCACCCGCTTAAAATGTCAAACGCAACACTCTTCAACCAATCACATAGCTTCACTGAGCCACACGGCAGGGCAAGGCTTACCCACCTGGGGGTCGGCCAGGCGAAGGCTTAAAAAGCAGCCTCTTGTCCTCAACGGTGCATGTGACATTTTGTTTCAAGAATCTACCGCTGTCTTAGCTGACTCTGTTGTTCAGTGTAGGCATTTTTTTCAATACATCTGGTTTTTGAAGTTCGTGTACAGTCAGTCTTTGAGTCTTTGAGTTCACTCACCACATAAACCTACCAGGAGGGGTCACCAGGCAGAAAAAAACCCTACAAACGCTCATAAATGTTCAAAGGTTGGCATGAGACTATGTCCAACTTTGTCGCAATATGCAAATATGCTGTCTGCAGACCCGAGGAAGACCCGAGTCCTTGTGTATGTGGGAATGATGTGTTTAACTAGCATGTATCACTGATCTTTTATGGCCCAACATCGTGAGTTCAGCAGACAAGTGTCAATTCTGCATTTCTTGCATGATAGGGGTATTAGTAATCATGTGTGCGTTTGTGGGTGTTTCACGGGTCTCAACTCAGGCGTTCTACTCTTTAGACACCAATGAGCCATACTAACAGCTTTGAAAATACTGGTGAAATGTTTGACATAATATTAGCATTCGTCAGTGCTGGCATGTTATCGGTCTTGTCTGCACCAGATGTCTATAAAGTGGAGTTGAAATTACCATGTGTTGGAATGTCAAGATTAAAAGTGAGTTAGAACCTGCTGTTGTGCTTTCCATCCACTCTCAACCCACATTCTGTGACCCCTATCTGTGAGTGAGGAGAGGGGTCTGTTCAAATGAAATTGCAGAGAATAGTGGTGGTGGTGGTGGAGGGAAGGGGGCAGGTGGGGTGGATTCTGTTTACCAGGCTTGTCTTGTTCTTTCTCAACAATGACTATCCTACCACAATCAGGCTCCAGGGGTTATGCTTTTCCAGGGGCGAATAAAAATACACTGAAAGAGGATGTGTATATTTATAGGGACAGACCATGCAATTCTCCCTGGATCACTGCTACATATAAATGGTCAAAAAAGAAAAAGCCCTGGTCAGAAACACAGTCTTGGAAGATGTGAGAAGTACCTGTAGAATAGGGATGCTGCACTATAGAGTGTTTACACTCTGAACTGGCAAACCCAGAGGTTCACCATCATGGAGACACCCACAATGTAAACACAATGTATAACTCAAGGCAAACACAAACAAAATATTAAGTTTTAACTGATTTATGTTTCATGTAAATCTTCGAAAATGTCTTCAAACATTGCTTCAGTTGAAAAGGAGACCAATCAATCCAGCCAGAGCCAGATGGACGGTGCCAAACTGGTCTCAGTAATATGTTGATCTAGCTTGATTTGCCCTTAGTCCTCATCTCTAGCTGCAAAAATATCCATATGTTAGTTGTCAAGGAGGCATTTTAGCTGGCTAACTATGCATCAAGGTTGGCTGTACTGTGCTGGAGTTAGCTGCACGTGGCTCAATCATGTAGGCTTCACTGCTAGCGAGATCTGCTCCTTTGGCCGAGATTGTGTTGGCTCTAATGCTAACTAGAGCAGCTCTTCTGCCCTCACGTGGCTCAAGCATGTAGGCTTCACTGCTAGCAAGATCTGCTCCTTTGGCCAAGATTGTGTTGGCTCTAATGCTAACTAGCGCAGCTCTTCTGGCCTCAGGTGGCTCAAGCATGTAGGCTTCACTGCTAGTGAGTTGCACTTCTCTGGTCTAGATTGTGTTGGCTCTAATGCTAGCCAGTGCCACTTTTCTGGCCTCGGGTGGCTCAATCATGTAGGCTTCACTGCGAGCGAGTTCCGCTCCTATGGCCTCGACCAGTGGTGCCCATGTTCGGTCCTAACTAGCACCACTCTTCTGGCCTAGATCGTATTGGTTCTACTGGTAGCGTGTGCCGCTCCTCCTCACTTGATCATTTTAGGAGGATGCCAAGCTGTACAGGGAGATGGCACCACTAATGTCCACCAGGGGCTGACATAGTTATTTATTACACACTTTTGTTTCCCTTTGTTGACTATGAATAATGGGTGTCTCCAATATGGCCAACTTCCTGGTTTATGAACCCCCCCACCGTAAGATCCACAGCAGTCAGCATAGCTGACATCCGAGCTTTTACTGTAAGAGAATCACTTGGCAAACAGTACTCACAGGAAGAATGAAAGTTTGAAGGGCAGGTTGGGGACCTTCTCCTGTCATCTCTTGTAGCGCATTTTCCCAAACAGAGAGTCATTTGTTGATTCTTGACAAGATAGTTAAACCACATAAATAGCATTTGTCTAGAGAGCAGACTCCGTAACGATGCACCCACAGGGGGGAACACGACCACATCACCTGGCTTTCTGCTTTTGCTGGTCCTGTAAAATATTAGCAGAAAAGAGGGAAATAGAGAGGAAAATTTCTTTGTGGAGCTTAACCATAGCAGATTGGCTGGTGAGACTTTTCAAGGCACAGGGCCTAGCTCCGGGCTTTTCTCCATTGAAGATCAGGAGAACAGCTTTTGCTCATTTAAAAACAGCTTTCACAAGTGAGCCACAGATGATACAGATGACTTCAAGGAAAAAGCTGAAGTCACGATTGGTGAATGGGTTATGATGTCCGCTGTAATGAACTATATTGCACATGTGCGAATGAGCATCTGTACATGTATTACTGTGAAAAGTGAGCATGCAGGGTTCTGAATGCTACAGGAGGAACAACATTTTTATTTTACTTCATATATCCAGGGTTAAAAAAGATCTATCACCCACACTAAACATATACTTCATAAGACACAAAGGGATTTTTTGTGCACTAAACTTTTAGTAGACCCCTCACCTATGAGTGAATAAGCACGGTGAGACTGTTAACATGATACCTCACACACACATGTGCAGGGCAACTTCCTGTTTTGTGTGACAATGATTATTAATATGAATATGATCTGATTACAATTTGGTGCATCTAGTCAAACCCAGTTGTCAGATATTGATACATTATTGATCACAATTGACTGTTGTAATCTCAGGCATATGATTGCATGCTGCCACCCAGTGGTGCATAGCACTCAAACTTTATTTTCTACATATAACAACTCATATCACAACACAATACCGTTAATGTCGAGAATGTTGAGTCTTCATAGGCTTCTATAGTTTGTTCCTTGTCTTTTCATTTTGTTGTTGTTAATTACCTACATGAATGAGGTAATGTTATATCCATTTGTTTCTCAGAAGGATATGTCAAAAAACACTTGAATTGGCATTGGACAATGTCCACTTTATTGGAATATTCTATCTACAGTAAAATATCACAATGATCAATGAAATCGGAGGAGGTTATACTTTGTACCTACTTTATTTTATATTCTTTGAAATGTCTAATTATAAATGAATAAAACTGCTATTTATTGATTGATTTATAATTACTAATAGTGGTCCCAGTAACAGCTGAGTCCTGCTTACTATTTGGCACAAGTCAAATGTAAATTTTTTGCTGAGTCAGTGGGAGCCGGAGCCACATCTACACATAACTCCAGGCAGACAATTTCTTCTTGATATCTTGGTTTAATTTTTTCTGTGCTCAACAAGAAATATGGCCACCAAGTTAGTTGCTGTTGCCAAGCTACAATGAGGAAAATCTGACCTGAGCAGCATATATGACTCATTTCAGCTTGCATTTTGCTTACAACAGCTGGTGTCCATGTAACTCCAGTCAGGCAAACACTTCTTGGTATCTCAAATAAAATTTTCTGTGGTCTGTGTGAAAACTGGGTGCTAGATGTCACTGAGCTGGCGTTCAGCTCAGTGGTGCAGCTTGGGGGAGTCTGGCAGGGAGCATGGCATCACGTTGGAGGCTCCGCATTGTAGCTCCCACTAGCAATAGATGGTGGAAACAGCCTGATGCTATCAACACCAGAACTTGATGGAAATTTGGTGAAGATGTTGTCCTGGTCAGTTGATATGATTTTATGCTGTCGACACCAGAACTTGACGGAAATTTGGTGAAGATATTGTCCTGGACAGTTGATGAGATTTTATGCTATCGACACGAGAACTTGACGGAAATTTGGTGAAGCTGTTGTCCTGGACAGTTGACAAGATTTTATGCTATCGAGAACAGAACTTGATGGAAAATTGGTGAAGATGTTGTCCTGGACAGTTGATGAGATTTTATGCCACATCATAATAATTTTAAATTTTTTGAATTTCAATTTCAAACAAAATTCCATTTGTTTTTTTTTTTTTGTTTTTTTTGTTTGTTTGTTTGTTTTTTACAATACCACCAATTATTTTTAATGTCATTTATATAATTTGGTGAAACAGCACCCCCACATGTCCTTTGGAAAAACAGCACTCACACCTACACTCCAGCTCAGCTAAGGACAGATAAAAGACTGTTGACCCTTAATTCTGGAATGTGTTCTCTGAGTGCCCTCTCTTTCTCATTTTGTCTTCTTGAGAGCAGCAACCAGGCTGCCTCTCTCTTATCACCCATGCACAAATTCACTCTGAACACTCTTCTGTGCGCGGCTCACACAGTGTGAACCTAAGATGTTCTGGTGGCTCCAGCACCAATCACACGTGACCTTTTGTCAAGATATTTACATAATCCCCATGGTTCCACTTTACAGCCTCCTGGACGCACTGCCAGCTGTGGGGAGCTTTTATTTAACCTTCACTAAAGTTGAAATGATGGCACAGTGACTTTAATGTTTAAATGAGTGCAGTGTTTAGAGGACAATGAGGCAAAGATCATAAAGCATCACGGCCACTTATTAAGCCAAATGCGTCTTAGAGGCAGCGGAGCAAATGTGCGAGTGTTGGTTCAGATGCTTTGTTTCTGAGATGGTCCTGTCACCTGCCCATTTGGTTAAATTACACTTTGACACATATGCCCGAACAAATCAGGACTTCCTACTGCGAGAACATTCCTGAACTGCCTCGTTCTCACTTGCATCCAATGTTTGTTCTTGTGTATCCCTAAAATCTACTGCCACACATGTTTATGTGATTTTCTCATTAAGAAAAATTGTTGCTGTTCTTAAGTTTTGGAAAAGCCCATACATGTTGCTCAATCCAAATACCAACTTTGTTTTGCTTTTGTATTAGGCCCCATAAAAAACAAAACAAATAAACAAACAAACAAAAAAAACATTAGTTTATCATCCTTGACATCATAAAAAAGTGGTGGGTGGATTTTTTTTTTTTTCTTAGAAACAGGTACATGTAACGTCATTTCAAACCTGAAAAACGACACAACAGAATCTGCATACCAAGGGAGGAACAAAAAATATCATTTTTAAAATAAATCTTGTTTTCATGTTGAATGCAGTCAGTGTACTGCACGCTCGTAGCGTGATAAACATGCATGAGTTAGACAGAGAAACTGACTGTGTGGTTGCCAGTGACAAGTGGCACTGACTCAATAAACTTCCGCCATCTTTGGCCAAAGTGTACTCGCCACCTAGTGGACGTGCCAGTTCTTGCACCAGCTGTATCGCCATCAATGAAATTCACCTAAAAAAAAAAAAAAATTGATGCGGGCCAATTTTGGCATGCGGGCGGGGATGATAAACTAATCTTTTTTTTTTTTTTGTAATGGGGCCTTATACAATATTTTGTATGCACTGCTTACTGAACACTGCCATCTGCCCAGTCTTGTTGCAGGGAATAATCATCATCATATTCAAAATGTAAATTAGGTGCAGGTGTGACTGAAATTCCATTCTTGTTTTCAGTGTCCTTAAATATTTGCATCTTAAATAGCCCGCCCAATTGAGAGGGAGTGTTTCAGGGATCATATAAGTAAAGTGATTTAATAAGAGGCATGTGGCAGTTATTTGAATAAGGCATGTTTGTGTATATGTAGCACACGACTAGAGTCATCTACCAAAACAAGCTCACAGGTTCGCTTCATTTTGTTGGCATCAATGCAGTCCAAAAATGTATAGGTGGAGCTGTGTTGATGATCGTCGTCATTTGGGTATTTAGGTCTCAGTTTATGTAGCATCTAACAGCAGTGGAAAAACATGTTGATTTCATGCTATAATTTTACTTAGTAGCACATGAACTTCAATTTTGGACTTTAATCATGTCTAAAAGTTGTGAAGTTGTCTGTCTACTGTGACTTGTGTGTTCGCTTATATTTTTATTAGCCATATGAATGCCAGTAAGTGGAAATAGACACTACCACTAACTTGTGTTAGCATTGGCAATGCTTAGCTCACCTTGTTTAGAGAGCTGATATATAAATAGCCTCCAAAATCAGCTTACTAGGAATTTCGCTAAATTACTGTAACACTACCTTGCCATATTCCACTTTTGTGTTTTGGGGTCCTTCTTTTGAAGACATACTGAATACGCTCATTAGTTCTGCTTAGCAGTTTAAGCCTGTAATTATGCTAACTGTCAGGGGTTTACATCGTTATCCAAGCTGACGAAGGGACTGTTGTTCATTTTGAAGCGGGTTTCTATGTGCATTGTTCGAGAAAACGTGTTCACTGAGAAGTTTGAAGTGTAGTTGTGCCCTGGTTAAAAACACAATGCTTGTCATCACTTTAGATGTGAGCCTTTTCTTGTGCCCTCTGTTTTCCCCTTCTCCTATCCAGGTCTGTCTGCATGTAAGCAGGACAATAGCTAAGTTTTCCTGCTTTCTACTTTTTTCCATACTTCTTATCAGAAACATCCTTGTTCCCCTGATTTGTTTGAGCATTTTATTCCAAATAACTGAGATAAAGTGGCTTACTGTGTAGTTAACTGTCTTTGTGCTGTTATTACTATTGAGTGAAATTTTAGTATTAATTTTTATTATAACAGCATTAACGCTAAAAAGCAAGTATCGATATCTTAGCGACGTTAATCCCACTGTTGTTTCACAGTTACTGGGGCAATATTCTAGTCACAATTGTCCATACTCACACCCAAACTAATTATGAAAACCACCTACTAGTCTGCAAAATATGCATTAAGCAAATGCCCAAGCCAAGATTAGCCATTCATTTTTAGCTTGTTTAGTGAGTACTAGAAGTGGGGTCTCTTTGGGCATCACTCATCATACCGGTCTTGACCATACTCCTCCTCTTGACCTATTCATTGGTTGGTTGGCAGTGAAACAATGCCAAGGTGGCAACATTTGAAACTGCATGGTTTCAGTTTCAAACCCAGTCTTCAGAAAACCTATGGATGACGTTAAAGAGGATTTCTACCACATAAAAGCAGTCTATGGTTTGAATGTATTTGATAGTAATTGCTGTGAAATACCAATTGCTCCAAGGTAATGGATCACAGATAAGAGGTTGGCCCCTCCTCTCTGTGCCAACTCAAACGGTTTTCCTGTCCCCCCAGTGGAACTCCCGTCTGACACGTCCATTCTCACACACACAAATGGCTACATAATCATGTGTGTATGCATTACCTTTGCCCACTGAACAAGCACACTACTCTCCCTGTGAAATCTACACCCACATCCAAGCTTCTGCTCACTCATCGACTAATGAATCAATCAGCTGGTTCCGTTTTCTTTCCTTGCTATCAAGCCCTACCCTTCAGCCCCTTTTCCCCATCTCATTAAAACAGCAGGGGAGTTCATGGATCGAGAGGAAGAGAAGGGGTTTAAAACTTCCAGACAGTTTAAAGACTCTTCATTTCTTATCTGCTTTGGTATGTTGGAAATATGGACTTTTTGATGGTGTAGTAATGTATGTGTGTGTGTGTGAGTGTGGGTGTGAAATATGAGTTAGAGCGGATTAGAAAAACTTCAAGAAGGCAAGACATGTTCGCTTAGAGTTTCGACACGGTATGTGACCTTTCTTTTACCTTTGCGAGGCTTCAGATTCCAAGATTGTAGGAAGCCTACAGGCAGCAGGTGGTAGACTTCAGCTAGGTGAAAGATTATTCCCTTCTAGGGAGGCATAATCTAACCCCCTACCTCTGCTCTGGAGTTTGGATCTCTAGTTTGGCTAGTTGAGGCATGTGTGTGATGGGTCCAATTTTTACTGTGCTCCACCCCAACACCCACTGAGCCAAAGTCTAAAAGGTTACCAGTTATTAAAGCACTTCAAAGTTGAGAGCTGTGTGTGTGTGTCCACAGTGATAGATAGTGAGGCAAAGAAGTGCACCCTCACTTTTTCAAAACCCACTTATTTCTGTTTATTGGACAGCTACTTGATTTCAAAGCACATTGTGTGACGCTGCGTGTCCCCGAGGTTGAGAAGGTTGCAGGGAGTCAGGATGAAATGAGTTGTGGTTACGGAGGGGAAAAGGTGAGGCAGGACAGGAAGGACAGGAACAGAGCAACAGAGAATTCTGGGATGCTAAGATCCTTTGTAGCAGAAAAAAATGAAATCTCCTGATTTGGAAATTTGCCACCAGTTCTCACCAGTTTTCTGATGAAAAAGGGAGATACACAGTTTCTGTTTTTTCTTGCCAAACACTCATTGGTCCCAGATGATGCATTCACAGAAATATCTGGCAGTGGATCCAATCTGTGGCAACAATGCTGTGTCAATTTCAAGAGGCAACACACACATAGATAGATAGATAGATAGATAGATAGATAGATAGATAGATAGATAGATAGATAGATAGATAGATAGATAGATAGATAGATAGATAGATAGATAGATAGATAGATAGATAGATAGATAGATAGATAGATAGATAGATAGATAGATAGATAGATAGATAGATAGATAGATAGATAGATAGATAGATAGATAGATAGATAGATAGTGTAAAACTTGCATATAATGGAATCAGGTGGCACAGCAATTTTTTTGTCTGTTATAATCATAATCCACAAAATGTATAAAACGGGCAAAATCTGCTATATGTATAAAATGAACAAAATCTATTATATGTATGAAACCGATTAGTAACAGTCAGGAGATGCCAAAAGATCAATGGGGAATCCCCAGCACTGAATAGGCTTATGTATTTCCTTGATGAAAAGCCTGACCTTGAATAGGGGCCTCAAAACTTTGTCTGAAAAAAATATACGCCTGCCTTAAATAAGAGCTGGGCATTATGTGCAATAAAAATATTACGTTTGGTTGAGTCACTTTTTGTTCTACGTCTGCTGTGGAGTGGTACCTTAAAATCCTAAAGCCTTATTTGTGCTTCTCCAGCTCTGTGGCCATGCAATTACGTCAGTGTGCAAGTGACCCTTTTAAAGTTCTCAGTCACATCTTTATACAGTTTGCTGCAGGAACAGTGGCTTTCTGGATTAACTTGTCCCTCAACGAGTTCCACTTCTTTATGTGATCATCAACCTTCAAGGCAACACTATGGTACGTACAATTCCCTCCATGAATTGCGGGTCATTGGAGCATCTTTTTCTGACTCCATGTTGTAAAGTTGGTCATATTTGCAGACTTTTCTGCCAAACATATTTGATCCATAATCAAAATGAAACCAATGGGCACACTGCAAAAGCTATTAGAATGTGATGGGAGAGGAAGGAGTGAAAACATAAAAGTGACAATATATATATATATATAAGGGCAGCACGGTGGCTTGGTGGTTAGCACTATTGCGTCACAGCAAGAAGGTCATGGGTTCAATTCCCGCCTGTGGCCTTTCTGTGTGGAGTTTGCATGTTCTCCCTGTGTTTGCGTGGGTTTCCTCCGGGTGCTCCAGTTTCATCCCACATCCAAAGACATGCGGGTTAGGTGGGTTGGAATCTTTAAATTGCCCGTAGGTGTGCGAGTGGGTGTGACTGTGTTTGTTTGTCTGTATGTGGCCCACACAGTCACTGTATCTTTATCATATATATATATATATATATATATATATATATATATATATATATATATATATATATATATATATATATATATATATATCCAACCTTTTTTATTTTTTTCAAAAACCTGATGGATTTGAATCACGTGTGCTTGCATGAGCCAACCTTGAACCTTCGTGCACATGCGACCAGATCATTTCCAAAGTGAACTCTGTGGTGATGTGGGACCGTCGTGTGACTATCCGAGAAATTGCGGAAGAGGTGGACATCAGCACTTTTTCGGCACATTCCACTGTGACAGAAGATTTTGCCATGAAAAGAGTTGCAGCGAAATTCATGCAGATGGCTTTGGCACGAAGCTGATGGCGGAGCAAAAGCGCCTCCGTGTTGAAGTCTCAGGACATGTTGTGACATGCCCAGCTCTTCCACATTTTCTCGGATAGTCACACGACGGTCCCACATCATCACAGTGTTCACTTTGGAAATGATCTGGTCATTTCAGCATGTTGATGGCTGACCAGAGCGCGGCTCGCTCTCCACCGTTGTGCGGCCGTCTTTAAACCGGTTGTACCGCTCCTTAATCAGTGTGATGCTCATAGCATTGTCACTGAAAGCCGTCTGAATAATCTGAATGGTTTCCACCTGGCTGTCGCCCAGTTTCAGGCAAAATTTGATGCAGTCGCGCTGCTCCAGTTGTTCCGCCATTTTCCTTGCAAAGAAAAAACGACAAGAGACTCCACCCATCCTCACACAAAGGCTGCTTACAAGCAAATGACGCAACCGACAGGCGTAAAAAAAATCACGCATGTGCACAAAGGTTCAAGGTTGGCTCATGCAAGCACACGTGATTCAAATCCATCAGGTTTTTGAAAAAAATAAAAAGGTCGGATACTTTTCTAACAAACCTCGTATATATATATATATATATATATATATACACACACAGTCACTGTATATGACCCACCCCCTTTTTTAGTGAAAGTTGGTTTAATGCCAACCCGCGCACAAAGATTCTGATGAATGTAATAGCAGCCGTGCTCATGTATCTACCCACAGTCCCTCTTCAGGAAGAATTTTGTTCTGGGCGTTCCGACACACAAGTACAGTGTATATACCTATAACCTGTAACCTTAACTGTAACCAGTAAAAAGGCATGAGTTCTGATTACAAGCTGAGTAATAATGGAGCGTTATGTTTGAGATTAAATTTCTGAGACATTTAAGACCTTGTTAAACTTGATTGTCATCAGGAACAGAGCGTGGTTTTGTTTCTGAAACAACTGGTTTCATTTCATATAGTGGCAGAGTTTACTTTGAATTATATAGACCAATATATTTTATTGCCACTTAACTGGTGGAAAATCAGGAGTTGTTCCCCCACCTGTATGGTAGCAGCCAAACAACTTGGTATTCCAAAGAGAAATTACCCAACAGTTCTGAGCTGTTAAGATGACGTGGGTGTTTAGCAGAGTCTTCCACAAACAAAGCCTCATTTTTTATTGTACCCTCCCTTTCACTTTCTGGCCTTGTCCCTTTCCTAGATTTACTCTCTACTATCTATCATCCCTCTGTTTTCTGTTTGTTATCTTCTCCTTTGTTCTTTCTTCACAGCCTTTTCTTCCATTGTTGCACCCGTTGCCCCCTTTTGTCTCATCCACTATGACTTCATCTTATCACATTTACAGTAGGTCCTAAATGTGGTATTATTACCCCTTGTCCTCTTATCTCACATTCCTGCAATATCAAAATCCTCATTGCAGCTGCCCAATAGTACGTATATCCAACCCAAATAGCAACTGGGAGACAGACCCTCTGTTATTGTGCACATCTTGATAAGGTCTTGACTGTCATGACTTCCTAAAGACAAGAAGCGAACAGTCCAAAATTGTTGTACTATCTCACAAAGGTCATAGCACATTCAACAACTAACACCTACTCAATTTGTTTTGTACTTTTAACCAGTCAATGCTTCTTCAGCTTTTAAAACCAGTCGTGCACTTGGTTTCAGTGCGGAACGTTCCCAGATCAAACCCCACCTCTGCCACATTTCTCCATATAATGTGGAGTTGCGTCAGGAAGGGAATACAGCATAAAACCTGTGCCAAATCAACACGCAGATCTACCTTGGATCTGCTGTGGCGACCCTGAGCGAAAACAAGGGAGTAGCCAAAGGGACTTACTAATTACTCTGCTCCCATTTTCGGCAATAAAGAGATTAGCATGGTAGGAAAAGACAGGTGGCTCAGTGGAGTGTTTGTATAATATGTTGTTTTAGCTAGAAGAGGGTGTCTAAGTGTGAAATAAGTGAGGTGCTGGGGTTTTAAATACCTCAGCCGAACAGCTCAGAGTGTAAAAACAATCCTCGGAGAGACACAAAAGTGTGAGCGAGAACCCACAGAGGGGTCGGATAACCTCTGGCCAGATGGTGACGGTCAAGTGAACAGGGAAAAAGGGTTTTGGAGGGGAGCTCACTGTTTATGCCACTGGTATCAGCAAAAGGATACAAAAGCATTCCCCCCTCCATGCCACTTTTGGCCTCTGTAAATCCCCAGGGGTACAGGAACTAACAGGGTGGTGATGATTAGAGATTCAATTTGGTTTGCCATCAATCAATGCCACAGAGATGGACACGATCTCTGTAGATAGCCCATCCGTGCAACCAGATTGGGTTTGGGCCTCTAGGGATTTACACCCTTTCTTCACGCTTTGTTAATTAAGCGACCAGGCTGCCCTCACACTTACTTATTTATGAATCTTGGCTTCGACCATTGCTAGAGCCCACTTGGTCTCCCTAATTAGTCCGTTGCTAATGGCTCTGCATGCAGAGGATCTATAGAACCTCAACACAGACGGTCGACCCCCATTTTGCTGATGTGGACGCAGTACCCTAACAACCCTATGACCTTGACTTGAGACAATCCGTGGTGTCTGGTGTTGTCTCTCTCTGCTACGAGGTAAAGTGTCCCACACGGGCTAATGAGGCAACACTTAAAATAAATCAATTTCCATCTCCATCTGTCTAAGTAATTCCTCACCTGTTCATTAACCCAAGAATAGAGGAGTTGATTGTGTTGAGCCTCCACAGTCTTGAGGTGTATAAGATAATCAAGGGATTTCCCTTTCCTGATGTAGGCTCGGTAGGCTGCCTTAGTAAAACTCAATTGTGCTTCTCAATAAAAGAATTTTAAAAGCAGTGACAGCTGCAATGCAAAGAGTTTTACTGTGAAAGTCAACATATCTTTGAGGCACATCAGTATTAGTCATGTGGCAACACTTAGTGGCCGTTAGCTAAAGTTTTCCCAACAGAACAAAATTTATCAACATCAGCACATTTTCTTCTGAGAAGAAAATGTTGAGAATCATTTTGTAATCTAAAATAGATTTGATCATGTGTATTATCAAGGGTCATATAGCATAACAACTCTAAATGATGACTGACAAAATCTTTGCTAGATAAATTCTGGAGCTGAAGAAAAAGGAAGCCACTGCTCACGGAAACACTGAAGGTGCAGACAGGGTGACCTTCGCACCTTCCAACAGGTTTGCAACTTTAACTCGTGATTTATTGATATCCTGTGTAACTTCTTTTTAGCAATGTTCCAACCATGGGAAAAAGCGAATGTAAACTACTGACTTCAGTCAAACTTTTTTGAAAGAAATATAACCCTGGAGTCAGGCCTAAAGAACCGCCATCTTATAATTAATGTATCTACCGGTCAGTCCTGCAAACACCTTGCCCAGAAGTCCTTTTTCCCTTCCTTTTAATGATGAAATCACTGTTCAGGGTCAGCAAGTCCATCCAAGTGGGCCTTGTGTGGCATGCTTTGAATCCCATAAACACTGGTCCCATGTCAGATTTACTGGCTAGCAACCCTGGAGATTCATCTGTATTCTAACCACTTTGGCTGGTTCAGGGTCAGGGTTGATGACCAATCAGGTCAGTGCTGATCCACACCCTGCAGTTCCACCATTAGCAACCCCACCTACGTTGCTCGGACCACCATGAGTCCTAGTTCATGTATGCTGTGGGACTCAGCTGGATGGAAAAACACCAAATGATATTCCTGTTGCATTTCATTTCCTATATTTCCCCAGCTGGGAGAAAACATTCTGGCATAGTGTTGTTGTTTATCCCGTTCAGATTTTATCGCCACAGGCCACAACTGAACTGAACTGAGCTGAAAACCTGTGCTAATGGCTGAGCTTAGGCATAAACATGAGGCTTGTTATTTTTTAACTAGCTAGGTTTGCCACAGGCTGTGTTATAAGGATCACAATGAGACAGGTAGCTAGGCTGGGGAAACTCTGGAATTTGTTATGAAAAAGTTAACCATTGCTTCTTTTGGGCAACTGTTAACTAACAGCAGTGTTTCTCAAACTATGGGGAGGGTGCCCCCTAGATGGCATAGTTCTACTGCAGGGTCAAATTAAACTGTTGCAAGAATAACAGCTCATTCATCTTTGAATGTTTGTCACAAAAGACCAAGATTTACTGAGACAACAAGCTGACATTTTGACAGAATTGACCTGAGTCTTCATCAGATCAGATTTTTGTCAGAAATTATTTTAAAACATGACTACAAGTGTGAGACTTGTTAACCCAAGTGATAGCGGCTACAGATGCAAGAAGTGGCCTTTTATTGTGGCCAGCCTAAGGCACATCTGTGCAGTAATTATGCTGTCTAATCTCTGTCTCATCCACATCTTGATATGTCACACCTGTGAGGTGGGATGGATTATCTCGGCAAAGGAGAAGTGCTCACTCACAGATTTAGACAGATTTGTGAACAATATTTGATATATATAAATATATATATATATATATATATATATATATATATATATATATATATATATGGTACTGTCCAAAAAGTTTTAGGCATATTCAATGCATCATAAAAGTATTAAAAACTATGAAAACCTGATAACTATTCATAACTAAACGATCTATATGAAATTGTGTTATATTTATGTGTGTTTTTTTCAGTATATGTCACACCAGAGTAAAAGTCGCAGAACCTCAAAAGTATTTTAAGAAAAACGTGACTTAAAGTATGAGTAATTGTGTTTTACAGACATTTTAACATTGCGTGATCATTTGCCACTGTGTTTGTGCGGTATTCTACCGGCCAGGACACTTACAAATAAATAATTTTTAGAATTGTTATTATTATGAAAAAAAATGTAGCCCACATATCAACTTTTGTTGGAACTGATTTCGTGGTGACATGTCAATAAAAAAGGAGTGGCGGTGGGAGCATCAAACACTACTTTTACACAGCCCAGTCTCACCTTTTTTTTGTTCCATCTTCACGAAAAGCACCCGATTTTTCCTTCCCGTTATCCTAAGTCTAATCATAACTATAACATAAGTGTCTACCCTCCCCTAACCCTAACCAAAAACCCCCACAATTCCCCTCCTTCATCACCCCACATTTTATGACCCTGTCACAAAATGAATTTGTGCCCCCATCACGAAAAGCGGCCCATTTTCATGCCCCCGTCACAAACCCTTAGATTAATGTACTCTTCATTATGCCACTACGAACTGCCGTGAGACTGGGTTGTTCTATAATTCCAAGATTCCTAAAACTTTTACATAGTGTGCATAAGTGTTTTAACTGAAGGAGTAAAAATTGAATAATCTGACATCCATCATTGGAAACTTTTGCGCACCTGTTATTTATCACCAGATCTTTCCTAAGTTCCATGTCTGAGCACCGTTGCTCCTTCTTGTCGCTACACTTCATCATTCATTCGCCGCTGTGGTTGTCAGGTAATATTCTAAACTGAGCGGACTGTCAAGAAAATGAAGTTAACGTATCGGCTGAGTATTGACAGGCCTGTGGCCTGAATTTAAAAACTCATGATACTTTACTTCAGATGTGTTTTTTGAGAACAAACAGTCAAGTTAGAAAAGGTGTTCATATGGAGGACAATACACGTGTGTGTGTGTGTGTGTGTGTGCATGTACACAAACATGCACTGTGTGCACATAAATCAATGGATACCAGGTGGCCATGTAGCTGCAGCTACTGTGTGGGAGTGTGTTGGTTAGTGGCGGTAGTGCGGGGGTAATAGGTGACACCGTGCTTCCCCCAAAGTGCCAGCTTTAGTTACACATCAACAAATGGTGAATAATACATTAGCCAGCCCTTATTTTGACAATCAGAAAAAGAGGGAGTTTTACGGAGTTGGACAGGGGGCGACACAAAGAAAAAAAACACATCTGTGGTTCATATGTTGTGTAGAAAGGTTGATGTTTAACTCAAAGCTCTCCAGTCTGGCTCTAATCTTGTTAGTACCCCTCATCATTCACCCAAATGGTGGAACGCCAGCATACCTTGCCTCCAGTTTAGACGGTCTATCCCCCTGCACCGCCCTCATCCTGATGTATTACCAGCTCTTTCTCTTAGATTTATACTGCTGTTTGGGGGTTTTAAGGACAACCGGACACCTTTTTAGGAGAGGCGGGTAGGAGAAGCGTAAAAGTCGCGGCTGCTTCCTGAAGTGTGTTAAAGTCCTTGAGCGTTCATCAGTGATGCGGTGTTGTGTAATCACCACCGGGTTGTTTAGACGTCATTCATCCCGGGACAGATACAGGACGAGGCGGCTTTGTTTGTTTGCTGTCCATGTGTTTGTGAATCCGGCACATTGTGGGACTCGTGTCCTTGCTGTTTTTTTTTTTTTTCTTTCCTAGCATTTGCACGTGTGCGTACGTGTGTGCCTCGGTGTGTTACTAACTGCTGCATGATTTATTCCGTCTTTCTCTGGTGTTGCTGTCTGGGGCCCTGTGTGTGTCATGCCAATGCACAGAGGTCTTTATGTAATTGAAGTGGGCCTCTGAAAGCCCCCTGCCATATGGACCCCAGCAGCCCGCCATGTCTGTCCGTCCATCCGTCAGTTCCCTTTAATTGGCGTGAGCCAGGATTCTGGGCCGTGACTATCTGGCGGATGTTACTCCATAGGTTAAATACATTAATACGTAATTAGGTTGGGGACTTCAGTAATCCCCGGCCGTGGGATGGAACAGATAATGCTGAGGCGGGATGAGAATAGGAACAATGTGAATGCTAAAGATTTGTATCTGTGTCTGTCACGTCCCCCAACTCCTTAAAGCTGCACATCCACCACTCCCAAACACACATTTTTGCTATTCTGTTATCCAGGCTGTAGATGTAGATGAATCCTTGATTGTATTGATTAATGACTGATCAAGAAAAATTGTAGCATCACTGTTTTTGACCCTAACCATAACAGACACACAAACACACACACACACACACAAACTTTTTGACTTGTCTCTATAGATTTAATTAGAACTTTATTTCTCTGACATAAAAGTCAAGGTGAAATTTGAAAAAAATATTTCAAAAAGCAATTCATTAGTCACAAATTGAGCCCAAACGTGGCTGCTTTCCGTGAAAGGCGGTTTCCTTTGGGTGGGCTGATTTTATTCTTTCTTAAAACTGCCTCTCTAGAGTCATGTGTTTTGTTCAACACATTTCTTAGATAACTGGCTGCTTGAAATGTTGACATTCTGTGGCCTGAAGCTAATTCTGCAGTGCTGCTGCATTCCCGCGAGTGCCACTGTGCAGAATTTAAACGATTTGGCTAAAATGTAATGTTCTTGCACAGTAAGGCCAGGCAGATATTAGCACTGAGATGGCCATATTTTAAGCTTTTTATGCATGCTCCCTTATTACGTCTTTCTGCTGGCTTGTTCATTACTGCTGCTTCTAGCTGCTAAAGAGGCAAAGTCCATTTGCACAAAGGAGGTCTAACAAGTCAAGTTATTACAGCAGCCAAGTGTGAGATTAATTAACTCAGCGCCGATTAAAAATGCAGCTACAACAAGATCTTGAAGGAAGGAACGGGGACTGAGAGAGAGATGAGATTCCACTCTAAAACAGATTAGCGATTAAATTTACTTAAGCCCCAACCTCCAGTGATGAAAAATGAAGCCAATTCCAAAGTGCCAAATACTGCAGTTCTGTGAATGGCCACTTGAGGCTTCCTCCAAAAGCAAGTCTTCTCCCTGTGCAAGCCCATGTTAAAAATTCACAGTTTTACAGCAGAAATAAATGTTACAGCATGGTACAAAAATTGCATTTAGCCTCTGTAGCTGGGTTCATGCTAACTGTAAGCGTGGTGAATTTTTATATAGCATATCAGTTTAAGTCATAAATTTATGAATCCAATCCAATCCAGTTTATTTATAGAGCACATTTAAAAACAACAAAGTTGACCAAAGTGCTGTACAAAGACATAAAATAAATAAATAAATAATCACATGGTAAACTCTGAGTAACAGGTCATGTCCTGACTTAAGGGTCCCCTTTTAGCAGTTGCTAGCTTGCTGTAGACTCAACCATGTTTGTCTTTTCTGAGCATTTTATTACAAATATCTGAGATAATATGACTTGCTGAGTGGTTAACTGTCTGTGCTCTAGTATTTCTGACTAGAATAAATTTAGCATTGTTTAATTTGTTTGTTAGCACCATTAGCATGGAGGAGCTGGTGTCTATAGCATGATGATGTTAGCCTCACTGTTACTCCACGGTTACTGAGGTAATTTTTAATATCCGCACCCAAGCCACCCATTATGAAAACCACCGCCCAGTCCGCCAAAATATGCGGATAATGAAACACTGAAACCAAAATTATCCAGTTAGTTTTAGCTTTTTTGGTACGTAGTTTGTTTGGATTTCATTTGTCTGTGCCATTTGTCTGGGTTTCATGTGTGCCTTGCCCACACACCACCTCTTTATCAATTTATGGCTTTGCAGAAACTTAGACAGTCAGGCACCTGCATGTGACGTCATGGAGGGTTACCCATTATACACCAGTCTATGATTTCACTGAGCCATTTGTGCATACATGGCACTGCAGAAAAATAGCCGCAAAAAACAGCGATCCCTCTCGTGTTGGTGAAGCCAAATAACAAATGCATTTATGGGCCAAAATAAAAGCACAATCCCCCAAATAAAGAAGCGTTTCAGTCATCAAGCCGCAGCTGTTTGTCATCATAGACCATTAGCCGTTGTTCAAAAATAAAGGCATGCAGAAACAAAGTTGTATCCAGCTATCGCACGCAACTGGGCACCACTGCTGCCAAGGTGTTCCTGTGTAGAAACATGAGCCACTTCTCTCCAACTCTATCCGGTTTGTTGGTTAGCCAGCAGACACACAGGCCAGGAGGAAAAAAAAAGACTGAACTGAATGGGAGTGGTAGCCACAAATGCGTGAAGGAGAGCTCCACAGAGGAGATAGGGAGGAAGGATTGGAGAGGGAGGGAGGGAGTCAGGACAAAACCAAGTACCCTGGCCTCACCCAGTGTTTTATATAAACAGCCTGTGGTGTGTGAGTGGACCTGCCATCATCTTGTCTTCCTGTTGGCAGGTTGTGTGTTACATAAAGATTTTAATTGTTTTGCATAAAGAGGCACTCCCTTCCGAGTTCATGTCCCTGTGCTTTCAGGAGATCCGGCAGGGATTTTTGCGGCTGTATGATTGTGTGAGAACATTGCACTGATACCACTGTGTAGATTTCTCACCCGGCAGGTTATATTCCCGTAGTTAACCTCACTTTTATTGTGCATTTCTGACCAGGTGAATACCAGATCCAGCAGGTAAACTGTAACCAGCCATCTGCCTCTGTAACGAGCTGGTCTGCAAAACAGCAGTTTTGCCTGCAAGGTTCACCTAGTCCTCCTTATCCTGGCTCCTGAACACCACAAACTTACACTGTAAAACCTGATGAGTTAGTCCTACTCAAACAGTCTGATAAATGTGGTTACTTTAAAACCAATTAAATGAACTCACATAGTTGAAGGATCAATAATGAGTTTAAACCCTCTGGACCTCAAGCAGGTTTAGTTCATTATTCTTTGCTCAGATCAGTGTGAGCTCATTTTTCACTGCACTTGAAAGTCCGGCACCTCTATGAAAAGCGTACAATCATCACTATAAGGAAAGATTTCTGAAAAATGTATTTTCTCCAGCAAAATACAAGTAAATAAAGAAAAAGAAAGTGAATTTCTTTGAAGATTCAATGGATTTTTGTTACATCACTGTTAGTCTCTGATGAGTATTTCAGTACTTCACAGTTGTACTGAGGAGTGCAAAAGTTTTGGTTTTTAATACAACTAGAGCAAAGTGTTTTTTTTTTTTGGCATTTTTTTAAATGAGATGTACAGGATAAATACATTCTCACAAAAATATCAACAGCACAACAATTTCAATTTGAGACAACACCAGCAAAAGCACAGAACATTTCCTAATGAAGAAAAACCCAAACATATGCATCACTTCAGCAACTAGTCGTTGCATTGAAAACCATCTTGCAAATTGAGAAAAAATGCTTGCCAACACAGAGTTCATAAAAAAATATAACCTTCAGCACAATTTAATTTGATAATGTGTGTGCTGAGAATTCCAACCATATCTGATGGCATTGCGTGATGCCGTCACGAAAAGTGATTTAATCTAATAAAATGTAGTCGATTTTCATAATGGTATCACAAACTAATTTCATGATGGTATTATAAAATGGGGGTGATGGCCAAGGGTTTAGTGTGTTTGGTTTCAGTGTGGAAGGTTTCCAGTTCAAACCCCACCCCTGCCCAACCCAGTCTTATGGAGGTTGGTGGCGGCATTACGAAAAGTACATTCATCTATGGGTTCGTGGCAGGTGCACAAAAAGGGGCCGGTTTTCGTGACAGGGGTACAAATTCATTTTGTGATGGGGTTCTGGGGGGATTATGGTTAGGATTAGGGGAGGGTAGACACTTGCACTATGGTTATGTTTAGAGTTAGGAGAATGGGAAGACTATAAATAGGGAAAAAAAAGGTGTCACAAAAATTGGGTGCATTTCATGACAGGGGCAAAAATTCATTTGATGATGGGGCATGAAATGTGGGGTGACAGGGGGTCTGGGGGGATTATGGTTTCAGTTAGGGGAGGGTAGACAGTTGTGCTATGGTTATGGTTACAGTTACGAGAAGGGGAAGATTATAAATAGCAAAATAAAAAACCGTGTCACAAAACTCAGACACTTTTCGTGACGGGGCACAAATTCATTTCGTGATGGGGGCACAAAATGTGGGGTGATGGGGTCTTGGGGGTTATGGTTAGGGTTAGGGGAGGGTGGACACTGAAGCTATGGTTATAGTTAGAGTTACAAGAAGAAGATTATAAATAGCAAAATAAAAAAAAACTGTGTCATGAAAATCGGACGCTTTTCTTGATGGGGGCACAAAAAAAAAAAAAAACAGTGAGACTGGGTTGCCCCTGCCACATTTCTTCATATAATATGGAGCTGTATCAGGAAGGGCATCCGGCATGAAACATGCCAAATCAAGTGAATTGACCTTGAGTGAAAACAAGGGAGCAGCCAAAGGGACTTACTTTACTATTAAAAAGAACAAAATAATTGATCAAGAATGGGGGGTTGCAGATCCGCCTTGTAGCGTTTATGTTATGGTTAGGGTTAGACAACCCCATCACAAAAATGTACTACATTTTTTTGACAGTATCATGATCTAATATTGAAAGACTGGGCTGGAGAATTCAGACAAGACGCGCAAACACGGAAAGACTTTGCAGAGCTTCAAACAATGGAAATTTCTTCTAGAGTGCTTTGGAGTGCAACGCTCCACTCTGTATCTCGACCTGGTTGGCAGAGCATCTTGGTTTTATGCTCATGTTACCTATATTGTCACATTGTCTTATTTTTTTTTTTAATGAACTGAATAGTACAAGTCAGTGAAAGTCCTCCAGGCGTAATTTTCTATTTGTGTTGCAAGTGCTTCCGTTATGTTGTGAAGCGTTATGAAGCATTTCTCTGTTTGCGTGCCTTGTCCAAATTTTCAGCAGACACATTTTCAGATTGAATTGTTACATGTGCTGCATTCTCCTTTTCTGAAAGCATTTATCAATTTGCAAGAATTGTTTTTGATGCAACTCCGACTTATTGAATTGATGCAGATGTTTTGTTTCTTTATAAATGTTTTCTGCATTTGATTGTTGTCTTAATTACTCTGCATGCCGGTAAAGCGGGAAGCAGAGAACTGTAATCGGTCCTGTGTATGTGTGTGTCTGTAAACAAGACAACTAAAAATGGCTGGTTGGGTTTTCCTTGAACATATTTTCTGCTATATCTTTGCAACCAATAGCGTTGGAGAAATGATCTCAAGTTCATATTGATCAGCAAAATATTAGTGATTGATTAGTATACGTGTTGTCATAATAATAAATGGGAATCATGTTGTTATTTACATCAGTCTGCCGATGCCTTTCTTTTGGAAGTATTTTGGCAACTATCAGCCACTGTAAATATTTCAAATTTACACTTAGATTTTTAGGACTGGATTACATTTTGATCATGATTTCGTCCTGACATGTTTATTTCAAGGATATAAAATAAATGAATTTGTGTTGAATAAACATGAACTATGCGCAACTTAATATAGTCATTCATAATTATCATGATGGGTCATGGTCCCAACAGCCAGACACCGTTCCTCATGCTGACACACCTTTCTTTAACTTTCTATGTCGATGACACTTTGTTGTTGGGAGTTTTTGGTTGATTGTCTTTCACAGACACTTTGACATTGAGGATTACTTAATCCACCAGTTTTCCAGTTTAAAAACTTGCTCAACCACTTTAGCCGTTGTAACCAAACACACACCGGCTTTACACAAATCCTCATAACCCATGCTGTTTTCTTCTTGTTTTATTTCAGCAGATATACCACCTGTGTCTGAGTCAGTCAAGGAAAAAAAAAAGAAAAAAGTTTTATGAACTCTCAGAATAACTCATTGTCAGACATTTTGACCTGAAAGGAGGGTGGGGTGGGGTTTGGGGGGGGGGGGGGATATCAGAGATGGAAGATGTTACATTTTAGTGACTATGGCTCATTTTGTAGAACAGCTTTTCTGCAATTAAAGAATCTGTGCCTTATTTTATACAAGCGAAGTGACGTGCAAGTGCCAAGATCTTGCTCATGGTAAAGGGGAGTCCCAAAGAGGAAGTGCCAAACTTTGAGTCCACAGTGAAACAAGAAATGTCAAATATTGAACACTTCCTGGATTGACAATAGAGGAGATCTCGTGGGATCTTGCAGGAATTCAGTGGCAAGTTGACACTGAAACAGGAAGTGCCAAATTTTAAACCCACAGTGAAACAGGAAATAGCACATTTTGAACAGTTCCTGGATCACACTTCTTGGATCAACAATAGTGGAGATCTTGCGAGAATTCAGTGGAAACTTCATAGCACAACAGGAAATGCTGAAGTTGAGCCCACACTTAAACAGGAAATGTCACCCCCAGAAGCTGAAGGGTTTTTGCCATGCTAATGCTCCACAGAAGCATTTATTGAAAAAAGTCTCAGGGACCTAAATGATATGGTGAGATGGTGAGGAAATTCCAGTCCTGTGAGAGGCAAATAATGAAAAATGTTTAAAATGGCGGGGTATCAAGAGGACTGAAGCTGAGTGGTCTGGGGGGTAAAGCGACCCAGAAGCAGAAGGGTTTTAGCCATGCTTATGCTCCCCAGAAACATTTACTGGAAAAAAGTCTGAAGGAAATAAATGATATGGTGAGATTGTGAGGATGTTCTAGGCATGTGAAAGGCAAATTAAAAAAAGCTTAGAATTGGGGGAAGGGGGGAGTAAAACCTCTAAAATCATTCTAAAGTCAGTTTTAAGCAGAAATGAGGCAATAATTGGTGAATTGCTGTTGATGCTCCAAAATGACACATGCGCAGTGAAGGCAGGGGGGACCGATTTTGTAGAGGGGACTGTTCAGTCAGTGACACCGGTATAGAAAATGGATGAATGAATAAATACGTCCTCCATCCTGCAGCTTTAAAGTGTTTGAGTTGAACTAACAGTTCAGATTTTAGAGTGCTTTACCGGTCGTGATGGAGATGGGGTGCGGAGCGTAATTACTTGTCTACTAAAATTCCCCGTGCGCCACTTTTTTCGCCTGGCTTTTTTTCCTTCCTCACAGGTAAAAGAGGGCATACCTGGGAAATGAACATGACTGGCGGTGATAATTGACTTGATAATTACCCTGAAACATCTTCATAAATCATCACCGCTTGCTTGATGAGCCAACAAAATGTCTTTCAGTGCATCGGCTGACTCCCCGCTAACGGTTTAGTCCCTCGCTCCTGATACTTCTGTTTTTTGTTTATCCCGTCTGTGTTAGTTTCCATGAAGAAGCAGAAAAGAAACAAGCAAACCTCAAAGACTTTTGTTTCCTCCCACTGTATTATTTTTTAAACTGTTCAAAAGTAATTGGAAGCCACCGGCATGCAGAAAATGTGAACCGCAGCAGGACTTTGCCCCTCACTGCCGGTGCACACGCAGCTGTTCCGCTTGGACTAGGAAGTAGCCGTCTTTCATCACGCTGGGCAGAATCGTTAAATGCAGCGGCGGATGAGCACTGCGAAGTGATCGGATATGTACGCATGTTTATGAAGGGAAACAATGATGGACAGAGGGGGAAGAGAGATTCAGTGGTGAGTGTAAGAGGAGAGAAAAGCAGGGCGCTAAGCCTTTTTCTTCTGCTCAACTATAAAAAAAAAAAATAAAAATCAAAAAAAGCCATGGCTTTTATTCAGTGCCCACTGTTTCTAGGCTACACCCCCAGTGAACAAACCGGATTTGTGTGTGCATATGTGTGTGTTTCCTTTTCTGTCTGTGTGAGTATTTCTGAGTATTCTTGCTTAAATTAGAGTTAAAAAAAGAAGAACAAGAAAAAGTACTGATAAAAAATATGAATCAACCACTTCTCGTCTGCATAATTTATTCTAAGTTACAAGGATGTTTCAGGTTCAACTCAGGTTGTATTTAATCAGATTTTTACAATGATTCTATCACTGAGTGATCGTTAGCATGTTGCCATGTATCCATATCAAAGTCATGTTGGTCATTTTGGTTCAATGTGGTGGAATGCTTGAGGGTCAGCCCATGAGAAAGTGATTTGATTTTGAGGGGAAAAAAAATGTTTAAATGTCATCGTCACAGCCCAAACTCAAAATTTTGGCCAATAGTTTTGCTCAAATACAGGGAATAATGCAAATATCTATTTTGAAGAATTGATTACAGACAACACCAATGTGAGGTCATATTTCACCTTTCTGTTGGTCAAATGATCTTTCACCTTGAGTCACCATAAAAAGTCATGTTAATTTACAATGGCTAGCTTGAGGAACTGCTATACATATGACTATGGTTGCTATGAAACACTAAAGTCAGTCACATGTCAACTTTCTGTTGATCACATAACCATTGGTTATTGGGTGTCCTTGAAAGATTAACCTCATTAGGGCGGCTATTTTGAGGAATCAGTTATCGATACATCTATGGTTATTGTAAAAAACTAACATGGCATCATATGTCCAACCAGTCAAATGATCTTTGACCTTGGGTGACCTTAAAGGTCAGGCTCATTTAGAATGCATGTTTTGAAGAATCACTTACAGATATTACTGAGGTGACTATGAAACACTAAAATAAAATCAACGTCTATCTATCCAGGTTCGACAGATCACATGGTGGTTTGACCTTGCTTGAATTTGAAAGGTCAATCTCAAGGTTATAAATGTAATTCAAACAGTATGAAGCCAACATGGGTTAAAACTGTTAGCCAAGTGAATCAGTTTTAGACAGAAATGACTGAGTCATATTTTAGGCTAACACTGAATTACAAAGAATTCATTTTCATGACTTGGAATTTGTAAGGTACAGTTATTGCACTCTGAGTGTACCTTCTTGTTTGAACATGAGTTTTATAGCTTCATGACAGCATTGCAGTAAAAGGAACAGATTTATTTATTTATTTGTGTGTGCGTGTGATGCACCAATTTTGAAAGATTACAACCTCTGTATCAAAGCTTTATTTGCTTAAAACCTTTCTATACTGAAAAAAGAACAGTTGAACCAACTTAAAATTGGTAAAAACCTGAATTAAGTTGTTGGAACTTAAGTTTGTTAGTTAGATCAACTCTAGCTTACAAATGTAAGTTCCAACAACTTAATTAACTGAAAAAAGAACCAATTAAAAAAAAATAAAACATTACAATTGGGAAAACCTGAAAGAATGAAGTTGTTTGAACTTAAGTTTGTAAGTTAGATCAACTCTAGATCAACTCTAACTTACAAACTTAACTTAATTCATTCAAGTTTTACCAGTTGTAACACTTTTTTTTCTTTTTTTCTGTGCACATTATTGTATGTCTGTAATGCTTTTAGTATTATGCAAGTGAGCAGTATGGGTTTGTGTGCTTCAGTTCTGTTTGTTAAATCAGCTTCTGATGACAGAGAGAACTGACAGAAACCTGCTATTAAAACAGTGAGGTCACACAAAAACCAACAGCATAGACAACACATCAGCCCACCACCTACGGATCATAATGTGCAGGGGCATGTGCGCTCCAAATAATCACATTGTGTGGCACTGTGTGGACGGGTTATATGCATGTCTGTATTTGTGTATCTTTTATGCTTCTTATGCCTCGAGATAATCACCGCTTTGCACCCGTACAAGTCAATACTCATGCAGCTAAATCCACACACAGCTCTCCAAGGGAAAGTTCACATTTTCACATATTTAGTCCAGAAATGTGAAGCTGCAGCTAGTACGGACAACCTCAGTGTAACACGAGCAGGAGGCAGAGAAAACAGGAGAGGAATCAAGTTAAAATTCTAGTCCAAATTCATACTTGAAGAATTCGTAGCATGTAACATGACTGCTTTTAACTGCTTTTTTTAACAGTTAAATGTGTCTGGAATTTCATTCTAAACATCTTCAAAGTTGCGGATTAGAAAGTGTAGAAGTTATTTGCCTTCTCTTTCTTGATTTCTTTTTTGGTAAATGGTAAATGGACTACATTTATATAGCGCTTTTCCATCTGAATCAGACGCTCAAAGCACTTTACAATTATGCCTCACATTCACCCCGATGTCAGGGTGCTGCCATACAAGGCGCTCACTACACACCAGGAGCAATAGGGGATTAAAGGCCTTGCCCAAGGGCCCTTAGTGATTTTCCAGTCAGGCGGGGATTTGAACTCATGATCTTCTGGACTCAAGCCCAACACCTTAACCACTAGACCATCACCTCCCCCTCCCCCTTTTTTTTTTTTTTTTTTTTTTTTTTTAATTGTCTCATGATGACAGTTTTACACATTCATGACATATGTCACTGAGGTCCATATATAAACTTTTGTCTCAGTGTGACACTCCCACAGGCTGTAGGTGGGCTTGTGAGGGACCCAGACTGTTAAAACAGTGGACAAACCCTCTGAGACATCACCCATAGGTCCCTGAAGAATGTGAATCTCAAGTGGGGTGGTTTAGGATGTCAACATCTTGGCAGTGCCTGACTCCACCTAACATCTGACCCTGGCACACCCTGGCTAAAGGAGTGGACAAGACTGGCGTGACCTGGATGGGACAAGTTTATTTTATTTTATTTTATTTATTTATTTATTTAACTTGAAAGGATAAAGTGAAACCAAAACACACCCATCTATGTCAAAGCTGCCAAGCTATTTAATCCAAGCAAGCAAGGTAACCTCGGTTTGGGTGATTGATTAAAACCCTGGTCACACTGAATAATAAAGCCATGAATAATGATCTATGTATAGGTTTGTCAGAAATTTCATTGGTTATTTGAATAATGAGCCACATATATGAACATTGCGCAAATAATTAAAAAACACTGCTGATTTCGTCAGCGCGCCGCATCACAGCGCAGCTCATCTGATCCATTATAACAGGATGTTAAATCTATCATAAACATATTTTTACAGCTGCTGATGATAAGGAATGAACATGCAACTGTTTTACCAAGCCATTACAATATAAACATTACAAATAATTTCCTTTTAGGCTGTTCCAAATACGTTCTCCACCTCATGAAGCGCATGAGCGCAAGAGAAAATAAAAAAGCTCCACCATAAATGGTCCTCTGTGATTCCTGAAGCAATTAGAGGTGTTTTCAACAGCCAAACTCTGACAGAAAATGATTAATCCACTATGAAATCATTATTTTATATATGCAGTGTCCAGCAGAAAACAAAGCGGGTGGGATTGTCGCAACGAAGAGTGTGGAGTCAAAATAGACTGTCCAAAATAGCCTGTCTTGTCCTTGTAGCCACCAGATACTTGGATAATGGGTTTGTAACAGAATAGTACTCACCACTAACATACCTCTAACATCCACTTTGTCCTTGTAGTACCTAGTACACAAACTGCCCCACGCTATTTTTGCTAAATTTCGAACTTTTCGAAATTAGTGCCACGCTCAGAGATGAGCCTCGTTAGCCGAATATTCTGCTTCTAAGATCCACCATTCTCCCAAGTTTGTTGAATAACTTGACTTGTACCAAAAAAAAAAAAAAAACATGCTATGTGGCTCATTATTCATTGTTCATTATTCGGTGGGAATAGGACTTAATGCATATATTTGCAGTCTGGGTGGTTGCTCTAATAGTGGCTGGTTTTGGGGTAAGTATTTAAAACGATGACCAACATTTAGCCTCAATAACCAAGGCACTGTCAGTGTAGCGAAAATTACCAAGCTATCAATACATGCTAATTAGTTATGACAATGCTAACACACATATTGAATAATATTAAAATTTGACACACTAAAAACCAGGACACACAGATTTCTAAGCAGGTCTGTTAACCACACAAGAAGCCATATGAAGTCATATTTCTTTTAAAATGCTCAGAAAGGGGCTAGCAGGCTAGTAGCGCGAGGTTGATAGCTGCGGGTCAATGTAACGTGTATCTGCTGGCTGCCTGGATGGTAGTTATCGCTCATAACAACCACACCCTTAATTATGCATAACTGTATGTCGTAAAAAAACAGCTTAAATAGATGATATGCACTTGGGATTGTGACGTGCTCACTTCCTTCCAGGAGAAGAAATACTTCGAGCGTTGCTGTGTCCCACTTTGTTGAGGATAATCCAAATTTAAGTGTGTACTACATTTTTAAAGTTTTGTCAAAGACAGTTAAATAGCCTGTTAACAGTACTGTCTAGCTTGTCTTCCTTGTAAAATAGCCTCCCTTAGTGGTAGTTTCTCTCTGGTAAAATCACATCTCTTGGTGCCACCGTGGATGCCACTCAGCAGAAGTCCAGTCCTATTACTGCCACACTCTTGAAATTCACAGGAAACATTGTTGAGACACAGACCTTGGACAAGTTCAAAGATGGATAACCTTGATGTATTTTAAGAGGTTAAAAAGTCACATTCTGTTTCAATCTGATCCGTCTTGGTTTTGAGTGACGTGGATGACAGCCAATCAGAGTAGAGCTGCATCATGACATCAGTCATTGGTCTCTTGAAAACTGCTTTGTTTTCTGTTTATATACATGTTTCTCATATAGTATGTAAAAGCTAGCAAGAAACAAACACTTCTAAAACTAAAAACGCTGTTTTTGGAACCTAATAATACCTCTGAACTTATTTACAAGACATTTTACCCAAGTTAGCATGGTGACGTCACTCCCTGGTGTAGCTAATTACTAACAGCTTTGTTTCTGGTTTTTATGTAAATGCTAGCGATAAATAAACACTTCTAAAATTGAAAATGCTGTTTTTGTAACCTGATAACAACTCTGAAGTCATTTACAAGACATCTTGCAGATGTTAGCTTGCATGCTAACTTTCGCCAATTCAAAGCTAACCTCCTATGGAGTTAAATTTGTTATTTGTTAAATTTGCAGTTTAACTCCATAGGAGTTAAACTGCAAATGCACAGAGGGTGATCTACATATGTTCCTTGATTTACACAACATGAACAACTGATGATTTAATTTGAACATGTACAAACTGTACGTAAGACAGCAAGATCTTATTAATGAATTAAACAACTGCAAATTAAAAAGAACAATGATCATATGGCAGGGTATTTTAGCATTGCATTGCATTGTATTATTATTTGTGTTCAATACTTGTTTTATACACTATATATGGTGAAACATATGATTAAAATATTTTATTTCATTTGCTGGCTGGGGCTTTCTTCACCCTGCACATTCAATGAACATTGATGAATTCTGGAAACTCTTGTGTGCACCAGAAGCAGTATTAAGCACAGGTTGGCAGATCGATCCTAATATCGATAATATCGATACCAATGCTGGTATTGATATTGAATGATCCTCGTGTAAAAAGATCGGTACTCAAGCTTTTTTTTCTCTCCCGCACACACTGACTGCTGCGCACGCAGATTCATCAAAGTCTACTCTCTGTCTGTAAGAGCAGCGCTGCGCTGTGTCACACAACATGGAGCAGCGCACCCTTGTATTATGGTTTGTCAGCCCTCTACCTCAGGAGATTTTAAGTTGTGTTGAGTGATATTTTTTAAACAAAAATGTTGATTGTGATAATAAAGTATTTTGTTGTCACGTACAGTGTTTGGCGAAATTCTATCCTAGGTCTTTTGGATCCTTTGGATATATGAAGCTTAAATATGAAAAAGTATCGGTATCGATATCGGCGATACTGGGCCTGTATTTACTTGGTATCAGATCAATACCACAATTCCCGGTATCGCCCACCTCTAGTAGTAAGTAGAAGGTGAAAGTGATCGTGCAAGTAGAACACCAGTGCATACCAAAAACACTGTACTGATGACGGAGCCATGAGAATACATAAGAATGTTCACCAGCTCTTCATCTTCTCCCTCTTTTACTTCCCTTTGTGTTGTCTTCTCTCTCTCTCTCTCTCTCTCTCCCTTTGTTACCTCACTGCCTCCCCTGCTATTCGTCCCATCATTTTCTAGACTTTGCTCTCCCTTCCTTCTTGCTTTGTGTCTGCATCGAGTATCTTTCTCCCCTCTTCCACTTTTTGTGTCTCACACCACTTTGTTTCTTTGCGGTTGTGCTGAAATCTACTGGGACACATGAGTGTGCACTGGAGGATTTTTTAATCACAAGCAGCCCCACCCAGTGCTGGGAATCTGCACTGTGTGGAATATCTTGTTCTCCTTTTCTCATGCTTATCTCCCCATATAAAACCATATCCAATAGTAGTTTTCGCGATGCCGAGGACGATGTTGGCACACGCTGTCTTATTGTTTTCACAGGGTGGCTTTTCTATCTGTTTGCACTGTTTTAAATTCACTGCAGTCATCGTTTGAATGAGTTGCATTAGTTTATGCTCTGATTGAAAATCAGAGCCGGTGCAGGTTATGGATGAGTTCGTTCTTACATTTGCATTATATGAGGGCACAGTGTGGGTTCTCATGTACTTCAGCTCTGTTTTAGCTTGATATTCAGTTAGAGTTAACATTTCAGTTAGCTTCAAATTCAATTAGGTTTATTCAGTTTTTTCTTTGTTAACTTCATATAGTTTGGTGATTTTCTTATGTTCAGTAGCTTCATATTTTTGTTTTATCTTCAGTGTGAGCTTCATAAAATTAGCTTTGTATTAAATTTGCTTCATATATAATTAACTGTATTCAGTTTATGTCCAGTTAACTTCATATTTACTGATATTTATATTAAATTTGTTGTATGATTGGTTATCTTCATGTACTAGAATGACTGTATATTAGGCATGTGAATCTCATCACTGACGACAATTCGATACCCACCTCGATACACTACCAGCGATACGATACATATAGCGATACATGATGATACTGACGATATGATTCACACCTGTTCCCGATTCGATGTGATTTGATATGTATTTGATGCCGATTCAATTCGTCACAATACGATATGATGCATCTTGGTGCAACACGATTAGGGATGGGTATTGATAAGATTATACCGATACCATTATCGATCCGATGGGTGAATTTTCTGTGTACTAAAAGTAGGCTTTACAGGTTTTCTATGTCAGCAACATTTTATTGAGTCTTAAAGTGGATCCTTAATCTCTGAACATAAATAGAAATAAACAAAATCTGTAGTTTTGTCAAAAGCATTTACTTTTAGATATTAATGGCACAAATGTAACTCCGCGGACTCTGACCTGAGCTCAGCCAGCTGCTGCATGTCAGAATGTAATTCATAAAAAACGGTTTTGGGTCAGTTGTAGTTCTGTTGTTTGTATTATAACATTTGGAAAGAGGTGTCATTTGATTTCAAACGGCGGTTCGCTCTGTGAAGTTATTAATTAACAGCTCTTTGGAGCTGTGCACTTAGTCCCACAAAACAGAGGATATTATGATTGTTATTATTTCCTTTACCTGATGGACAGCTTCAGCCTACGCACCGGCTGGCGCTCACGCCAGTTGACTTGCTGCTTCTGAAAACCAGTGAAGCAGAGAACCAGCGAACAGCGGGTCAAAGCGCTGCTTCGTTGCTTCAAGCAGACTCGTTGCAGTCTGCAATCAACTTAGAGAAATATCGTTTTCTCGATAAACAACCTCAAAAACATTGTTCACTCCGGTGTCCCGAACTGTCCGTGGTGCATTTAATGTGCCTCAGTAAAGAAATCGATGCAAGCAGACAGCGAGCGATGCAACACGATCCAACCTGTCAATTGATTCGATGCACACTGAATGAATCAACGCACTCGCATCACACGTTTATATCTAGATACCGATTTGTATCGATTAATGTCCACGTGCCTACTGTATATGTTGAGTAAGTTAGCTTGATATATTGTCACCTTTATATTCAATTTTTTTTTTTTATCTAGCATATGTTTAGATAGCTGCATATTTAGTTAATTCAACTGAGTTTTTTGTTCATCTTACTGTATGTTCAAATATAGTTAACTTTGTATTTAGTTTGTTGTATTTTCTGTAAGCTACATATTTAGCTAACTTATATTCACCTGGCTATGATTCAGCTAGCTTTTGACTTGGATACAGCTAGCAACATAGTAGCGTTACATTCTATCTTTTTATTCAAGCATTAGACACAGAAACCACAACAGAACTCTTAAATGACTTCAAGCAACTTCAAAAAGATGAAGAACTGCACACAATCTCACACAAGGGAATGTGAACAGTCAGGTCTATAAGTATTTGCAAAGTGGCACTTTTTGTTGTAGTCAACAATTAGCTTTAACTTAGTGTGTTCAACAAAAATAGTGCATTGACTACTTATAAATTGCAATAAATCTTATCCATTGTCCTTCCATTTCCAACATTTCAAAGTCACTAAATTTTTGTCAGTATTCATTTACATCATTCACGGCATTTAGAAATACAAAGCGTACTGTAAATCTGTAAGCAATTCTCATGAACCGAAAGTGTAAGAAAGAGACTAGTGAGGAAAACCACCAAGACAACTTCTAAGATGTTTGTCTTCTATGGCAGTGAATGGAGGCATTTTTTACAATGCAATTTTTGACTGTTCCACCAAAACTCACAGATTCATGGTGAAGTCACTCTAATTCTAATTTTCACACATGAAAACGGATAATATCTATACTCATGTCTCCCATGTACCTTCAAGAAAAGTTGTAGCGCAAATTTTATGTCTTGGTTTTTTTAAGAAAATCCTTCACTATGGCGCTCCACTATGGACCTGTATAACTCCTTCAGAGCTGTCTGGGTGTCTTCCATCACTTCCCTCATTAAGAAATACAAACTCTATTGGTGCATGTGTTAAATCTGAGTGGAGAAGACAAGTCTCAAAAATTGAGTGTCAGCGCAAGAGGGAGACAAGTGAGGGAATCCACCAAGACTGCTTCATATTTTACTGGCAGCGCAGTGGCACAACGATGAGCACTCTTGTCGCACAGGAAGAAAATTGGAGATTTGGCTCCACCAAATTCCAGTTTGTTTCTGTGTAGAGTTTGCATCTCCCCCTTATGTCACCCCCTTACATGACCTAACCTACTTTAGTGCAACATATAGCCTACAACTTCAACATGCTCTCCTTAAAACTAGGACTAGTGGACCCTAGGACTAGTAGGAAGTTCCCGATGAGCATACATCAACCTTGATACTCAAACCTGTGACTTTTTCCTTGCACAATTAACCTCTCTGCCATATCTCTGTGCCATGCACAGAGATATAGATCTGCAATATCCTCTTCTTTTCTTCAGTCTTCAAACTGCACTGCAAACTAAGGAAAGTGGGCTAACTTTGTCCCTTTTGGGCTACAGTATCAACATGGCGGTGCAACATGGCGGCGTCCATGAGGGGGCCACTCCTATGTGGATGTGAAGGGTTCACTCTAAGCTTATGACAACACGTGGATTTGTTGTTGCAGACACTAATGAACAGATGGTTATGAATGCTAGTATATTCTAAACAGCCCTTAATGTAATACACACTGCAGCTTTAGTTGACTGTTGAAAATGAAAATCAGTCACTTAAAACAAGGTTAATTCAAGACTAATTTAAATATCTGTTCATCTTCCACCTGTAGAGTTTGCAACACGTTGTGTTTATTAACGTTTGCGTTTCCCTCCCATAATCCTTATCAGAGTTTTAAACTGTGCTGTTTTGTTTATGAGCCCTAGACACTGAGAAGTTATCAGAGTGAGTCTATGGGTTTTCGCAGAGCAAACCAAAGAATATCCACACGGTTTTATCTCATCATACAAATTACTCATTGTTCCCCTTCCTCTGTCCTTTCATTGTAGCTGAACATATAATGAATGAGACAGTTGCTGCCATTAAGAAAAAGTTGTGAATAGTAATGACTGGACGTGATATAAAACCTGTTTTGGTTGACGGGTTTTGTTTTTCTCGCTGCCTAACTTTGGCAAGGGCAGCACAAATCAGAAAAATCCACAACTATGACATTTTCTTCATTAAAAAATAGTTACAGTCTCTCCAATAACGTCTTCATCATAATATTTGTCTTTGTGGCTTCCCTCACCAGTCACTCAAAATGTAATTTTTTGAGAACTGCCTACATTAGACAGATTTACCAAACAGTAACAAACTGTTTGCATTTCTTTGTTGCTGATAGACATGAATTCAAATATATATTCAATAGCTTTAAACAGATCTATCCCTTATGACTTATTTAAAGACAACTGGTTGATGTGTTGTACTAATCCATTCTTATGCATTCCATTGTTTTGGCTTTGTTTCTGTTTCATTTATAGTATGTTGTTGAGATTTGTTTTCACTGTGAGTTTAAAGAGCATAATTGTAGAAATTTTAATATTGAAGAGCCAACTTTTGTAAATTTCATGACATAAAAATTCATAAAAGAACAAGGGTGCCCAATTTACATATATGCCCTAGGGCTTGTACAGGAAAAATGTAGATGAGTGGTTGGGTGAGGAAGTTTAACCTGGCCAGCTAGTTCTGGCAATAACTCAAAAATAGTAAATGACATCATCTTGTAACTCGCCAAATTAAAAGTAAACATAATAAAGATGGAGTCATTAGATAGTGGCTAAATTTGATGTGCTACATTGATTGTAAGGCAGCTTTGCCTATGTCCCATAATGCCCACTTATATACACGTCTGCCACCTACTTAATGCAACAAATGATCGTTAGCTAATAAGTTAACAGCCATGGGGAGAAATGTGATCTCTCAACTATGTTGATAAATGCAGTACAAAATATACAAAAGAACAGGAAAGCAAAACCAGAATTAAAAAATAAATAAATGACAGAAGGTTTGACTGGGGATGATCCCAAACATTTTTGATTATACTGCAAACCATTGACTTTAAACATAAACCATTGGTTGCAAAGCCTTTTTTTCATTACAATGTTCAGGAGTCTGTATGTCACATATGGAACTAAATATACAAAATAGAACAAAACGGGGAAGTTAAACATTGTTTAAAGCATTCGCCCTATTGACGTATACCATAATCCCTTGTGCGCCAGAGAGTCGCTGCAGTCAACATATAGAGAATCCACATGATGACAATTGTAAATGAATATTATACTACAAAAATGTAATTTTTTTATGCTTTTCATCAAATTAATAAGAGACTGCTGCATGATACCCTGAAAACTTGCTAAAACAATTATAACAAAAAATCCATGTCTGCTACATTTAATCTGCGTGGAATTTAATAAACGCAAACTGAATTTCAGACATATTGTATATATTAGTCTGGAACAAAGAGGACAAACAGTGTTGTGAAGAACAATAATCAAGATGTTAAAGAGCAAACTTCACTTTCCCCCAGAACGACATGATCAGTAAGCGAGCGTAGCTCACAGCCGCTCCCATTGAAAATAACGGAGAGACAGCCTGTGATTATGGCATGTTTACATAAAATAAATGCAATAACAACGTCTATAAACCCAGAGAATATATTCATAAGAGTTTTAGGCACAATATAAAAATAGTTTTATGTTGCGATGTTAATGGTGTTGTCCGTGTGCAGCGGTTAAAGTGCAGCATGATCAGAGCATCTCAATGCAGTTCTCAATGTTACTGAGATCTCGCGGAACGGCGACCTCTTCGAAGTTTTGCACGATTTGAATAGGACAAATGGATCAAACGTATGGCTGACACCAAAACATTTCATAGTGACTGCACATTCAGTGATATCAAACTCAAAATACTGTTTCCGTGTTTTAAAACATTAATTGTACCAAAAGCAACACATGTTGAACAATGAAAACATTGTGATTGGATGGTTCACAAATTCTCATATATATTTATTCACTTCACCTGCAAAAACATGTTAGCGATCTAAAAAATTATCAAACCAAAGCTTATCGGATAGAGGTGGGCGATACCGGGAATTTTGGTATTGATCCGATACCAAGTAAATAAAGGCCCAGTATTGCCGATATTGATACCGATACTTTTTCATATTTAAGCTTCATAGATCCAAATGATCCAAAAGACCTAGGATAGAATTTCGCCAACACAACTTAAAACAAAATCTCCTGAGGTAGAGGGCTGACAAACCACAATACAACAAAATTAACACACCACAACAAAATTGGCTGGTGCCACTGAGCCACGTGACAGTGCAACAACAAAAGACCAGATGGGGAGGGTGCGCTGCTCCATGTTGTGTGACACAGCGCAGCGCTGCTCTTACAGACAGAGAGTAGACTTTGATGAATCTGCGTGCGCAGCAGTCAGTGCGTGCGGGAGAGAAAAAAAGCACGAGTATTGATCTTTTTACACAAGGATCGTTCAATATCAATACCAGCGTTGGTATCGATATTAGGATCAATCCGCCCACCTCTATTAACGGAAGATAATTGGTCCGATGATGGTTTTCAAAGTCATCTGAAAAGCTAATCTGATAATGAAAACATTAGCTTTGATAGTTAGCGCTTAGCAGATTAGCGGAACTGTGCCCACCACTGTGCATATAGATAGATAGATAGATAGATAGATAGATAGATAGATAGATAGATAGATAGATAGATAGATAGATAGATAGATAGATAGATAGATAGATAGATGTTGTGGGTAGAAAATGAATATAAAATGAGGTGCCCTTGAGCAAGCCTTTCATCCTCTGTTGCATGCAAAGGAGGAAACTGCTGAAACGTTTCCTGGATGAAGCCCAGACAGACGCATCTTTACAGTACGTGTTATATAAATAGGTGCAGTTGAAAGCATCTGAATGATGGAGCTGATGTTATGAGGGACGTTACCTGCTTGTTATTTTGGGATGTGTCAAATAAGTCTTTTTATAGAAGTCTGAAATTTGCACCTTCGTGTTCCCGTGCATGTGTGTGGTGCGTTTGCTTGCCTTTTATCTGTGTGGGAGACGTGTAAATGAATCAGAGCTTGCTGAGGTTGCAGTTACACTACATTGTGTTTTAAATATTCCAGGTACTGCTGCCTCCCCGAGGGAATGTGAGGTGAAACAAAATGAAATCAACAGCTGTCGTGACGCACACGCTCGTGCAAACAGACAGCCAAATTACGCCGTCTCGCTCCTTTTCTCTCGTGCCATTACAACAATACACACACGCACACACAGAAATCAGAAAACCGACAGCCGTATTTCCATATGCAGATCCTTTCGGCAAAGGTGAAGCTGCTCTTCACTTCCTTGTTTGCATTTTTTAGTCACACTTCACTGAGTCATTTGCCGGCAAATTTGTTGACGGCGCCTCGGCGCGTCACGCGGAGTCACACACTGTACAAGACGCCTCTTGCTCGGACTCAGAAATGTACTTCATCACGTCAGCGTTGTGCTGAAACAGTGTTTAAACATCCCTTACCAAAAAATAGTACTGATAAGTATATAAAAAGTTAACTAGAAGTATACTTGAAACATACTTGCATATACTACTTTTTGGTAAGGGATCTGATCTTGTTTTTTTTTTTTTTAAACAGAAAACGGCACACACACACACACACACCCCATTCCTCCAATTCAGCACCTTGATTGAATCATGAAACAGAGAAAGAGGTGGAGATAATTTCTAAGAAGGGTATAGGAAGAAAATAGATTTATTTACTGTAAAACTTGAGGCTGCCTTTTCCATGTTCCATGTCATGTGCCTGTCTTGTAATCATTTGTAAATGTAGAAGATGCCAGATTCAAAAACGAGAAGTGCGAAACGCAACACCAAACATTTACCAAATATGGCTTTGCTTATTGGTACTGCGTAAGTTAATCTATCAAAAATACCTCTCAGCAGAGTTTGGAATATATACATTGACCAACAGGGTGTGGTCGTTACCTATTGGGGGGTCTTCAGCTAACATTGTAATTAGGCAGCACAGTCTCGTTTGAGGGCGGGCGCTAAAGTGGTAAAATATGATGCATATGATGTAATTTCTTTATGACCCGGAGCACAAACATGTCGAGGCGATTGTGCAGGCGAGAGAATGGAGCTACTCTGGTTAGCTGTGTAGGCTAACACTTACCGACACGACGTCTCCCATTTGCCTTGTCTTCCCTTCTCCCCTGGGAACTTGAGGTGGGCGGATCGATCCTAATATCGATACCAACGCTGGTATTGATATTGAATGATCCTCGTGTAAAAAGATCGATACTCAAGCTTTTTTCTCTCCCGCACGCACTGACTGCTGTGCATGCAGATTCATCAAAGTCTACTCTCTGTCTGTAAGAGCAGTGCTGCGCTGTGTCACACAACACGGAGCAGCTCACCCTTGTATTGTGGTTTGTCAACCCTCTACCTCAGGAGATTTTGTTTTAAGTTGTGCTGAGTAATATTTTTTTAAACAAAGATCTTGATTGTGATAATAAAGTATTTTGTTGTCACGTACGTTTGGTGAAATTCTATCCTAGGTCTTTTGGAACCTTTGGATCTATGAAGCTTAAATATGAAAAAGTATCGGTATCGATATCGGCGATACTGGGCCTGTATTTACTTGGTATCGGATCAATACCAAAATTCCCGGTATCGCCCACCTCTATCCGATAAGCTTTGGTTTGATAATTTTTTAGATCACTAACATGTTTTTGCAGGTGAAGTGAATAAATATATATGAGAATTTGTGAACCATCCAATCACACTGTTTTCAGTGTTCAACATGTCTTGCTTTTGGTACAATCAATGTTTTAAAACACGGAAACAGTATTTTGAGTTTGATATCACTGAATGTGCAGTCACTATGAAATGTTTTGGTGTCAGCCATACGTTTGATCCATTTGTCCTATTCAAATCCCGCAAAACTTTGGAGAGGTCGCCGTTCCGCGAGATCTCAGTAACATTGAGAACTGCATTGAGATGCTCTGATCATGCTGCACTTTAACCGCTGCACACGGACAACACCATTAACATCGCAACATAAAACTATTTTTATATTGTGCCTAAAACTCTTATGAATATATTCTCTGGGTTTATAGACGTTGTTATTGCATTTATTTTATGTAAACATGCGATAATCACAGGCTGTCTCTCCGTTAGTTTCAATGGGAGCGGCTGTGAGCTACGCTCGCTTCCTGATCATGTCGTTCTGGGGGAAAGTGAAGTTTGCTCTTTAACGTCTTGATTATTTTTCTTCACAACACTGTTTGTCCTCTTTGTTCCAGACTAATATATATAATATGTCTGAAAATCGGTTTGCGTTTATTAAATTCCACGCAGATTAAATTCCACGTTGATTGTGATAATAAAGTATTTTGTTGTCACGTACGTTTGGCAAAATTCTATCCTAGGTCTTTTGGATCCTTTGGATCTATGAAGCTTAAATATGAAAAAGTATCGGTATCGATATCGGCGATACTGGGCCTGTATTTACTTGGTATCGGATCAATACCAAAATTCCCGGTATCGCCCACCTCTACCACTGACGTCACATTGTCGCTCTGCTCTGATTGGCTGTCACCCCTGCCCTTAAAAAAAAAAGAAAAAAGGAACAGAGTGAAACAGAATGTGACTTTTTAACCTCTTAAAATACCTCTTAAAATAGGTCAAGGTTAGCCATCTCTGAACTTGTTCAAGGTCTGTGTCCCAAGAATGTTCCCTGTGAATTTGAAGAATTGGTAGTAATAGGACGGGACTTATGCTGAGCACAGAAAGCTGAACAGACGGACAGATGGACGGATGCAAAGTCTTTGCAATATCCGATGGCCATATTTGATGGCCTCGGGTAAAAATATGAATTAATTGTTTCTGTAGCTTTGCAGTGTGCTGCTGTGTGTCCAGCCATATGTGATTATCACGGTTACCAATTCTCACCATGCTGACGCACTCTGTCAATTATTCATTTATCATTTATTTATTAATATTTTTCCAACACTGTCCCCAGCACCCGCTGTAATTCGACCCGTGCCTCTCAGTAAATACCTGCTACCTTTTGAAACCTTGAAAATTGAAGAAGCAAAATGAAAAGTGACATCTGCATGAACAAATTTCTCATTCACTTTAAGAGTTATGTTTCTATGTTAGATGACGTCACTATTAATATACGTGGTTCCTTTCCAGTATGCGGTGAGTTAAGCACCGGCACCCCTAATTTTATTTCAAACTACAAGGCCAAACTCCTCTGTGTCATAAATCAACAGGGCTTTGCAAAACTCCTCTGAGGGAACTTTACTGCGGGGAGTGACGCATAGAAAATATCACATCATGCAGTGAGGCCTGATGGTTAAAAAAAAACTGGTGGAACTGTGTTAATTAGGAAGTGGCACAAGAGCAGCAGGAACTTATTTTCACTCAGTTTCTCCAGAATCAGGTTTTGACTGTTCAGGGAAACCCTCAGGACAAACAGCTGTGGATTGTGGGACTGGTTAAGGGTGAAGGGTCAGGCGGTTAACTAGGCAGCTTTGTTGAGGCAGAAAATGTGCACTCATCTGCACAGACTGAAACAGTAAAACTCAAAAAGCACCCAGAGTGCATACCACTGCCGAAATGGTCAGTCTCCCCTTAAATCTAATATAGTCTGGTCCATATCGATGTGGAAATTATTTTTGCACCGGTAGTACAAAATGTAATTCTATAAGATTGATGAAAATCCCTTGTCACATAACAGAGAATTCATGTAAAATGTTGCCATATTTACCAAATGGCAAAACGCAATTTTCTGAGTTTTATTCATGTTTTTATCTAGTTTCCAAGGTCCTGTGACTTATACTCTACTGTGACTTAAATGCCGAAAAAGCATGCATTCATCATTAATAATCAAAGCACTAAACAAAATATACTCAATTCCATTTATTTTATTTATATAGTATCAGATCACAACATACATAGGTTGCCCAAGGCTCTTCACATAGGTAAGGACTAGGGGTGTAACGATTTGTTTTAACGATTTGATTGGTATCATGATTCACGGTTGCAGATATGATTCAAGGACGATATTGGTTCATTTAGGACGATCCAATCTGAAACGATTTAGTGACTTGAAATCGATTCAGTAACTTTTTAGCCAAAAATTCAACCACACCTGGATAGTTATGTGAAGCGGGTAACGTGTGAACTGAACTGGGCTTCTGCACCGGCCGCAATCATGTTCCTGGCGTTATCTGTGACGATGGCAGGATTCTTCTCAGAGATTTTCCACTCCCTGCAGGCTTAACGTAGTAACGCACCAATATTTTTACCAGGGCTTCCTTTAAAACTCTGGTTTGCAGAATAAAGGTCTTTTTCCATGATGTCCAGCCATCCGTCGTTATTGCTACTCATTCAGCGTTGTGTGAAATCCCATAGCGCTTTAGTAGGTGGTTGGAGAGATTTGTTGTGTTGCCGTGGTATTTTACTTGACCTTTACATATCCTACAAACAGCAAGAGACTTATTTAGAACATCTCCGTCTTTCCCCGAGTCAAAGTGTTTCCACACACTGGACCACAATAGTAATAATGTCTAGCTTGCCAGCTTCTCCTCTGTCATCCGCCATGCTATGTATTGTTGTCTGCTTGCGCGTGGTGATGATGTCACAGACAAGCAGTCTGAATCAAGTAACATTTAACGTCTTTTTCATTAAAAGTGCTAACAAAAAAACAAATTCATATAAAATCTGCTGTGCTTAAAAAATCCAATGTGTTATTTCCTAGTATCGAAATAATCGATGGCAGCACGGTGAGTGAGTTTGTGTGTTCTCCGTGTTTGCGTGGGTTCTCTCCAGGTGCTTTGCCTTCCTCCAAAATCCAAAGACACGCACTTTAGGTGGATTGGAAACTTTAAATTGTCCATAGGTGTGTGTGCAGTTGTGAATATGTTTGTTTGTCTATATGTGGCCCTGTGACAGACTGGCGTCCTGTGCAGGATGTACCCCACCTCACGCTCTATGACTGCTGGGATAGGCTCCCACCTCCATGACCTTTAATTGGGGTAAGCGGTTGAAGATGAGTGATGCAATCGATTGTTTACCTTTTAAAACAGTTTTAGATGTAGTAGATGAATCATTACACCCCTAGTAAGGACTAACTTAAGGATGAGAATAAGAACTCCATGGAGTGTAATTTAAGGAAGACACCTCAAGCAGACCAGACTCAGTGGGGTGACCAATTGCTAACAATAACAAAGGCTAAATAAACAAAGTACAACAAAGAATATACAGTCATGGAAAACAAGAACAGAAAGGTTATAGTCCTTTGATTAAAGTCACGTTGGAGTCCATCAGTGTTTCTATGCACCGAAAGCGTTCGTGAAAGAGTTCAACAATCACACCTCAGACAGAGAAAGTGAGAGCAGCATAAATCAGACAGAACTAAAAACTAACATAATCAATCAATCAATCAATCAACTTTTTTCTTATATAGCGCCAAATCACAACAAACAGTTGCCCCAAGGCGCTCCATATTGTAAGGCAAGGCCATACAATAATTATGAAAAACCCCAACAGTCAAAACGACCCCCTATGAGCAAGCACTTGGCAACAGTGGGAAGGAAAAACTCCCTTTTAACAGGAAGAAACCTCCAGCAGAACCAGGCTCAGGGAGGGGCAGTCTTCTGCTGAGACTGGTTGGGGCTGAGGGAAAAAACCAGGAAAAAGACATGCCGTGAAGGGGGGCAGAGATCGATCACTAATGATTAAATGCAGAGTGATGCATACGGAGCAAAAAGAGAAAGAAACAGTGCATCATGGGAACCCCCCCACAATCTACGTCTAAAGCAGCATAACCAAGGGATGGTCCAGGGTCACCCGATCCAGCCCTAACTATAAGCCTTAGCGAAAAGGAAAGTTTTAAGCCTAATCTTAAAAGTAGAGAGGGTATCTGTCTCCCTGATCTGAATTGGGAGCTGGTTCCACAGGAGAGGAGCCTGAAAGCTGAAGGCTCTGCCTCCCATTCTACTCTTACAAACCCTAGGAACTACAAGTAAGCCCGCAGTCTGAGAACGAAGCGCTCTAATGGGGTAATATGGTACTACGAGGTCCCTAAGATAAGATGGGACCTGATTATTCAAAACCTTATAAGTAAGAAGAAGAATTTTAAATTCTATTCTAGAATTAACAGGAAGCCAATGAAGAGAGGCCAACACGGGTGAGATATGCTCTCTCCTGCTAGTCCCCGTCAGTACTCTAGCTGCAGCATTCTGAACCAACTGAAGGCTTTTTAGGGAACTTTTAGGACAACCTGATAATAATGAATTACAATAGTCCAGCCTAGAGGAAATAAATGCATGAATTAGTTTTTCAGCATCACTCTGAGACAAGACCTTTCTGATTTTAGAGATATTGCGTAAATGCAAAAAGGCAGTCCTACATATTTGTTTAATATGCGCTTTGAATGACATATCCTGATCAAAAATGACTCCAAGATTTCTCACAGTATTACTAGAGATCAGGGAAATGCCATCCAGAGTAACGATCTGGTTAGACACCATGCTTCTAAGATTTGTGGGGCCAAGTACAATAACTTCAGTTTTATCTGAGTTTAAAAGCAGGAAATTAGAGGTCATCCATGTCTTTATGTCTGTAAGACAATCCTGCAGTTTAGCTAATTGGTGTGTATCCTCTGGCTTCATGGATAGATAAAGCTGGGTATCATCTGCGTAACAATGAAAATTTAAGCAATACCGTCTAATAATACTGCCTAAGGGAAGCATGTATAAAGTGAATAAAATTGGTCCTAGCACAGAACCTTGTGGAACTCCATAATTAACTTTAGTCTGTGAAGAAGATTCCCCATTTACATTAACAAACTGTAATCTATTAGACAAATATGATTCAAACCACCGCAGCGCAGTGCCTTTAATACCTATGACATGCTCTAATCTCTGTAATAAAATTTTATGGTCAACAGTATCAAAAGCAGCACTGAGGTCCAACAGAACAAGCACAGAGATAAGTCCACTGTCCGAAGCCATAAGAAGATCATTTGTAACCTTCACTAATGCTGTTTCTGTACTATGATGAATTCTAAAACCTGACTGAAACTCTTCAAATAGACCATTCCTCTGCAGGTGATCAGTTAGCTGTTTTACAACTACCCTCTCAAGAATCTTTGAGAGAAAAGGAAGGTTGGAAATTGGCCTATAATTAGCTAAGATAGCTGGGTCAAGTGATGGCTTTTTAAGTAATGGTTTAATTACTGCCACCTTAAAGGCCTGTGGTACATAACCAACTAACAAAGATAGATTGATCATATTTAAGATTGAAGCATTAAATAATGGTAAGACTTCCTTGAGCAGCCTGGCAGGAATGGGGTCCAATAAACATGCCGATGGTTTGGACGAAGCAACCAATGAAAATAACTCAGACAGAACAACCGGAGAGAAAGAGTCTAACCAAATACCGGCATCACTGAAAGCAGCCAAAGATAACGATACATCTTTGGGATGGTTATGAGTAATTTTTTCTCTAATAGTCAAAATTTTGTTAGCAAAGAAAGTCATGAAGTCATTACTAGTTAAAGTTAATGGAATACTCAGCTCAATAGAGCTCTGACTCTTTGTCAGCCTAGCTACAGTGCTGAAAAGAAACCTGAGGTTATTCTTATTTTCTTCAATTAGTGATGAGTAGAAAGATGTCCTAGCTTTACGGGGGGCTTTTTTATAGAGCAACAAACTCTTTTTCCAGGCTAAGTGAAGATCTTCTAAATTAGTGAGACGCCATTTCCTCTCCAACTTACGGGTTATCTGCTTTAAGCTACGAGTTTGTGAGTTATACCACGGAGTCAGACACTTCTGATTTAAAGCTCTCTTTTTCAGAGGAGCTACAGCATCCAAAGTTGTCTTCAAAGAGGATGTAAAACTACTGACGAGATACTCTAACTCCCTTACAGAGTTTAGGTAGCTACTCTGCTCTGTGTTGGTATATGACATTAGAGAACATAACGAAGGAATCATATCCTTAAACCTAGTTACAGCGCTTTCTGAAAGACTTCTAGTGTAATGAAACTTATTCCCCACTGCAGGGTAGTCCATCAGGGTAAATGTAAATGTTATTAAAAAATGATCAGACAGAAGGGAGTTTTCAGGGAATACTGTTAAGTCTTCTATTTCCATACCATAAGTCAGAACAAGATCTAAGATATGATTAAAGTGGTGGGTGGACTCATTTACTTTTTGAGCAAAGCCGATAGAGTCTAATAATAGATTAAATGCAGTGTTGAGGCTGTCATTCTCAGCATCTGTGTGGATATTAAAATCGCCCACTATAATTATCTTATCTGAGCTAAGCACTAAGTCAGACAAAAGGTCTGAAAATTCACAGAGAAACTCACAGTAACGACCAGGTGGACGATAGATAATAACAAATAAAACTGGTTTTTGGGACTTCCAATTTGGATGGACAAGACTAAGAGACAAGCTTTCAAATGAATTAAAGCTCTGTCTAGGTTTTTGATTAATTAATAAGCTGGAATGGAAGATTGCTGCTAATCCTCCGCCCCGGCCCGTGCTATGAGCATTCTGACAGTTAGTGTGACTCGGGGGTGTTGACTCATTTAAACTAACATATTCATCCTGCTGTAACCAGGTTTCTGTTAGGCAGAATAAATCAATACGTTGATCAATTATTATATCATTTACCAACAGGGACTTAGAAGAGAGAGACCTAATGTTTAATAGACCACATTTAACTGTTTTAGTCTGTGGTGCAATTGAAGGTGCTATATTATTTTTTCTTTTTGAATTTTTATGCTTAAATAGATTTTTGCTGGTTATTGGTAGTCTGGGAGCAGGCACCGTCTCTACGGGGATGGGGCAATGAGGGGATGGCAGGGGGAGAGAAGCTGCAGAGAGGTGTATAAGACCACAGCTCTGCCTCCTGGTCCCAACGCTGGACAGTCACAGTTTGGAGGATCCAAGAAAATTGGCCAGATTTCTAGAAATGAGAGCTGCTCCATCTAAAGTGGGATGGATGCCGTCTCTCCTAACAAGACCAGGTTTTCCCCAGAAGCTTTGCCAATTATCTATGAAGCCCACCTCATTTTTTGGACACCACTCAGACAGCCAGCAATTCAAGGAGAACATGCGGCTAAACATGTCACTCCCGGTCCGATTGGGGAGGGGCCCAGAGAAAACAACAGAGTCCGACATTGTTTTTGCAAAGTTACACACCGATTTAATGTTAATTTTAGTGACCTCCGATTGGCGTAACCGAGTGCCATTACTGCCGACGTGAATTACAATCTTACCAAATTTACGCTTAGCCTTAGCCAGCAATTTCAAATGTCCTTTGATGTCGCCTGCTCTGGCCCCCGGAAGACAATTGACTATGGTTGCTGGTGTCGCTAACTTCACATTTCTCAAAACAGAGTCGCCAATAACCAGAGTTTGATCCTCGGCGAGTGTGTCGCCGAGTGGGGAAAAACGGTTAGAGATGTGAACGGGTTGGCGGTGTACACGGGGCTTCTGTTTAGGGCTACGCTTCCTCCTCACAGTCACCCAGTCAGCCTGCTTTCCCGACTGCCCGGGATCTGCCAGGGGGGAACTAGCGGCGGCTAAGCTACCTTGGTCCGCACCGACCACAGGGGCCTGGCTAGCTGTAGAATTTTCCACGGTGTGGAGCCGAGCCTCCAATTCGCCCAGCCTGGCCTCCAAAGCTACGAATAAGCTGCACTTATTACAAGTACCGTTACTGCTAAAGGAGGCCGAGGAATAACTAAACATTTCACACCCAGAGCAGAAAAGTACGGGAGAGACAGGAGAAGCCGCCATGCTAAATCGGCTAAGAGCTAGTAGCTACGCAACCTAGCGGATTCCTAAAAACACACAAAGTGAATAATGTGTAAATAATTTAAAGGTGATTCAGCAGAAGGAGTGCCCCAATCAAGGCACCAAACAGGCCATGAAGCAGCACAGGCAACGCACGACAACGGTGCTAAAATAAAATAAAAATCAACTAAACACGCTGTGGAGCAGCACAGATAACGCACGACAACAGTGCTAAAAGAGAAAACAAAAAATAAATAAATAAATAAAAACGAAAGCGTTAGCAAGCTAGTTAGCCTGCCAACGCTGATGAAAGTTAACTGATAAAAGTGCTTCGTCGCGATGTTTTGACCGTTAGAGGTCTTCCTTAGGCGTTGGAGCACAGTAAAAAAGTAAAAAAAAAAAAAAAAAAAAAAGTAAAAAGGTAAAAAAGTAAAAAAGTCTTGAAAAAGACTGTTAATTCAAGTCCAAAGCAGCAGGTAGCAGTCTCTGTGTAAACAGTCCCAACAGAGAGCCAAAATTCTGATGCCAACACGTAAACCAACACGCATCTGAACACGTATCAACTTCCTCTGTCCTCTCTCTCAACACATAACACTATTTCTCAATGGTAAAATAACAGAATACCATTATGGCCACCAACAGCTAGTGCTTTGCTTCACTAACAGTTCCACAATTTATATATGATGAGCCAGAATCATGCTGTATTATTAGCAACAAAATTAAGATTGAAGGGAAAAAATGGTTGAGTGCAACATTCATGTCTGGTAGCAAAATATGATTTTAAAATGACTGGTCCTGTGATATTAATAAGCAAGTCAAGTCATGGTTGCTATGGTTATTACCCCCCCCCCCCCCCCCCCCCACCACCCCCTCACTGGGAATACCCATGGGGCATGATTGGCTAGTTTGAACCAAGGACCTTGGAGACAAAGTGACAAATGTTCAGGAGGATGGACATGAGTGTATATATATATATATATATATATATATATATATTTCCCTCCAAAAATGTGTCGGATTAAGTCCAGATATCAGCAGAAGAGTTTCTCCAAGAAGTTACAGAATGGGTGGACTTTGGGGATATTTAACATGAAATCCTGACCATATTTCTATATAAAAAAAATGAAAAAAAGACCCCTTTCTAGGCCCACACTTGCAATCACTTTCCTTATAATTGGTCATTACATTTGCTGTGTTGCTGCCAACAAACCAGCATAGCAACGTGAGTGAAAACATAACCTCCTCGGCAATGTTAACAAGCTTGAATTTATGCACCCAACACCCAGTCACGACAAGTGGTCAAACATATATATTACATTACATTACACGTGAATTACACATGCATCGACGGCACACTCACACATCACTCATAATCATGGGAAGATGATGACTTCTGAGAATGAACCTACATGCACGCATGCTGATGCACATCTTTTCACTCTCACACACAGGCACACCTGGTTTTGTAGACATCTGGCCTTGGGGCTACCTGTTCGTCAGATCCTCTGTGCTTTGTAATTAAAAGAGTTACGGGATGGGAGGAGGGAACAAGTAAGAGGGAGAGGCGGTTAAGACAAAGCAGCCCGTTCCATCAGTGGTACAGGAACTAGACGAGACTGTGTAAGCCACTGACAAAGCCGATGCCCTTCTCGCACGGAGCAGACGCCCGCAGTCGTGCACAATGCCCTCCTTGCTGTGATCAAAGCGCTTTCTTTTTCCATTTAAACTGCTTTGCTCCCTCAAAGCCGCTGCCAACAACAACATCATTCTGTTTCTGTTGTTGTTTACTTATCTCAAAGTTCCATCATTGCTGGGTTCAAACTGCTTGTCTGAAACAGACGAAATAGAAGCAATAAGCCAATGACACGGAAAACAATAATCGGCATACTCTCACAACCCAAGTACTGGAAATGTATCTACATTGGACCAATCCTGAAACTGGACTACCACCCCTTATCAATTCATATCTACGCTATTACTATGCTATTAGGGCAGCAAGACCTTAGTTGGTAGAGTGAATCTCACTCCCAACCAGTCAAAAATCTGCATATTGCCATTGTGCCCTTGGGCAAGACACTTAACCCACCTTGCCTGTGTATGAATGAGGTAGTGGTCAGAGGGGCCGTAGGCACAGAATGAGAGCCACGCTTCCATCAGTTTGCCCCAGGGCAGCTGTGGCTCCACTAGTGTGAATGTGCGAGTGAATGAATGATGCAACTTGTAAAGTGCTTTGGGTGTCTTGAAAAGTGCTCTATAAATCCAAATCATTCTTATTATTATTATTACATCGTCATGATGCTGAAATAATGCACCACATGAGATTTCATCTGCCCATGTCGTTACTGAATAACTACCTGTTTCCTATCCTGCATGGAACTGGAAACAGGTAGTTATTCAGTTTTGGAACTGGTCCAATATAGGTACTTTTCAGTCAAAAGTTTGGATACATGCAAAAGTGTGTCCAAACTTTTGACTTGCAGTGTACATTCCACCTATCATTTAGCACAGTGGTACAGTACAGGTAAGGTCCAGGCTTTCTGTATTTTCCTCGATTCAGCCACCAGAAATGTGTCTGTGGTCAAACTGAATTTTTTTAAAAGATTAATTTATCTCAGCAATCACATTCATGTCTCTGAGACCTTGGCCTTTGAGATTGAGAGATGCCTGAGAAGAGCTTCAGGAGTCTTAAGGTTGCTGGACAGAAGTTGTTGGTTATGCCAAGTCCAATATCCAAGTGTTTAGATGTCTGGTGCATTCAGTCTTAAGCCCCGTTTACACATAGATGGTAAGAGCTCCCGGAAGCGTCCCGGAAGAGTTTTTGGCCATCTTAAGGATCAAACGCCGTTGTTAACACCGGCACTAGGAGGCGTGGCTTAGTTCCGGCTTTACGGGAATCGTCGAAAAAATTATTCAACATGTCGAATAATTCCGGGAGCGCTCCCGGAGAATTTGCGTGACGACGGAGACAATGCAAACAATGGCGTTTGATACTTTTTAATCGCCGTTTCATCCTGCCCCTTCCTGTAGTGCCGCAGTTTACACCGCCGTAATTGGCGGCCGGCGTTGTATCCCTAATCAACGGCGTGTAAAACTGCGATAGAGCGCACATCGGCATCCTCAAGGGCGTTTTAACCGGCGACAGAGGCAGACAAAACGGTGGCACTAGCGGACAGTACGCCGTTCTAAACGCCACTTCCCGGTTATTAACAGCGTTCCAAGCGGCCTGATAGGCGGCGGTCAGGATAAAAACGCTAGCGCGCTGCATGCAGGCCTCTCACTCGCGGCCAGCTCCAGATATTTTTGCAGAGAAGCTCCAGTATGCCTCCAAAAAGAAAATTGGCAGCGGCAAGGACTTACTAAGAGGTCTGGATCAGAAGCAGAGGGGAGGTGGAGACGGAGCAACACGTTGAGGAGGTGGAAAAGGAAAGGAGAAGAAAAGGCTGAGGATGATCTCCCTCCCCCTGCAGTGACAGAGGCATATTTCCTGCTGCTTCAGCCTATTATACTCTGGGGGCGGTGCCTATATGCAAAAGTTCCTGGAGTAACGCAGGATTTGCCTGGATAAAACCAGTGGTACACAGGGCATTATCGGCGGCAGCAGAACACTGCCATTCTCACGCGCGTCTTAACCTGCGATTGTAAAGGATAGAACTGGGTATTAACCCCCATTGCCTGACATGTGCCGGATGCTACGGTGTCAAAACGCCGCTTTATTCGGCGGATTTAGCAGCGTTTTATCCGCGTATTTGCGGCTAGTACGGCGGTCAAAATGCCGGCGAAATGCTCCGCCCCTTTCCACCGCGAAAACAGCCGGAACTACCGCGAACTTCGGTCTACGTACTACCCGCCGACAAAACCGTCTATGTGTAAACAGGGCTTTACTCTATGGTTGTGATACTTGGGTCACAACCAGTAACCTAAGATGATTACTGGATGTCTTTGGTTTGGTCTTTGACTGGTATTCCATCCAGATGATCTTTGGATAATGTTGAAATTACTTTGTTCAGTTAGTGAGGGAGACTCAGGTAAGGTGTACCACTTGCATTGTGAGAGAACATCAGATATAACAGTTTGGCCAAGTGGTGAACTTCTCTGAGTATGATCTAGCATGCAGGTACCACAGTACTGAGGACCCCAGCAACTAGAAAATGCAAACAGGACAGGATGCCCACATTTCACGTAGTTGCAACACAAAGATGGCTGCATTCAAGAGGTGGGGATGGACTGGCTGTGTGCCTGGGTGTTTGCTATCTCTGATCCAAGACGGGTCCATGGTGAAGTGGATATAGCAACTTGTGACACTAGCGCATGCTGTCAGACATCACATGGCCAAACCTGGGTATCAGTCAAGGAATAGAAAGTTTTCAACAACATTTAAAAGTTCAACACACTGAGGAAGTCCCGATGTGGAAATATCAAAATATGATTGCGTCTAAGCTTAAATGTGGACCTCAGAGTGATCACAACTATATTGTTGTACAACCTCCATGTAGAAGTTCAATCATGTAAAACAAGGGCAAGGTATGGGGGGGCATATTATTAAGGATTTAAAATTGGAAATACTAATTCTAAAGTTGACCAAATGTTAACAAAGAGAGGATAACATGGTTCAAATGTGGTTGTCCTTGATTTTACTGGATGCAAACTGAGAATCAGCAAGATACATGGGATGATTGGCTAACTCCTAGTAAGTTACAATCATTAAGATGGAAAGAAATAAAATATGTATAACTTTGTGAAAATCATTCAGGGAAAAATAAGGCTTGCCTGGGTAGTCCTCACAACTGGAAGAAGCCAGTCTTGCCAGCTGAAGTGCTTGTTCGTTAGGTTGAAAATTTCAAAAATCACACTGACCTTCTGAGTAAGCTTTAATGCAGGGTATCAGCGGGCTTAGATTACAGTACCTACTAGAAAGCCAGGGAGACCCAACATTGTAATCTCAGTTTTGTTTTGATTGAGGTTGAGGAAATCCTGGTTTTAGTACTTTGTTAGGAGTCCTTATATTGTGGCATAAATGACCTTAAAAGATGCAGATGCCATCTGTACACAGTAGAAGCTAAAAATAGACCCTCTAGGACTTAGGGTGTTTTGCATATGCCATAATTTATATTCCACAACATGCCTTTTTCAATTCCCAAGCTGGGACATTTGTGTTTCATGGTGGTCCCCTTATCATTCCCTGGCCCATAAATAAATGCACCTAAAAGGGTTTTGAAGAAAACCCTAATGGAGACATATACAATGAAAAAAGAACAGGACCATGAATGGAGCCTTGAGGGACACCACAACTGAGGAATGCTGAGGAGTGTGAACATCATCCATTCTTCCAGGGGGGAAAAACACAGTATCTTGGACTACTGTAAGGGGACATAAGGAGAGAACAACAACAACAAAAAGAATGTGACAGGAAATGGAATGAGAGCGTATTTGCTAGGTATCAACAGCGTTAGCCTGTTAGCACACACCAAGCCATATCCCTTGTGTGACAGCCATTGTGGGATGACTGAAAGTGCGAGGTGGGTTGAAGTATATGTGTGTTGATGAGGAAGGGGTGTTTGTCACGGGAGATGAGCCTGTTCAGGAATTCCACTGAGGAATCACCTCCTTGGCCTGTCCATGTCGCAGCAACCAATTACCGTGACTGTGTGGGTGCTGAAGGGGAGGTCTGCAGGGGAGGGCTGTAAAATAGAGGGGACTTCTCCTAATCATCGCACTCTGGACCTGCACAAAGGCGAAAAGGCTGCTTGCACAATTTGAATTTGAATGGCATCCTGTTCTTCCTCTTTTTCTGCTTCACATTGGATGACAAAAGCAAAGCCAACAAAGATAGCACACAAAGCAATCAGGCTAACAGCACTAATAAGTTGAGCGTGGGGTCCTCGCTCTTAATGTTGACACATTTCACTGTTTCTGTGGCTAAACACAGACTTGAGTGTTTGGCAACCAGGCAGCATAGTATTTTAATGGAGTGGCTACCCCATGCCAGGTTGCCATGTGCTTGGTCTGTTTGACTGTAGAATAACACAACAAAAGCCACTCTTAGAAGAGGCAGGGAGTAGATAATTAACTGGAGCCTGAAGGGACAAGATTCAGGGAAGAAGTCAGTGGGATATATATATTTTTTTTAACCTCATTTGATACAGAATCTTGAATTCATCATGTTTTAACAATATACAAGTTCATACGTTCACAACGAGAACCCATCTTGTTTGGTGCTAGAGCATCAGGAAGCTATTTCTTTGACAAAAAACATTGAGGTTTATCAGGTTGGTTGATCAGAAACTGATGGACACAAATGCACAGCTCGAACAAACAGCTCTGGTTGTAAAACAACTTTACTCGGGTGGATAGCAGAGGTCGGCAAGCAGGCAGTCCAGAAAAAGCAGCAGTACAAAAATCTACAGGCTTAGGCGTGGTCGATCAAACAGGCAGGAGGTCATAAAACACAACGAGGCAGACAGGACTAAGGAACACAAGGAACAGCACTGGAAAGTGGCACAAGGCACTACAATCTGGTGAGGAACTATTGCACCCAATGAGCTTATATAACCTTAGGGCCCTGTCCCACTGGCGTTTAGGAGGATTTGCGGATGGAATGCGCACAGAAGTGGCCCAAATCCACCAAACAACCGCAGTAACCGTGTAACATTCCTGTATGTGTCGGCCACCATCCGAACACGTCCGTGATCATCCGCAGAGGCACGCATGTCCGCAGCCAGGATTTTTGAGCGGCTCAAAAATCCTGCTGCGGATGAGATCCGCATCACTGCCTGAATACATACTGAAGACATACGCAGGACATACACAACCAACGCGCCGCATATCCCCTGTCATCTGCTGATATCCGCAACCGACGGGTTGGCGCGGCTTGGCAGCGGACCAGGACAGCGTGCAAAACAGATATGACGCGTGCCCAGCACGGCCACATCACGGTCGCAAATGGTGTGTCGCGCATGCAGACAGAGTGGGCACGGATGAACCGAGTGCATCACGGCCGCTGTGCCCCTCATGGGGGGCTCCTCCGCGGTCGCCTTCGCTTCTGTTCCCTGTTATATCCGCTTTTCTTCCTCATGTATTTGCTGATCCACCCCGGGACATTTATCATTTCCGCCCACCTTTGTTGCAGACGCTCAGCTTTTGTCTCCTCATTTCATGCGCAAATCCTCCTAAACGCCAATGGGACAGGGCCCTTAGGTGATGAGCTGCAAATCAGGAACAGGTGTGCGGGGAAAGCACCAAAATGAGGGTGTGGCAAGAGAGAGGGAAACGCCCACCACCAAGAACCCAGGAACAGACAGGAGAGATAGAGACAGACAGAACAAAGCAGAAAAACTCCACAAGAAAATAAACACATAGAAAAACAAAGAAAATAACAAAACAGACCAAAACAAAACAAAACAGATAAAGAAAACCTCAAACCCTGACAAGGTTAACATGAAAATTGTGGCTCCCCTTCGATTTTCCACAAAATTAACATTTACTTTTTGTTAAAATCTTGTTAATATAAAAGTATATTGCAAAATTATTTGCAAAACTTTGCAGTACCTTCTGGACTACATGGAGTAAGCAAATGTGTGCATGCACAAGGTTTGAAGTTTTGATAGAAACTGGCAACTCAGAACTTCTGATTCCCCATAAGGAATAATAGATATAGAGAGTGAAGTTCAAGTTTAGTCTTTACCTCCCATACACACATATATGATTGGGGTACCAAGACCACATACATGATGTAACCACATGGAGTGTCATGGTATCTTGTTGTTGTATTTTAACCCATGAGGGTGAAAATTTTGACTTGTTTGCAAACTGGATGAATTTTGATCATACTGGTGGTAGAAGATTGCAAATCCTTTATTTAAATGCATTATCGTAGTGGCGCTGAAGAAAGTCATTTTATGACTTCACGTCTTAAAAAAAAAAAACATAGGGGACTATACCTTTAAGGAAGGAAAAAAAAACTCCCAATTTGTATTTCTTAAAATGATCTGGACTCAAGAGATGGGACAAAATATCATATCTTCATGGAAAACATCATTTTACACATGCTGTTGATGTGTTTGGCAATTTTTCTTGGCTGTTATTAGTACATCTGTAGAAACTAAATGTGAATAAAAATTAGGACTTTGAATTGTAATAACGGCCTAAGAAAAAAAATGTGCCCACCCATGCAATCAATACATCAGACAGCGGCAGTTGTTGAAGTCACTGAAGTGACGCATCAGTCTGAACAGTTTGCTGGATAAAGTATTCTGCAACAAACCATTACTGCCAGTATAGCTCATTATTTGTCAGAAATATTTAATTAAGGCGTGGTGGCCAAGTGGTTAGCGTACTTGATTTCAGTGCAGAAGGTTCCTGGTTCAAATCCAACCCCTGCCATGTTTCTCCATGTAATGTGTAGTTACATCTAGAAGGGCATCTGGTGTAAAACGTGTGCCAATTTAACATGCAGATCCACCTCAGATTTGCTGTGGCGAACCCGAGTGCAAACAAGGGAACAGCCAAAGGGTCTTACTCACATTTAATAAACCCTGTCTTCTGTTAAATATCACAAAATATACTGTGCAAAACTACCAATACCACACTAAAAATATGCCAAAATATTGTCTGATGAATAAAGTATATTGATTTTAGATAGTGATTACTTCAGTATGCATTGAGAACCCTTAAGTGCATTTGTCCAATGACAGTATTATTGATCTGTTTTACAATTTACTAGTTTCTTTGTGTATTGCTTGTTGGATCATCTGTTCGAAATTTCATGCAGGGTACGGTTCACATTAAAGTCAGTTTGCGTCATATTGACAAAAATTCAAGTCATGGTACGTACAGACATGTACAAGTGAAAGAGACGGGACTGTTGTTGGAATGTCATGGTGGCAGGTTGCACAAAGACTAGATGTTAATGTGGGTACTGTGAGTCGCAGGCAGCACTGTTAGATCGTGTGGAGCCACACCTCAACTAAACCATTATGTCTGTCTCCAGCCTATTTGACATCACTTCTGCCCTGCTGCTGTGCTACAGAACGTCACAATGACGGAATCAGTCTGCAGGAAGCCTATTTGTGAAACTGCACATTTTTGTTGTCCCAAAAGCCCATATTAAATATGTGATTGTAAAACCTGTATGAAAGAAACATTTCTTTCAGAAGATTTGGATCTACAGTTAAGTATTTATAGTAAAGTATTTATAGTAAATATTTCAGCATATCATTTTCAGAAAGCTCACAGGACAAACTATGCAGCAGAACAGGAAAACAAAAGTGGAATTAAAGAATGGATGGAATGGACAAAGTTGTGGGGGGGATGACACCAAAATGTTTAATTTCCACTGCAAATTACGGACAAAATAATGTAAAAACTGTTCCAAAACATTTTGAAACCTTTGAAACACCAGTGTTTTAGAACATTGTTCTAGACTAGTCTTCTTCCAAGGGAACACATCACTGTGCCACCTGTTGGTCAGTTCAGAAAATGAGGATCAATATCAAATTATGAATTTCACATTTAAAGGGGATGCAATCAGTGCATGGTCCATACCATGCCATATATATATATATATATATATATATATATATATATATATATATATATATATATATATATATATATAGTCAATTTCAGTTTGTACAGAGGTCAAAAGTTCCTCCAATTTTGATTGAGGTAATTGGGTTTTAAAAATGAATACTTTGCACCATTGGTCATGCTTAGTTGTCACAAGTCACATATCATAGAATCCAATGGATGTTGACATTGTGCAGTGTCGTGTTGTGAGTACTTTCCAGATGCACTGAATACATAGTGGGTAAACCCTCATTGATATCACCCTTGGGTTTTCAGAAGAGCGGGTTTGAAGTTCAAGTGAGGGCAGCTCTAGATGCTGCCATCTTGGTAATACCTACCTAATTGCCAACCAACCCATAAATCTGAAAAAAGGTGGAGTGTAGGCAAGTTTGGCATGACCTGGACAGGATAAGTGTAGCCCGACCAAGTTTCTGTGACCTCGATATTAACAAGCTAGCTAATGCTAGCAGGCCAGGTCACCTGAATTGTTATCATTGATTAATACATATTTTTGCGGATGAGGCAATAGTTCTTATAAGGTGTTGTTTGGTTGCAGGTATTAAAACTTGGCTTATTGGCTCTATAACTGTAGAACTATCATTGTACTGAACACCACCAGGCTATTGATCCCTGCTAGTTAATGCTAACAGTACTGATATTCAAAATTAAATGATACTAAAATTTCACTCAATGGAAATACTGGAGCACTGACCCCTTAGATGTCTTTCAGTACAAATTACTTTGCCGAAAGCCATATTATGTCATGTATTTGCAATAAAATTGTTGTGTGGGCCGCTGAAGAGGAGGTACTGCTGGCCCACCACCACCAGAGGGCGCCCTGCCTGGAGTGCGGGCTCCAGGCACCAGAGGGCGTCGCCACCTGAGATGAGCAGCCAGGGTGACAGCTGTCACCCATTATTGGACACAGCTGTTTCTACTTGGCACCAAGGTATATCAGGAGGACGGCGTCTCCACCTCAGTGCCGAGATATCGCCTAAGACTGAGGTAGTATCTCTGCATTCTTATTCTGATTAACCAGCTAATCATTTGTTAAACCTTTTCAGGATTGTTGACTGCTAGAAGCTATATTGCTTGGAGAAGTACTCACCTTCCTGTTGTGCATTGACAAGAGGTGGAGGCGGCTTCTCCCCTCTCCGTTACTGGGTGCTGTCGCATCACACCTGTGTGTTGTTGCTCTCTCCTGCCAGCAGTACCGGATCCGACGAGCGGAGGCAGTGGCCACCTGGGAATTCGGGACTTGGCGGTTCCAGTATTTCCAGGGTTCGGTGGCAGAGGAGATCGGGGTGGTTCCGGTTCGACTGAGACGGGTGTCTCCTACCTTCGAGCCTGCCCACACGACACCAGCAAATTCGACCCCAAATTGTGATTGTTGTACTTATTGTGCTTGTTTCACAATAGTAAACCTTGTTATTTATCTTCCTCCATTGTCCGTTCATTGCGCCCCCTGTTGTGGGTCCGTGTTCCTACACTTTCACAACAAAAATGCTCAGAAAACAAGGTCAAGTCCACAGCAGCTTGCACCTTCTGTGAGCTAACACCTCAACCCTTCATCCTAAGTCTCAATCAGTGGCCATACCCCTAATGTTTATAACATGGCTTATGATAGATTAAACAGATGATTAATGTGAAACTTTGTCCCCCGCACAGCTGTTATGACTGAGAAAACTAGTTATAGAAACGAAAATGATTTGGATATTCAAGGAATTTCAGGTTTTGGCTCCTCTGTTTTGGCTGTTCATTTAATTTTCCAGCACAGAGAATTTTTGCCCATCTCATAAACATTGAAAAACTGCAGCGTCTCACACTGTCATCTACCATCTGCCACTGCAGACGACAGCTTGTCTGCTATAACGACGGGTGCGAATGTTTTTCTACCTGCAACATGTCAAGGCAGTCGTGGATTTCTGTCCATCCTTGCCTACAGCCGTCATACTTTCAACACAGTTCAGACGGAGCTTTGAGCTCCTCAGGGTTCAGTGCAGTTATCTTTCGCTTGTCATCCACGGGGGTCACGCAAACAAGGCAGAGAGTGCTAAAAAGCTTAAAGTAGCCGCAATAAGATCTAAAGCCAAATCCCTCACCTGTCTGCTCCTTGCGACCCGGAGACGAAGCCCAACGACTTCACATTCCTCTCTCTCAATAATAGTCTTTATTCCCCTTTTCTCCCTCAACCCTTCTCTCTCTCTCTTTAAGTCTGCTTGTTTGAACAAAGAAATATTTTAAGAGGCTTGTAACTTTGGGTGCCGTGTGTGTTTATGCGCGCGCACGGGGGCGTGTGTGAGATGCGGCCATAAGGACGAATGCTTGGGTGCCCTCCCCTGTTATTAGGCCTGCCCTGTCATTACAGGATTAGAGCGTACAGGGTTGGCTAGGCATGCACGCGTATGACTGTGCGCGTGTCTGACTGTGCGTGATCTTTTTCAGGTCTGTTTGCATTTCTTCTGTTTTTCTCACACAATCACGGCACACAGAAAACAAGCGTCCCTTCCATTGAGGCGCGTCTGTCGGACTGATCCCAGGTGTGTTTAACCTCTCTCATAAATAACACTTTACTCAGGTTTCTCAGACAATGGCTCCGTAATTGAAAGAAAAGGAGGGACAAGATGAATGAACAGAGGTCGGGCACAGGGACAGGAGAAAGTGTGCAAGGTACGAGTAAAAGGTGAAGGGTCTGTCTGTCAGTCCACAGGAGAGATGAGAAGGAGATTAAAAGGAAATAAGAAATTAACGAGACAGCATCCTGATCAAACATCGCTCATCTGCACGCTCTCTCTATGATCTGCAACCAAATGTTCACCTTTAGACTTCAGATCAATCAAAAATGTTTGGAGCTAAAAGGCAAACAAATTGTGATTCCCCAGAACAGGGGAGGGTCACTTACATATGTCATAAGTTTCTCAACCTGCTCCACTGGTTTTCTTTTTCTTTTTGGAACCTGGCCAGTTGCCATCATGGAATCAGAAAGTTGTTTGCTTTAAAAAAAAATACTTGTCCACCTTTCACTGGCTGTCACTTAATACAACACAGATATATGACTGTGGGCAACCACATTTATTTGAATTTAATCTATCTCAAAATTGTAAAAGCAATATAAACCTGCTAAATATCTATTGAGTATAAATTAATACAAACATGAAAAATGTGTCACCTCTTTTAACCATTAAAAAGTCATAATTTGGTTTTCCTTGTCAAACCACTTAATTTGATTGTTGCAACCTCTGTTCGTTTTATTTATACAGAACTTATAATATTGTATTTAATCAAGATTTTACAGGTTTTTTATTTGATATACCTTATTTTGAACATATATAAAAATTCTGCAAAAATATGTGTATTAGCAGAATGTTCCAGCTTTCTCCCACTTCCAAAGACATGCATGTTTAGTGAATTGGACATTCTGTACTGAACCTAGCTGTGGGTTAGAGTGTGGTTAATGAGTTTGTCTGTATGTAGCCCTATGATTAGACTGCTGTCCTGTCCAGTACCTTGTCTCTCGCCCAGTGACCACTGGAATAGGCTCCAGTTCCCATGTGACCCTTAATTGTAATGAGTGGATATAGAAATTGAATGACTGAGTAAATTAATTTAATTTTTTTTAATGATTCATTTAAATTAGTGTTCTTGAATTTTTTTTATGTCAGTCCAAACATGCCACCATACCTATTATTATTATTATTATTATTATTATTATTATTATTATTATTATTATTATTATTATTATTATTATTATTATTATTATATAACTGAACTGGACTAATTACAAACTGGACTGGACAACCCACACCAACCACCTGTACAGGCAGGGACAGAGCACGCTGTACTTTCTGAGGAGGTTGTGGCCGTTTAACATAGTCGCCAGCGTCCTCTTTTACACTGTGGTGTGCTGGGGGGTGCAGCACATCCAAGAAGGACACATCCAGGCTGGACAAACTGATCAGACAGGCTGGCTCTGTGGTTGGCATGAAGCTGGACTCTCTGGTGACGGTGGCAGAGAAGAGAACACTGGACAAACTGCTGGACATTATGAATGATGCCAGTCACCCTCTGCACACCGTCATCAGCAACCAGAGGAGCTTCTTCAGCCACAGACTGCTCCTTCCCAAGTGCAGGACCAACAGACTGAGAAACTCCTCATCAGACTGTACAACTCCTCACTCAGGGGGAGGAGGAGTAACAAGAAGACAGAGGACAGGAAGAAGAGGAACAGTAGTAGCCAGGAAACCAGTATTGATCGGTATGCCTGGTATTTATATTGTGTATCAACTGTTATTCTTTTTTTACTCTCATTTTTGATACTCTGTGTACTTCTTACCCTGTGTGCTGCAATACAATGGTGCTGGAACCTGAATTTGCCTGAGGGAGTCTTCCCAAGGGATCAATAAATTTTTATGTATTCAAATGTAATCTAATTGTATTTAAAAATTTTGGTGTGTACAATTTTAACAAAGTTAAAAATAAATATATTACATTAAAATTGAACAAATTAAAAACAAAACACATCAATTCATAATGTAAACCATCACCTGATGATTTCCTCACACAGAATGTGTGCAGAGACAAACGCACCGCCCCTATACCCCAATCCCCCTCCCCCAGACAGAGAGGGTTAGGTCGAGGTCATTCTGTGCTTTTGCTCTGGCCCATTGACTCGGGATTGACGCTCCACTTTGCACACAATGCAGGGCTTTGCAAAAGCACCGGTTAGATCAAACAATGCAGATGCATCGAGAAATGCGGGGAAGGGTTACTGCTGCGCACGCACACACGATGGACTCGCCGACCACATCGTTGAGTCATGCCAGCCAGGTGTGTTTGTGTTTTGCATGTTGTTGTTTCTGCTCTTCAAGTCTCGCCATCTGTCGCCTGTTGCATTGCTGTTTTCGGCAAGGTCGGCACTCGTGACAAACCGTAGCCCCCTCCATACAGTCAGCATAAACATGCGTCATTTGCAACCACGCCAACAGGCTACAAATCAAAAATCTTCACCCTATCAGATGGGGACGTCCTGCAGATAACCTGCACTGAGACATTGAAAACATGATGCATTGCAAGTAAATTCGCTGCAAATACATTCCATCCAAGACACGGATAACTTGAGTGTTGCAGTGTGTGTCTGTGTGTGTGTGGGGGGGGGGGGGGGGTAGAAGGTATGTGGCAAAGCTTTCGAGTCAGGATTGTCTTTCTGCTATTACAGGCATACGGCGAAGTGAACTACTCACAGAGAGTCAGTTTTCACTGCACAAACTGGCTCACGATGATGCTTCCCGACCATTTCGCCTGAGGCCAACAAGTCGATGCTTCGTTTGAAATCTCATTGTTTTATTTTTTTGCTGATGTTCTATTGAAAGTCACAGTTTTCTCACCGCTGTAATAGGCACATACACACGCCGGAGATGCTGTCACTCAAGACATGTGGGGGTGGAATACCTAGCTGTAGGAACATGCTCACCACAGTGTTAGACATGATTACCCCGCAAAAAATTAGGTCTTTGAGTGTAACATTCTTTTGTTTTGAATGCGGCGGGAGTACATTGCAGAAGAGATGGTGAAATATGGAGGTTGAATGCTTTATTTTATTTTATTTTTTTTTTTTTGCTCATGCCCTATTTCCTGTCAGAGTACTAGGCAAGGAAAACAGTCAACAAGGTGGAAAAAACAGAGGGGTAGGAATCAGAGAGTGAGAGTCCTTGAAACACAAAATTATCACCCGCTACAACTGAATACAATGAAATGCAACAAAAGTGGTAGCTTAAATTAAACATTTTCCATCTATGACCGCCAATACAGCAAGCTCTCTTTTGGCTAGTGCCGTTTCATCATCATTTACTGTCTTGTAGAACAGCACAGCAGTTGAGATAATAACTGTGGCTGCACACTGCGCTTTGAGTGCCAGGTAGTAAAAGACTCAACATTTATATTCGTATTTCCCTGCTGTCACCAAGAGCATCTAAGCCAGTAGAAACAGGAGAGTTGATAGTAGAGAAGAGAATGTGGCAAACTTCCCTATCGACCTTTTAGTGGAGTTGTTCACATTGTGCACATGGAGTCTACATCCTTGCATGCGTGGGAGACGAGTCGAGCAAGCGACACTTGAAGTGCAGAAAGTGAAACCAATTGGAGTTTATTGACCTCTGCTTTGGTCAAGAGCTCCTCCTTTGTGTCGCCTAACTTTATTACCCTGCTCTCTCTATTCCACCAATTTCTTGGGTTGTATATCTGCTGTAGTTTTACAACCTGTTGTGCACTGTATGTGTGCAGCAGTGCCTTGTGGGAAGCAGGATGTGTTCTCAGCCAGAGAAGTCGTCGTATCCTTTCCATGTATAATGATAGCGACTAATTAGCTCGACAAGCAACGGCAATAAAATGTCAAGCAATGCGTCACAGATTACCCACCTTGAAATCTGCCTCGCTCACCCACGTTACTCTTCCTGTCATGCACCCCCACCCGCCCCCACTGTGGGTGTCCAATTGAATCTGTTGTTGCATGCACTGTCTGAGTTATTTCTAGGCCTTTGCCCGGGTACCTGAGTGCGGCATATTTTGCTCAAAGCGGCAAGTCTGTATCTCTTCAGCAAATGATTTTACAAGATTTATGACCTCATTGTAAAAACCATTTGAAGTTCTCTTCTGTTCCGGTTTGAATGACCTGGTTGTTTTCTTTCTTCTTTGGTTTTACAGAGACGCTTATGGACACAAAATGGGCCACGACAGAATTAGCCTGGACTGCACACCCAGAGACCGGGGTGAGTATATGGCAATGTGGATAGATAGATAGATAGATAGATAGATAGATAGATAGATAGATAGATAGATAGATAGATAGATAGATAGATAGATAGATAGATAGATAGATAGATAGATAGATAGATAGATAGATAGATAGATAGATAGGTAGGTAGGTAGGTAGGTAGGTAGGTAGGTAGGTAGGTAGGTAGGTAGGTAGGTAGGTAGGTAGGTAGGTAGGTAGGTAGGTAGGTAGATAGATAGATAGATAGATAGATAGATAGATAGATAGATAGATAGATAGATAGATAGATAGATAGATAGATAGATAGATAGATAGATAGATAGATAGATAGATAGATAGATAAGAGAGCGTCTGATGCAGATGGAAAAGCGCTATATAAATGCCGGCCATTTACCATTTATAGATAGATAAATACATAGATGGAGAGATAGATGGAGAGATAGAGAGACAGACAGACTTTAGACACTTTTCTATTGCTAGAACCAGATCATGTGTATTGTACGACACTTGAATAAAATTAATTAAAAAAGAAAGTCCATGAGGGCCAGTGCTTACCTCTGGATTCTCTAGCATGAAGAAATGATAGTGTGCAGTTCACTTCCCCTGGATGAGACACCCATCTGAGGCAGGTTACATCCCCACCCATTCACAGCTGGTGGACAGAGACAATGGAGATGAAGTGTTTAGTCCAAGCACACAGAGAGGTAGCATGAATGCACAGTAAATTTTGCTGAGTAAAATATACTCTGCCAGGATAATATTTGGTCCCAAGTCCAAATAGAGTTAAATATACTCTATCACAGTGCTAAATCAGTTCCATCACTGAGTTAAATCAACTCTATAATGCTGTGAATGACTCTTATTGGAGCTGAAAAACGTGATTTGACAAGACAGTATTGCTGGTTTCACGCTATAATAGAGTGTATTTAATTATATTTGGACTGGGACCAAATGTTGGGTGCAACTCTGGATGTACATAGAGATTTTTTTTGGGGGGGGGCAGGAGGTTTGGCACTAATAGGGGTGCTGTGGTGAGTAAAACAGGTTGTAGTTCTGAGGCATGCTCCCCCCTTTGACTCTTGACCACAAAAATTACGACCACTAATGCAGGAACTCAAAAAGTCCTACACACATATATATATATATATATATATATATATATATATATATATATATATATATATATATATATATATAATTTCACCCACTTCTATTCGCCCAACTAATACAATACATTACACATTACACTAATACAATACACTAATACATGTACTGGTTAGGAGATAGCTCTCCCCGTGGCAGCACCTTTTACCATATTACCATACAAAGAGCATTTTAGCATTCAACAGAATACGCCGCTTAACAACTAGAATAAGATACACCGCAATCCAATTTCAGTGACCTGCCCAGTCACAGATGGTCCCGTCCCCATCTGTCAGTGCACTTACAATGTGAAAAATATCGGTTTCCTCATGAGTTAACTTTAAAACATTAAAATATTTCTTAGCATTGACCCTTTGCACACCCAGGAATCCAAATCTACCGTAGACAAAGTGTCAGTGACAGGCTCAGTTTGGTTTCCCATGTGATCTCTACAAATGGCTAAAGAGGTGCAAAACGACTCTTGAACCCTCCTTGGCTATACTTAAAAGGCCAGCAGCACTCCTCCCTTTGCCTTTGTGTGGCCCTCTGACTTTGGCTCTTGTGTTTTGAGGGATGGAGAAGGATTTAGTTTTTACCCTAACGCAACCCCAGCTGTTCTGAGTCACCCACCCTCTTTATTTCCAAATAACTAGGCACTAATGAAGCCAGACAGACAAGCCGTCACCACAACAATCAGTCGGACAGCACGCCCACCAACCTTTGTGTCTTCCCATCCGTCAGTCTCCTTTGCCTTCCTCTGCCTTTTCTTTCTTGAGGTCCAGTCCATAGCGATGCCTTGCCCAATAGCACAGAAGCTAAACAGCACCTCATCAATGCATTTTCTAACCACAACCACAACAGATGTTCCTATTTAAGCCATATAGATACTGTACATTGGGGAGCCTCCTGGACTCCAGACTTATAAGATATCAGCGTAACATTTGTCAATGAGTTCCTCTCCTGCATTTTAATTCTTCCATCTCGTGCCCGAATGCACCACAGAATGTCTGGCCACGAATTGTGTTCCCCTCCTTTGGTGTATTCTCCCATTTATTCTTCACATGTAAAAACAAATCTGTCTCCTCCATGTGCTTGCTTGTGTCTTTATGCACAATGCATTGGAGTTGTGTTTATTTGGCTGCTTTCACAGTTTTGCAATGAGCTTGTTTTTGTTGTGGGTGATGAGTGTTTATGAGGGGCCCATACAGCGGCCGAGAGGAGAAATAATGCAGCACACTGAGAGAGCAGTGGGGGACTGTGGAGCACTGAGATGGATATTAAGTCAAATCCAGAACAATTTCCATACAGAGAGCGGCGGCACATACCGTAAGAGAGAAAAATTATGAAGAAATGTTATGCCTTGACATGGTGTACAAATAGTCTGCACACTCTGTACCAGCGATTTTGTCCAGTAAAATCTCAGACAGATTTACATTTAATCTCACACAAAGCAGCGTTTCGCCCAGTGCAGGTAAATTACTAGTTTCTACCCTGCACCCAAATATTTGCCGGTACAATACTTTTGCAGGAGAACGTAGGTCCTGGTGCTTCCTGTCTTACTGTGTGGTTATGAGGCCTGGATGCTAACCAGTGACCTAATGTAACGACTGGATGTCTTTAGTACCAGGTCTTTCTGGAGGATCCCCGGGTACAGATGGAATGACTTTATGTCAAATAAGTGGTTACTCGGGGAGACTCAGATGAGGAGGATGACTTGCATGGTGAGGAAGCACCAACTGCGAAATTTTGGTCATGCGGCACGTTTCTTTGGGTATGATCCAGTACGCAGGTGCCTCAATGTTGACGAGCACTGGGATGCCTACTTTTCACATTGCTGTGAATTTCAATTTCATTTTCAATTTATTTTCCTTTATATAGTGCCAAATCACAACAGAGTTGCCTCAAGGTGCTTCACACAGGTAAGGTCTAACCTTACCAACCCCCAGAGCAACAGTGGTAAGGAAAAACTCCCTCTGAGGAAGAAACCTCAAGCAGACCAGACTCAAAGGGGTGACCCTCTGCTTGGGCCATGCTGCAGACATAAATTACAGAAATAATTCACAGAACAATTCACAGACGAATATACAAGAATTGCTGTTGGTGCACAGGATAGGAGGGTTGCAGGTGTGAAAGATGGATGGTTAGTTTCAACATGTGGGGTTGATACAGTTGTCTGCTTGAATGGTTGCAGACAGTGCCGGTAAAAAGTGCCCACTTTTTGTGATACTGTTTTCTTATTTTGCCATTTCTAAACTTCCCCTTCTCCTAACTCTAACCATAACCGTAGCGTAAGTGTGTACCTTCCCCAAATGGTAACCGTGACCCCCCCAGACCTCCCTGTCACCCCACATTTTGTGCCCCATCACAAAATGAATTTGTTCCCCTGTTACAAAAAACACCCCATTTTCATACCCCTGTCACAAACCTATAGAATATTGTACTTTTCGTAACCCAGTCCCACGAACTGCTATGAGACTGGGTTGTCCACGACTCATGGTGGTTCTATAGTGTCGTGGATGCAGGGGCACTGGCCTATGCTGTCAGACCTGACTCGATTAGATGGTACTTTTATTTCAGCTTTAATTTTGTTTCCAAATCAGTTTCATGGTCATATGATGAGCAACGTATGGGCAATTCTACAACAACGGAATGACAATAACACCAAAATCTGGCTATATTTCATCTTACCATTCAAAATTTGCTCTGATTGTAATTCCGTTACCCCAGGATTGTACTTGCATGTCTGTGTGCACAGGATGTACTTGCATTGTGGACCGACCATGTGAGACTTTTTGACTATTGGTCTGTTTTTAGAGCAGCGCTGGACTTCAAAACAGATGTTAGGGTAAAACATAGAGCACAGACCTTTCGGCGCCCTTATAATTGCATTCCACCTGCAGTCTGCCTGACCACACCTCATTTTTAGGTAAAAACACCCCTGGGCGAACAAATGAAAGCAAGTATTTTGGGTATTTAAAGAAGATGGTGACAGACATGAAATCCATAACTCTGTCGGATGGAACCAGGAATGACGGTTGCGTAATGTGCTCCTTTGCACTGGGTTGGTAGATAGTGTCCAGTGTCTTCACAGACTGTAATGCTGGCTTGTTTTGTGTCTGTGATGTTATCTGGGTTGGTTGTTGTCATTATCTGTCTGTCTCTTGCCTGTCTGTATTGTGTGCATTCTGTCTCTCTTCTGTGCATCTGTGCAGTCTGAATTTCCCAGTTCACACCATCGCACTTGTTTTTGGCTATATAATGTATCATTAGTCCTCCAAAACAGATGGATGATGGTGGGGGAATTCCAGTACTCTCCTCGGGCCCGGAATGAAACCTCAGGGCTTTGTAGATCTGTACATCTTTGGAGATAGCTAGTTAGCTAACGTGCAACGATAATCACTAGTGTTATTGTGTCTCCTTTACGTGTACACAACATGCTAAGTGAGCCTGCCAGCTTATACCTAAAGCTTTGCCTGATTCCACAATTTAGATGTCTTTCTGCGGTGCTGTGCCTCTTTGATTGGGGCTTTAGCAAATCTTACAGTAAAATTGGGACAATCGATTGGAAAGGACAAAGGCAAAATGGTGTTGACTGCAAATCTTGCATGATAATTCATTCCACTTACAGTCGATGCCAAGAAATTTGACCCTTTTTCTTTCAGATGACCCATTTAATTCACCCAGGCTTGGTAAGCAGACACTACAGAAACAGGCAGACACTACACAAGCTCAGGCAGATGCTTTAAGGAAACACTCACACACCCAAATGTGGACAAACACTCGGCTCTATAGCTCTTGTGCAGTTACTGATTTATTACTCTAAACTAAATACTCATTGACACTTCATGCTTTTATCTGTCCCATTGACCTGCCTGGTGATTATCGATTCCCACAGGTCGCTTCCTTCCTCTCATCGGACCATTTTAATGCCATGGCTTAGCTACACCCGTCCTCCCCTGCTCTCTCTTGGCCTCCGGGGTCTTGGATGAATAGCCTTGTCTCTTCCACATCCATATCATGGCTTTAATTAAGATGGTCAAACGGAATCCACTGTGCTCCCACAGAACAAAATGAGGCCTTTTTGCCAGAATTTCGAAACTGTCAAATGTTCAGAGACACATCTGTCTCAAAAGTGCAACCAGAGACGCTTAATTTCATTTTAAGTGAGTCAGCCTTTAAAAACTTCAGTTTCTCAGGCTTTTTTTTAAAGTATTATTGCACACTGGGCAGAGATCAAGAAGGAACCAACACAGTCCAGCACTCACGAGCATCCAGCATTGCCAGAAGTTAGAGTCACACAGTGATGATTGAGTTAACTGATTAGTAACTGATTAATCTAAATTGTCCAGTGGCAAAAATCTGACAAAATTGCCTAATCTGGTGGTCTCCAGTGGATTTAGGGCTCTGATGAAATGAGTAGACAACCACCGAGTCCATGAGTGTAGGGCTTCTGAGTGCAAATACAAAATAAGCAGATAAGGCATGGGTAAAACGAATGTACTAGATGTCCATTGGCAAGCTAATGCAGAAGTACAGGACAAAACAGTAATCAAAAGTGCAACCACCATGGAAGCTCTTTCTGTCTGATGTCCACTCAAAGTTTTGAGTATGTACAAACCTTTCCGACAGACTCGCCGGACATCAGCTGAAGAGGAATACATTTAATGAATGAGAAAAGGATTTGTACAAGACAAAAACAGACATGCATAGAAATCAAAATTTCATACCTTTTACTCATACTAAGTCCATCAGTATGACTTAGACTTTAGATTTGAACTTTATGTATTATCAGAATTCGTACATGATTAATTGTCTAGTCAATGACTAATGGTGTCCAACTAGCCAACAAGTCAATGAGTTTCATTAGTCGTCCCATTTCTACTCAAAACTAAACAGTATTGGTCTGAAATGGTGCATCACATTGCAAACGCCCTCACACAAACATACAACCACACAGGATTCCTTAAAATAAATGATGAATTGTATTGGGAGAGTGAAAAAAGCATTAAAGTGTCTCACTCCAAGGCTTTTATAGTCTAGTTTGCTTGTGTTCATTTAATGAAGCTCATAATCAAAGTTTAGAAAATTTAATCCTGTTTTTATCCTTCGTAATTTACCCCCTGGGCACTGTAGCAGCATTGAAGGATGTAGAAGAGAGGAAAAAAGAAAAAGCGTGAAGGTTATCCGGTGCCTTTTCCCTCTTGTTATTAGAGGACATTGTGATCATTGCTCCATAATAGAAGTGTAATTGGTTGTGAAGCGATGTGGCTGCTACTCCCAAACAGATATGAGGTAAACACGCTGGGGTGACTCAGTGAAAAGAGGGGTGACAGTTAGTTATAATTATGATGAATTTGCAATCCTCATCTTCAGCTCTTTGCAACAATAACAACAGATGAAAACTGTAGCATGGCAACGGTTAGGAAATATGACAGAAAATCCAGAAAACAACTTAAAAACATAGAAAAAATATATACTTTGCTAACTTGTGCTGTTGGATGGGAATTAGTTGAAAATCTAACCTGTTCTCTTCTTTGCAGTGGGAAGAGGTGAGCGGCTACGATGATGCCATGAACCCCATCCGGACATACCAAGTCTGCAATGTACGTGAAATCAACCAGAATAACTGGTTACGCAGTGACTTCATCCCACGCAAGGATGTGCTGCGCGTGTATGTGGAGATGAAATTCACAGTGCGTGACTGTAACAGCATTCCTAATATCCCAGGCTCTTGCAAAGAGACCTTCAACCTCTTCTACTATGAGTCCGACTCAGACTCAGCCACAGCCACCAGCCCATTCTGGATGGAAAACCCTTATGTGAAAGTAGACACTATCGCCCCAGACGCAAGCTTCTCTACACTTGTGTCCGGACGCGTAAACACAAAAGTGAGAAGTTTTGGGCCACTATCCAAAGCTGGGTTCTACTTGGCCTTCCAGGACCTTGGTGCTTGTATGTCGCTCATCTCAGTCAGGGTGTTCTATAAGAAGTGCTCCACCACAATCGCCAACTTTGCAGTTTTCCCGGAGACAGCAACTGGAGCTGAGGCAACATCTTTGGTCATTGCTCCAGGAACTTGTGTCCCCAATGCCCTGGAGGTATCTGTGCCACTGAAGCTTTACTGCAATGGAGACGGGGAGTGGATGGTTCCTGTAGGTGCCTGTACCTGCTCAGCTGGTTTTGAACCCGCCATGAAAGATACCCAATGTCAAGGTGAGTGTTTTCACAACAGGCATTTTTTTATGTCAGTCCAAGATCTTATTGCTCAAGGTTACAGAGATATGCGTCAAGAGGGTAAACAAAGCCAAATCTTTATGTGGTGTTGATGCAGCTGAACAGATCCAAAGCAAATCACCTGAGAATAGTCCAGAACAGGGCTTCTCAGTCCTGATCCCAGAACACTCCTCTGCTGAAAATAGGTGTGTTGAACTGATGAAGAGTTGGTGTCTGTCAGCTCTGCATTGGATGAAAATGCCTAATTTAGATGATTAAATATGAGGTAATAATACCCTTGGGCATAAAGACACTAAAGGCTACTGCAATCTGACCTATTACCTCAGTAACCTTGACTTTGACTACTGAATGATCTTGCTTGGACTTTTCTGGAATCTACGGTACCTAGGTGTGCTTCAGTTTGTACAAATCGGGTTGAAAATTAAATTTCTTAATTCTTGAAGGGTAATTCCAGTGACTGACCTTTGGCAAAGTTGACCTTGCTGGGAAATTATACAACTCACGTTTGAGCTTGTTTGGGCACTTCCAAAAGCCATCCCATGAATGTGCCAAGTTTAGTACAAATTTGAGTGGAAAATATAAATTTTGATCAGTGACACAATGACCTTCACTCTAATAATTGTACTTTGGTCAACTTGATCTCGCCTGGGAAATTTCAGAACCCACCTCCACATATATGGCAATTTTGGTGCAAACTGAGATGAAAAATATACATTTTGGGCTTTGACCCCAATGACTTTGCCCCTAATAATTGACCTTTTGTAATATTGATCACGTGTTGGAAATTCCAGAACCTACTTCCATCTTTCTGCCATGTTTGTTGCAAATCAGACTGAAAAATTTAAATTTTGATCCTTGACTGCAACAATCTTTACCCTAATAACTGATAAGTTAAATTTTTAGCTGGGCAATTCCAGAACCCACCTACATATGTGTGCCAAGTTTACCAAAACAAAATAAAGCTTTTAGGGACAATTCAGGGGTTGCTGACCATCCGTGCATCACGTTTGGTGGAAACCGGCCAATGCACCTCGAGGAGTTGGGAAACAAACAGACAAGTGTCGCTCAAATTACAGTATGATGGGTGCATCATCGACAGATGAAAACTGTGCGGACAGACCCAGGCTTTCCAGGATCACATTTGAGAAGCTCTGGTCTAGACACACGGCTATTATGGACACACAGGGTGGTTACTGCAAATACTGACTTGTGTTTTAGTTACAGGTTACTGGATTGCCACCTTATTATTAAGTATTTTGCCGAGTTGTATTCCTTAACACTTTTTTGGTGATGGGTGCCGGTAAAAACCCGACTGGTGGAGCTGCACAGCGCAGCACATGGCAGTGCAGAGGCGGGTGTCAGTGTGTGATTGCTGTGGAAGGCTCTGTGATGTTTTCAAGTCTGATGGAGAACATGACAGGTTCACAGGTTGAGAATAAGGTGAATGAAAACAGCAGGTCTCACTGACACGGAGTGACGGTGGCAGAAGAAGGTGAAGGAAGGATAAAAGCAAATCAGACTGGTCAGAGGGTGTGTGGACTTACAGTAACTGTTTCTTGATCTCATATTTAACTGTTGACAGCACTGTAACAGTAAAACTTGCAATTTCTAACCTACATTGTTTATAAATGTAACTATTAAATTCTAACATTTTTCTAACATTTCAATTCTCTCTAAACATTTTACTTGTCGAAATTATTATTATTTTAAGTAGTATTAGTAGTTGTAGTAAAAAAAATGGCTTCAAAACTGGACCTTTAATCTAGGGGTGTTGTGGGGGGGCACATCCCTGCCCCACGCCCCCTTTCCATCTGGATTCGCCCCTGCTTTGGCGTTTGAGTACAAAGAATGGATAACATTTATTTATGCAGAAAACATGACCAGATTTACAGATAAGAAGGTTTCATTGCATTTTCACATCATGTGGTCCTCAGAAAGAGAGTTTAGGTGCATTTGAGTGGAAAATAGTGTTAGTTGTTGACGCGTCGCGGAGGATCAGCTGTTTTTAGTAGCAGATACGGAGCGGCTCGGAGAAAAAAAAAAAAAGCATAAAAATGTCTTTGTAAAGCTCAGTGCAGGTGTGCTGTTGTCACCGCGCTTTAAGAGGTGAGGACGAGTCGTAGCTGCTGCAAAAAAACGCGGATGAAAAGCTCACAGCTCACTTAAAGTGGGCAGTTCAGTCAAACCCCGACCCCCTGCCCACGGAACAAGTTTAATGCTGCTATCGACCCACAATGCAAAAATAATAGTAACGCATAGTGACTTGGAGAAGTAACTTTAATCTGATTACTGATTTGGAAAGATTAACACGTTAGATTACTCGTTACTAAAAAAAACTGGTCAGATTAGAGTAACGCGTTACCGGCATCACTGCTTATGAGTATCTGTAAAATTATGTTTGTGATAGATTTAACATCTCGTCATAATTGTTCAGATGAGCTGCGCTGTGATGCGCTGTGCTGACGCAGTGACTTGCATTGATACTCAGTGTTTTTGAATTGTTTGTGAAATGTTCATGTGTAGTTCACAAAATTATTATGTCAGAGATTTTCAACAATTCAAAATTTTCTTTGTGCACTTGAACGAAGCAGCGCTTCAAGCTAACCCATTAAAAAATGATGCAGATTATTAGTTGAGGTAACAGGGTTTTAAAAAGGAATAGTTTGCACCATGTATCATGCTTAGTTATCATGCTACAGGGTAACATATGTCACATGTCATAGAATCCAATGGACGTTGACCTTGTTTGACCTTTACTTTGGAGACCAAACATTCAACACAATCAAAACTATTCCATTTATTAATCCTATTAGCTCAACCAATAATTTGTATCACTTTTTACCAAAATTAGAGCAACTTTAACTTTTGACCCCTGTACAAACTGACACTGACCTTTGTCACCATTTTTGCTGTTTTTACCCCATAACTTCTGGTCATTCAGGCATAGATAGTCAAAACTATACGTTTTTGGAATCTTTACGATCAGACAAATAATGTGGTGTAGTTTTCAAAATGATTTCAGCATTTTTAATTTCGACCCCTGTGTAATTCTTCAATTAACCCCTACCTGGCCCCCTATTGAAAATTCAAGTGGCCAGTCGGTTTGTTCAAAAGAGTAATGTCTAAGGAGTATTTGTGCCAACTTTGGTGCTTGTATCACGATTTTGCTCTAAATATTCTCTTAGCCGCTGCACTTCAAGTAGCCAGTCGAGGAAATGCAGCTTTTGACACTACTTCGGCTCCATTTTTAATCTGTCGCCATTTGTGAATAACACACACACAGTACCAAAGCACTTTCCCATTTCCTTTGACAGGTACTGAATATCTGCAAAACAGTTAAACAGCCTGTTGACCAATTACTTTTGGCCTCCTAATGGAAAAATCACAGAAATTCCCTTTCTGCTTGGACTGGAGCATGAGGCTGAGAAGGCCTTTTGTTCACCATCACCACCAGAGAGCAGCGGCCTGGATATCGATCGTGCACTTGCATCTTGGCGCGCACGTGTCAGAGGGAACGAGAGAATGTGTGAAAGAGTAAAGCTGGGCGGTGGTTAAAAACTCATTTGTTTGTCCCCCTCACCATCTCAAGGTTAAAGCCCTGGCGGCTGGGCTCCAATAAAATGTTTTCTAATCAGGAGCCACTGGAACACACGCGGGATGAAGCTCCTTCACTTCTTGTGCTCTCCTGGTTTTTGTTTTTTTTTTCTTAACATGTTATTCCGTCGTCTTTATCCTTTTGCTGTCTGTGTTCCAACACCTTGTCCTTCTTCACCACCATTTCTCCTCCGCTCCTTCCCCCGTATGAAGGCCATTTCTCTCATTAATACGCTGCCGCTTACACACAGCAAGGATGTCCTCATTAAGATTACTCACTGAGTGCACTTTTTTTTTTTTTTTTTACTTTTTCACTTGTGCTGCAAATATTTCACTCCTAATTTTCTGGAAATTCTTTCTTCTTGCAGCACATGATCCATTCTAATCGCTTCTTTGAGTTCTGTGCATGAGATGAGGCACGGGGAAGTGCACCTCTCCTTTTTTGACACCTGTTCCCCTTTGTTCTTTCGCTGCTTCACTTTGGGGTGTAAAAGGGATGAAAGACAGATGATGACCCCTTCACTTGCTGGAAATGATGAATCGGCGTTCCCCCCTCCCCCTTAAAAATGCTTTTCTCATTGTCATTCAGCTCCAAAACCAAAAGGTTCATCTCCTACAAGTTTACACAACAGTCTGGGGTTTATTTAGTGAACTCCTCAAGAAGCTGAAGGATCCAGTGGCGGCTCCAAAGGTTCATTTCTCGTGGGCAACACGATTCCAACTATCGAATGCATACATGTACGCTAATGCACGTACATGTCAGTGTGTTCCATGATGTATATTACAAAATGGGCGACGTACACCCAAAATGTCCTTGTAATTATCTGATCTTAACCTAACTGCTTTCCAAAATGGCTTACGCAGATCCAAAATATCCTTGTATTTGGCACGGTTATCTGATCTCTTTATATAGCTGTTTAATTGATAAAGCCAAAGTATTCGCATCTATATATCTACATTTAGATGGCATGATGGAACACTGATTTATTGTGTGACACGCAGACATACACTATGAAATTTTCACAAACTGCCTTGAACGCAATGTGAGCATGACCACAATGTGAGCATGACACCTGCCTATAACCGCTTCTCACTTCACTTTGCAGCCAATCACATAGCCACTGATTCACGACAGTCTAAGGACCGCCCACATGGGGGCTGGCTGGAAGTTAGCGTAGAGATGAGATTTGTAGCATGTGATCTGGTCAAAGACCTCAACGCTGCTGATGACTCTCTGTATCAGTGTAGGAACGTTTTCAATACATCTAAACCTTGAAGTCCGTTTCCTGTCCAATTCTTTTTGAGATCACTCACCACATAAAAGAACCTAACATAGAAGTAATTAAAAACACATTTTTGTTGGTTAAAAATCATGATTTTGAAAGAACAATGCAATTTTATAAAATAAAAAAAAACAAAAATTACAGGCAGAACAAAGAAAACAAATAACATATGACATAGTCGTGTTAGTTGTTGTCTTATCATTTATTATTTTCATTAGATTCTTCTTCCTGGATGGAATCTGGTAGAGACAGAAATGATGCATTTTGAATTTGGGTATCATACAAAAACAAACAGAAGATTTTAGAAAAATACACTCACCAGCCACTTTATTAGGTACACCTTGCTAGCTCCGGGCTGGACCCCCCTTTTGCCTTCAGAACTGCCTTACATTGACAGGCATTTATTCAAGCCTTTGTCTCTTCTAGATTAAAGAAGAGAATAAAGACTCATCTGTTCTGTCTTTTTTTTTTTTTTTTTTTACTAATTCAGATTTGTGCTGAATTACCTTTCCCCTCAATCCTAAATTTACACTCACTGGCCACTTTATTAGGTACACCTTGCTAGTACAGGGTTGGGCCCCCTTTTGCCTTCAGAACAGCCTTAATTCTTCGTGGCATAGATTCAACAAGGTGTTGGAAACACAGATGTTGGTCCATATTGACATGGTAGCATCATGCTACCAGTCTACCCATTCTCCTCAACACGACATCAACGAGGCATTTTTGTCGTCACAGTTGCCGCTCACTGGATATCTTCTCTTTTTCAGATCATTCTCTGTAAATCTTAGAGATGCTTGTGTGTGATAATCCCAGTAGATCAGCAGTTTCTGAAATACTCCGATGAGCCCATCTGGCACCAACAACCATGACATGTTCAAAGTCACTAAAATCCCCTTTCTTCCCCATTCTGATGCTCAGGTTGAACCTCAGCAAGTCACTTCACTACGTCGAGAGGCCAAAATGCATTGAGTTGCAGCCATGTGATTTACTGATTCGCTATTTATGTTAACCCTCTGGGGCCGACGCCGTCATATACGATGGCTAAGACCAAGCTTTTCTAAATTCTGACTAACTTTTTAATGATATGAACTAGAAACATACTTTTTTTTGCTGAAAAGTTAACTGCGGACTTTCGAGCAAGCCATCGGTCATCTTTGTACTCCTCATAGAAGCTGTGTGATGACGTGCGCAATGTGAGTGTCCATTCGGAATTGGTTCACCGTCACATGGTTTTCCAAAATTCAATCGTAGGGCAGATTTACCTCACGTGAAAAGCCAGAGATCGTTTTCAGGAGTGATATGTTACTAGTTGGCCCATTTGAATAGCCCCCTGGGTGCTCCGATGAGTACATACTATTAGTACATACTCAGTGCGCCCTGGGCCATTACGCACAGCGATCAGTGAAAGCAGGAGCAGACGGAGAGTCTCTGATGACAAGCTCACATGCTCAAACAAAGAGTGTGTAACTATCAGGATTGCTCCACTAGTTTGCATATGAATGTTACTGGATAGCTCTGTTGCTTTTACCATGAAGACAAAAAAATGCATCGACCATTTTGTATATATTGTTCAAAATGTGCATTTGAGTTTATAGTTTGAACCTTTTTGTTGTACAGTCTTTCACACAAGACCTCAAATTGCCTTTATAAAGTGCCAAAACTGTTGTTTATTGTAGTTTGCTGTGTGTTTTGAATAAATGTGTGTGGAAAATTATTTTCCACTTTAGTTTTTCTTTCCTTATTGTTGATTGTAAACCTTTATTACACTTATAAAACTAACAAAAGCATATATATTATGAAAGCACAGGTTGTCCTGAAAAAAGAGACATAAAACGTGATTGTGGGATGCAGGGGGAGCTGTTAACAGCAATAATAAAACAATTATGCCAGGCGAGTGAACTGTCCAAAAAATGCCCTCAGACCCCAGAGGGTTAACAAGCAATTGAACAGGTGCACCTAATAAATTGCCCGGTGAGTGTTCAAACACATTGCATTATGTGAGAGGCATCACCTCGCTCAGTTAGTGGAGCCGACATTGAACACAAACACAACCTTCAAAGTGAGGGACTTATATTGTTATCTTCAGCTGTTTTTAGGTGAACACAACCCATATGCAAAATTATGAACTTGCTTCTGTGGTTCCGTCAACAATGCAGCATAGAAATGTTGCCTTTGGGCTAGAGAATGAACTAACCCAGAGAATGAACTAACTGGAGATATGGAGGCATAATTACCAGACTGAAGGAAAATATCTGAATTATTTGCAGTCTGAGCCCACGTGCCACTCGATTCAACCTGAAAATATCTCACCCACAGCAGGAACCTCAAGGTATAGTCTTGACGTGCTGTATATGGACTGTAAAAAATGAAAACAGCCTCCTGTGCAGGTGTAATAAGTTATGGGTACTATAAAAACGTCTGAAAAAGGACGAAACTCATGCTGAAAATATGATTTTGAAATGTAAATGTCAGTTTTCTGGTAAGGTTCTAGTGAAGCTACTGGAACTTTTAGGTGGGGATGGGGGACTACAGCCCATCCAACCCACCTGTGAATCCACCTATGGAATGATCTGTTCTTCTACTTAACAAAACTCCAGGTCATTCCTTATCTGTTTATCAAGCAGGACTTCCTGTTAACCACCCGTGTGGATAACACTGATTAATGGTGGAAGAACAAACACGCTGAGCACTAATGTACACGCCGCAGTCGACTGGCAGCTTTGTGCTAATATTGAACTTACAAAAACAGAAACAGCAGTACGACTAAATGCGTCGCGGAAGAGCCGACCTCCAACCTCAATTGGGGAGCAAAATAACAAACTGAGAAGCTTCGGTGATCATTACCATGCGGGACCGGCACAGCGGCTTGTCCTTGACACCGACGATCAAACGCGAACTCGCGGGTCATCTCTTCAGCTGGTCACTTTTAACTTTACCTCTTCTACCTGCTCTCGTTCCTTTTTATTAAGCACGGCGGCAGAGTCATTCATCTTTTAACAAGACAGTTTATCAAAAGGTACGGTGCCTGCCAAACTGTTCCGGATTACAGTCCGTGCACGTCTGCAACTTATCACCTGAGTTATAAAAGGCCAAACAGCCCCACTGTAAACACTGATAAGCATTTACAAGGGCAGGCGGTGTTTTGATTTGATTAATTTAATAAGGTGAGAAGAGCCAAATGAGAAGAGTCGCATTCAAATCATTGCTAAATCTATTTTGTGATGTTGCCATAAAAGCGCTGTAATGCCGCCAAGCGGATGTCCTTGCACGCATGCGCACGAGCACGCAGCATATGTTCCTCTTTTGAGTGTCCATGTGTATGTTTCTTTGCTTTTCATTGAAGATAGAATGCAGATGAGTGAACCGTGCCAGTGTTTTGTGTGTAATTGGAGTTGACAGTCTCTTTGCATGAGCGCGGCTTTGTGCAAGCTGCTCCTAGTGCATGCTGCACAAGAAAAAAAATCATAAAAGCAACGACTTTTCCACGACTGTTTCAGAGGATGAACATTCCGTAAGCAGGGGGGAGCAAGAAAGGGACAAAACTGTATGTACACATGCTGAAAAAAAATCATCTGTTAATCATGAAATGAGATGTATATTTATTTTATTTACAGTATTCATGAAGCTGAAACATTCTATTATAATGTGTGTAGTGTTTGTCTGTTTGTTCCCCTACTCCTCCTAGGTCCCTTGGCTGATATCCAACACATTTGATATGTAGATGACAGTCAACCCTTTTAAAGTAATTTTTTGTTTTTGTTTTTTGTTTTTTTGCAAAAGGCATTGGGTTAAACATTGCACCAGCAACTTGCACCAAACTTGGCGCACAAATGTAGGTGCATTTTGGGATTTCCCAGAAGACAGAATTTAACAAAGGTCATGCATTAGGGTCAAGGTCATTGAGCTCAAAAGGTCAAAATTTTTCCACTTTGACTTGCACCAAATGGTACAGATATGTAGGCAGGTTTTAGAATTGCTCAGACAAGGTCAAATTTGCCAATGAGGCAAAGATTTGACCGCTTGTTGGCCTACTCCTCCTTGTCCCCTTGAAGAAATCGAGAAAACATGGTATGTCAATGAAGGTTGAGCAAGAAATTGTCCTGGAAAAAAAAAAAAATTCTAGATGAGGTCAAGGTAAAAGAATTTCATTTTCAATCTGATTTGGACACTTAGGTGGATTCCACAACTGCCTTGGCAAGATCAATTAGTGGTCAATGATTTGAGTGAAAGTCAAGTTCATTTGGGTCTAATACTAGATTACTATAGACTTTTTTGTCTTCATGTCTACGGGTACTATTACCTATGTATTGCACATAATGGATGACGACAAAGTTATTCAGAAAATATGATGAGGATATATCCCAGTACGATGCCCTTTTATTTCCTGTTAATTACGTACTGTCTCCCTTAATGTATTTATAAGTTGTTTAGTATATGTCAGCTCTCCCCAGTTTGTCCATGATCAAAGCCATATACATACACACACACACACACACGCATACATGCAGACAGAGGCCAACTGGCTATTGTAGATTAGCTGTGTTTATATTATTTAAAATGTCCAAATTTATTGATTAACATCAATAAAAGAAAATGGTTTCATATCGTGAAAATAAGAAAATACAGAAATAAAATGCATGTATGACAGTTATAGGCATGCTTTAATAAAATGTTCAGTAAGTTATCACATTCACAACCATCTTTCTTTAGATAAGTCAGGAAACAGATACATCGATATTTCTTAATCACCACATATGTCTTGGAAATTCAAGCAGTATAGTACCCTATGGTAATTCTGATGGAGTAGTTATCAAAAACTGAGTGACCATTCAAGAGGGGAAACTAGTGAGGGAAGCCACCAAAACACCTATGACAATGCTCAAAACAATATAGGCTTCTGTGTCTGTGAATGGAGAAACTGGGTCATGTGCATGTTTTGATTGTTCCATCACCAGTCACAGCCTCATGGTTGCGTGGAAAACAGAAATATTTTCGGAAAAACAAGACATGAAATTTCAGCTCCAGCTCAGCGGAAGGCACATGGGAGTCTCAAGCCTAGATTTGATGTGTTTTCTTCTGCTTATTTGTTCCACTTCACCATGAAGCTGCTACTAGAGAGGCAACAAACCAAAGTTGCACTAAACCTATTTCTCCATTAAGATCCAGAGAAACCTGTATCTCCTTCACAGTTGTGATGCATGTTTTGATAGCTTCCCTCTCCAGTCTCCTTGTTTCACAGTTTGAAAACTGGCAGCTCTACAGATACTTACCATACAGTACCATAGTGTTTGCATTTCTTAATGATTAATGTAAATCAACTCGTGGACTTGGAGGCTCTCATGTATATCCATCCCTTGACTTGTCCCCAACTGGCCCAAAGTGAGGATTTACAGTAAACTTGTCAATGACTGTCAATAAGTACTTCATACACATATTTTCTGTTTGCATTTTTTGATTCAATATATGAAATACATTTTTGTTGTTAGTTTTCAACACCTTTGGGCATTGCATTTATTTCTGAACATATTTTAAAATCTGTACATAAAACATCAGGGCACCAATAATTCTGACCAGAACTTTATTATTTTTACATCCGCCAAGGATGCAATAAAATCATTGGCGTTAGCAATCATGTCTGTTAGCAAGATTACGTCAAAACTGCTGCAGGGATTTTGACGAAATTTTCACCACAGGTACATATTAGGCCATGGAAGAGTCCATTACATTTTCAAGGTGATCTGGATCTGGATTCTGGATCAAGTTTCACTTTATATAGGCATTGAAGGATTACTGTTAGCAGGATTACATCAAAACTACAGTGCGGATTCTCACCAAATTTTCACCACAGGTACATATTAGGCCATGGAAGACGTCATTAAATTTTGGAGGTGATCTGGATCTGTATCTGGATTCTGGATCAAGTTTCACTTTATATAGCTTTTGAAAGGATTACATCATAACTACTTCACAGATTCTCACTACATTTTCACTACAGACATATATTAGGCCATGGAAGACTTCATTAAATTTTGGAGGTGATCTGGATCCAGATCTGGATCAAGTTTCACTTTATATAGTTTTTGAAGGATTTTGTCAAAACTACTCCATGGATTCTCACCATATTTGCACCACAGACACATATTAGGCCATGGAAGACTTCATTCAGTTTTGGAGGTGATCTGGATCCGGATCTGGATTCTGGATCACGTTTCACTTTATATAGCTTTTGAAGAATTATGTCAAAACTACTTCACGGAAAACAGATACAAATTAGGGTATGGAAGACTTGACTGAATTTAGGAGGTGATCCAGATCCAGATTGGTAGACATCAAAAATATCAGGTTGCTCTTGTTTACTTATTGTTTCTGTGCCATCACTGCAGGATTGTTACAACAGCAGAACAAAGACTCCATCAGTGGGTTTTAGCACCTACTTCATCTTAATTTATTTATTGCACTACATCACTGTAGTGGTGCTGTAGTTTTATGCTGCATCTATGAAATCACTGTTGGGTGCTGAGTTGTTTAGATTGCTTAGAAAAAGAAAGGCAAGTCAGCGTGGTATAGTGGATCAAACAGAGCCAGGCGGTCCTGCTGATCAGTTTTACTTAATACAACAACTGCATTTATAATAAAACTTCTACACCAAGTTCAGTTTGTTGTGAAATATAAAGCTACAGATCACAGACAAACTGCAAAGTCAGCAGGTTTTCTACGAGAACAATCACTGCTCTTGGAAACAATTACGAATGTGGCGAAGCTGCTGTATTTTCTACAAGCATTTGTTTAAAGTCAACCTCTTTAGTATAGAAAAGTCTCAACTTTCAAGGATATATAACCTGGAAAGTCAAGTTTTAAAATTTGTCCTTACCTTAGAAAACCACACAGGGTCTGGGCCAATGTTTGTCAGACTTTTTGAGGCCAGGGACCACCAATAAAACAAAACAAAAAAATCTTGGGGACCATCTAACTGCCCAATATCCAAAAACAACAGGTCTGCAGTGTGTGCCACTACAACAGTATATTACTGTCTATTAGGCATTGGACTCTTTTTTAAACAGTCTGAGGAACAGATTTTAAGTTAAAATATGATATTAATTTAAAATGTGGTATTTTACCAATATACTCACAGACCACTAGGGGGTTGTCACAGACCACCAGTGGTCTGTGAACCAGTCTCTGAGAAAGACTGGTCTGCGAGGTTGTCCATAATGAACTCCAACATTCCATTATTGTGCTGTGGGTTTTTTGATAACTGTGGCAGGATTTTCAAATTGCTCAATAATTAATCTTTTTCTATTAAGAACTTTGACATACTTTGGTAAGCTTTTGCCTTTCTGTAGATACCAGAATGTTGAGATTACATGCTATGACATCACTGGAAGGTTTTCTGGATGGGCCATGGTTGTGTTATAGGTATACTATTGTGTCTATGGTTAGGTTATGGTTGGTTTTACACTTACCAGAAGCTTACCTGTATGTGGTGAAAGTGCTGAACTTGTAGAGGCATTCACTTGTATCTGCAGTGACATTCATAACTCTACGTCTGCAGCCTTTGAGATTATGAGACAACTAAGAACAGTTTATGAAATCATGAGGTTACTCGACAGAGGTGTTTAGTGATGCCAGTTTCTTCATAGGAGAAAGGAGGTGGCATCTGGGTATTGGATCAAATAGGGGATTACCTGTTGGGGTAAAATACTGTGGGAACCTTTTGTGCCCCGTGATAACCATAAAGACCCAACAGGAACACTGAAGATGAGACAGTTAACGGGGCTCTGTTGAAACAAGAAGTTCTCAATGATGGATCAGGCAGAGGAGGTCATTGCTCATAACCCAGCAGCTGTGAAGATGGATGAAGGCTACAGTAAGTCCCCAGACCTTGATTGTCTGGGATTTCCCAGCTTTCAGACCAGGCTAAGGATCTGTCAAGGACTGTGTGTTTATTGGGGTGCAACAATATTCTCACATTAAACAAACCCACGCACAGGTGTCTCTAGATCGACCCTGGCTGTAGATATCCTGTCTGGGAATCAACCAAGAGACTGTCTTCATTGCCGCAACAGGAGAAAGAAGGACAAGATGTTTTGCTTCCTGGTGCTTCCTGTCTTAAAGTATGATTTTGAGACTTTGATGCTAATGAGTGACTTAAGGTGACAACTGGATGTATTTGGTACTAGGTCTCTTTGGAGTATCCTTGGGAACCACTGGCCTGACCAAGAGCTAGATGAGGAGTATCACATGGCTTGTGAGGAAATATCATCTAGAACATTTTGGCCATGTGGCATGTTTGTCTGGGCAGGCCCCAGGATGTAGGTCCCTCAGTGTTGAGGATCCCACCAACTGGAGAAGTCCAAGAGGACGACCATATTTCACCTGCTTGTGGCAGATAGATGGTTATTTTTGAGAGGTTCTGGATGGACTGGTTTTTTGCTTAGGTTGCCACCATCCAGGATGATCTACTGACTCTATATTGACTGACTGAATAACTCTACATTGTTTTCACATGTTGATTAGTTTTTTTAATCCTCTAAGTCATATTTCAAACTGGTTTGTACTTTCTTTAAGCACAATAAGTTGTTTAACCTCAAAATGTGGTACATTTTGAAAAGTGACCCTTCTGCTGCTACGTATGTGGCTACATGATATTATTGTGTGAATGTGCAGCTATAAAACATTTGTGTTCCTCCATCAGCCTGCAGACTGTAAGCTCTTTGTGATAAATCATTCTTAGAATTTTGATTCTCTCTTTTACTTACAGCTTGCAGCCCAGGTACCTTCAAGTCCAGGCAGGGGGACGGCTTCTGTGTACCCTGTCCAGTCAACAGCCGCGCCACCTCCGGAGCTGCTAGCATTTGCTCCTGTCGAAACGGCTACTACCGTGCAGACACAGACTCACCTGACTCCCCGTGCACCTGTAAGGAAGGTTTCTGTTTCATTGTATAGATTACTCGCAATACTACGGAACATTTGCTGGGATGGGTCTGTCTCTGTCATATGCCATTCTTCCAATCAAAATATCGACACACAGGCTGCATCTTCTCAGGCTGCATTCAACGGCTGCATACATCATAGCACCGCAACTAGGCTGTCTCTTTTCAAATAGTTTCTCTCGCTCATTCACCCTACTGGTGCTTTTCTCGTGCACAGGCAGACACATTCAAAATGACCATGCAGTTCAAATTTGAACTCCTGTCCCCCCCTTTTTTTTTTTTGGAAAGGACAGTTTCTTATGAAGAAAAAATAGATGCCGTTAATGCATGAAAATGGACTAATACCACAGCACAAGGCACATTCCTCAATTGTTTTGACAGCAGCCATAGGACAATGAATACTTTATAGATGTATTATGATCTTTCCCCTGAAAACAAACAGGTGTATCTTTTGCAACCCAACATTCCCAAGAGTCATGGTTGGTAAATTAAAAATGTCGGGCTCCATATGTACAATTATGAATAAGTCATGGTCAAAGGTAAAGTATAACAAGTTATTTAAAAATGATTAGTAAACAACAGGTAATGCCCACTATGGTAGGTTGTCATATATGTAGCCTTATGAGCCATTATGATGGCTCTTTTCTGGAGCATGCATAACGGTCAAAGTGAGGATTTGTAAGTGTTGCCCCAAACTTCCACGCAGTAATTCAGATATGGCAAAACAAGTGAACAATATAAAACATGTAGAGCTTTATAATTCAATAAATATTTTTGCTTTGTTGAGGACTGAAATACTTGTAGATATTTTAGCTTGAACATGTTTTATGTGAGGTTTCCAGCAGATTTTATGGTTGATCATCACACCGAGAATGTTAGCTAGCAAAAGCTAACATTTGCCTTAGCTAACATTAGCTAACTAAAATGAGGTAAAGACCCCAGTTGTCATTGAAATTCACACTCCGTGTCCGCGTTCAGCTGGTGACTGGATGTAATGACTAGAGGTGGGCGGATCGATCCTAATATCGATAATATCGATACCAATGCCGGTATTGATATTGAACGATCCTCGTGTAAAAAGATCAATACTCAAGCTTTTTTCTCTCCCGCACACACTGACTGCTGCGCATGCAGATTCATCAAAGTCTACTCTCTGTCTGTAAGCGCAGCGATGTACTGTGTCACACAACACGGAGCAGCACACCCTCCCCCTCTGGTCTTTTGCTGTTGCGCCGTCATGTGGCTCAGCGGCGCCAGCCAACAGCCATGAAGGTAGGCTCAGCCTGGCCCTCCCACTCAACCCTCTACCTCAGGAGATTTTGTTTTAAGTTGTGCTGAGTGATATTTTTTAAACAAAAATATTGATTGTGATAATAAAATATTTTGTTGTCACGTACAATGTTTGGCGAAATTCTATCCTAGGTCTTTTGGATCCTTTGGATCTATGAAGCTTAAATATGAAAAAGTATCGGTATCGGCATTGAAATCGGCGACACTGGGCCTGTATTTACTTGGTATCGGTTCAATAACAAAATTCTCCGTATCGCCCACCTCTAGTACTGACAGCCCTTAGCCATAACCCTTAGCTGTGAGGTAAATGTCCTTCAATATTATCAATGTGAACTGTGCCTTCGGGAGTCTTTATCGGTTCTCAGGAGTGTTTTCCCATCATGCCACCCACACGGCAAACAATTCTGCTTTCCCAACGTTATCCACAATGTTATCACTGCCAGCGCCACATGAGAAAATGGAGGAATTTTCACTGAGTTCCTGAGTTCTGAGAAAAATAACATGTGCATGGAGGAACTAATTCATTCACTGGGGAAGAGAGAAGAAAGTCTTTTTTCTGTTGTTGCTGGGTGGGTGGTGGCGGTGGTGGTGTTGGAGGGGCTGCTGATTCTCCCACAGTGCATTGAGAGATAAGACTCTGGTAATTGGATAAGGATTGCAAAGGTTCTGCCAATAGTTTCTCTCGCTCATTTGCCCTACTGGCGCTTTTCTCGCACACAGGCAGACAGTCGAAATGAGCATGCAATTCAAATTTGAACTCCTGTCCCCTTTTTTTTTTTTTTTTTTTTGGAAAGAACAGTTTCTTATGTGGAAAGAAATAGATGAAAATGGACTAATACCACAGCAGAAGGGAAATTCCTGAATTGTTTTGATAGCAGCCATAGAACGATGAATACTTTATAGATGTATTACGATCTTTTATGATGTTTTCCATTTTGAATCTCTGTGTATTGTCAGTATTTCTGTGTAGGCTCTCAGTTGTCAGGTTGGTTTCCATAGTAGAGAAGCTTGAATCTTCGACTGGACTGGGTTGCTTGACGCGAGGACGTTTTGCTTCAAATCGCAGAAGCTTCCTCAGCTAAAATTCTTGCTCTGGTGGTCTGACTTCTGTCTTGACTCTTGTAGAGAAGAATAATCAAGAAGTCACAAAAGCTGGAGTTTTAAACCTAACCAGACCCCTCCTACCGAGAGGCAGACTGCTATAGGCTGGTGACTAAACAGTAGCTCTGATTAGCACCTATTGTGCTCTAGCTAACACCCTCCTAATGACAGGGCAGCTGTCCCTCTCCTGATGGCTCCCTTGACGACTCTGCTGATGACGTGAATGACTCATTACCATGAACAAAAGACTGAAACTGCTTTGACCTGAGTACCCCATTGTAAACAGGGGATAAAGCGTGTCTCAGACCCCCTCCCCGGTTAAGGCTAGGTTTCAAATGTTTCACAAAGAATGCCTCCTTGACCCCTCTCTCAAACCATTTCTTCTCTCTGGCTAATATTTTAACTTCCTTGTCCTCAAACGTGTGGTTAGTGTCTTTAAGGTGGAGATAAACTGCAGACTGAGGTCCACTGGCGCCCTCTCTGCGGTGCTGGTATAGCCTTTTGTGTAAAGGTTGCTTAGTCTCACCTATGTAGTGTTCGTTACAGTTTTCCTGACATCTGATAGAATACACTACATTGCTCTGTTTGTAACTAGGGATCCTGTCCTTAGGGTGAACTAATTTCTGTCTCAAGGTGTTAACCGGTTTAAAGTAAACTGGGATTTTGTGCTGTCTGAAGATCCTCTGTAGTTTTTCCCCTACTCCTGCTAAATAAGGGAGAGACACTCCTCTTCTTCTTGTCTCCGTCTCCTGTCTATCTGGTCTCTTTGTTCTCTGGGACTTCTGCACTTTGTCCAGGGACCATCGTGGGTACCCACATACTGTGAGGGCTTTCCGGACAAGTTGTTGTTCTTTAGCCCTAAAGGGCTAAAGAAGAAGAGGAGTGTCTCTCCCTTATTTAGCAGGAGTAGGGGAAAAACTACAGAGGATCTTCAGACAGCACAAAATCCCAGTTTACTTTAAACCGGTTAACACCTTGAGACAGAAATTAGTTCACCCTAAGGACAGGATCCCTAGTTACAAACAGAGCAATGTAGTGTATTCTATCAGATGTCAGGAAAACTGTAACGAACACTACATAGGTGAGACTAAGCAACCTTTACACAAAAGGCTATACCAGCACCGCAGAGAGGGTGCCAGTGGACCTCAGTCTGCAGTTTATCTCCACCTTAAAGACACTAACCACATGTTTGAGGACAAGGAAGTTAAAATATTAGCCAGAGAGAAGAAATGGTTTGAGAGAGGGGTCAAGGAGGCATTCTTTGTGAAACGTTTGAAACCTAACCTTAACCGGGGAGGGGGTCTGAGACACGCTTTATCCCCTGTTTACAATGGCGCACTCAGGTCAAAGCAGTTTCAGTCTTTTGTTCATGGTAATGAGTCATTCACGTCATCAGCAGAGTCGTCAAGGGAGCCATCAGGAGAGGGACAGCTGCCCTGTCATTAGGAGGGTGTTAACTAGAGCACAACAGGTGCTAATTAGAGCTATTGTTTAGTCACCAGCCTATAGCAGTCTGCCTCTCGGTAGGAGGGGTCTGGTTAGGTTTAAAACTCCAGCTTTTGTGACTTCTTGATTATTCTTCTCTACAAGAGTCAAGACAGAAGTGAGACCACCAGAGCAAGAATTTTAGCTGAGGAAGCTTCTGCGATTTGAAGCGAAACGTCCTCGCGTCAAGCAACCCAGTCCAGTCGAAGATTCAAGGTTCTCTACTATGTATTGTCAGTACATCACCCAAACATTTACTCAAACCAAGTTTGTGTGGATTTTAAATCATCATTAAACTGAAACTATTATGTCTAATGTTTTGCAGCCATTCCTTCCGCACCGCGCAATGTCATTTCCAGTGTCAATGAAACCTCGCTCTTGCTGGAATGGAGCGAACCGCGTGACCTAGGTGGCCGCGAAGACATCTTCTACAACGTCATCTGCAAAAAGTGCCTGCCCGAGCGGAAAATGTGCTCGCGATGCGATGACAACGTAGATATCTCGCCGAGACACCTGGGCCTGACCCAGCGTCGCGTGGCTGTCCGCAACCTTCAGGCCCACACGGACTATAGCTTTGAGATCCAAGCGGTCAACGGCGTTTCAAACAAGAGCCCCTCAACACCTCAGTTCTCGGCGGTGAACATCACTACTAATCAGGCCGGTGAGTGCAGAGCGCAGGGCACTGTGGTTAGAGCAATCTGTCAAAGATCAGTATCAATTATGCAGGCACTGACAAGTTTCCAGGCAAGCACTACAAAAAGAACCAAAGAATATCTTACGCGTTTGAGGACTTCTGATCAATTTCTTATGTGTATGTAGGAGTACGCGCCACGCTTTCGCTTTGAACAGGGATTGAGAAGGCAGATGTTCTTCTGAATGAGCTTAGAAAGGGACCTTTTTCTCACACCGACAGCACGCTCTGTACTGACACTGCTGCAAATAGCAGGAGCGAGGCAGTCTGTATTCAGCGCATTCAACCTTCAGTATTCTTCCTGCCCACTGCTTCCAACCCACCAAACCTCCAGCCTACAGCAAATACCGTAACTAGGCCAATGTTGCTGTCAGTGCTTACAAGATTGAAGCCCAGAAATATTCATATTCATAATGACTGTCTGCAGTAAGGTTTGCTCTGAGATTTGCAATATAAATTGAATGTTGGGGTTAATCCCAGTGTCGATTGAGCTAGAGATTACAATGCATAGGTTACTATGGAAATCAGTGAAAGGCTATGCACACTGCTCAGCCATAACACTGTGGATGCTGACAGGTGACTTGAATAACACTGATTATTTCATTACAGAGGTGGCTGTCTGTGGATGGCATATATTAGGCAGCAAGTGAACATTTTGTCCTCAAAGTTGATGTGTTGGAAGCAGGTAAAATGGGGACGCAGAAATATATGAGTGACATTGACAAGGGTCAAATTATGATGGCTAGATGACTGGGTCAGGGGATCTCCAAAAATGCAGCTCTTGTGGGATGTTTCTGGTCTATACTTGTCAGTACTGTTCAAAAGCCATCCAAGGATGGAAAGTGATCAGTGGTAGCAGGATTATGAGCAACCAGGGCTCATTCATACACATGGGAAGCAAAGTGTGGTTCGATCGAACAGAAAAACAAGTGTATTTAAAACTGCTGAAAAAATGTTCGTTCTGATAGAAAGGTCTAGTGAAGTCCATATGGATGGATCTAGCCTGTTTTAGTGGCAAAAGGGGTCCTTCACACTATTAGCGAGGTGGTCAAAATGCCTGATTGGTCTATTTATGTTTCTGGAATTTGTCATTGTTTTTCTTTGGGTTTACCTTAAATGACCTCAATAAATTTCGGTGCTCTTGAGGTTTCTCTGCACTTTTGTCCTTGTGAGTTGGGCCTTTTGTTGACATTCTCGCAGGGCTCTTAAATTGCGCCTCTGATGTGTTTATTCTCTATGTTAAATTTGCTCTTTAGGCAAGCTTAGACAACACAGAGGATTATCCTTTGCTCCATCCCCCATCATCTTTCACTTCACTCCATGGCTTTGTTTCCAGCCTTACCAGAGCGTTCCTGCATGCAAAAAGACATTTGTGGGTCTACGACCCAAAGGCCCCACAGGGCACATGTGCAGGGCTTCGCTGTGTTACAAGGGTTTAGGCATAGGGGTGATTGGGGTCAGGGTCTGTCCTAGGGTAACATAGGTCAGAAAGGTGCAGGAAGGGAGGACAAGAAGGATGGAAAGAAGCTTCAACCGTGATCAGCTTATCCTTTGCTGTAGTCCCAAGAATGCCCCGGTATGTGCCTTCACCTTTTAAGAAGCAAAATAAATAGTAGGGTAGTGATAAGCCCTGGGAGCTACCTCCATGGTTACTTCACCATATTCTCACATGAAGGGCCCCTAATCCCCCAGCCCAAGTAGCCAGTCATCTGCCCAGGATACATTGTCTTCTCACACAGGAAAAAAAAAAGAAGAAATGGAGAGTCTGAGTGGACGGGGCTGGTCTGGGAGGTGAAGTAGGGAAAGAAGGTTTGTGAAGAGAAAGCGAGAGACGGAAACAGAAGGCTGTCTGGCCATAAACACAAGCATCGGAGAGAGAAAGAGAACACAAGAAGGAGGATCAAAGAAGCAAAACTCTGGATTAAACAGATTTTAAGAGGAAAAAAATGAGAGATTGAGGAGGAGGGGTGGGAAGAATGATGGGAGTGAAGCCGAGACACAAAGGAGATGTACGTAGGTCTACAATGCTGAAAAGGAAGTGAAAAAGTGAAGACCAAATCAATGGAAAAACACTGGGTAAGGCGAATCCGCGAGTCTGGGAAACAAATAAACACAGCCATTGTGAGATGGTTGAAGTTATGAAACAAAAATGACAGAGTAGATAGAGAAGAGGGAGTGAGTCAGTGGGGGGGAATAAGCCTGAACGCACAAAAGAGGAAAGGGAGACGGGGACGCAGACAGCACTTGGCTGTTAATAGGCATATGTGAACAAAGCGCGAAAAGCTCAGGTGGGTGGAGTGCCCATGCGCTTTATCCTTTTCCACTGGTGCGTCTGTGCAACCTTGCAGAAACAAATGAGTGTCATGTGTGTACACAGTCGATGTGTGCGTTTTAATTTTAATAGTTCCTCAAAGTATTATTTCTTACAGCTACGAAGGCTTTAAAAAGACTAAAACATGACTTTCGCTTGAGGACAGAGTAAAAGCGCGGCAGTAGAATGGACGGTCTACATCTGTATTCCTGCATGTGTCTTTAATCGTGTCTGTAAGGCAGAGAAAACTGAGATTTATCCACCAGTTTTGTCATTTCATTCTCCTGTCACCGGAGAATTAAACACCATAACCCCCCCCCCCCCCCCCCCCCCCCCCCAAGGACTCGAGGAGGGAGAATTTGAGCATTAGTGGGGAATGGTTCTGCATACTAACTATAGGCCGAAGCCACTCACAAAGCCCTCGTCTCAGACTTTGTATTTGGGCTTGTGTGGATGCACAAAAGGGGCACAGAACTTGAAAAGGCGTGACAGAGAAAACAGAAAATAAAGCAGATTTTTTTCTTCTTCTTCTTTTATTTGCTTTGGCCTGCACAGCTCCATCTGCAGTGCCCACGGTTCACCTGATGGCAGCCACGTCCAACACCATGAGTCTATCCTGGCTGCCCCCGGAGAAACCAAACGGAATCATTCTGGATTATGAGATTAAGTACCATGAGAAGGTAAGATGGAATGTAAGTCAGTGCCTCTAATTCAATCCCATTTCATTCACTCTCATGGTTTCTGTTTCATCTGTGTGTCTGTAAATGTGAAAACAATGGGCCCGCTGATAAACAGATGGTTGCACTGAGGCAAATGTCACCATTTGGAGTCTTTGTGTGTGATCATCCTTCCTTACTTATTCTCATCTTTTTATTCCACCATTCTTTCTTTTTTCCTTCCCCTTCCCCCATTCCCATTCAACATTCTCATTATTCCCTGCCCTTTTCAGCACCCCTAATTCCATCTCTCCCTCTTGTTCACCCTCTTACTCCCTCAATCCATGCATTTGGAACTTTCAGTGTTTTCCACGGGCCCCCAAAGCTGTGACTGGATTTGCTTCAGTGAGAGAACAAAGCCGCTCAGTGTAGATCTGCTCTGTTTGCTGTCTTGTCGTCCGCCTGCCGAATTAACATGCCGGCTATAATCTATCTCTCTCGATTTCGCTCTCTCACTCTTTCTCAGCTCTTCCCTTCTGTACATTCTTGCATGTGGCCGCACGGTCACATCAGTTATCCACGTCAGGGACCGTAAAGAACAGCAATGGAAGCAAGCACAAGAAGCTGTCACTTGCTAACATTTTCATCCTTGGCTTTTTATGCTTTTCTAGGATCAGGGTGAAGCCATTGCCCATACTATGACTGCCCAACAGAGCTCTGCTCGCATTGAAGGTCTCAAACCCGGTACACCATATGTGGTACAAGTCCGTGCTCGGACAGTGGCTGGTTACGGGCGTTACAGCAGCCCAGCAGACTTCAGCACCAACTTGCAAGGTGGGTTACTTCTATTGCCATTTTTGTTTTGTTTCCCCCTTTGTTCAGCGTGATAGGAGTTGTGCTACCATTACTATATAGACCAGGGTAACAATATTTGTCTGTGTCCTTGGGCAAGACACTTTATCTACATTGTCTGACTCCACCCACCTATAAATAGGCACTGGCCTTGGCTAGAAAGGTAACCTGTGATGGACTGGCATCTTATCCAAGGGGAGTCTTAGATTGTCATCTGCTTCACACTAAGGTATTTGTAGATGGATACTCGTGGGCCTCAAGGCCACACTGGGGCTTACTTTTTCTTGTTCTTTTTAATTCTAAGCCATTGAGATATTTTCAGCTTAACTAAAATATTTCAGTAATAGAGTCATGCAAAACTTTATTGGCATATCCCTTTAGGTCAGTGGGACAGGGGTTGGGCTACTACTATATAGACTGAGGTTCAAGTCCTGTTCACACTGCCCATCTGTGTCCTCAGACAAGACACTTCTTCTGCATTGTCCCAGGAAATGGGTGCTTGGCTGGAGAAATAACCTGTGATGGACTGGCGTCTCAGCCAGGGGACAGGCACCAGTGGACCTTTAGGTCTATAGCAGGGGTACTTCTTTGTGTTCTTTTTAATTCTAGGATGTATTGGTATATTTAAAGCTTTGTCAAAAGGCAGGGGTGATGGCCAAGTGGTTACTGAGTTTGTTACCAGACTGGAAGGTTCCTGGTTCAAAGGTTCCTGCTCAACTGCCACGTAATGTAGAGTTGCATCAAAAAGGGCATTCGTAGTAAAACTTGTGCCAAGTCAACATGCAAGTCCATCTTGCCTCTGCTGTGGTGACACATAGTGAAAAAAGGGTGAATCTGAAGGGGCTTACTTTTGTATCTTAACCAAAATATTTCAATAATGGAGCAGTGTACAAGCTTATGGGCATAATGGAGTATCATCACCATAGAAAACAAGAGGCTACTTCACCACTTTTTATGCAAATGAAGTAAAAACCTGGTAGAGAAATTCACTTGTGGGTTGATAATCTCATATTGCTCAAGGTATCATCCTCATTGTTAAACACACAGTATATAACAACTGAATCCTCTAAACTGCAGTCTTTATAACTGTATTGCAGTCCATTCTGTTTAATACAGCCTGAGGAACACAAGGGTATGACTTTGCTTATGCAAGCACAACAGTAAAGAAGGCATAAGAGGGATATTATGCTATATTTAGAGTACAGACACAGTGGTACAACCACCACCACACGTGCATATCTACATTCATGCCATGCTGATTATGCAATTCTTTTCTCATTTTCACCCTAAAGATACCATGGAGAAGTCACTGCAGGAACAGTTGCCGCTCATTGTGGGATCAGCCACCACTACTTTGGTCTTCATCATTGCAGTTGTTGTCATTGCAATCGTCTGCCTCAGGTGGGGAGATAATTCCAGTATCAGATACTTTCAAACTTCTGAAACGTGTGCTTGACATATCATCCTCAAATTTAACAATCCAGTTTGCACAGCAACAGTGGACTTTTTGTTGTTTGTCAGGTTAGCAGAATGCATACATACAGTATACATAACATGAAATGTTCCCTTGTGCATTTCCTTCAAACCACCTCTGAAATGTGATGCCACTGAGTGTCAGATTAACCCTCTGAATCTGTGAATGCTAAACAGTGTTGGTCTAGTTTGCTTACTGGCTGCAGCATGACAGAGCAGGTGTGGGACCTAATTGTCCTGCCCTCGTGGCCCTGCTGCACTTGTACCCAGACGCGCCCTTGTGTCTGTAGGGTGCCATCGTACGAGCACCTGCTCACACTTTTTTATAAAGACTGACACAAGATCACCTGTATGTACATACCTGCGCTTGTTTATCCTTATAACACTGGTGGTGAGTGCATGTGTACGTATGTGAAAGGTTGGCACTCACTGTTGAGTGACGCTCGCTCAATTCCCTCTGCAAGGCAATTCAGCCAGTGGCTGACAAGTGCGGGCAGCGGTCATGCTAGACTGAATAATAATCTCCCTGGCTTCCCCCCTCTGCTCCTTCTCCCTCTTGCCTCTTAGCTCTCTTCGATTTTCACACCGTTACATTGTGTCTCTCTCAGGGTCTTGGCTTAGCCTCCTGCTGTGAATGCCACAGACAAGGACAGAAAAAATCCTAATAATACAAACAGAGATTTGGCATATTCCGGAACCAAATTAGAATTTGAAATAAGATGCAAATTGCCATTGGGTATTATTGGCCTGGTTACTGGTTAGACAACAAAGAAAGCACATTAACATGTAATTTCAACAACCCAGCCCCCTCGCTCTGTCGTGCATCTTTGTGTCCCGCGAGTGCAAAGGGAAAACGTGCATAAAGATGGGAACGCAGCAGAAGAAATGCACGGGGGAAGAGTAAGCGAGAGATGAAAAATAGATAAAGAAAAAAAGGAGCGAACAACTGCGAGCGAGCGGGAAGGAGTTCGCGAGGAGAAACTGTGAGGCAGATTGGATTGAAATGAATAACCTGACGTCTGCGGGCTGAGGAAGGTGAGACAGCTGAGCTTGCTGTTTGAGCACGCCTGCTCATTTTTAGGAGTGAAGGGCTTACAGTGGCTGGCTCAGACAATGGTACGATCGCCTTTTGTTTGTACTCTTGATACAGTCCCAACGTGTGAATCATTTTACCGCAAGGCGTCAATTCAACCTTTATGCAGCGTGTTCTTGTATTCCAGTCCAAAAAGACAAAAATGCATCATCAAGCAACACTACAGTGTAAATACTTGAATACAGATATTCAAGTCGAGTCTAGTCTGAGAGCATCCACTGGTGTCACTCATCACCGCATACTCCATAACACGGAACTGCCTTGGGTCCCGGATGGCCACCGCCCAGGCAGACCTGGCCCAACTATTGAATGTAACCACACATCTGCTACAGCAGGCGACGCGTGGGCGTCCCCTTGGCCTTCTCCAGCCACTGGGGTCCTCAGCATTCAAACATCTACGTGCTAGAACATGCATACACACACACACGGCACATTTTTCTTGGCATGTTCCAGCATGAAAGTGTCTCAGGATATGCGTAGTCTTTAGATGTTATCAGGAATCATTTCCTTAATGTGCTACTTTACAGTATTGCACTGTGCTTTATGGATGTCCACGTGACTCAGGTTGTTTTTTTTATCTTTGTCCGCAGAAAGCAGAGGAACGGTTCAGAATCTGAGTACACAGAGAAACTGCAGCAGTACAGTAAGTGTCTTTGCTGAGATCCACTGCCTTTCACATCGTCCACATTCCAGCACAGTCAGTGTTCTTTGACTTCAATGTAATGAGCACAATCCCAGTATCTCATCAAGTGATGTGTGTCGCACATTTTGTCCACACATGCATGAAGAGGCACTTGTGTTTAGATTAAACTTACTTTTGCACTGACGCTGAGATTTGTGTTTGGCGGCATTGATTCACGTTCCTGTTCTTGCCACTGAATCCCCCATAGTGACGCCGGGAATGAAGGTCTACATTGACCCCTTCACCTACGAGGACCCCAACGAGGCCGTGCGCGAGTTTGCCAAGGAGATTGACGTCTCCTGCGTGAAGATCGAGGAAGTCATTGGCGCAGGTAACCCACCAAAGCTCCTGAGCTACAGGGGGAAGACTGCTAGTCACCTCCAGGCCATACCGCTAGAGGACTTCACGCCAAGCGGTACTTTCACTCAATTCATTGCTAGCCCTCTCCTTGCTCCCCTCGTTACTCCACTCGCCACCTCTTAGGAACCGCTTTCCAGTCTTACAGTTGTCTTCACCCCTCTCCTCTGTGTAGGCATTACTAGCTTTGTCTTCTCTAAGGAAGCTTGACTCACAGTACTAGCACCCTTGCACTGTTTGTACAGTAGTTTAAATACACTTTCCATGTGGTGAGTGTTTATTGTTTCACCCATGTCCTCAAAGTCCTCGAACAGGAGATATGCTGTGAAAAGAAACTGATTTACGTATTTTAAATAAGTATGACACAGCACTCAGCTCCAACTAATTAAAAACACCTTTGTGAATCTAATTAAAACAGACATTCGAGGATACATCACTAAAGCCCCATAAAGACGGGATTTATTTTTGAAGGGGAGATACAGTGATTTAATAGAGGACTCATTCTAACTCGAAGTGCATATGTGACTGCTTTTGCTTTACCACAATTGCATTATTATTATTATTATTATTATTATTATTATTATTATTATTATTATTATTTTATATTTGATACTGCACTTCTTACTTTTCTTACTTTTAAACCCAGCCGAGATCAAATCCATTTTTAAGTATTTATGCATGAAAAATGCCATTTATGAAAATTGCTGTTTTTCCAGAAGTATGTTAGATCTGTAATACGTTTCAAAGTTTTGTGTCAAACTTCATGAATAGTCTTGCTTTTGGCTTCTTCCATTTGTACTCGGGGTCAGTGCCAGCAGATGTACACTCTAAAAAAAGAACTGCTGTCTAAACGAGAAAACTGATGTAACAATTTGCATAGATTTTGAAAGTTATTTAAACTCAGTTATTTCAACTTTCAACTGAGTTGATGCCACAAGGCCTCTCTAGTTACATTGAAATAACTTTACTTAAGTTGAAATAACTTTAACAAAATAATGCAATACTAAAATACCCTCAGCCATATGAACATTGTGTTCTTTATAATTTGAAGTTGTTTAAGTAATTATTAACATCCTATTGTCTTACCCCTCTATCAATCAATCCATCAATCATAAACAATATTTATGTTTTAATGGCATCTACAGGAGGCTTGTCGTGTGTGTTTCTACAAGCTTTTGACTAGCGTGGAAGTTGTACAAATCAAAGAATGTTTGCAGCTCACCCTTTGTGCATTTGCAGGTCTTATTAAGACAAATTTAACTGATAGCAAGTTAGCTTTGAGTTACCAGATGTTAGCATTAGCGGACATTAGTGTGCATGCTAACGTCTGCTAATGTTGACATCCGCTACATGTGTTATAAATCACTTCAGAGGTGTTATGAGGTTATATTTACACATAAACAAAACAGAGTTTCCACCTAGCTAGCAGCCCGTGATGTCACCATGCTAATGCTAAATGGTTTGTAAATCCTTCCAGAGGTGTTATCAGGTTACAAAAATAGTGTTTTCACTTTTAGAAGTGTTTATTTCTCACTAGCTTTTACATAATATATGAGAAACGTATATAAACACACAAAATGAATCAGTTTTGAAGAGACCAGCAACTGACGTCACAGTGTAGCTCTGTTCTGATTGGCTGTCACCCACGTCACTCAAACACAAAATGGTTCAGATTGAAACAGAATGTGACATTTTAACCTCTTAAAATACATCAAGGTTAACTATCTTTGAGCTTGTCCAAGGTCTGCGTCCCAATAATTTTTCCTGTGAATTTCAACATTTCTCCATGTAATGTGGAGTTGCGTCAGGAAGGGCATCCGGCGTAAAACCTGTGCCAATTCAACATGCAGATCCACCTTGTATTTGCTGTGGCGACCCCGAGTGCAAACAAGGGAGCAGCCGAAGGGACTTGCTGGCAGTAATAGGGCTGGACTTATGCTGAACATTGGTAGGTGGATGGACAAAAAGCCTTCACAATAACCGATGGCCATATTTGATGGCCTCGGATAAAATTAATGCAAATTGTTGCATCACTTTTTCTCGTTGAGACAGCAGCTCATTTTTGAGCATGTAGTATGGATCTGCTTGTTGATTTGGTACAAATTTTACACTGGATGTGCTTCCTGAAACAACTCCAGATGTGCAAGGAGAAGTGGTAAAAGAATTGGGGCAGTGGTAACCTTGAACGTGGAAACTTTAGGACTAGAGCCAAGCATAGTTACCGCTTGCGCCACCACAAACCTGATGTATAGACTGTAGAATATATCTATCTAATATATTTTATATATCTCAGACTTTTAAATGCATACAGGCTCAAATATGATTCAGTTTCACTCCATGATATAATGCAAAATACAAGTTGTTGTGTCTTTTCACATTTGCTTGTACACCTTGTACGAAGCTATTAATCCACAAGATGATAGAATAGCACTTCATTGGCTGTGTTTTACAACACAATTTATGCTGTTTTTTGATTTTAGTCAAGTCAAATCATTTTATGCATCCTGCTATTCAAGTTCATACAGTCGGAGAACATGGATAGCTGCATCTAAGCCAGCGTTTTAGCTAGCTAGCTGACCAGCTAGCTTCTAGCTTTTGCTTAAACCCGTACTTTTTATCTATCCAAAAACTCACACAGAAAATACATTAAAGAGGTTTAAAATTTAAAAACTTAAATCTAAACGTTCTTACCTTTCACTGTTTATGCAGCTGTGGTGAATGTGACTTCATATGTGCTTGTACTTGGAATTAACAGAGCTCTTGACATGGAATTCTAGCTTTTATGATCTATTTTATATTTCTGAGTCCAGAGTAGAGCAGGTAGCTCAGTCGCTAAGGAGCTGGCCTGCCAATATGTAGACCTGGATTTGAATCCCATACTTGGACAGGACATTAAATGTGCATTGTCTCAGTTCACCCAGTTGTAAATGCATACCAGCTTAAGCTGGGACAATGACCTGCATCATACTGGCGTCCTGTCCAGGGGGAATCATAGACTCTCATCTGCTTCAGACTATGGAATCCAGAGAGAAGCACTGGCCCCAACTGGGCTCAGGGCATATATAGGACTTCTGAGAAATCCAGATTGAGTAATGAATGAATGGGGGAATAGTCCTTCCATCATGACATCTTCTGGCATGGATGCACTCCGTGTTTGATGTTGGTATTGCACCTTGCTGTAGTGTTTTTCTTTTGGCAAACACATTGTTAATGATTTTAGGATACATCACACGTTATGTGCGGTCATGTAGAGAAAATGAAGTCTGTTTGCACCTTTCTGAAGCAATTCCAGTTGTTATCCAGTTGCTCTTCAAAATTACAAGTCATCAAATGAGGATCATGGTTAGTATTTATCATCAATGTCCCCTTGAAATATCAATCCTGTCCACATGGGGTGAAACATTTTAAATGCTTTTTATCAACTCCAGGTTTCAGCAATCTCCAATTCAGCTGTCCCTGACCCTTGCCCCTAGCACTTATCCCTCAAACTCTGTGGTTGTCCTGTCCTGGTGGAACCGTCTGTATCTTTGGATTTATTATAAAGTAAATTAATACTAATGTGTTTGATAGTAACATCTCTGCTCAAAAGCTACAGGACTGTGCCAAATGAGGTTGAGTTTGCTAACTTTGTATCTGAGCCCAAATGGAGGATGTTGTGATGGCAGAGATGGGAGTCCCTGCTACTGGTCCTGCTACTACTACCATTGCTACTGCTACCGCTACTACTACTACTACTACTACTACTACTACTGCTACTACTACAACAGCTCTTCCACTGCAGAGGCTACTTCTTGACTCCAATCGCTTCCCAGCATTCGCCTTTTAAGTGACAAACCCTCAACCCTGTCCTTCCTGTCCCCTCTTCATCATGTACTCCTTTCTCAATCCATCCCTCCATCCCCTCTCCTCTCTTCCTTGATTTTTTTTTCCTTTTCCTGTTACCTTTGAACACATCACATTGATTGAACTTTTTCTTGCACACACTTGATGTAGATTTTAAATGTACATCGTCCACAACGTTGAGAACACCCAAGCTTCTATCTCCTCCTATCTCCTCCTCCTGCGCCCGCTATGCTACATCCTCCGAAGCATAGCCACACCCCACATCACTCCCTGTCCTTGCACCTCCTCTCCTATCCACCCCATCACTTCTCAACCTTTTTTCTAAATTATACATTCAGATATTTAGCATTTTACATCTCGCACCTTACCCATCACAGTACACACTTGTCACCAAAATTACAAAACACCACTCAAAAGTCCTGGATTCATGTAGTTTCCTTCCTGCTACCCTTCCCTGGTTCCTTGGTTCTAACCAGTTAACTGTCCCCTCTCCCCTGTTTTTCCCTCACTCTCCTCCACTCTTCCATCATCCCTATCTTGTCTCCCTCTTTGGCTGTTTCTCTGGCTGTCTCACCTGGGCTCTCACAGGAGAGTTTGGGGAGGTTTGCCGGGGTCGCCTCAAGCTGCCGGGCCGTCGGGAGATCATTGTAGCCATCAAAACCCTGAAAGTGGGTTACACCGACCGCCAAAGGCGAGACTTCCTGTCTGAGGCATCAATTATGGGCCAGTTTGACCACCCCAACATTATTCGCCTCGAAGGTGTGGTTACCAAGAGTCGCCCCGTCATGATTGTGACTGAGTTCATGGAGAATGGAGCACTGGATTCATTTCTGAGGGTGAGAAAGAAAGCACATACTCCCTATGACACATGTGATCTTATCAACAAAGCACCACCACTCAGAAGATAAAGCTAACCAAATCTGCTTGAAGTGGCGATTACCTATCTCACTTTTTCTGGGAGTTGTAAAAGGTCTATCTTAAGCTCTACTGCAGGGTCTACTGTGCAAATCTGACATATAGTGCATTCAGGCAACTGGTGACATTTGCAGAGAGCTCAGTCTCCAATGAATCACTGTCTCAAAGTCACGTCATGCGCTGTCTGCCAGCAAGCAAACAGTAATACACGGAGACAGAGAGAGAGTGGGGGACAGGTAGAAAAGAGTTAGTTAAAAAAAAAAGATCTATATTCGAATGAAAGTTTCAGATGAGATACTGAGGGTAGTATATGGAAACAAACAATGAAAAGAAAACACAAACACAAGACAGGGAGAATAAGAGTCCTTTGGTTGTACATCCTTGATCTGAAATCTAGTCTGCACTTCTCTGTCTTCCTTTACTAGCTTAATGATGGGCAGTTCACAGTGATTCAGCTGGTTGGAATGCTCCGTGGGATTGCATCCGGCATGAAGTACTTGTCAGACATGAACTATGTGCACAGAGACTTGGCTGCACGTAACATCTTGGTCAACAGTAATCTGGTGTGTAAGGTCTCGGACTTTGGTTTGTCCCGTTTCCTGGAGGATGACCCCAATGATCCCACCTACACCAGCTCACTGGTGAGTGAAGGTGTAAATCTGTATGTGTGTGTGCGAGATTATCAGCATATTCATGTTGAAATTGATATTTAAAGGTGCTATACGAAACATCAATCAATCATTTTCAAATTTAGTTCCTGTCATACATAAAATCGACAACGGTGCTGTTTTTGTCAAGTCTTTTCCCACACGACACAACTGTTCTGGGGAAATACATAAATATATATATAAAAAAAATACCTCCACCCATATGTGTCAGCATTGCTGGAGAACAAGAATAGGAAAAAATTATATATATATATATATATATATATATCACCTGTTGCTTTTCCCCATAATCTATCATTTTTCAAGGAAAAAAGATAAAAGATTTACTATGCTGTATTTCCATGCGTGTGTTGATTGTTGTAAAATTACTCAAAAACTTGTGAGGTAGAATTTACTGATATATTATGGTTCAAGACACCAACATGTACTCACAGTGTCTTATGAGAAGAATGATTATGTGAATATAAAGACATTTCAAGGTTTTCCAATGTAGAAAATCATTAAAATAAAATTAAAAAATAATGAAAATTGATAAAATTAGAAAGTTCAATATTTTATCTATATTGTAGAATTTCAAAAGTGCACCGTTAAATTCTCAGAACCAAATTCTAGGCCTTTAACATTATCCAGAATTGTACAGGCTCTTGTTTGCTACCAGATCTCCAGTTATTCATGTAACTCCAGCTTTATGTAAGTCCAGCTTTATGTAAGTCCAGCTTTACTAGGGTTCGATGAAAACTGATGTCTTTAGACGGTATTGCTTAAATTTTCATTGTTACGCAGATAATACCCAGCTTTATCTATCCATGAAGCCAGAGGATACACACCAATTAGCTAAACTGCAGGATTGTCTTACAGACATAAAGACATGGATGACCTCTAATTTCCTGCTTTTAAACTCAGATAAAACTGAAGTTATTGTACTTGGCCCCACAAATCTTAGAAGCATGGTGTCTAACCAGATCGTTACTCTGGATGGCATTTCCCTGATCTCTAGTAATACTGTGAGAAATCTTGGAGTTATTTTTGATCAGGATATGTCATTCAAAGCGCATATTAAACAAATATGTAGGACTGCCTTTTTGCATTTACGCAATATCTCTAAAATCAGAAAGGTCTTGTCTCAGAGTGATGCTGAAAAACTAATTCATGCATTTATTTCCTCTAGGCTGGACTATTGTAATTCATTATTATCAGGTTGTCCTAAAAGTTCCCTAAAAAGCCTTCAGTTGGTTCAGAATGCTGCAGCTAGAGTACTGACGGGGACTAGCAGGTGTTGGCCTCTCTTCATTGGCTTCCTGTTAATTCTAGAATAGAATTTAAAATTCTTCTTCTTACTTATAAGGTTTTGAATAATCAGGTCCCATCCTATCTTAGGGACCTCGTAGTACCATATTACCCCATTAGAGCGCTTCGCTCTCAAACTGCGGGCTTACTTGTAGTTCCTAGGGTTTGTAAGAGTAGAATGGGAGGCAGAGCCTTCAGCTTTCAGGCTCCTCTCCTGTGGAACCAGCTCCCAATTCAGATCAGGGAGACAGATACCCTCTCTACTTTTAAGATTAGGCTTAAAACTTTCCTTTTCGCTAAGGCTTATAGTTAGGGCTGGATCGGGTGACCCTGGACCATCCCTTAGTTATGTTGCTTTAGACGTAGACTGTGGAGGGGTTCCCATGATGCACTGTTTCTTTCTTTTTTTGCTCCGTATGCATCACTCTGCATTTAATCATTAGTGATCGATCTCTGCCCCCCTTCTCGGCATGTCTTTTTCCTGGTTCTTTCCCTCAGCCCCAACCAGTCTCAGCAGAAGACTGCCCCTCCCTGAGCCTGGTTCTGCTGGAGGTTTCTTCCTGTTAAAAGGGAGTTTTTCCTTCCCACTGTGGCCAAGTGCTTGCTCATAGGGGGTCGTTTTGACCGTTGGGGTTTTTCATGGTTATTGTATGGCCTTGCCTTGCAATATGGAGCGCCTTGGGGCAACTGTTTGTTGTGATTTGGCGCTATATAAGAAAAAAGTTGATTGATTGATTGATTTATGATATGCCAAGCTCCAGGGACGTAGGTTTGCATATGGACCATAGGGACAAGTCACAACCAATATTTTGGGATGGCAAAATAGTCCCCACCAATATTTAGCATTTTTGTTTATATAACAAAATCATTCACTATTTTTTTGCGAACTCGATACTATAATTTTAGTCGTCACGTTTTGTGTTTTCGACGTGCCAGAATGACAGGGTTACCCATGTTGCAATTTCATTGGCTCACGTTCTTCTCACATGGACGTAAACAAAGCGCATCTCATGGCAGGCAGTGCTTAATTTGTAAAGTGGGAGGTCCCGGAGCGCAGAGGATGGGTGGCTCTGGTGCAGTGTTGCAAGATGTACGATAATTATTGTATTTGTACGATAGTTTTGCCATCTGTACGATGTACGATCTATAATGGGAAAAAACCCAATATGTACGATAATTTCAGTTGGTTGCCCAAACACGCATCTCTCTCTGACACCCAAGAATCATTTTGCAGGCGTTGCACTCAGGCGGCATCAAAGACACAACACACACAGGGCTGCTGCTGGCTTTGGGCTGCCGGGACAGTCATTTGAAAGCCCGCCCCCTCCCCATACAAAGTAATGAGTTCCCATCCAATCTCTGCAGGACAGGACAGGAAGATTCCCCAACCAACATCTTTTTTTTTTTTTCGAAACTGTATTTCAACAAATGCAGTAACAAACGAACAAAACACAAGAGCAAAGAGATATACAAGAAAAATAAAAAAAGTTCAAGTTCCTTATGGAGGTGTCAACATTTTTTCTGTGTTCAACAAAATCTGCACAAGTGGCCATGGCATCGGATGACGACAGCGACCTCAAGGTTGAATTCGACTCTTTCTAGTCTGGTAATTAACACGTTTGTGTTACTTCACAGTCTGGTAGTGCATTTGCTTGTGCATTTGCGTTCTTTTTGTGCCATAGTTTCCCCATTAATATAATTACTGTTTAAAAATGTGACATAAAATTCTTTGTAAATTAAAAAAAAAACGCTAAAATAGCTACGTTGTATGCGTTTTGTTTGTGTACGATAATTTCTCCCAAAATACGATAATTTTGAGGTTTTGGTACGATAGTTTCATATTTCATATCTGGCAACACTGCTCCGGTGCAGAAAAACAAGAAGGGCAGCGGGGAGGGGTTGCGAACAATGCTGTGCGCCACACTTAAAATAAACTGCACACCCACACAAACACGCACACACACCTTCACAAATGACACTAACACCCTGCCTTTTCTTCAAAAAATACTACATTTATGTTTGCTGTCTGTCTATGTACTTTTCTGTCACTTTTGCGCTCTTTTTCATACTTTTCCCTCGTTTCAAAAGTCACCGAACGCACTTTACTGTAATATATGCAACATATAGCACACTGTTGGAAAGCACGGGTTCTTGGCTTGCTGTCAGTGTTGAAATTTTCAGCGTGAGGGCTTACATGAGAACTTACGGTAATGAGAATCAGCGGCGCACTAGTGTGAAACTTCCGTGTTTTTCCTCTGTGTTATGACATCACAGGCTTACGTTTACCGTAATACACCATATATCATTGGAAATCCCTTTTTTTTTGGCAAATTAGGTTGCCAGATACCTACAACTGCATTATTGATGAAGAGAATAGATTATACATCTTGTTTGCAAAAACTTATTTTTTTTGTTAGCTCCACAAGTATTTTTTTTTGTTGTCTTGTTCTCTCAGGTGTAGGCCTATAGAATAGATTCATGATTTTGGGTGCAATTTTGTTATTTAAGCTATTTGTTTGTTTGCCTACACACTTAATATTGTAAATAAAGTGTTAAATTATTCAGCATTATGTCGTCATATGTTATGTATTATGCTGTACTTGTGCGTCTAATGGTATGAGTGGGTTAGGGGGTGATGGTGGTGAGCAGGGGGGCCGGGTGGGGTGTGTGGTATTGTCCCTACCAAAGCTGAGACCAAACCTACGCCCTTGCCAAGCTCACATTGCGGTACATCAGTAGTCCCCAACTGCCTTTACAAATCCTCCATCTATTGCCAGTATTTACATCCCCAGCTGTACCTTACCACTTCAGGTTCTGACTTGATATCAGAAGGAATCACAATAACTGTTAAAAGGAAAGAAATGAAATCAAAATATACACTCCATGTTTGATCAAGGTCAGATGAGACATTCTTAATACGATATGTTGCTGTCTTCATACATACCTACAAACATAGTTACACAGAGAATAAAGTGATGACGAGTCTCTGGAAGCTTTACCAATAATCTGTCATTATTAGCTCAAATTAAAAAAGAATATGGGAGCTTAATGATGATATATTGATGTTAAAGTTCAAATTATAGCACTTTTAATATCCTGTTTGTGCATATCGTTTTTGTAACTGTGGTATTAAACTTGTGTTTGTGTTGTTGTGGATCTCAAGCATGCACTGTTGTGTTGTACATCGACACTGTCTCGGACTGCTTTTCTCACCCTCTCTCTTCCTCTTGTATGTCTGTGACTCTGTGTCTGTGCTCCATCCTCCCAGTATTTCATGCTCACCTACTCATTCGCATATCCACAGGGAGGAAAGATCCCCATTCGCTGGACAGCTCCCGAGGCGATTGCCTATCGGAAGTTCACCTCAGCGAGCGACGTGTGGAGCTACGGCATTGTCATGTGGGAAGTCATGTCGTATGGCGAGCGGCCGTACTGGGACATGAGCAATCAGGATGTAAGCTGGACACGAGGGTTGGCGGGAAGTTGAATCAGCATGGAAAATGATTTTTCTCAACTGTTGTGATTTTGAATAAGAAAATGTTACTGTAGATATTAAGTGTCTGTCTCAGGGGAAGGGGTCATATAGTGTATTTGATTATGGTCAGTATTCAGTCGCCAGGGGTTGGATTTATGTCAGCTACAACCAAATTTAATGAGCAGTTTCATGCCAATCCCATGTATACAAACAGCCAAAAGATGCCTAGAGTAACCTTTAGCACAATCGAGAAAATCCCATGGTAATGCCGCATCGTGCGATAACATTACAGGCTCCATGGAAATATAACAGATTACCAAAATTTGTGAGAGAACAAACAATTTTCAAACATTTTGAAAATCTCTACATGGCTAAAATATGACAATAGCACAATGACGGAATACCTCAAAATACCCCATAGACTCTGAGGTTATGCACCTCAAATGCACCCATTCCCTAAAATAAGACTTGCATAAGTGGTAAACAAATAATTAATGTTTATGATTTTAATTTTAAGAATATTTCATGAGGTGAAAGATGGAATGTTCCATTCAACGAGGCACAGCCAAGTTGAATGGAACATTCCATCTTGCACTGAATTAAATATTTTTTTCCATTGAACAATTGAAAAAACATTCATTATTTGTTTTATATAACAGCTAAAACAGACCCTTGTCATTTGAAATTTTATTAATTTATAAACAAGAAAAAGGGACTAACATTTTGTTGTGCATTACTTGTCCCTTGACGTAAACAGGTTCCAAACAGGCCAGCATGAATTTTAAATAGGAGTCCAATCCAAAATTGTTCTCACTCAACTTGCAAAAACAGTCAGATTGTTCAAAAACAACCCTGACAGTGTAGTCCATAGCCGATGCCGTGCACTGTATTTGTGTACAGACTGCCGTCTGCTTTCCTCAGTCTATCAAAAAAATTGTGACAGGAATGTGTCGAGCTCTTCATCCGACAGCAGTTCCACTTCACCTAGAGACATCCCAGTGAATACTGCAAATTCCTCTACATGGCTTACAGCATACTGGATTTGTTTATTTGTGTTAGAAGAATGACCAGTGTCAATAAGCTCCCGCCATGTTTGTTTTTAAGCAGAGTGCCATCGCCGCTGGTGTGCGCCTGCGGTGGTCGCAGCGTGCAATGGTGCAAATCAGCTGGAACCAAATTTGGACGCTAAATGGAACCAAAATTGCACGGTAAATGGAGCACAATGGTAAATGGGACGAATGATTAATATCACGTGACATACAAACCTCCAGTCAAATGATAAGAATCTATTCAGGCATTATATAAAAAGGAATGTCTCACAGAGTGCAAAGTCGCTGAGTGGGTGGATCTAACAGGCAAGCAGGCATCCAAGTATGGACGTGTAACACGTAACAAAAATATATAATGAATCATTCGAGGCATAAATGTTCCTTATGTATGCAGAGTTTCTACATACAAAGACAAATAATTGTAGGTCTATGAGGATTTTGTTTGAGGCCTCAACACAACTCAACTGTTTAACCGGAAACAGTAGATAACAACAGTATGTATGCACAATATGCCCCCTTTGAAATAGTGAGATGCCACTTGTCCTACATATTTGTATAAACACTCTCTCACATCTATGGTAAATGGACTGCATTTATATAGCCCTTTTCCATCTCTATCAGATGCTCAAAGCGCTTTACAAATAATGCCTCACATTCACCCCGATGTCAGGGTGCTGCCATACAAGGCGCTCACTACACACCGGGAGCAACTAGGGGATTAAGGACCTTGCCCAAGGTCCCTTAGTGATTTTCCAGTCAGGCTGGGATTTGAACTGAAGATCCTTTGGTCTCAAGCATGCTTAACCACTAGACCGGGGTAGACAACCTGTTCCAGAAAGAGCCATGAGGGTGCAGGTTTTCTTTGCAGCCACTGACTCCACCAGGTGATTTTACTGATTAATATCACTTTGAGCAGATGGAATCAGTTAATCAGTGAAATCACCTGGTGGAGTCAGTGGCTGCAAAGAAAACCTGCACCCTCATGGCTCTTTCTGGAACAGGTTGCCTACCCCTGCACTAGACCATCACCTCCCCTAATCTATCACTTCATTCTGACTGAAGCCTGTCTTCCTACTGATGTATGACTCTTAATTTCACTCATTCTTCCTCTTGATTTTCCATCGCTCTTCGTGTCATTCACCCTCCGCCAGACAAGCGTTTTCAAACTCATGCCATATAGGGTCGAGAGGGTGTAGTTTTTATTGCATTGAGGGGGAGCCTGCAGTTGCACCCTCTTTGACCTTTTTGAAGCCAGGTTGAGGCTGCTGCTCGAAACCAGACTTGGTGATTACAAATGATGATGATTTCTTTTTCAGGTGATAAACGCCGTGGAGCAGGATTACCGACTGCCTCCGCCTATGGACTGTCCCACAGCGCTTCACCAGCTCATGTTGGACTGTTGGGTGAAGGAGAGGAACCTACGACCTAAATTCACCCAGATTGTGGCCACGCTGGATAAGCTTATCCGCAATGCTGCCAGCCTCAAGGTGGTCACGAACAGCACACAGTCCTCCGGGTGAGTCCTAATAGAGTTTCTTGGACACATTAAAAAATAAGTTTCTGTTTTACAATCCCAGTCATATAAAAACCTTGTTACCAAACAAGCCTCTCAGCCTTTCAGGTTTGATGAGTGTTTCATTTGTTAGAAATCCTACCTAAAAAAAGGATGTTAATCCATGAGAGTGAACAGGGAGTTAAATGATACACTCCATGATACACTGAAACAAGCAAAGGAATAATGCGAACCAACCTACTTGGAAGTATGTGCTGCTTGGTCTATTTTTTTTTCTCATATAATGGTATATCAACCCTGCATTGGTCATTGACATTCCAGTAGTTTTTTGACATTGTTTACAGCAAATATGACTCACAGTAAATAGTCCCAAAAGAAATCCAATAATATCACAAGCAATATACGAAGAAAGGCTGACTATCACTGACTTCCGAGGTAATACTATGACCTTTGTAGAATCAACAGAATCCCCGATTTATAGCACTTGTGAAGCTCAGTGAGAAAACAGACTGTATTGGTTTCTGATTCCTCTCGACCAAACTAAGATCCACCCTTTCAGTGATGTGTATGTATTGAAAGCATTGAATAGGTAATTACTCATTTCGGCAGTGACATTCATGTCCCTTGGCTTCTAAGATCTGTATATTTGTGAGACGTGGATGCTCACTAGTGATCTAAGACAACAGCTAGATGTCTTTGGTACTAGGTCTCTTCAAAGTATGCTTAGGTACAGCTGAATGGTTTCACTGAGTACCAGTTACAAGATGTTGGACATGTGATTTGTTTCTGTAGGTAGAATCCATGAAGTAGATGTCTTAGTATTGAGTACCACTGGAGTCAAGAAAGTCTTGAAGAAAGTCAAGTGAACGTGTCCTTTCACAGTAGAATTTTTACAATATACCTGTAAGATCATGGTAAATGTGATTCTTCCCTCTGTTGAGGACTTTATCTAATCACTGGCATTGGTTTAATTATCAGCACTATATCTCAAAATGTTATGAATGGATTAGAATCCAAGTTTTGTGGATGGGTGGGAAATGGCTCAGGGAAGAGCTGCTTTGTTGAAGAGTATAATGACACCAAATTGTAACTTTGATTTGTTTATAACTTTTTAAAATAAACAATGAATGAATTTCAGTATGATCCAACTCAACTCAACCTTTATTTCTAAAGCACGTTTAAAACAACAGCAGTCAACCAAAGTGCTCTACATAATTAAAAAATGGGCACCAAGTTACCCCCAATTGTAACTAAATGAATAAAAAAAAACAATAAAATTAAAACCAATAAAACAGATAAAAGACAAAGTAAGACAAAGAGTAAAAAGTAGTAAGAAATCATTTCATTTGATTTAATTTTATTTCATCCAGATGATCATCTGGAAAGATTAAAGTCATAATTTGATGGAGAAGCATATTTGTGAACTTGCCCAGCTGGTGTCAGTTCATAATTTGATGTCAATGTGCATTTCTGAACTGTCCACCAGGTGGGAGTATTCAGCAGGTGGCAGACAGGTTTGTGGTATTTTATATAAGCAAAACAAAGTTGTTTTTTTTCAATTAATTTAATGCCTCAAAGTTAACCACCATCTGTCACCAATCAATTACTTCATTCTCATTTTGTGTTTGTTCAATGTGGTGACTTATACAATGCCAAATACCCCATCTATGTATTGCCATATATTGTTTTTGAGTTATTGTTGGCTGAGATGATGAACCACTCATCTACATTTTTCGATACTACAAATATTCCTCTTTTGACTGTGGTGCAGTTGGTTATTTACACCTGAGGTCTTTGTGGAGTTTCAGAAGATGGATAAGTGATTTTTACATGGATCGATGATGTCTGTTTATCAGTGTTGGAGAGCAGCCTTCAGGCTGATTTTTTTATGCCTCTGCCTTGGCCTTGCTATGTAATGACTTAGTTGTTGCCTTAACCTGGGCATTGTGTGGTCTCAAAGAATAAACCAGTTCGAGGCCACTTGTTTTTACTTATTTTTGGCACTATTTACTTCCCACCAAACCAAAAAAGCACCCGTCATGGTAACTTTATGCATACAATGGTATATGCACGCAATGCTTGAATGCATTGTTTTCTAGTACTACATGCATACATGCTACATTACACTATGTCTACAATTACTAGCATGTAAAATTCTTCTGAAACAGCCTTCTCACACCCCAAGCATTATTATCTTCCTTTGCCTGGGTAACATATGAATGTTTGTGATCCCAACACAGTGAATCACAAAAGTACACTAAAGATTTTATAAGGATGCTTCCAACTCACTTGGCTATGACTTGAAATTAGGCACGAGTCTATGGGAATGGGCCACGGAAACTACGGTAGATTTTCGATTATACTAAGGCAGCATACAATCCGCAGCCACAGAGGCCTCAGATGCCTTGGCATCGAGTTGTTGTAACTCAGTGTTGGCCTTGGTCTCGGAGATGCAGGACTCCGACGTGACTTTTGCCTTGGCGGAGGTGGACTCATCTACACCAGTAATTGTTGTCATTGCATTATTGGTATCCCTCTTCTTTGTGTCTTTACACACATTCGCACACATACACACACACACACACACACACACACACACACACACATGGACACACACACGCACACACATTGGCTTATTGAATCAAATCACTTGTGTTGGCTGAGGCATTTTGTGTGCACCTGAACCTGAGCTCCTATAATAATGATTTCCGCAGTGCAAATGTTCCTTATCAGCACTGATAATACGAGTCACTCTGATTCAACTGTAACAGTCTCTTAATGCCAACAAAAGTGCACATTTCTTGCCCTACAACCCTTGAGTTCCCACAAATGGAGGTAGGGCCATTATGCAAATTCAAATTGCATTGCTCACAAAGCAATTCTACTACCAATGGGGAGCTCAATCAATGCTGCCACAGCTACATTCAGCTTTAGTGCTGTGATCCACAAGCAAAGACTCACGTAGAGAGGGGTGACCTATCTATCTGTTCCTGCATTCGGGTCTTTCTGTCCTGAGGGAGGGGAGTAGACAATCCTGCTTTGGCCTCTTGAGGGAAAACGGGGTCTCGGTTGCCCATCGCAGTGACATTCTTAGAAGATTAAGCTCGCGGTTAATTAGCTCCATTAGGGTGATACAAAAAAGAGATGGGAGTGCCTTTTAATTAGCCACTAACGAGATTTTAAACGGGCCAGAGGAGAGGTTGCCTCCTGCCGACAAACCTAACGAGGGAGGAGTGAGAAACGATACCGCCGTCCCGGTCGGCAGTGAAGGGTGGCTGGAGGTTAGCAAACACTGTCTGGCATAAAACCTGTGTGTCTGCTTGTTGGTGTAATGTGTAACTCAAAACAGCCTCTGGCACCAGTGCGAAGAGACATTATGAGACAGATAGAGTTAGGTCCATAAGTAGCTGGAAAGTGACACACTTTTTATAGTTTTGTCTCTGTGCACCACTGCAGTGGAAGTGGAGTTGAAATTGAAATTTTCTTTTACTGTTTTCTCTTTGGGGTGTAAAAGGATTGTAAAAGTGTGTAATAACAGTTGTTTCACTGTCCAATAACTGTATGTAAAAAAAAAAAAAAAAAAATACACTCTGAATATGTGGCTAATGCAGTTTCGTACAGTAACCTACCACCTTTGAAGAAACTGCACAAGTCTAAATCATTTTTGGCATGTTCTGTAGTCATCTTGCCTCAAAAACTGCATCATTTCCCAGCTGTCTTGCTGTGCTTGTGGATCACATGTGGCCAGCAACGGTCTGGATCTTTTTGAAGCTGACTTTAGAGAAGAGCGACTAACAATACTCCATTAAGGGAAGCCAACGTCTGGCGTTAACGATGGCCCAAGGCCTCGGGCTCTGAAGCACAGCCCTTATTAAAAATCCCTCCATCTACACCACTCAATGGAGCCTCTGTATCTCTGTTATTAACTCCCCTCTCTGCTGTTTCTCTTTTTCCCCCTTTTCTGCCTCCATTCCTCTTTTAATTGTTAATGAATCTAATGCCATCAAAAAGGATGACAGGGATCAACAGAGCAGAGAGGAGGAGAGACAGTGGTGCTCTTTCTCTGAGCTCGCTGCCTCCCGTGTCGGTCCACCTTCACCTCCCTGCACCTCCGATCGCCCCGTCCACCCCCTCTTTCGGTCATCTACTCCACATCACCCAGTTGGAGAACGATTTTATTAAAACTCCCAAGGTGGCCCTCTGTATCTCCAGCACCCATCTGCAGAGGAGCTTCGCCTTCAGGAAGGCACCTTCTCCTGTCGACAAGCACGTCCAGCACACGAACTGCCACCGCACACGTCAGCGCCTTCAGTGCACAAAAATGCGTACCGTTCCCAGCATGTATTCACACCCTCTGCGGTGTCATGACTCGGTGCCAACATGCAACTGCACACACATCTGAGCAACATCTGTGTTTACATGCCGTAAATATTCTCGTCACAAAGTCGTTTTTGTTTTTTCTAAAAAGACACGTCAAACACACCCCGTTGTGACGCACAACGTACAACGCACAGTCTACAACTTCAACAACATCCTGACATGCAACCCAAATCAGATTGGGGGCTGACCAGTACAACCACATGCAATCCAACCCTCCCAGATCAGATGTAAACCACATCTGTGGCTGGTTTGAGAGTATAGCTGTGCACAAACGCTCAGATTGGGTTTCAAGTGTTTTTTGTGTTTCTTCATCTTGTCATACCCCAAGCAACACACCGATGCGTCACTGTACAACAAGAAGAACAGGAAAGAAAAGAAGAAAAAGAATGAAACAGGAAGGAAGCCTGTCACACAATTCCAGGGTTTGACGGGGATTTGTGCTCTCACATACAAGTGTTTGTGACTTGTAAACGCTCTACGAGCTCCTATAACAACGTAACCATCAAACGATTACAGTTTCTAAACGTTTAAATCTGCTCTGCTGCTTTTTGTCAATCACGATGTGCCCCGTTCAGTGTTCAAGATTCAATGTGAAACCGAGATTTGCCTCTTCTGCTGTCTGAGTGGACGTCGCAGCTGCAGCGTCCGCCGCACCTCCAGCCAGTCTTGCCACAGTGAATAAAGGTGCGCCCAACCCCAACCCCCCCCCTCCCCCACATCATTAACGCCTTACATGTTGAGAGGAGAGAGGAGGAGAGAGGAGGAGAGAGTGGCGCTCTGTGGGGGGCGTTTTGGGGGTGAGGTTGGCCAACAGAGGCGGTAGAGTGACGACCTTAACCCTCTCTCTCTCTCTCTCGCTCTCTCTCTGTTTCTCTCCCTCTCATCTCATGTAGGGTATCCCAGCCCTTGCTTGACCGCTGCGTGCCGGACTATTCCACTTTTACCACTGTGGGGGACTGGCTGGATGCCATCAAGATGAGCCGCTACCGCGACAACTTTGTCAACGCTGGATTTGCTTCCTTTGACCTAGTGGCCCAGATGACAGCAGAGTGAGTGGATGTGGTTCTGGCCTGATGTGATTGGTTGAGTTGAGCAGGGAGTCAAGTTTTAGTGTCGTACAGATTGACCTGGATGGGGTGAAAGAGTCAGGTGGTTAAATTAACGATGAGATGTGGGAAAGTGCACGCACCAGTGGCTTAGACATCAAATTGATATTACACAAAAACAAAAGCAATAGGGGCCATTTTACTATTTTGGTAGTTTTAGCTGGCATATCAATATGAAGGGCATCAGAGGGGCAAAGCATACTCTATAGCTACACATGAGACTGCAGATACCCAGAACCTGTAATTTTCAGACTATCTGAGACATCATCATGGTGTTCCTTATATCACAACACTAATTTATGCTTCAGATCGCATCTCTATCCCCACTGGCTGGACAGGTATCCTAGAAGACACGTTTTTTTTTGGACAATTATGACATCATAATAAGACGTCTCTCTGATGTCAACATAAAGTCACTCACACCAGTTAATTACAAATTATTTACTGATAGATGCAAGCTTTAAATAATTTCTCCAACCCTAATGGTTGTTGAGATATCTTGGAAAACGTTTTTTTTTTTTGACATCATTTCTTGATGCTTTTCACTGTTTGATTGCAAGCAGTTGATTTTTTTTGTTGTTGTGTCTGTGTTCCTGTGTTGTCAGGCAGGTTGCTTCTGTTTTGTGTGTGTGTGTGTTTTTTGTTGTTTTTCTTTTTTACTAGTGCAGTGCCTGTAGGACATTTGTATTCCTAGAGAAAATTGGGAGCTTAAGTAGATTTCTCATGGCTGGTCGTATGAGGCTGTATTTGAAGGTGGGATATACAAAGAGATGTACTTATGTTATATTATATTATTATTTGAATATTGTATTTCATATTGTTTTAAAAAATCAGTTTTGTTGTCAATTATATATGAAAATAAAATGATTCCTATTAACCATGTTATTGGAAGAGAGTCAGACAAAATTTAGAAATTTGAAACAACAAATCATTACCCCACCTCATGAACACAGTTTATTTCAACTTGAACTCACAGCAAATCTAAGATTTTATTCAGCTTATGTACTTAATGAAATGTACAAATTGTGGGAAAATATAATATTATATTCAGCTTATTGAAACGTTGTATAAATAGTGGAAAATTTGTTGATGTTACCAAAAAATGAATTATCGCAAATGTCTCCTCAGTGTTAAGTCAAGTTAAAGTGTTCACAAGGAACACTGACAACATGCCTTTCACAGTAAAAGTATTTGCTGGGATGCTAGCATTAAACATTTTATTGTGAAAAGGTGCAAGCAACATGAACTATATGATGTTGTTTAACTTTGCTACTAGTAACATCAGCAGGCCACGCCATCTTGGAAGTACAAATTTTACACTGTTATTCAAAATAAAGGTTTTGAAAATTAATCCCAAAAAATTTCATAATGAAGGATGCACATCATCATGCTATGTGCAAGTCATAGCCGAAAGCTGAGGTCAATCTGACAAATAGTCAGAGAGATATGTGAGCCACATACCCACACACAGATGTTTCTTGCTTTATGGATAGATATAGTGGGCAGTGCTACACCAACATTACCATGAGAAGTCTTGCAAGAGACTCACACTAACATGTGAGCTTCTACAAGCGTTTGGAAGTAGCAGCATAGCATCTAAACTCGACCAAATCCTATCTTGAACAACTGTCAGTCCTCTGGTTCATAAATGATCCTGGGGTCTGTGTATCAATGTAGTCATATCTATTACTTGAAAATTGAGTTTTGATTCAAACCGGTTCAGATGTGCATATTTTTTTAATTCCATAAAACTGTTTAAATCTGCATTTAACGACCATCTCTACGTGACCTCATCGTACCGCCCTGCTGAGTTCACAAACTGTTTACTTCCATTCCAAAACAATGTAATGGAAGTAATGGAAATTTGAGGCCAATGATGATCAAATAAATGAATTTGGATTATCATGATAAATAAATTGTCCTCATTAGCTGCATAATAGGCATGGAGGTGGAGGTAATTTGTTTCAATTTGACTCGGCTGACAGGTGTGGTGTTCTGTGCTTCTCTGTTGTCCTTAATGGCCAGTAATTCCTCTAATGGCACCCATTTATTATCATTTCATCCTCTTCTGCTGCGCTGATGGCGATGGTGAAAATATTAGAAAAACAAAAACCCCATCATTTATTTGTGAGTGAGTAAAAGAGATGCACATTTTGTACACACATATGGAGGATTAGGAGCAGCATTTTGGTCTGCGAGGGGCGGGCTGGCGGGTGAAGTGGATCAGTAAAAGCCCTGAGACTGCAGTGTAATATTCGGTTATGGCATAGTTGTGCATGCCTGAAGCTGAACCGAGAGAATGCAGACGGCAACAGAGCGTCAGAGTTTGGAGACTCAAGCGCGGTCGCGGAAACGAGACGTTGTCATGATATTATTGTACAGTGTTAAACCAACACAGCCATAATGATTTGATGACAGCGTCTGACTAATGACGGCTAAACCAGGTGCACTCTCTCAGGGCTTTTTGAGGGTGCTGTAACGTCAAAAGCATGTCAACATTTTTAGATTTCCAACACCAACCCACCTCCACCCCCCACCCCCCCCGCCTTCCCATCAACCCCAGTTAAAAACGCTGTACTGACTCTTTGCGATTCTGATTTGCTTTAGCTTTCCTCAGATGTTGGAATACAGTTAATTATTTGGAGATTGACACAATTTGTGTAATTTTGCTTCTGAACACCATCACAATAGAGTTGAAATGAAGCATCAAGATGTGTTTGCATTGTAGACTTTCAGCTTTAATTCAAGGGGTTTAACAAAAAATACTGCATAACCCTTTAAGGATGGTTATACCTCCTCTATTTTCAGAGGCCAAGTCAGAGGATGGATACATGAACATTTCCAAGTTGCTTAACATGTGTTGGACTTCATCTACATCAATCCATAGGGAATACAAACAGGATAGTACTGCATCCTAAATTTGTCTGGAGTAGGCACTTCTCAAAAACCAAGCGACTGGAGTGTCATGAGGGAAGCCACCAAGACAAAAACTGGCTTCTTTTGGCTGTGATTTGATGACGTGTACACAATTCACTGCCTGTCTGCTGCATCAACAGTGATACAGCTTCAGGGTAGAGTAGCACAGAGAAGGATTTTCTTAAAAATGAGATATGAAATCTCAGCTTCTGTTTGCCATAAGGCACACAGACGCTTTTTGCCTAGATTTGACCTCTTTTCTTTTCTGTAAGTACTTCACTGTTCCACTCTGTCATGAAGCTGTGACTGGTGATGCAACAGACAACACATCCTCCAATCACACCCACAGAAGACAATATTTCCTTGAGAGTTGTCATGGGTGACTTGATGGTTTCCCTCACTAGTCTCCTTGTTACACAGTCAAACAGTTTTTGAGAACTGCCTACGCCACACAGATGTACTATGCAGTACCATACTACTTGTATTTTCTTAAATTTTGATGTATATGAAGTCCAAGACATTTAAAGTTGGAAATGTTCAAGTCTTGTCTAAAGTAAACTGTCTGTAAATGTGATTGTTTGTATTGACAGTAGTCCTTTAGTTTGTCCAAGCATCTACACGCTGTGAAAATGGAGGAATTGTGCATAAAAATTAGCATAATTTCTAAAAGGTTCAAGCAATATACTTTTAAAACTCCTTTAATTAAATCTGAAAGTTTACAACAGAAGCACATCTTGATTGTTTTATATCGACTCTGCTGCGGTGGTGTACGCAAGCAAATAAAAAAAAAAAAAAGAAAAAAAAAAGCTGTTGCTGTCCAAATACGTATGGCCCAACTCTACAGCTGAAATCTGATTCTCATTGACCGAAATATGAAAGACAAGTTCTTTATCTGAGTAATGTAATATCTCCCAGAAACTACTGAATACCTTGTTGTTGTGCGTCCGTGGCCCTTTGGCTAAGCGGTGACCTGGTTGGGACTCTGTGAAGTCTGCCAGATGCTCACCGGCAGCTACACTGTGTTTGCTTTAATCATTAACTATCACATCATAGCTGTTTGGCTCTCCTCACCCACCTGCCAGGCAACAAAATTATGTTGCATTAACACCAACAGTCACTATAGCAGGATGAGTGTCCACGTTTTATTGACACGCCCCTCCCCAGGATGCCATTTTACAGGCGATCCCCCCCCCCCCCCCCCCCCCCCCACACACACACACACTTGGCGAATGTTTTATTTACTTGTGTGTGAAGGTGAAGTTTGCACTTCATCTTTCAACATGTGATGTTTGCCTAACTTTGCGTTTTACGGCCTGCACACCTGTTCTCACGCTCTTCTCCTTTTTTGTTTCCTCGCCCCCGCAGGGACTTGCTTCGGATAGGGGTGACGTTGGCGGGCCATCAGAAGAAAATCCTCGGTAGCATTCAGGACATGAGACTACAGATGAACCAAACGCTGCCGGTCCAGGTCTGAGACGCGACATACAGACTGATGCAGTCAACGGACAAAGACAAAGGGGGAAGGAACTGAGCCAGAGAGAGAGCCATTGGAAAACCTGAGCTGCCTGACCCATCGGACGCTGTCAAACTGGCTTGCAGTGCCTCTGATTTACTTTTTTTGGGGGGTTTTTGCGTTACTTCACCAACACTTCCATTTGCTGTCCCTGTTTTTTGTTCCTCGTCATTTTTGTTTTTTTGCTTTTTTTATTCCCATCCAGCTCTTTGAGTGTTTTTTTTTAACTATTTTTTTTTTTAGAGGTGAGGAAGAGTGCATTATCCCACTCCTATCCCGTGCGTGCTGCACCAGCTCTGGTGTGGACTGGCGCTTTCATGCATGTGCGTTTTTAAATGAGGATGGCCTTAACCTTGCGCCTCAAATGCCCTCCTCACCCCGGCTCGAAAGGACATAATTCATGATAAGGAACGCCAGGATAAGAACAAGCCTCCACACAGGCACACACAAACACAAAAATGCGTTTTTGGACGCAAAGGAAAGTGAGGACCGGACTCTTTCCCCTCAAGTTGTTTTGCAGTGTGTGTGTTCTTCATCTTCATATTGAAGGTGTGTTATCTCAAAGGGCACTTGCTGGAAAAGGGTGAGGCAGAGGAAATTCGATCAGACAGGGGTCTAAGGTTAAGAAGGTTATAAGGTCAGAGGAATGCAGTCAAGTGTGTGGACACTTCTTTTAGCTGCTGGGTTTCCTCAAAAGTCCTGAAGCCGATCAGGATCCTTCCCTGCTCACCAGCTGTGGGTTTGTTTGTTTGTTTGTTTTTTTGTTTCCATAGAACTTTTACTTTGAGTTTTCTTCACCTTCCATTTTTCTTTTCGCACACTTTATTTTTTTGTCAGAATGGGAGATTTTTGATTTCAAAATTGGCCGGTCAAACCTAAAAACTTCCACCGGACGCTACTTGCGATGAACGGGAGATGAGGACTGTGGCGACACAACGAAAAGACCGCATGGCCTTTTATGTGTTTTTTTTTTTTTTTGTACGTGCGTGTGCGTGTATGTGAGTTTTAGTGTGGCTGAATGTGCGGGTGTGCACATAAATATATACTGTACAATACAGCTTCCGCTATCTGCCACCGTGGAGAATTAACGCATGAACTAAACAGTGACAAGGAGTAAATATATCTGAAACAATTATGCTATAATCTGTGGACAACTGTTAAACATTTTATATTGAATCCAAAAATGGACTTTTGGCATATATATATATATATATATATATATATATATATATATGAATGAAGAAACTGAGCGAAACCCATGATGGACACCTTGCTTTCTACTTATTGTTAGAAATTATCAAGATTTTTGTTTTTAATTTTTCTGTTCTTTTTTAAATTTTGACATCCTGCCCTTTGTATTTATTTGTACGTCACCTCCGTCACCAACAACCAAATGGACAAGAGGCCGTTTGGGACTGTGGACTTGAAACAATCAAACGGAAGAGAAGCTCCATGAGGATTCAGTTCATAAATTGATGATTATTAAACCAACAAAAACTATTGCATATAAATTGGATATTGTATTTTTGTTGTTGTTCTAAACAGCCTGTACATGTTTTGTAACAAAAGTACATCAAATAACATTAAGAAAATGGTGTTTTAACAAAATTAGAAGGTGTGAAATGTTTGAGTCCAAATGAAAGGATGGTGATCAAGACTCGATGGGCGAAATCCCGTTTTGTTTTGTTTTTTCCCTTTTTCTGTACCTTGTTGTGTGAGTGTTTCAGTGTGTTAGGGCTCGCGTTAAGTGCTCCGGTGTATTCGCATTTTCAACATGAAGAGTTGTCAAGCAGTCATGTTCGTGATCATCTTCTGAGCACTTTTTCTTAAATTCTAAATCATCATCAAATCCCTAAAATCGCATCTACACTGCAAAAACTGATATCTAAGAAAGTAAAAAAAACAGACCTGCACTGAAATAAAGTCAGATCTTTGGACCAAAAAATGACTTATATTTACACATAAGATCCTTCTGAATGTAGTAAAGTAAATCTGCAAACCCAGATCTGTCATTCAACGGAGAAATCTTCATTTAAAAATGACAAATTTACAGCTAAAATGTAGCCCTCCGCAAAACTGTCATCACATCCGGGACGCCGCCGAGACGTCAGAGAAAAGACCCTCTCCCAGCATGCATTGCGCGCGCCAACTGTAATTTGTGGATTTACGTCAGTTTGTATCTGCACCTTTTTCTTGTCTTATACGGAAGGATCTACTTTTTTAAAACTTCATACTGTCTTGCGGCACATTTGGTGAGTACACATTTCTTTTATTTGTGCTTGAAAATTATTTTTGGGGACTTTTTCATACGCCTGTTTGATTGAGTGGTGTCGCATTGAAAATCTACTGTCTTTCGCCTCCGGTGTTACCGTCGTGGGGTATGGAGGCGGGACCTGCAAAGAATCCAAGTCATTAAAAAGATATAAACCTCTCTCAGCGGCCACGGAGCTCTGCGGCTCCGATTACTGAGACGTGCGGTGCTGCGGAAAGTCTGTCCTTGCAGCAACAGGTGTCACCGGCCGCTCCGCATCAAAACAGTGAGCATAGTCTCTGGACTTGTGCCAAGTTGGCTGCACCTCCATTCAGTAGACAGGGACGTGGTGCCGGCTGCACAGCAGACACGGGGGCGATGTGAGTGGCCCGCTTCAGCGTTTACCGAGCCCGCAGTCTCAGTAAGCGCAGCGGAGGCAGAGAGCGAGGCGTCAGGGAAGAACGTCGCCCGCTGTCGATGTCTGAGCATGCAGAGCTGTATCTCACATTCATTCCAGCTTACTTTTGGATGCTGAAACCAGGACGTGTATAACAGTAACATTACTAACAGATAAAATCAATTTTAATGCGGGATCGGACTGAAGGCGTGAGCGCTCCGTCTTCTGCCGGACGTCACTGCAATGACCCGGATGTGCAAACAGTTTTCGCTGAGGGCCAAATTTTAGCTGCAAATTTGTCATTTTTAAATGAAGATTTCTCCGCTGAATTACAAATTTCCTTTTTGAGTAAATAGAAAAATAATCTTGTCAAGCATTTCTTTACATAAGAAAAAATGTCTTATTTTGGGAAAATCTACAACCCCTGGCAAAAATTATGGAATCACCGGCCTCAAAGGATGTTCATTCAGTTGTTTAATTTTGTAGAAAAAAAGCAGATCACAGACATGACACAAAACTAAAGTCATTTCAAATGGCAACTTTCTGGCTTTAAGAAACACTATAAGAAATCAAGAAAAAAAGACTGTGGCAGTCAGTAACGGTTACTTTTTTAGACCAAGCAGAGGAAAAAAATATGGAATCACTCAATTCTGAGAAATAAATTATGGAATCACCCTGTAAATTTTCATCCCCCAAATTAACACCTGCATCAAATCAGATCTGCTCATTGACATTGACCCTATGTGTCTTTTTGCAAGGAATGTTTTTGCAGTTTTTGCTCTATGGCAAGATGCATTATCATCTTGAAAAATTATTTCATCATCCCCAAACATCCTTTCAATTGTCCAAAATATCAACATAAACTTGTGCATTTATTGATGATGTAATGACAGCCATCTCCCCAGTGCCTTTACCTGACATGCAGCCCCATATCATCAATGACTGTGGAAATTTACATGTTCTCTTCAGGCAGTCATCTTTATAAATCTCACTGGAATGGCACCAAACAAAAGTTCCGCCTTGGGGCAACTGTTTGTTGTGATTTGGCGCTATATAAAAAAAATTGATTGATTGATTGATTGATCATCACCTTGCCCAATGCAGATTCGAGATTCATCACTGAATATGACTTTCATCCAGTCATCCACAGTCCACAATTGCTTTTCCTTAGCCCATTGTAACCTTGTTTTTTTCTGTTTAGGTGTTAATGATGCCTTCGTTTAGCTTTTCTGTATGTAAATCCCATTTCCTTTAGGCGGTTTCTTACAGTTCGGTCACAGACGTTGACTCCAGTTTCCTCCCATTCGTTCCTCATTTGTTTTGTTGTACATTTTTCGATTTTTGAGACATATTGCTTTAAGTTTTCTGTCTTGACACTTTGATGTCTTCCTTGGTCTACCAGTATGTTTGCCTTTAACAACCTTCCCATGTTGTTTGTATTTGGTCCAGAGTTTAGACACAGCTGACTGTGAACAACCAACATCTTTGCAACATTGCGTGATGATTTACTCTCTTTTAAGAGTTTGATAATCCTCTCCTTTGTTTCAAATGACATCTCTCGTGTTGGAGCCATGATTCATGTCAGTCCACTTGGTGCAACAGCTCTCCAAGGTGTGTTCACTCCTTTTTAGATGCAGACTAACGAGCAGATCTGATATGATGCAGGTGTTAGTTTTGGGGATGAAAATTTACAGGGTGATTCCATAATTTTTTCCTCAGAATTGAGTGATTCCATATTTTTTTCCCTCTGCTTGGTCTAAAAAAGTAACCGTTACTGACTGCCACAATCTTTTTTCTTGATTTCTTATAGTGTTTCTTAAAGCCAGAAAGTTGCCATTTGAAATGACTTTAGTTTTGTGTCATGTCTGTGATCTGCTTTTTTTCTACAAAATTAAACAACTGAATGAACATCCTCCGAGGCCGGTGATTCCATAATTTTTGCCAGGGGTTGTATGTCACGTTTTCTTGGTACGTTTTTCCAGCTAATAGGTCGGTGCATACTCATTTGAACGCTGCATATCATGGGATTTGACCACTTATGGGGACAACCGTTCCTGTTGCGTAATACATACACAGCATAACTTCACATGGAAAAATGGTATACTGTTTTGTTTTCGACCACCAAGTCAGTTGTGAAAAGTGCAGGTTTTTTTGGTTTCCAGTGGAGAAGGGAATACGAGGCGAATGGGAGCGGTTGTGTCCGTAAGTGTTAGCCTACACAGCTAACCACAGTAGCTGCATTCTCTTGCCTGCACAATCGCCTCGACACATTTGAGCTCCGGGTCATAAACAAACCGCAACACGTGTCACTTTTTCTTTGTATTTTCACTTTCTTTATGTGTAATTTGCTCAAAATATCAGAGAAAGTGTCGTGTTTATGTCCCCATAAGTACAGAAATTATGCCATACGCATCATATTTTGCCCGCTCTCAAACAAGACTCCGCTGCCCAATATCAAGCTGTATTTAACAAGTAACAATAGCGAGTAACAAGGGAAGGCAAAGGATTTCAAATCATTCAAGCAAAGGAACAAGATTGTTTTCCTTATTTTAAGAGAGAGGCTAATCTTAAAATAAGAATTCTGTCTAGTTTAAATGCACATTTTGATTATTAAGTGTCTCAACATTATGCTACTTTTGAGAATTCTAAACAAGTAAGCTTTTTTTTACCCCATTGGCAGATTTTTTTTTTTTGCTTAATACAAGACAGTTTGGATAGATTTCAGATTATTTGGCTAATTTTGAGAGGAACAGTTTTTGCAGTGTAAGCTTTCTCAAAAGGATCCACCCTGTGAGGAGATGATTCAAAGATGATCAGGTGTCAAAACACTTAACCTACATGCCAATCATTTGCACAGAGCCAGAGGTGGAGCTCTGACACAGGGGCCTACAATGCGCCTCCCTACAACATGAATCCTCATCCGTAATCCAAGAACTGTCAGAGAAGAGACCTATCGGTCCTCATCTGTCAACTCGATTAACACAACAGCCAGTCCGGCATTGTGAGGATGCGAGCATGTTGCGCGTGCAGACGTACAGCTGGCTGACCCATCATTATCTCTCTTCATTTCCTGTCTGGTCTACAATCATCCTGTCTCAGCTCCGGCTGCTGCGTGATTAGTACAGTGCAGGATCAACAACCCCGGCACGCAGACAGCACAAAATCTGCAGACCCCCTCATCATAAATGATAGCAGCTGCATCACACAGACCGTACTATTTGCACGAATCACAGAGGGGTGTTTGAAGGTAGCGGATTAAGAGATGGGGCGGAATCGCTGGTCTGATCTTTGAGACAGTCTCCATATTGTTTGGGTGGGAGTTAATCGATGCAACATGGGAATATTAGCAGTTAGGTGTGTCGCAGCCATGTTCGCTCTAGTCCATATTACGGTTGTTAGTCTCCATGAGCCGTTTGAGGGTGAGATGCAAAGCAATCTGTTTCTTATTGTTTCAAGTTTAGCCACATTTTCACAGTTGCTTGTACGCTTTCTTTCAAGGGCTCAGTCAAATGAAACGGCTGTCGTACACAATCAGTTTCGGCACTCAGACTGTTCTGGAAGAACGTCTAACAAGGTTTTGTTTGAGGTTTCTGATACAGAAGCTTGGTTAAAGGGGTAGTTCACCCATAATGCCCATTTTAAAAATGAAAGAATTCTTGAAAATGCCAAATCCAATAAAAAAAATCAGCATCTTACTTGAATTCATCCACCCGTCCATTTTCAATGTGCAGATATTCTAATTACAGGTCATAGGGCAGCTGGAGCCTATCCAGACAGTCATTGATAACAGGCAGGGTACACCCTAGACCAGGAGTGGGCAACTTGTTTCAGAAACGGCCAAGAGGGTGCAGGTTTTCTTTGCAGCCACTGACTCCACCAGGTGATTTCAAAATGCAAAGAAAACCTGCACCCTCTTGGCCGTTTCTGAAACAAGTTGCCCACCCCTGCCCTAGACAGACTGTCAGTCTACCGGAGGGCCAAATATAGACAGACAAACCCATCCATGCACACCTATGGTCAGTTTGGAGTCAAATTTGCTACATTGTGATATTTCCTGATTTTTGTTGAAAACTTAAAAATGTGAAGGGAGCAAACATTCCCCACAGTGTTAAGATTACGTGATCAGTTCCAATATGCAAGATGCCAGTCTTGTGTTAAGCCCCTTTCTGACTTCACAGATATACATACAGTACCTTGGAAAACCTTATATGGTCCAGGAGATTATCCGTGAGTACACAGGATATTTTGTCATTGAGCCGAGGTCTTATTTTAACTAGCTGAGTTTTCAGGATGTTTGAAAATGTCTTTTATCCATTGTGACCTTTGACATATTTTGGAAATCCCTTGCATTTCCGTGTAGCTGGAAACGTTGTACAAGCTATAACACTACCTGGAGGTTTTATGAAAGTTTTTGCAAAAAGGTTTTGTGAAAGTTAAACTGGGGGTTGCTCGCAGTGCCTATGGTTACACTATTGGTTTTGCTGACATTACATGGTAAACTCCCCCCCCGGCGGTTTGTTAAGTCATGAAACTACATGCAACATTACGTTTATGGACAACCCTGATCTTCCCGCTTTGTCACTTTGTAGGGCGTGACCTTTCAGGATGCATATTTGTGAAAGTAAGAACAAAAACATTACCCTCCACACTATTCCATGTTGCGATGAGCTGCTTCTCTATCAATTCATGCAGGAAAGGAATGAAGTTGGCCTCATGCACATTTCCAACTGACTTTCTTGAATTTGGCACCTGGCAATTATATACTGGCCCAGGCCAAAAAATGTTTCGTCTTTGTCACTGTGGCAAGTCCAAAAAGTTGAGAATTTTTACTTTTGATGTCAGTACCGCTCTCCCGGTTGGCAGTTGTTGAAAGCAATGGAACATCTGATTTACCGTCTGACCCATAACAGAAGCCTTTGACGTTGCTCTAGTTTGTGAGAACAAACAGCGATGTCACATACGCTATTCATTGACAGGTTACCCAAAATCAAAGTCATTTCAGGACAGTTCCGACTCCATTCCATCAACATTATTGCTGTTGGAATGTTGGTTCAGATCCCCAAGTTCAATCTGGTATGGCCTTCCAGCTCCATGGCACCTCACAAAACAGCAGCTTTATGACTTGACACGTATTAATCACAAGTGTGATGTCAGTGCTCCCATCAAGTCGCCATATGAAAAATGTACGAATCCACTGTTTTTCGCAGTTAACTGTTTATAGAGTTATTGAATTCAATCCAATTCATGAAAAACAAAATAAAGTAACAATATAAGACTGCAAAATTGTTGTCGGTGCATAGTAATTGACCTTATTTGCTAGTTCACTGGTTGAACTATTCCTTTAGCATGATTGGGTGATGACGAGGTCTTGACATGCAGGGTTTTTTTTTATCTTTTAGATTGAAAAAAATGATACCATCTTCATCTGAAGTGGACAAAAGCATAGAATGAATGTGATTCTTTCTGGTATGCTCCTTTTTATCCACAGCTCAATTACCTAAGCCCAAAAACATGTGCAACCAAACAAGACAAGTACAAAACAATGGGGGGGGATTGGGAGCATAAACAAAATCAGATGGTAGACGTGCTTGTTCAAAAAAAAAAAAATGCCAGTGCTGTTGAGCTTGCATGAACTATTGATGAGGTGCACATGGTGCGCCGCGGGTCTAGCGTTGTGTTCACCGAACTCAACCGACTGTGAGTGATGAGCTCAATTGGCACTGTTGCACATCTGACAATGATTAAACTGAAGCCACATCAACTACTATCATTTAGTCTGTGGGCGGGGTTTTCACACGTTCCTCTAGTTTTAACAACAAAAAAGTTAACAGTTTGCATATTGTTTTTGACCTCTTGACTGAACATTGCCAATGTTAGGAGTGTGTTTGAGTGAGAATATGTTGCCATTTTCTACGGAAACATTTTTATCATTGGAATTGAGGCTTTGTGTCTTCATGTGCCAATACAAGCTGACATTCCCCCTGTTTTAACCTATTTTATATCTAGCACCTCATCAGAATCACCTTCACTTGCAGCTTCCTTTTACTAGCCTTCTAACAAGCTAACTTAAAATCTGTCATCAGGTTGTTCTGCTCTCCTCGTCACAAAAAGAAGTGAGATGTTTTACAGAGCGCTGTACATGCATCAAGAAACGGGAAGGTAACGGGATGAAACGCTGCGAAATGCAAATGTTAATTCTTGTTTGGAAAGCATTGAGATGTATTTAATGGTGCAGACATACAGTACACAACAAATTACTAAAAAAATGATGATGCATTCTTGTAGAAATATTTTTAAAATACCCTTTTGCAATTAAATTATTTAAGAAATGTGAACACCATGTCCTGTGTGAGTCTTTTAGCCACTGTTTGGAATTTATTTTTAGATTTTGGAAAAATCTCTTGCAGTCAGTGAGTAGCAGAAAGCTTCTAGCTAGCTAGATAGATATATAGATAGATAAATATTCATTATGACTTATACAATACATGCTAGTACCTAGTAACAATATATGCTAGTACCTTGTAACAATAGTAATATTATAAGTTGGTTCCACTCCTCCAGCCAAGGCAAAGGAGTCGGTATCAGGTTATTTGGTTACATGACTTTTAGTCAGGATTCTGACATTTTGCTATGGGTTAGGGTTATGCAAGGACCCAGTGCAAGGAGGATGGTAAGTTGGTTCCACTCCTCAAACCTCCAAAAGTTTTCTGTTGCCATGCGAATTCCAGACACACAAAGCAAATACCTGGTTTCCATTTTGGTTTGACAGGGGTGAGATAAACTCCCACCCCTGACATTTGCAACATTTTGCTACTAGTTTGTCTCACTTTTCAAGTCTTTCGGTTTGTTTTTCACATTTTCCATGGTTGCGCCACAGCCTATCGCAGAGTGTGGCGTGATAGCCAATAGCAGTTGACGTATCAGATGGATCAATCACAGCCATGTTTTCAAAAACACGCTACCAGTCTCTTTGTACAAGAGACTGTGGTACCAGTGCTAGTGATATTAGAGTATATACCGAACTGGTTTCCATGATATTTTGTCCACCATCTTCTGTGAGGAATTACTTTGGGTAAAATCAATAAAGGTAAATGGATGTCAGTGGCCTTCTCGTTGAATATCTTGGGAAATGATTTCAATAACTGTGTTCTTGTACAATGAAATATAATATTTATTGATATGATCACTTCAAACCTCCTGTTGCCTCTGTAACCACTGAGGCAATGGCTATAGCTTTATGATTTTAATTCATTCAGAAGTTAGCTGAGAGGACTGGATGTCCACCTCCCCAATTATTTTGGTGTGACCAATAAGCAAATAGCTTTCTTTACATTATGTTGCATCATTCAGTTCCTTCTACAAGATGGCAGTCTGAGCTACTTGCTAATACGACTCATGTCATATGATTGCTCTAGTCTTTTTTCATTTCTATACTTGCAGCTCAACATATTAGAGTGGGATATAATAAGGACATACTCAGTGAACCTTGATGCTTCAGATCAGTCAAAAAAGCAGTTTTATTTATTGTACTTACCACCCTATAAATGTTCTGGAGGGTTAGCGTATGATGGATTGATGATGAATTGATGATAGGTTGGAACCAAGTGTTGTCATCAGTAAAAGAGAAATTGTACTTTTTTTTGCAAAAAATACTCTGAATCAGACAATGAAACTATTATTCTCTGATTGTTATGTTAGCAGTCATATTATAAAACTACATATAGTCAGACCTTCACAACTCTGCAGAAAGGATTTTGTATGAATGTAGCTGAAGTAGACACTTCTTCTGTCTCTCTCTGTTTCATTCAACATATATTGGGTCTGAAGTTACATTAACTTGAAATGAGCTTGTTTGTCAGTTTCTTTCTTTTCTAAAACCTAGGTTTGGCAGCCACAAAGGCCACTCGGGCTGTTACTTCACCTTCAAGGGGTGTTACTATACCTTTTCCAGCAAGATAATAATATAGGTTACTTGGGCTCCAAAAAAAAATGAGCAGTTTGCAGGTACAAATGCCTCAAAACACTGGCATGGTACACCCAACCTAATAATAATTGTATAGTAGTGTCCTTCATCAGATTCAGTTATATGAAACTCCCAGTACTACTACTGTTAATATTGAAAAAAAAAAAAAGTCAATCTGGAAGTTCTTAAAGAACTGGCCTGCTCAATGGACTTCTCACAAATAACTTCAGATATGGACACATGCATTATATGGTATAGAAGTCTAAAACTAATCCTTCCAGTTATAAAATCTGCATTTCACAGGAGAGAATAGACAAAGAAAAGTAGGACTCTGGGGATACTTAAACATGAACCCCAAACAAATTGGACTACAAAATGCAGGTTAAAAAACAATTTTGCACAGTATTACCTCTATAAAGTAAGCTGTTCTTCAACCTACATCATAACTACATCGACTCTTTCTCTCCGATTGTTCTGCCTGAGTTATTTTCATTAGTTACTTCCTCCAAACCATCATCATGTCTATTAGACCCCATTCCTACCAGGCTGCTCAAGGAAGCCCTACCATTAATTAATGCTTCGGTCTTAAATATGATCAATCTGTCTTTGTTAGTTGGCTATGTACCACAGGCTTTTAAGGTGGCAGTAATTAAACCATTACTTAAAAAGCCATCACTTGACCCAGCTATCTTAGCTAATTATAGGCCAATCTCCAACCTTCCTTTTCTCTCAGAAATTCTTGAAAGGGTAGTTGTAAAACAGCTAACTGATCATCTGCAGAGGAATGGTCTATTTGAAGAGTTTCAGTCAGGTTTTAGAATTCATGAGGGGTGGTGGCCAAGTGGTTAATGTGCTTGGTTTCAGTGCAGAAGGTTCCGGGTTCAAATCCCACCCCTGCCACATTTCTCCATGTAATGTGGAGTTGCGTCAGGAAGGGCATCCGGCGTAAAACCTGTGCCAATTCAACATGCAGATCCACCTTGGATTTGCTGTGGCAACCCCGAGTGCAAACAAGGGAGCAGCCGAAGGGGCTTACTTACATAGTACAGAAACAGCATTTGTGAAGGTTACAAATGATCTTCTTATGGCCTCAGACAGTGGACTCATCTCTGTACTTGTTCTGTCAGACCTCAGTGCTGCTTTTGATACTGTTGACCATAAAATTTTATTACAGAGATTAGAGCATGCTATAGGTATTAAAGGCACTGCGCTGCAGTGGTTTGAATCATATTTATCTAATAGATTACAATTTGTTCATGTAAATGGGGAATCTTCTTCACAGACTAAGGTTAATTATGGAGTTCCACAAGGTTCTGTGCTAGGACCAATTTATTCACTTTATACATGCTTCCCTTAGCAGTATTATTAGACAGCATTGCTTAAATTTTCATTGTTACGCAGATGATACCCAGCTTTATCTATCCATGAAGCCAGAGGACACACACCAATTAGCTAAACTGCAGGATTGTCTTACAGACATAAGACATGGATGACCTCTATTTCCTGCTTTAAACTCAGATAAAACTGAAGTTATTGTACTTGGCCCCACAAATCTTAGAAACATGGTGTCTAACCAGATCCTTACTCTGGATGGCATTACCCTGACCTCTAGTAATACTGTGAGAAATCTTGGAGTCATTTTGATCAGGATATGTCATTCAATGCGCATATTAAACAAATATGTAGGACTGCTTTTTTGCATTTACGCAATATCTCTAAAATTAGAAAGGAATGCTGAAAAACTAATTCATGCATTTATTTCCTCTAGGCTGGACTATTGTAATTCATTATTATCAGGGTTGTCCTAAAGTTCCCTGAAAAGCCTTCAGTTAATTCAAAAATGCTGCAGCTAGAGTACTGACAGGGACTAGAAGGAGAGAGCATATTTCACCCATATTGGCTTCTCTTCATTGGCTTCCTGTTAATTCTAGAATAGAATTTAAATTCTTCTTCTTACTTATAAGGTTTTGAATAATCAGGTCCCATCTTATCTTAGGGACCTCATAGTACCATATCACCCCAATAGAGCGCTTCACTCTCAGACTGCAGGCTTACTTGTAGTTCCTAGGGTTTTTAAGAGTAGAATGGGAGGCAGAGACTTCAGCTTTCAGGCTCCTCTCCTGTGGAACCAGCTTCCAATTCGGATCAGGGAGACAGACACCCTCTCTACTTTTAAGATTAGGCTTAAAACTTTCCTTTTTGCTAAAGCTTATAGTTAGGGCTGGATCAGGTGACCCTGAACCATCCCTTAGTTATGCTGCTATAGACTTAGACTGCTGGGGGGTTCCCATGATGCACTGAGTGTTTCTTTCTCTTTTTACTCTGTATGCACCACTCTGCATTTAATCATTAGTGATCGATCTCTGCTCCCCTCCACAGCATGTCTTTTTCCTGATTTTCTCCCTCAGTCCCAACCAGTCCCAGCAGAAGACTGCCCCTCCCTGAGCCTGGTTCTGCTGGAGGTTTCTTCCTGTTAAAAAGGGAGTTTTTCCTTCCCACTGTCGCCAAGTGCTTGCTCTAGGGGGGTCGTTTGACCGTTGGGGTTTTTCCGTAATTATTGTATGGCTTTGCCTTACAATATAAAGTGCCTTGGGGCAACTGTTTGTTGTGATTTGGCGCTATATAAATAAAATTGATTTGATTTGATTTGATAAGAATATCATGTAGTTTCCCAGAAGTTTTCTCAGGAGCATTTCATGTCTGATAAAAATGATTTAATGTTTGTGTTTGACAGGTTTAGAGAATTATTTCCCTTGTATCAAGTAGCCTCAGGACATTGAGAGGAAGTCTGGTGGAAAGAAATATTTTTGTGGAATGGCGTCTTTCATCTTGAGCGCCGCAGGCTGCTGATGAGTAGGTATTGATTCTCGAGAGAGAGACAGACGTTACACAGGGTTCATCTACTGCTAATGCTTCTTTTGTTTCTCAGTTGTCGAACAGTACTGAGGTCATTACTGCTCGTTGCAGACATCCATTCTGAATTAGTTTGCCAAATTTGACTATAAGTAAGTCCCTTCGGCTGTTCCCTTGTTTGCACTCGGGCTCGGCACACCAGTTCTGAAGTGGATCTGCATGTTGATTTGACACGTTTTGTGCCGGATGCCCTTTATGATGCAACTTTACATTACATGGCAGAATGTGGCAAAGGTGGGGTTTGAACCAGGAACCTTCCACACTGAAACCAAGTGCACTAACCACTTGGCCACCACCACAAAAACTGAAATCCTGTCTGTCATCGCATGATCTTTATGCTCTTACTTAAATGTGTGCGAAACACATCAAAGGTTCTAATTATTATGAACTCATAGAATTTTTCTATTTGTGAACAGACAAAAATGTAAAGATACCTCGTAACTTTTCTTTCCTCATCTGGATCTCACCTCTCAGTGTCCAATTACATCCAGAGCCTCCAATCAGCTACCTGCTCTACACTGTGAAGAGGCTGAGCAGATAAAGAGTTGGGCCTGCATGCACGAAGCAGCCGAAGGCTAAAAATAGCTCTGAGTGACGTAATTCCAAGAAAAATCTTAGAATTTCTCAAATTCTTAGACATTTCTTAGAATTTTCCCTTGGTAAGATAAATGTTGTCCACAAAGCACCTTAGGCCTTAAGAGAGCTCCTAAGGTGCCAAACTAGTAAGAGTAGTGAGGAGGACTTTTAAGAAGCCTAAGAGTGTCTTAAGCAGACAAGCTGGTGGAAAAGACAGAGAGGAAGCAGAGATATTCTCCGTATGTAGGATGACAGTGAGTCAGTAACACACTACCGGCTTGATCTACGTAATTATTTTATATTAATTTACTGTCCTAATGTATTTATAAATAGTTTAGGTTCTTGTTATCATGGTCACACATAAATATTATAATTATTTTTATTATTATCATCAGTATTATTGAGATTTTATTTTATTATTACTTCTATTTTGTCATTTGATTTTAAATGGACATATTTACAATTATATTATGTACTTACATTGAACTTATTAATAAACTCACGCACCCACACACAAAGCTCTTGATTTACCGATCGATCTATGTTCCGATCCTCACCTATGGTCATGAGATTTGGCTCATGACCGAAAGAACGAGATTGCCTGTTCAAGTGGCCGAGATGAGTTTCCTCCACAGGGTGGCTGGGTGCTCCCTTAGAGATAGGGTGAGGAGCTCGGTCACTCGGGAGGAGCTCGGAGTCGAGCCGCTGCTCCTCCACGTTGAAAGGAGTCAGTTGAGGTGGCTCGGGCATCTTTTCCGGATGCCCCCTGGATGCCTCGCTGGAGAGGTGTTCTGTGCACGTCCCATCGGGAGGAGGCCCCGGGGAAGACCCAGGACACGCTGGAGGGACTACGTCTCTCAGCTGGCTTGGGAACGCCTTGGGGTTCCCCCGGAGGAGCTGGGGGAGGTGTGTGTGGATCAGGAGGTCTGGGCGGCTTTGCTGCTGTCCCCGCGACCCGACTCCGGATAAAGCGGAAGAAAATGGATGGATGGATGGATGGATAATCGGCATGTGAATGAGACATGTTCAAACAGCTTCAAGCTGGGTAACAATTCATTTTGTGGTGAGCTGAGTGAAATAATGAAAGACAAGTGAAAGCTTTTGTCTTTTTGGCACTCTGCCACTAGGGGGCGCTCTTACTTTTCAGATAAAACAACACAGGGACGACATTAAACATGATACACTTTTCACTTATGGTGACAACATGGTGACACTTAACTCACTAACCCAATTGAACTACAAAAACAATAAATCAACAACACTAACAACATTTTTAAACTAACATGAACCACAATGACATTTAAAGCCCCAAACCCAGAACTCCGCATTACATCACAAGAATTTACAGGTTTAATGACCGGCCCAGCGATCGCTCGAATTGAATTATGCTGAGTATCATCATCATGACATTAAATTATTTTCACAATTATGCATTTCTTAATGCAGTTATATGATCTGTGATTTTACTGTTCATTCATATGTAGGAGTGCAGAGTGCATTTATTTTTTTTATTTCCTCTTCTGTGACAACCAATCACAGCTCTAACAGGACCATGTCATACCTGGTAATGGGGTCAACCCCACCTCCTCACTAAGATAGGAGTTTCTGTCAACTCCTTGCCCAGAGTTGCTCTCAGACATCTCTTGAGTCTCTCTTAGGCTGGGGAGTCCTTGCCAGAATATTTTAGGCTATGTTAGGAGCTCTTTGCGATGCACCGAGCATACAGTCCCTGGTCTTCCAATATGTAAGTCTGGGTTCAAATCCCACTCATGCCACCTTTGTATGTCCTTGGACAAGACCTACATTGTCTCAAGCTAACTAGCTGGAAATGGGTACAGGTTTTGGCTGGGGAAGCAACCAGCGTCAGAATAACATCCCATCCTGGTTGAGTCATAGGGTCTCAACCTCTTGATGCTACAGAATCTGGAAATAAGCACCAGAACCAAAGGGCCTCAGGGGCTATACTGGACTTGTTTCTACTACTTCTCAGCTCAAGAGGTATTTATTTTATTTTGTTTTGTTTAAACATACATGTGCTCCCAGATGTTTCAATGGGTTCTTGTTGTCTTGGAGGGAGAATACATTTCAGTAACTGGAAATCCAGACACTCTCCACAGTTCTTTTCAAATGATGGACTCAGGTGGCCTCATGGATGTCTTTGAAAGGGCCAGCAGTGTATCACTCACTCGTGCATGCCCGCGCGTGCACACACACACACACACACACTATCTACATCTCCTGTTTATTATTGTTACTGTGTTGAAGCAGCACAACAGTGATACAGGAAACTTAAAAAAAAAAACAAAAAACTGGTCAGGTCAGGTATGGGAGCATGTGTTGGTCCCTCTGCACCTACCACACCACAGAACCACCTTAGGTCCTGGGTGGCAACTACCTAGGGAGACAACCAGTTGAAAGTAAACCCTAAACAAACTTCTTGAAAGTAACCATCTATCTGTGACAGCCAGGTGAAATGAGTGTGTTCGATGCCTTGGCTTTCTCCAGCTGCTCGTGTCCACAACACTGAGGCACCTGCATGTTGGATCATACACAAAGAAATGTGCCACATTTTCAAAATGTCATTACCGATGCTCAGAGTGTAAGTTTTACTCCTCATCTTAATTTCCCTAAGTAACTGTTTGTTTGACAAGAAGTCATTCCAGCCGTAACTAAGAATCCTCTGAAGAGAGCTCGTACCAAGACATGTAGTTTGTGGTGGACATTCAACACATAACGGACATAATTCACCATACCAAGTGTGTTTCCTGTTGGTATGTGGTAACATGCCCAGATGTGCGAAGCACATACCAAAGTGTCGCCACTGGTGGTTAGCGTGTGTCCTCTGTTGTGCAGGTGTTAACATGTCGAGGTGTGTTATTGATATTTCCTGTGTCAGCCCCTTCATGGATGACTGGCAATGTGTATTCCTGCTGTGCATATTACAAGCTGTCTTGGCCCCCTGTGGTGCTTTTCCTGCCAAAATTCCTGTGAGGTTAATGGGCAGGACCGAGCTGTTATAAAAGGTCTGTGAATTGTGTGAAAGGAAGTGCCACACTGATGCATTGTCAACATGAAAAATTGTTGCTCCTTTTTCAGCAATTATAATTTCCACACGTCATAACGTTAGGTCATTAGTTAGCATCCAGGTCTCAGATCATACACTAAGACAGGAAGCACCAGGACCCTACAGGCCAGGACTGTCATTCTCAGGCAAAAAATATCACTGGCATCATCAAACACTTTACAAGGTGTCTCCTGTTCTCAAAGGCCAAGGACCTGGGCAGACGAATGTGAAGGAATGTCAGTGATGGCATTTTAGTGATGTAGCACATTTCTTTGGGCATAATCCAGTGTGCAGGTGCCTCAGTGTTGAGGACAGCAATAGCTGGAGAAGGTCAGGACAGCATCCCCCTTTTCACCTGGCTGGAGCAGATATATGCTTACCTTTGAGAGGTAGAGATGCACTGTTTGTGTACCTGGATGGTTCCAATGGAGGACCCAAGGTGGTTCCGTGGTATGGTGGTTGCAGCAAGGCTGCCTAACCTGACCTGACCTACTGTCACAAACAGTGTCACAATGTCAGAAAATGTATTTTTATTCCTTGTTAAGGGCAAAAGGGTGTGATAACATGACTTCACTGTGTCTCCAGCTGGCAAAACACAACTAGCACGTGTAGCAGCATACCTCAGTCGCCCCTGCACGTCATCACTTTGAAGAAATAAACCATCAGTGACTGATAGTTCTTCCAACCATTCACACAGAGTCACATTACACCAAACTGGAGAGTATTGATTGTATGTTGGTCTGTTTCATCAAAACATCATAAAATACAAAGGAAGGGAGTTATTAGAATAAATATTGTTATGCATTAGCGTGTCTTAGCCACAAGTCCGTCAGGACGAGGATCAATGCAGAACATGATCACAGACCCCGTACAAGAAGGAATCCCTCCCACCCCAGTCCACATGCACCACATTTCCAAAGCTAATCCCGGTCTTCTTTTCTTCTTATTCCCAACAGACAAACCCCCTCACTTGCCTTCTTTTAAGCTTCCCCAACAACCCCCCACCCATTTTCTGCCTTCTTCTTCATCCTCCACCATCGCTTCAGCCCCGACTCTTCTATTTTATTTTATCTTGCAACTAATTGGCTACGTCTGCACTATGACACGGGGACATGACATAATTGCCGGACAAATAGCGAGACATCTAGCTTGAGACCTGTCTCAGTAAAGCTGTGCACAGACACCAGCTGACTGTAAAACCTAATTACTGCTTCAGCACCACATCTTGCTAATTGGCAAATGCATCCAACAGTGTGTGTGTGTGTGTGTGTGTGTGTGTGTGTGTGTGTGTGTGTGTGTGTGTGTGTGTGTGCGCGCGCACACATGCATACAGTTTATTTCTTGTAGTTCAGGGTATTTAGAAAGAAAAGTCTGTAAAAATACATAAATGTAACAAGCGATATGAATAATATCAATCAAGAGATTTTATAACAGTTCAAAAATTAAATATTAGATTTCTTAAACTACATTTAAAGTGATTACAGTGATTTTTTTTTAAATCACTGTCCAACACTTTGCCCTATGTTCTACTTACTGTACATAAGGCTGCAGCATACTTTATCTGTGCCAGTCGCTTCTGTTGGCACTGGAACTAGTTCTTTTGTCATTGTACACAACATATCAACAGGTCATGTGTGGAAGCATGTGTTGAGGTTGTGTGATACTGCATCCACTACAGTGTAGAACCACCTTAGCGGACGGATGGTTACCACAAAATGGGACAACCAATCCATCCCCACCTCTCAAACCATCTACCTGCTGCAACAGGTGAAACATGAGTGTCCCCTGGACCTTGTCCAGCCACTAGTCCAGCACCTCGTAGCTGACCTTCCCTCACAATACAACTTATTCTCATGCTGTGATTTGTATATGTTGCAAAAGTTAAAAGAAATTTTTCTCACATGCGATTTTTGTTCAGAAATACACATTAACATTTTGGTTAGGTTTAGGAATAGGGGCAGAAGAATAATAAGGCAGTTAGGATCACATCCAACAGGGTCACATGACCACCATCTGCTAAGTGACAGCCATTCTCATGTCCCCAGCCAAGACTGACTGAAGCAATTATCAAATCAATCTTTGTGATGTCCTAAGTTATGGTTGCACATTTCTCCCATTGTTTGTCTTGGGCTTCAGAAAATCATAACTATAATTAATAAATTACAAAAAGAAAGTCCAATATCTTTCTTTATTGAGCACTGCAAAATCTATAACCATTTCTAAAATCACAAATGATAATCATACTCCTCAATGCCAGAAATATTCAACCACTCGCCACAAAAAGAGCTCAGCCACATTCAGTGTACAGCCAGTGCATTCAGAGTGTCAGTTCCAAGTCAGGATAAATGAGAAGGGCTGTGTCAGGAACAACATCCTGCATAAATTTACCCAAATCAAATGTTTTTTTATTGGCTCGGTCATGGCCGAGGTTAACAAAGACTGTCACTGCTGCTGTTGTCCAACAGGGTACCAGCGGAAATTGGGTTACTGTATGGCGTCAGATCAGTGGCAAAACCACTATTGCGTAAAAATGCATTTGGACGTATTATATTATTTCACACGCTTAACTATTAACTGTGTGCATGCAAATTGTCTCTGCACACATGCACACTCAGAAAAAACTGTTCCTCGAGCAAGGAAAAGGGTGCTACATGCGAGGAGGAATATGTGACCAGTGTGACACGGCCTCTCAATGTTGGTTTCTGCTCTCTCGCTAGAATTTTGGGGGAGGGTTTTGGCAATTTAAAGACTAAGAAATCACATGTATATAAATATCCACAGCCTTTGCCATGAAGCTCAAATCTGAGCTCAGGTGCCTCCTGTTTCAGACCTTAAATAAAAATCAGTTCTTCACATCCTCATCAGAAATACATATTGGTGCTTGTCCAATCTAACAATTGCATATTTTGTGCAGATGTTTGTACACTATTTTCTGGAATATAAGTTACATCTGTCAAAAATGCATCTTGAAGATGAAAAAAAAAAAACCCCAAAACAAAACATGAATAATTCACACTGGAGAATGAGTTGCACTTTTTTCGGTATGTGGAATTCACTTTTTGACACAACAGTTTAGCAATGGTCAGCAATTCAGAGTAGCACATGTGTACACCACAGCATGCACTGTTACCTAACACAAAGATTTCAAGCAAGCTGGACATAAAAAAGGGTGACGAACAACATAGTGGATCTTAGTTGATGCAGTTTGCACAGCAGGAAACATTAAATGGACACGGATGGAGAAGTGAACAGTGGATTTTGGCAGGATGCCCTCATCCTGTGGTGCATGCCATAAGGACTTTTATATTTTAAAAATTATCAACATAGACAAATACACCTGTGATGGACAAACATATTGGATGTTCTTTGATGCAGATCAACACAGATTGCTGACCCAAACAACAATAAAAATGTCCATTTGCCACATAACATAACATCAAACTGAAGCTGCATCCATATGGGCGTGTATGGGGACATTGATCCATGGCGGTGCCCCCACCTCAGTGGGACGAAACATGCACAGGGATAGGATATCTCATGCTACCAGGATGTGAAACACAGCCACTGGGACCACAAAGCAACTGTTCAATGAGAGAGCGAGCATCCAAGCACCCCACAAGTGGACACGAAGCAGTCCCGCAAGCATGGGACACACACCCCTGGTTCCAACATCAGGCAGAGGGAAAACTACTTATTGTTTTTCTTTTACCTGACTGTAGCAGATATATGGATACTTCTGAATGGAATGGCTTTCTGACTAGGTGGTTGTCATCTAGTGCCCAAGGCAGTTCCATGGGGTGCTAGATGTGGCAACATGTAGCAGCAGCACATGAGCCCAGATTTGACCTGACCTGGAATCTGTGTGTATGCATGTTTCAAGATTCAAGGTCATTTAAACTGTTACATGCATCCATGCACCTATGGAAAAGAAAACCTTTTAATAGATTTTCAAAGTAAGTGTCTGTATTTCACAATGCACGCATTCAATCAAGAAAAGCTGCAGGTCAAAAGGAGTTGAATACATTTTTTTCCCAATCTTGCTTTTTTCTCTAAAAGTGACATCCTGGTGATGCAAGACAATCTTGCAAGGGTTCTTTAATGTTTATTTTCAGCTTGCTTTATCTGATCAGTGGCTTTGGTCTATATTGCTTTTATTACTCAGTGCAGTGATCTCCCCCTACAGCCTGGTCCAGTCAATAGTAATCTTGTTTAACGAGGCACTAAGTGGACGATGCACACTGCACATGTTTTAAGCTGTTTTATAATGTTTGGGGAAAAAAGAATCTTTGGCATTTGTATTAGTTTCTTGGTGTCAAGTGTGTGAATGAAGTAACAGCACATGCATGCATCCATTTTCCAAACTTAATTGGGTTTGTCCTGAAGTCGTTCTCCCGAGTTGTATCTGTCACCTCTTCCAATGGAAGGGAAGGTGTTCCCACTGTAGATAAAATATACAATCACTCCAGTGCTTTCTGGGTCTATCCCACATTTGGTAATGCCTGATAAACATTCATTGTGAGGCATTCGGGAGGCTTCCTGGTCAAGCACCTGAACCACCGCAACTGACTCCTCACAACATCAAAGGGCAGTGGATCTGATCTGACCTCCTTCTGGATGGCAAACCTCGTACTTCTGTACTTAAAAGTAAGTCCAACCACCTTGAACGGGACATTTTGGTCAGCAGTATCAGAAATCTCAACCTTTCGGTCAGTACTTATAGTTCCTAACCATAAGAGAGGGTTGGAATGCGGAGTGTCCCATAAATTAAAAGCTTAGCCTTTCAAATTAACTCCATTACCATGCATAACTGTTGATGCTGCATCACTCAGCTCACTGAACTTTGTCCAATCTTTCCCTCACTTCAAGACAGTTACATTTTCTTTAATGTACTTCATTTGGAACAGTAACTTGATTGCAACCAAGAGAGAGCAAATCACTGGTTTCATAAAGCGTATACGAGGTCTGTCCATAAAGTATCGTACCTTTTTATTTTTTTTTTTAACTATATGGATTTGATTCATGTGTTTTCACGTCAGACAAGCTTGAACCCTCGTGCGCATGCGTGAGTTTTTCCACGGCTGTCAGTGACGTCATTCGCCTGTGAGCACGCCTTGTGGAAAGAGTGGTCCCGCCCCGTCGTCGGATTTTCATTGTCTGGAAATGGCGGAATGATTTGGGTTTTTTTTCCATCAGAATTATTTCAGAAGCTGTTAGAGACTGGCACCTGGAAACCATTCGAAAAATTTATCTGGCTTTCGGTGAAAATTTTACGGGCTTCACAGAGAATAAGGTCTGTTACTACAGCTTTAAGGATGGCCCACAATGGCACTTGGCGCGCCGCGCTCCGAGCCGCAATGACAGGCACGAACCACTGGATTATTTCTAAACGGATGGCTGTGTGGAGCCAGGACCATCATGTGCACTTTCTCTGGTTATCACAAGAGCTGGACATCAACCATTTTCTGGCAGATTTCACTTTTAACAAGAGATTTTGTCGTGGAAAGCCGCGCGGAGGCTTTGTGCGTCACGACCGATTCGCTGTTCGAGCGAGACAAAGGAACACCTCCGTTTCGGCATGTCAGAGGACAAGTTGGGACATGCCTATCTCGGCTTTCAATGCTTACCAGTCGAGTGAGCTATAAGAGAAATTGTGGAGAACACAAAGCCTCCGCGCGGCTTTCCATGACAAAATCTCTTGTTAAAAGTGAAATCTGCCAGAAAATGGTTGATGTCCAGCTCTTGTGATAACCAGAGAAAGTGCACACGACGGTCCCAGCTCCACACAGCCATCCATTTAGAATAATCCGGTGGTTCGTGCCTGTCGTCGCGGCTCGGAGCGCAGTGCGCCGAGCGCCATTGTGGGCCGTCCTGAAAGCTGTAGTTACAGTCCTTATTCTCTGTGAAGCCCGTAAAATTTTCACCGAAAGCCAGATAAATTTTTCGAATGGTTTCCAGGTGCCAGTCTCTAACAGCTTCTGAAAAAATTCTGATGGAAAAAAACCCCAAATCATTCCGCCATTTCCAGACAATGAAAATCCGACGACGGGGTGGGACCACTCCTTCCACAAGGCGTGCTCACAGGTGAATGACGTCACCGACAGGCGTGGAAAAACTCACGCATGCGCATGAGGGTTCAAGCATGTCTGACGTGAAAACATATGAATCAAATCCATATAGTTTAAAAAAATAATAAAAAGGTACGATACTTTATGGACAGACCTCGTATAGCTTTAGATATGGAAATGCTAATCCTCATCCTGGTCCCTGCATATTAGATGCAAAGATCCAAAATTGGGCTGAAGGAGGAGGAGGAGGAGGAAGAGGCGAAGAGAAGGGCCTTTATTTGTGGGGGAAAACCGGAGTGATACAGGTGGAACATATAATCTTCACACAGAAAGGAACCGGCCATAGGATCAAATCCCAGACCTTGTTGTGAGGCAAGAGTTCTATTGGCAAAAAAAAGTTAATTCTAATATAGTCACCCATGAGAAGCTATGCCCAGATTCTTTCTTGGAGACAACTGTACAAGGTTCTTTTTTAGGGGGGCGGGTGCTGGTGCCCATGTATTTTTAACTAATCTAGCCAGTTTTCAGCCAGAAAGCCCAATGTAGGCTCCCCATCCATCACCTCTCAAGCACACGTGGCACAGATCTGAAATATTGTGTAAGCAAAACATTAATGTTCCTTTGCAGGTCTTTATCCCACATGAGTCCTTAGTCCGAAGCAAAAGCATTTTTGCATTGCTGGTTTTTCCTCTTTTTTGTGCTTCTGCAATCAGTACTAATACTATTAAATAGAATAATGTTGATTCTGTTGAATGCTTGGTCTCCAAAATACGAGGGCTGTCAATAAAGTATAGGTCCTTTTTAGCATTGACTGGTTAAAAGTACAAAACAAATTGAGTAGGTGTTAGTTGTTGAATGTGCTATGACCTTTGTGAGATAGTACAACAATTTTGGACTGTTCGCTTCTTGTCTTTAGGAAGTCATGACAGTCAAGACCTTATCAAGATGTGGACAATAACAGAGGGTCTGTCTCCCAGTTGCTATTTGGGTTGGATATACGAGGGCTGTCAATAAAGTATAGGTCCTTTTTATTTTTTTCAAAAACTATATGGATTTCATTCATATGTTTTTACGTCAGACATGCTTGAACCCTCGTGAGCATGCGTGAGTTTTTCCACGCCTGATGGTGACGTCATTCACCTGTGAACACTCCTTGTGGGAGGAGTCGTCCAGCCCCTCGTCGGAATTGCTTTGTCTGAGAAGTTGCTGAGAGACTGGCGCTTTGTTTGATCAAGATTTTTTCTAAACCTGTGAGACACATCGAAGTGGACACGGTTCGAAAACTTAAGCTGGTTTTCGGTGAAAATTTTTAACGGCTGATGAGAGATTTTGAGGTGATACTGTCGCTTTAAGGACTTCCCACTGAGATTTTTTTAATGAAAGACGTGCCGCGTGTCAGGACGCAGCCAGCGTGGTGCGGCGGCACAGGAAAAACACCTCCGTGTTGATAACCATTTGTAAAATCAGGGCGGCTTTTGATGGCTTTCAGTGGAGTGAGTATATGAGAAATTGTTTAACAGCTGGACATGTTCCAACTTGTCCTTAAGGCTTCCAACAGAGGTGTTTTTCCTGTGGCGGAGCGTCGCGGCGGCTGTGAGCCGACGCTGCAATCTGCCCGCACGTCTTTCATTAAAAAAATCTCCTTTAACAGTGGAATATCCGGATAAAATGCTGAAACCGACTTCTTCTGAAACTTCTCTGTTCTCTCACGACGTCCTGGATCAATAGAGCCTGAAATGTGGAGGTTTTCAGCTTGAAACAGGCTGACGACGGCGCCTGGGACCGCTGCGCGACGTCCCGCTCTGTGGGAAGTCCTTAAAGCAACAGTATCACCTCAAAATCTCTCATCAGCCGTTAAAAATTTTCACCGAAAACCAGCTTAAGTTTTCGAACCGTGTCCACTTCGATGTGTCTCACAGGTTTAGAAAAAATCTTGATCAAACAAAGCGCCAGTCTCTCAGCAACTTCTCAGACAAAGGAGTTCTGATGAGGGGCTGGATGACTCCTCCCACAAGGAGTGCTCACAGGTGAATGACGTCACCGACAGGCGTGGAAAAACTCACGCATGCGCACGAGGGTTCAAGCATGTCTGACGTAAAAACATATGAATGAAATCCATATAGTTTTTGAAAAAAACAAAAAGGACCTATACTTTGACAGACCTCGTAAAAGGTCAAACAACGTCCACGTCCATTGGATTCTATGACAAGTGACATATGTTACCCTGTAACGTAATAACTAAACATGACACACGGTGCAAACTCTTCCTTTTTAAAACCCTACTAACTCAACCAAAAATTTGCACCATTTTTTTTTAACCAAAATTTGAGCAACTTTAACTTTTAACCCCTGTACAAACTGAAATTAATCTTTGTCACTATTCTGGCTGTTTTTACCCCATAACTCCAAAACATTCAGTCACAGATAGACCAAACTATACCTTTTTGAAATCTTTGTGATCATACAAATAATGTGTTATAGTTTTCAATATGATTGGAGCATCTTTTAATTTTGTGTAATTCTTCCATACCTGACCACCTATTAAAAACTCAAGTAGCCAATCTTTTTTTTTTCAAAAGAGTAATATCTAAGGAGTGTTTGTGCCAAATGGTGCGTCTATCACCATTTTCATTATTCTTCTGTAAATATTCTGTTATCTGCTGCACTATATGCCACAGCTCAAGAATGTTTTTTTTTTTTCTTCTTCTTCATAAGCAAAAATGCCTCAGTTTTTAGTTTTTGTATTTCAGAGAGTGTTCTAATGGAGAACTAATGGAGAATTTGGTCACAAAGGCTTAAATAATAAACTAATTCGTGATGAATGAATTAACCAAATAAGCCTCAACATATAGCAGCAATCATGGAAATTGCTGTATGCATATATAATAGCACTTATATTGTATGCTAATGCTGCATATGCAATTGCGTTAAATTTAATTGAGTAGATTGGAGCAAACACAAAATCATCTACACATATCAGGTGCTTAAAGATGTAATGCATATAACTGTTGATATTTTCTGCAATGCTCTCTCGAAAGTGTTTTGCCTCTGCAGGAAAGTCAACAGAGAAAGTGCTGCAGGTGAAGGAAGGCATTGATATCTTCCTGTGAACCAGCTTTGCAGGTAAATAAATATAAAAAACAAAGGAGGATCAGCTTATGTTTTGGCACATTGGAAAACCTCTTTGGCTTTCTGTTCCTCCGGCACTGTAGGTCACAAAGAGCTTTTCTTTTGTCTGAAAGCATGTGTTAAATATGACCAAATCGAGGGGCATTACAAAATCTACTGTCCTCACCCTTTACCCAGTTCCTTCTCCTGCTCCTCATCCTCCAGCAGTCACCTTCCCTCCATCTTGTGTCACGTTAAGCCCTGTTTCTAATTGAGCCTTGCTTTTCTTCCTCTTCGCTGTCAGTTTCTTATACACTTTGGACCTTTTTGATGAATGAAATGTCAGTGGACAGTTGTTGAATTAGGTGGAACATGTACGTTTTTGGATTTGTGTCAGGGATTGCCTTACTTTACATACCTATGCTGTCATCTTTGCTGAATCAATGAATGCCCTCACTGAATAGGCTGACCATCTGGGATTGTTCTGGCTCAAGACTAAAGGCTCCCTGACACTTGCATGACTTTGATCTGCGCGCTTGCATGCACTCGGCCATACACGAGAGTAAACTCAAACTCATTGTAAACCATTGTAAACTGTGCGCAGCTCCATGCAAGTGCACAAAGAAAATTTTGAAATGTTCAAAATCTCCATCACGCATTAATTACGTGAACATTACGCAAACAATTAAAAAATACTGCGTGAGTGTGAGTGATTGCATCAGTGCACCGCATCAGAGTGCAGTTCGCCTGAATGATTATAACGAGATGTTAAATCTATCATAAATGCACTTTTACAGTGCTCATAAGAAGGAATGAACATGCAACTGCTTTACCAAGCCATTACAATACAAACATTACAAATAATTACCTTTTTAGATGGTTCCACATGCTTTCTGCACCTTGTTCAGTGCACCAGTGAGAGAGAGAAAGGAAAGCTGCAGCTGCAACAATCGTCTGTGATTGTGGAAGCTATTAGAGGCATTTTCAACAGCCACGTCAGAGAGAAAATGATTAATCCACTACAAAATAATTATTTTATATGTGCATCGTCCAGTGCACAGACATCCAGTTGAACAAAGCACAACATCCAGCTGGGAACACAACGGGTGAGATCGTCACGACGATGTGCATGCAAGTGTGTGGATCAAAGTTGTGCAAGTGTCAGGGAGCCTTAAGCCCTGTTTGCACGTAGACGGTAAGAGCTCCCGGAAGTGTCCCGGAAGAGTTTTTGGCTCCTCCGTCTTAGGGATCAAACGCCGTTGTTAATGCCGGTGCTAGGGGGCGTGGCTTATTTACGGCTTCACCGGGAATCATCGAAAAAATTATTCAACATGTCGAATAATTCCGGGAGTGCTCCCGGAGAATTTGTGTGATGACGGAGACAACGCAAACAACGGCGTTTGATACTTTTTAATCGCCGTTTCATCCTGTCCCTTCCTGTAGTGCTGCAGTTTACACCATCGTTATTCGGCGGCCGGCATTGTATCCCTAATCAACGGCGTATAAAACAGCAATAGAGCCCACATCGGCATACGCAATGGCGTTTTAACCAGCAACAGAGGCAGACAAAACGGCGGCGCTAGCGGACAGTACGCCATTCTAAACGTCACCTCCCAGTTAAAACGGTGTTCCAAACGGCCGATAGGCGGCTGTCAGTATAAAAACGCTAGCACGCTGCATGCAGGCCTCTCACTCGTGGCCAGAAGACGGAAGAAGAACAAGAAGAAGAAGAAGCTCCAGATTAGCTCTCTGTATAATTCTAGGATCTGGAGTACACCTCGACCAAGTTCCAGCATGGTGCCTGTTGCCTCATGCAAGGCTTCAGCTTCATCAATGCCCATGGGCATGTCCATGTTGAAGTTTTCTTGATCAAAGAAGTCCATGGTGCTGCTTTTACAGCTCTGCTAGCAACTCCAGAATGATGAAAATGTGTGCAGAACCAGATCCTGGAGTAACGCAGGATTTACCCTGTTTGCCTGGGTAAAAACCTGGGTATTAACCAGCGGTACACAGGGCATTATTGGCGGCAGCAGAACACCGCCGTTCTCACCCACGTCTTAACCTGCGATTGTAAGGGATAGAACTGGGTATTAACCCCCGATGCCTGACGTGTGCCGGATGCTACGGCGTCAAAACATCGCTTTATTCAGCGGATTTAGCGGCCTTTTATCCGCCTATTTGCGGACAGTACAGCGGTCAAAACGCAGGCAAAATGCTCCACCCCTTTCCACCGTTTTTGTAGCTGCTTGTGTTTGGAGACTGGTTTCTATCACTCTTTCTGACTTCTATCGCAGTTTCTGTCCCTACCGAGCAGCGGGTGCTGCTGAGCTCCTCCACCGTCACAAAGCACTCACAGGCGGACAAACTTCACACTAGCCTCGCACCAGTCCCAGCTAGCGAGCTAGCTAGGTAGCAAGCTGCACATAATGGCAGACAATTTGAATGTTGTGGACCAGATTTTGGCGAAGCCATTTGATAGTCTTCCTTACGAAGAAGCCATGGCTGCTGTCATGGCTTCAGCTCTCAATGGTTTGCAGGCCAAAGTTAAAACAATAGCCCCCAGTGCAATGTTTGTGCATTGCTATGCACACAGACTGAATCTGGTTCTGTCTCAGGGGGCTAAATGCTTATCTGAGTGCAGAATATTTTTTGCATCACTCTCTGGGTTTGCCACATTTTTCTCAAAATCCACAAAGAGGATGTCTTTTCTTGAGTCTGCAGGCTGCTCAAGGTTGCCAGAAATGCTCCTACTCGATGGAATTTCACATCACGGATAGTGAGCACTGTGGCAAACAATTATGATGCCCTCCTGCAAACCTTTGAGATGATCATTGCAGATAAGTCCATGGATGATGACACATTAGACTGTGCCAATTTCTTTGTGTTTGTTATTGCAGTCGTCATTAAAACCAGAAATTTGTTCTTGAAAATAGCTGTTGTGAGTTAATTTGTGGGATTGTGGGTGTTCTGGACGAAGTTAGTGTTTTCATGGGTGGTGGGGCGGAGTTGGTGGCCATGTTAGTGTGCGGGGGGGGGGGCACGCAGGGGGTTTCACCCGGGGAGTAAATCACTCTAGGACCACCACTGCCGCCGACTAAACCATCTATGTGTAAACGGGGCTTTAACATCTAATCTTTCAATGACTTCCTGTGCTCAGTCATCAGAAGTGTATCTGTATGTAGTGAAAGTATCAAACTTCACAACTGCGAAACACCAAATTAAGGAGACTCATATGACGAGTATCACTTAACCAATCTCCTCTGTGTTAGCCTGATCCCATCAGATCTCAGAAGCTAAGCAGTGCAGGATCTGGTTAGTACTTGGATGGGAGCCCTCTCTGGAACACCAGCGGCTGTGTGTCTTTCCCCAGGTTACACTGTAGTTGCATCAGGAAGTGCATCCGGTGTAAAACCTGTGCCAAATACCAATGCGGATCTGGCTGTATCCACTGTGGCAACCCCAAACAAAATGGGAGCAGCCAAATGGAGAACATATGAGGAGTATCACTTGCATTGTGAAGGAATGTCAGCCAGGGAATGCAGACGAGAGATTTATTTTTTCGTGTTTCTTTCTACAATCAGTTGATTTGTCACTCAGAATCTGACAAAAAAACCTGGACAGATGCTGTGTTACTGCTGAGGGTGAGTACTTTTTATCACTGCACATTATAAGCTTGTAGTTAGCTGTTTATTGTCATTATAGAAACACATCACACTTGAGGCTTTTTTTTATATATATATACTGCAAACACTGAAACCCTTGGGTTGAAGCATTTCTGGGCACTGTCTCAATGCTTTTCTGTGAGAAAAAAATACTGAATGGACACAGAGCCATAGATCTTTAGTTTCAAAAATTAAGGACAGGTGGTCTGCCTGGGTGGGTTAAATCCAGGTGTTGAGATGGTTCTGAAGTGTGGTGTATGAAATGATGTGCAGCAGCCACACATGCTCCCTCACCTGATGTTTTACTATACTGATAACAAAAAACCCAACATCTGAAGTACCTCCGACTTGAAACAGAGCTTGCTTTGACTTTTTTAAATTAAATAAAGGTAAACTCTACCTGAATAATAACTGCCATGTTCTTCAAGTACCGTGCTTATATTCTTCACAAATTTTCCTTTACACATCTTTGAAGTAACTAAACAATGTGATATCTAAGATGTAAAGCAGCCAACAAAATTCCCATCTGTATATTTTCCCACTGAGCTACTATGTACACAGGAGTGTGTGACGCTCCCTTCCCTTTGCTTTCATTCTCACTACAGTCACAGCAGACTCACTTTGTAATGGATTAAAACGACAAGTGAAACAGAAGCCACACTTACTCAACATGATGAATAGCAATACTTTCTACATGACAGAAACACAGAAGATAAAATTTAATTGATTATATGAACAAGCCCCCAAGAGGCAGGTGAACATGAAACAAACCATTACGGGACCACAGCGGCAACAAGAAACACAGTTGACTTGTTTTTTGGGGAGGGGGTTTCTTTTTGTGCTTTGTGTTCTTTCAGGCATGCAAGCACACGTGCACACCTGTCTTTGCAGATGCACACTTTGACTTGGAGACAGAGTGTGCATGCCTGACTACACTGTGAGTACTGTGGTGCACAGTTGTGTGTCTAATTTATTTTATGACATGACCTAACCAGTGAGCTGTATTCAGAAGAACTACCCAATCAACTTATTACTCTAGATTATTTTGTTTCCTGTAATATTTACATCTGGGTATTGGTGATTTATTACAGTTATGCACCATATCTTGGAGAGTTAATGGGGGACCACAGACTTTCCAGCACTTTCACATCAATGTTTCTTTATGTCTCAGATGAATGTTAATTCCATTGCATGATATTGCATGATCTCCACAGTCCCCCATGGAGTCTTCTCCAACACTCTGAAATGGGAATTGATTCATACCTGAGACCATAAAACTATTTTTACAGTGAATTCCAGAAAATAGACCAACCAGTAAAGATGGGGCGTCTGTGGATTCCCATTAAGAAAGAGAATAGTAAGTCCTACACTGACCATGAGACCCATTGGGCTACTGTTTATTCCTGGAAACTGTTGTGTCCCCAAGTTGCTGGTGATGGAGCAAAATGCCAGGATGAGACTTGTGGGCTTCAAAGATCCTTTAGTTCATCCATCCACCATCCCTCTGATTCTATGATTTCCTTCCATAACCTGGATGCATAGAGGATCTATATGAACTGTGGAAATCCAGAACATTCTGAATGACTCTAAATGATAAATTCTGGAGAATGTTCCCACTAGTTTCCTACTTGAACCCTGACTCAGCAATTATATCCATTTTCCTGATACTCTGCTCTGCACCATTTCATTGTTTTTTGAACCATCGGTTGTTGTGACCACTGAACTCTGTATGTATATGACTGTTTAGCAGCAACTGTTTGGTCTTTATGTGTGTGACATGTCTTGGTTGCGCTTTGCTTATTTGTTATTTTGTTATTGTTAATAGTAGCCATATATAGTATTGAAAATACCTTATGTATACAGGCACGCACACACACACACACACACACACATACATACAATATATATATATATACAACCCCTGGCAAAAATTATGGAATCACCGGCCTCAGAGGATGTTCATTCAGTTTTTAATTTTGTAGAAAAAAAGCAGATCACAGACATGACACAAAACTAAAGTCATTTCAAATGGCAATTTTCTGGCTTTAAGAAACACTATAAGAAATCAGGAAAAAAGATTGTGGCAGTCAGTAACTGTTACTTTTTTAGACCAAGCAGAGGAAAAAAATATGGAATCACTCAATTCTGAGGAAAAATTATGGAATCACCCAGTAAATTTTCATCCCCAAAACTAACACCTGCATCAAATCACATCTGCTCGTTGATATTGACCCTATGCCATGACATTGACCCTATGTGTCTTTTTGCAAGGAATGTTTTCACAGTTTTTGCTCTATGGCAAGATGCATTATCATCTTGAAAAATGATTTCATCATCCCCAAACATCCTTTCAATTGTCCAAAATATCAATGTAAACTTGTGCATTTATTGATGATGTAATGACAGCCATCTCCCCAGTGCCTTTACCTGACATGCAGCCCCATATCATCAATGACTGTGGAAATTTACATGTTCTCTTCAGGCAGTCATCTTTATAAATCCCATTGGAACGGCACCAAACAAAAGTTCCAGCATCATCACCTTGCCCAATGCAGATTCGAGATTCATCACTGAATATGACTTTCATCCAGTCATCCACAGTCCACGATTGCTTTTCCTTAGCCCATTGTGTTAATGATGGCTTTTGTTTAGCTTTTCTGTATGTAAATCCCATTTCCTTTATGCGGTTTCTTACAGTTCGGTGACAGACGTTGACTCCAGTTTCCTCCCATTCATTCCTCATTTGTTTTGTTGTGCATTTTTCGATTTTTGAGACATATTGCTTTAAGTTTTCTGTCTTGACGCTTTGATGTCTTCCTTGGTCTACCAGTATGTTTGCCTTTAACAACCTTCCCATGTTGTTTGTATTTGGTCCAGAGTTTAGACACAGCTGACTGTGAACAACCAACATCTTTTGCAACATTGCGTGATGATTTACCCTCTTTTAAGAGTTTGATAATCCTCTCCTTTGTTTCAATTAACATCTCTCGTGTTGAGCCATGATTCATGTCAGTCCACTTGGTGCAACAGCTCTCCAAGGTGTGATCACTCCTTTTTAGATGCAGACTAACGAGCAGATCTGATTTGATGCAGGTGTTAGTTTTGGGGATGAAAATTTACAGGGTGATTCCATAATTTATTCCTCAGAATTGAGTGATTCCATATTTTTTTCCTCTGCTTGGTCTAAAAAAGTAACCGTTACTGACTGCCACAATCTTTTTTCTTGATTTCTTATAGTGTTTCTTAAAGCCATAAAGTTGCCATTTGAAATGACATTAGTTTTGTGTCATGTCTGTGATCTGCTTTTTTTCTACAAAATTAAACAACTGAATGAACATCATCTGAGGCCGGTGATTCCATAATTTTTGCCAGGGGTTGTATATATATATATATATATATATACATACATAGACTAGCTGGGGTACCTGTGCAACATTTGTTTTTGCAATGCTGATGTCTTATAAATATAATATTTAATGGGCTAAAGTTTGTCCATGAGAACTATAAGAGGTGGACTCCCCAAACTAAGTGCAAATACTTGGTTAAAAGACAAACACATTTGAAGTCCTTCATGCAGACTTTGTTTTACAATCAAATTTATAACAAAATTACACACAAAAGGTAGGTAACAGTAAATGTAAATATCAATGAATCAAAATTGAGGTAGTGGTGTGTTTCACTGTTTTTACATTGCAATTTTACAAACATAAAATTAATGTATTCAGACAGGAAGGCAAACTGGGTTGTACAGGACAGTCAGGTGCTTACACTTGAGAAGGGATTAAATAAACAGAGATGGCCAACACATATACAGGGCTGGAAATTTGAATCTGCCTGGTCATACCTACAGCTGACTATTTTGGGGGTAATTTTCAGTTCAACTTTAAAAAAAAGTTTTTTCCCCAGTTTGTTCCCCATGTCATGAGGATTCAGAATATATATAGGTTTTAGGGCCACATATTATAGTTTGGGAGTTTATCTCGGACATCAGAAAGACAGAAATGGCAGCATGAAAAGCACATGGTACAACAATGTATGGTCTTACATAAATGGCTATTTTGGGGGTAATATTCAGTTCAACTTTAAAGAAATGGTACCAGTTTGTTCCCCATGTCATGATTCAGAATATATATATTTTTTAGGGCTACATATTATGGTTTGGGAGTTTATCGCACATGATACAACACTGTATGATCTTACATAAATGGTTATTTTTGGGGTAATTTTCATTTCAACTTTTAAAAAAATGGTAGCAGTTTGTTCCCCATGTCATGAGGATTCAGAATATATATAGTTTTTAGGGCTACATATTATAGTTTGGGAGTTTATCCTGGACAGACAGACAGACAGACGTAGCCCATATATATATATATATATATATATATATATATATATATATATATATATATATATATATATATATATATATATATATATATATATATATATATATATATATATATATATCACTATCCTCGCAAGCGAGGAAACTGCCAACAACAACAAAACTATATATATATATATATATATATATATATATATATGCAACACTATTGGTTTTGCTCCCATTTTGTATGAGATGAACTCAAAGATCTAAAACTTTTTCCACATACACAATATCACCATTTCCCTCAAATATTGTTCACAAACCAGTCTAAATCTGTGATAGTGAGCCTCACAGGTGTGCCATATCAAGATGCTGATTAGACACCACGATTAGTGCACAGGTGTGCCTTAGACTGCCCACAATAAAAGGCCACTCTGAAAGGTGCAGTTTTGTTTTAGTGGGGGGGGATACCAGTCAGTATCTGGTGTGACCACCATTTGCCTCATGAAGTGCAACACATCTCCTTCGCATAGAGTTGATCAGGTTGTCAATTGTGGCCTGTGGAATGTTGGTCCACTCCTCTTCAATGGCTGTGCGAAGTTGCTGGATATTGGCAGGAACTGGTACACGCTGTCGTATACGCCGGTCCAGAGCATCCCAAACATGCTCAATGGGTGACATGTCTGGTGAGTATGCCGGCCATGCAAGAACTGGGACATTTTCAGCTTCCAAGAAATGTGTACAGATCCTTGCAACATGGGGCTGTGCATTATCCTGCTGCAACATGAGGTGATGTTCTTGGATGTATGGCACAACAATGGGCCTCAGGATCTCGTCACGGTATCTCTGTGCATTCAAAATGCCATCAATAAAATGCACCTGTGTTCTTCATCCATAACAGATGCCTGCCCATACCATAACCCCACCGCCACCATGGGCCACTCGATCCACAACACTGACATCAGAAAACTGCTCACCCACACGACGCCACACACGCTGTCTGCCATCTGCCCTGACAGTGTGAACCGGGATTCATCCGTGAAGAGAACACCTCTCCAACATGCCAAACGCCAGCGAATGTGAGCATTTGCCCACTGAAGTCAGTTACGACGACGAACTGGAGTCAGGTCGAGACCCCGATGAGGACGACGAGCATGCAGATGAGCTTCCCTGAGACAGTTTCTGACAGTTGTGTAGAAATTCTTTGGTTATGCAAACCGATTGTTTCAGCAGCTGTCCCGAGTGGCTGGTCTCAGACGATCTTGGAGGTGAACATGCTGGATGTGGAGGTCCTGGGCTGGTGTGGTTACACGGCGGTTGTGAGGCTGGTTGGATGTACTGCCAAATTCTCTGAAACGCCTTTGGAGACGGCTTATGGTAGAGAAATGAACATCCAATACACGAGCAACAGCTCTGGTTGACATTCCTGCTGTCAGCATGCCAATTGCACGCTCCCTCAAATCTTGCGACATCTGTGGGATTGTGCTGTGTGATAAAACTGCACCTTTCAGAGTGGCCTTTTATTGCAGGCAGTCTAAGGCACACCTGTGCACTAATCATGGTGTCTAATCAGCATCTTGATATGGCACACCTGTGAGGTGGGATGGATTATCTCAGCAAAGGAGAAGTGCTCACTATCACAGATTTAGACTGGTTTGTGAACAATATTTGAGGGAAATGGTGATATTGTGTATATGGAAAAAGTTTAGATCTTTGAGTTCATCTCATACAAATGGAGCAAAACCAAAAGTGTTGTGTTTATATTTTTTTTGTGTGTATATATATATATATATATATATATATATATATATATATATATATATATATACGTGTGTGTGTGTGTGTGTGTGTGTGTGTGTGCACGCATCTGTGTGCAAACCTACTCTGTGATTAAAAGTTGAAAAAAAATTGCAGCTTGTACCTTGCAAGGATACCTATTATACCCAGTTTCATCTATCATTAATTATTGCACATCTTTTGTATTGCACATTAACTGTATGAGATATAGCACATATGATATTGATGTTGGAATGACGTACTTCCTTCCCTCTTTGATGTCTTGTGCCACTTGTCTGACAGCAGCTAGAAAGAAGCTGTTGCGGAGACGAGCCCTGTAAGCACTAATGCTCCCTGGCCTGCGGTGTCTCAGGTTGTACCCTGAATCAACCCCCTGAAGCGGATCATGAGCTCCCTGATAATGATCTGTGTTTTCCTCCAGCAGTGCTGGGTGTATATTGTGCCCATAAAAGGGAGATTGGAGCCAATCACCCTCTTTGCTGTTCTGACCACCCACCCGCTGCAGACATTTCCTCTCGGCCAGAGTGATATTGCCATACCACACTGTAATACCACCAATGAGGATACTTTCAACGAGTCCTCTGTAGACTTGTATGAGGGACTGGTGTTTAAGTCCTCCCTTCTACAGCATCCCAATGAAGTGCAGCCTGTGCTGAGCCCTTTTTCACTGTTGTCACTGTTTTTTGCCCAACTGATACTGTCAGAGATGAGAAGGCCCAGGACCTTATAGCTGTCCATCCACTCCACCACAGCTCCCTTGATGATGAGAAGCTGCAGGGATGGGGGCTTGTTTACTAAAGTCCAAAATAAATTATTTGGTTTTATCTACGTTAAAAATGAGATTGTTTTCATCTCAATACACTGTGAATTTATGAACCAGGTCCCTGTAAGATAAATGGACGGCATTTATATAGTGCTTTTCTGCATCAGATGCTCAAAGCGCTTTACACATCAATGCCTCATCACCCTGATGTCAGGCTGCTGCCATGCAAGATGACTCCTCACCCCCTCTGATGAGTCCAGGGATGGTCTTATATTTATATATGCATTTTCACTTTTTCCACATTTTGTTATGTTACAGCCTTAGTCCAAAATGGTTGAAATTATTATTTTTTCCCTTAAAACCTCCACACACAATACTCCATAATGACAATGTGAAAAAAGATTTGTTGAGATTTATGTAAATTTATTACATAATAATAATAATAATAATAATAACAACAACAACTAAGAAATCACATGTACATAAGTATTCACAGGCTTTTACATGAAGCTCAAAATAGAGCTCAGGTGCACTCCTTAGTAAAATGCACATGGCAGCCTGTCTGGAGTTTGCCAAAAGGCACCTGAAGGACTCTCAGACCATGATAAACAAAATTCTCTGGTCTGATGAGACAAAGATTGAACTCTTTGGTGTGAATGCCAGGCATAATGTTTGGAGGAAACCAGGCACCATCCCTACAGTGAAGCATGTGGTGGCAGTGTCATGCTGTGGGGATATTTTTCAATGGCAGGAACTGGTAGACTACACTGTAAACCCAAACAAGTCAGCAAAACTGAAAAATATTGAGGCAATCAATTGCCACATAACTTTTGAGTTCATAAACGTAAAAGTCAGTTTTTCCGAGAACTTCGAAGTTTCGATTATATCACTCCTATCACATCCGGTCACTGCCTGGTTCCACTCCATCCTGTCTCTGTGTTTTTGCTTCTGTCATGTCACTGTGTTCTCCCATACTTTGTGCTTTACGTCCTTGTGGTTTTGCTTCATCAGTGTCGGTTATGTAATTCTCTGTGATTTGTCACCTAACCCAGTTGGTCTTTATTTTGATCACTTGCATTTGTCTTTAGGTTTGTTGGTTATTCCTTGTTGAGATTATCAGTTATCATGTTGTTTTGGTATTTCATTCTGTTTTATGATCTTTTAGTTCCTGTCGTTCTCACGTATGCTTGTCATTTCCTGTCCGTTGTTAGTTGCACCTTTCACTCATTATTCTCATGTTTTAAGCCTCACCCATTTGTCTTTTCATTGCCGGACAATTGATATACATTTGCTCATGTGTTGTGGTGTTTCTTCTTATGTTGTGTCTTGTAATACTGAGGCAATCAATTGCTACAAGATTTCTGAGTTCATAACTTAAAAGTCAGTTGTTCCCAGAATGTAGAAGTTTTGATTATATGCTTTTTGTACCTCATGATTACAATTAAAGTGTTCATTAAGGAAAAGTAAAAGTAAGTCCCTTCAGCTGCTCCCTTGTTTTTCAGTCTGGGTCACCACAGCAGATCCGAGATGGATCTGCATGGTAATTTGCCACAAAGTTTATGCCGGATGCCCCTCCTGACACAACTCCACATTACATGAAGAAATGTGGCAGGGGTGTGGTGTGAACCAGGAACCTTCTGCACCGAAACCAAGTGCACTAACCAACTGGCCACCACCCCTACTAAAGTGTTCATTAAGTCAACTCAAATATTTTCATATATAATTACTTCATTATTTTAACTTGTGCTTAAGTTATGCTTTGAAGTTTTGCTTAATTAATATGCGATTAGTTCAAGTCATTCAAAAATTCTGAGTTTAATTTACTCAAAAAGCAAGACCATGTTACACAAACTTGAAATATTTAAGTAAGTAGAATTTTTTTAAAACTTTGAGTTTACACTACTTATATTTTTAATTAATTTGAACATTGAGGTTACAGTGAAGTCAGGGTTGAGGGAAAGATGAATGCAGCATGTACAGAGACATGAAAACCTGCTCCAGAGCGCTCCGGACCTCAGACTGGGGTGACAGTTCATCTTTCATCAGGACAATGACCCTAAACACACAGCCAAGATATCAAAGGAGTGGCTTCAGGCAACTCTGTGAATGTCCTTAGTGGTCCAGCCAGAGCCCGCAGACCTGAATTTGAATTGACCGTCTCTGGAGTGATCTGAAAATTGCTGTGCACCGACACTCAAAACCTGATGGAGTTTGAGAGATGGCTGCAAAGAGGAATGCACAAAACTGCCCAAAGATAGGTGCACCAAGCTTGTGTCATCATATTCAAGAAGACTGAGGCTGTAATTGCTGTCAATGTGCATCAACAAAGATTTTAGCAAAGGGTGTGAATATGTATGTGCATGTGATTTTGTAGTTTTCATTTTAATAAATTTGCAAAAAAAAAAAAAAAAAAAAACTTTTTCAATGTCATTTTGGGTGTTGTGAGTAGAATTTTGAGAGGAATTAAAATGAATTTAGCTCAATTTTGAAATAAGGCTTCATAACAAATGGGTAAAAAGTGAAGTGCTGTGAATACTTTCTGGATGCACTATAATTTGAGGTCTGTTTTGAGACCAGCAAAAAGTCTCAAACAGTATAACTTATTCCAAGTTTATACTGACCAGTGATTGTTTCTATGTGAAACCCTTTTCTCTCTCTTTGAAAGCCAACGTATATTCCTTTTGACTTTTGTTTTTTAACTTTGCTTTTATTGAATCATTGCTTTTTATGAGATGCGATAAAGGAAGTTCGGATTGTAGGGTTGTTGCATGGAGGTAAGCAGGGAACACACCCACTTGAGTTACTTACAACTGTGACTTGTGGCCATCAACACCAACATTGAGATAATGAAGAATTATCTCTTTGATTTATTCCCTGATGAAGACAACATTTGAAAACACAGTCAGCCTTAAGATCATTCAAAGGCTTTTTTTTTTTTTTTCCATTAAATCAATATATCTTGGAGTTTTCATTTGGCCAATTTGGTTTTATTTGCTCTTTTTCAGCTGGTTTCTGCTTCTTTCGCCCACGTTTGTTTCATGTGTGAAGGGGCCCCAGGAATGTCTCCACACTTGTTGAATCTATTCCATGAAGAAATAAGGAAGTTCTGAAGGCAAAAGGGGTACGAGCAAGGTGTGCCTAATAAAGTGGCCAGTGAGTGTAAATTTAGGATTGAGGGGAAAGGTAATTCAGTACAAATCTATATTAGTCATACAAAAGACAGAAGAGATGAGTCTTTATTCTCTTCTTTAATCTAGACGAGACAAAGGCTTGAATCAATGTCTCTCTCTGCTTTCGCCATAAATAGAATAGATAGAAGCTTTGCAAATTGTTTTTTTTGTTTTGTGCCTCCAGATATTTTAATAACAAAGTAAAGTTCCTTCAGCTTCTCCCTTTATTCTCAGGGTTACCACAGCAGATCTGCCATGGATATGCATGTTGATTAGTCCACCTTTTCCACAGAATGTTCTTTCTAACATCACTCCTCATTACATAGGAAATGTGCACAGGTGGGCTTGAACCAGCAACGTTTTGTCTTAGAAGCAAGCACAATCACCACATGGTCACCATGGTCCCTGGTTGGTCTAATTATCTGTTATATCTCTGGGATTTCTTTAACAAATGGTTATTGTAAAAGTTAAATTTATAGCTTTTGAGACCATTCCAGAAACACAATGTTTAAAACTGGCTTTTCCAACTCGGTTCCTCCTCCAGCAGCTGGAACATTGTTGCCTGTACATTGTACATGTATACTGTGAAAGTGTTTGACTTGGGGAAAGAGGAATTGCTGTGTGAGACAAAAATAATAAATTCCTCTGATCCTTGTACAAATGTTCCTCCAACACCAATTATCTGATAAGTTCTGCAAGGATGGACATTTATTAATTCCACTGGCTGCTGCTGAAGGATGCTTTCAACCAGTCTGAACGTCTGCTGAAAAGACTGCTTGAAAAAGTACAAGAGTGACAGCACTTGGCTGCTAGAACAAGCATTTTTGTATGGAAGTGGACCTGATCTGAGACCTCCACCCTAATCCAGTCATTTACACCAAAATGTTACTAATACCGCAGTAACACGTTAAATGGCACTTAACGGACGGAAGATGAAAAAAATAACAACCACTCTGCATTTTTTTTCCAAGTGCCATTGTGGCAGATGGAATGCTAATGAAAAAAATCTATGATCCATTAATCTGGATCTAATTTCCACGTTGGTGCCATCACAAAGTGGCACTTGAATGTGCATGGCTCCATCAAAGGAGCTAATGGAGACAATGGTGTTAATTAGCCCAAAGCCAACAGCTCTCATCCAGAGTAAATTCACCAACCACCAAACAGGTGACAATAAAGACCAGTTTGTCTTCTTTTGAATCACTGCCACAAAAAGTGGTCCCAATGAGGAACATACTGTTATGTTTCGGACGCGGTCGGAGCACCGACCCAGCGTTTGAAAGGACCCAGCATAAAATACGCAGAGCACGGTTCAAAAGGTAACAGAATTTAATAAACATAACAGTGGGTGAAGTGCTAAACAACTAAAAAGTCCGCGGTCTGGTGAGGTGGAAACACGGCGCGCTCTCAACAGCACAAACAGTCCGGAGCCACAGCAGTTCGGACCCAGGGACCCCGCCGACACCCCCCAGGTGGTCACGACAAACCAAGTCTGTGAAGAAAGAAAACATGAGGTGAGTCCAACTCCACACAGAGAGACACAACGCAAAGGTGCACGCAATCAGCAAACACTTCCTGGCTTAAAGCTATACATCAGCTTCTCACCCTGCAGGCACGGAACAACTCAGTTCAAATCTCCACTGCAGCAGAAGCTGATTAGACAATTAGCATAACGTGACAGCTCACTAACACAAGGTGTGAGGGACACCAAATCCACTGTCATTACTTCGTAAAAGTCACCAAAACCAAATTACCTCAGGAAGTGTGCTGAAGAGCGTGAGACCTCACCCAGTCCTCCTTCACAGACTGTGGCGTCAAACCTGGAGCGGTCTCTGCGTCCGTGATGGTGAGATTGTTCTCCTGACGTCGATCTCACATGTCTGCTCACAAGGTCGAGTCTCTGGCAATCACACACTGTGCATTCAAGGTTTAAATGCAGCAATCTCTGATCAAGACAAAATACACCACAGCTGTGAGTCCTGATGACCTGCACGTGAAAACAAGCCTCAGGTGTTCAGGGTGAGGTCCTAATGCTCAGCCACTCAGTCCTGAATGCATACCACCTGGTGGGAGAAACAGAAAACAAAAACCAAGCCAGCCAAACACCCCAGCCCACAACACATGACATGCAAAATGACACTAAACATGTCTGATAAACAAGACAGAGGAGTTGAATGATTCATTCATTCATTTTCTGCCACTTAACAGGCTGTGTGCACGCCGGAACGTGTCGTAACTTCCCCTGAGATGTCAGGATGGTTGTAAACATCCGGTGCCGGTAGCCATATGAAAACCGGCACTTTGGTGCTCGCTAGCTGCGTACTTGTAGTTCTGCTTCTACCTACCTTCATACCTTCTGTCCGTTTACATGTCATGTTTTCCGTTTACAGGTTCTAGGCAAACATGACATGTAAATGGACAAAGTTATCGTTTCAGCAACGCACAGATAGTAGGGCTAATCACCACTGCTGTGTGCCATTCTGCACAGCATCAACAAGGAGCAATTCTCTAGTGAGTTTCCACAGTTTACCAAAGGACTCGGAATTGCAGAGACAGTGGGTTGTTAAGATCAGGAGAGACTATTTTATTGTCACAAGTACTTCCTGAGTGTGTTCGCGACATTTTTGTCACTGCTAATTTGATCGAGCCTACCACTTCTGCTGGACAACGATGACTACGACCTGGAGCTGTGGGCCCTCACTGTTACCTCGTTGGCCTTGTTTTTGCCTGATACTTCAATCAAATATACAAAAATGGGCATTTCTACAAAACATGGTTGACCTGAAACAGGATGGTTATTTGGTTTGTGGCCAAAAAACAACAGTCCAGTGCTAGCTCCCACCTCAGGCTAACTTCAATTAGCCCTAGCGACTTACCTTCAAAATTGCAGAGGTAGGACAAAACGTAAAACTTGAAACCTTTTTCAAGTTTATTCTGTGGCGTTGTATTTGATGGTCTGATGATACGACGCACATCATTAACGGTGAACTTTGGTAACACTAAGAGACACCTAGTGAACTTCACGGGCTCAGCCATAACACCGGCACTTCCGAAACCGAAAACAGTGTACCATCCTAGCAACAAACAAGGAAGTGATGCATGCACCGAGGCAATCAGGTCATGGTGGCAGCAGACTGTGCAGCTCAGCCCACACTACCCCATCCTCGGTTTACTCGTCTAACTCTTCTTGTGGGATCGCATTGCATTCTCAAGTCATCTGGGAAACATGATCCCTCCAGTCTGTCCTGGGTCTTCCCTGAGACCTCCTCCCAGTTGTACATGCGTGAGGTGGTCATCAGCTGGCTCCTTTGGATGTGAAGAAGTAGCGGCTCTACTCAGAGTCCCTCCCTGTTATTTGAGATTCTTACCCTGTCTCTGAGTGTAAGTTTAGGAACTTGTGTAAGTTTAGGAACTTCATTGCTGCTGATGCTTTTTTATGCGATCTTGTTCTTTCGGTCACTGCACAAAGTTGTGATCATCGATGAGGATAGGAGTGTGAATCAATTCATAAAGAGCTTCTTGTTGTGGCTCAGCTCTTTATTTACTGTTTGCAAAACATCAAATGCAGCATTGATCCATTTATCAATTTCATGCTTCATCATTCCCCACTCTTGAATCAGACCCCAACATACTTGAACTTCTCCAATTGGGATAGAAACTCTCCTTGACTCAGATGGGACAATCCACCCTTTCACAAGAGTGAACCATGGTTTCAGATTTGGAGGTGCTGATACTCTGCCCTATACCTGCCCAGTGCACATTGTACAAATTGTGTAAATGTGACAAAGACTTTACCTTCCTGAGGTGGGTATTATCCCCTGGTTGCTCTGAAAGGTTGCTAATTAGCAGCTAAAGTATGCAGGATAAGCACGTTTTAACCAACCAGACCTACCCTTTGCAAAGGTAATTCAGGCTTACATTCACTAGTTTATGCAGTTCTTTTTTATCATCCACAGTTAATTTCTCTTTTCTCATGAAAACTCTACAATTTCTTCACTTCAGGTTGTCATCCTTACACAATGCTCTGGAACAGTACAATGCAATTGGAATGAACAAGCTCTAGTCTGTCTGTGGAATGTGGAACATCTTTTACCATGTGAAAATAGAGAGTAGGGAGAATTACAAAAGAATATACAAAGTGAAAGATACCTTGGTTTTTTGTTGCTAAACACAAAGGGAGAGTGCTTTGACATACCAGTCCAACCTTACCCTTATTAGGTAACCTCAAATCAGGACACAGAAGGAAAGAAGAGAAAAAAAAAGGTGTCTGGTGATAATCACAGAAACTCTTGGAAGTGCTGTGTCGCAAATAAAGTGGATGGATATGACAACTTGTTTATAACAGCAAT